>NC_136071.1:598316975-599018739 GCF_964261635.1 Lissotriton helveticus | reverse complement strand
TATCCTGGCAGCTCTTGTGACAGCCCTGGTACTCAACACTCTTTGAGATGTCAATCAGCCCTACGAAAAGCCAACAGGCCGGACTTTCTCACATCGAACCAAGGCCAGATCAGAGACACTATCTCCAGGTAGCTCAACCTAGTGATGTTGCCTCTGAGATTCTGGAGTTCGGCTACTTGTGCCTCCTGCAAGAATTCATGGACATCCTGCGAGTCATGTGGACCTGCAACATTGGGCCTCCTATGCTACAAAATGTAAGGTACTCATCCATTACTGCATCTTCAATCCCCTGGACCCTCTTAACACCTATGTCTAGGACATTATTTATTATCTTCTCCATCTGCACTAGAGCTCCCTGATGGATAATTCTAGCTGCAAATTTCTCACTTAAGGACAATATATCACCCCCCAAAACAACAGGGTTTAAACCTTGTAGCAGCTGTTGCAAACCAATGTCTGTGACATACCTCCATGAGATATGCCTGTGGTACCTGGGAGCGAAGCACAACTCCAGGGCCTGTGGCGACTGTGCCCGGATGAACACGAAGGCCAAATGAAACCATGAAGCACAACTCTACGTTGCCAAGCATTGGAGGACTCCAAACCAGGACCAATCGAACTTCTAGAAATATCCAGTTCCACTCCGGATGTAATTCCAGTGGCAGGTCCTCGTCTGGGTCAAAGACTTGGGCAAGTCTAAACAGAAGCACAGGAAGTCGATGTTGAATCTGTCACTCTCAAACTCCAGAGAGGGCGTCAACATGCCTCCTGGTCGTGCTCCTGAACTCCCGATGAGGCAATTCAGAGCTTGGTCCTGATACAGCCGTAATTTCTTGGCCTGCCTGCGACGTTACAGCAAATTGGGACTTTTAAGGAAACCATGCAGTGCATATTTGGAACTCTTCTGGCTCCCTATGGTGCACCTTTGCTCTCGAAAAATCTGCAGAGGCCTCCAGTCTGGGTTGCGCCTACAGTTCCACTCTTGGCGCAGTCTGTTCCTCTTGAACCCACATCCAGATGTTCTGCCCCAGCTTCGGTGCCTTCATCTTGACCGGGAGTGCCCTCCGATCCAACTGGGGCACAACCAATAACCAATTTCTTGTTCATATCATGCAGAAAAGCTTATGTTTTACATCAACTCTTTGGATCTGATTCCAACAATGACTATGGTAAAGGCGATGCGTTTGCCCCCCAATATGATAACAATTGATATGCCAAACTATGGGATGCCAGTGGTCTGGCCAATTCCCCAGACAGTGGACTTGTTGACCCCTCCCCCGCCCCAATTCTGCCAATGAGGAGACTGCCTGTTCTACTAGTCATGAGTTGAGCTGCAGAGGACATTGACCTGCCTGTCTCTACAACGTAGGTTAAAAGCTAAAGTCTTGATGGAGGTCCTTTAGCCTAGCCTAGCCTGGCCTGGCACCTACTGAACTTCTCTCGCAATTCAATGAGGCCGTCACTGATAACCTCTTGGGCATTTTGGAATAGCCGTGTTGTGGGCCCCCAGGTAATAGACCAGTAGCTTGTTGCTGCATACAGGCACAGGTGATCTTGACTTTTTGTTGCAACACCCTGTGCCTGAAAGCCTGGTGGTCCAGTTATCCACCAGCAGAGTCAACCGTAATGCCTTTTCAATGACTCCTCTTGAAAGTGAGTCTATACACATGGTAACTTTTGGCAAGCACATATTTTAACTGCTATTCTTGGTTTAGGCTCAATCAATGGCAGTTGTCTTCCAAGGCCCTACAGTCATGCCTTTTCAATTGGTCAAATCCTGCCTGAAGTCCCAAAGACTGTGGGTGTCTTTATTATAACCCTACAGAACAGTCCGGATGCTGCTAAATTCATTTTATGGTCTGGTTTGATACAATGGGAACAAGTGTTCTATTGCGACTCCAAGCCTGAATGAGGTCTATGGGCTTCTCTGGGAATGTCTAGGCATCTATAATGGACTTGACATTTGGTGGCTTTCAACTTTTTGGTGAGAAAGCGGACTTGGCCATAGAACGCTTTAAGCAGAGTTGTACTGAAGCGCATTCCGTGGGGCTGTATGCCTGTACCAGAAAATGTTCTTAGCAGTTTAAATCTTTGACAATAGTGCCCCACAGGTGTTCAGCAAAGTAATGGCGCTGGTTGCAGCGTATGTTTGGGGGTCGAGGTGCCAGTCTTCCTGTCATAGACCATCTCCTCACATCATTGGGGTTACCTATCAGTGTGCCAAAGTTACATCTGACTCTTCCAGATGCTGCCTTTCAACAGAGCTATACTGGATATTGTGTATTTCTGTGCCTTCCTCATTATGATAGAATCTAGGACATTTGGGCCATGATCCCTATGTTTCAGCTTTTTTCTGAGACTCTTCGCCTCGGGCATTCACCATGTCCAAAATGCCATCTTGCACACACTTTGGGGCTCTTTAGTGAGATCTAAAGTCCCAGTGGGACAGATTCAATGACCTCCAAGTTTTGGAGGTGACGGCAAAAGATCTGCAGTGGTGGCTGCTAGACTGATGTTGCACCAGTGGCAGACCCCTCTCGTTACCCACCCAGAATTTATGGTGGTCACAAATGTATCGCTACTGGGCTGAGCTGAACTGTGGAAAGATGGAGATCAGAGGACTGTAGTTTCCAGCAGAAATATTCCTCCACATCTTTTTGTTGGAGCTGTGGGCTGTGAGCGATCGAGTTGGCGTTGAAGGCCACCCTAGTATCAATCAAAGGGAGATTGGTTCAGGTTCTCAGACTTCACTACCACCATGTGGTACTGCACAAGCACGATGAAGTGGGGTCTTTGGTCCTGTATCAGGACACTTTGTGCCTTTGAAAGTGACTGTTGCAGTAGGGCATTTCTCCCAATCAACTGTTGTGATATTGTAATGCCAGGGCTGGCACACTACCAGGGCTGGATCATTAATGGCAGTTAAACCTGAAGATGGTGCAGGACATTTTCCAGTAATTGGGATCGCCCTGGCTTGATCTTTTCGTCACAACTGATCATTACGCAATGTCAGTATTTTTATGTGCTAGAATTTCCTAAAAGCTCTCTAAGATGCATTCTGCTTGGAGTTGAGCTCTGGACCCCTCTATGCCTTCCCTCTCTTGGTTCAAGTTTTGAAGATCAAAACTGACTGAGCTAAGTAATCTGTCATCCTGGTAGCTCTGGATTGGGCCAGGATAATGTGGTATCAAGAAATCCTGGGAATGTGCATCTATCCTCCGAATTAAGATTTCGCTGAGTTTTATGGGTTGGGCACTGTTAAAGGAAATTTGTCAGCTCTTTCAGCTTTTTTGAGGTTGCCGGAGTCAGCTTACTTTTAAAAACATCACTGTTGTGCAGAGATTTCATAAAGGTTTAAAGCACAAGTTTCCACAGAAGCCATTTGTGATGCCGCAGTGTGACTTTAATTTAGTTCTCACTTTTTTAATGTGGACCCTATTTGAGCCATGCACAGATGGCCACTATGTCTCTTTTCCCTGAACACCAGTTCTTAATTTGTAAAAAAAGAAGTGCAGGTGCTGAAAATTTTGCCAAGGAGGCCACAGCTCATTTATTCCTCCAGTGAGCCCCACTTTCAACACTCTCACTGCCTCAGTTTCTATCTTCTGACCTTGATCTGTTGTCTGTCCCCTAAGTCGTTGCTCTAAGAGCCTATCCTCTCACCTCTCTAATTGTTTTCTATCATCTTTGTCACACCTGTTGTATTACCTTATTCCCTGTATTTCGGATTTGCCCACTATTCTTTCTTGTCCTGTCCTTTTTCCTCTTCACTTTTGTCCATGCTCTGCTCTCTCTCCCCTCGATCTTGGCTCTTTACTATCACTCTTTTGGCAGTGATTAGCTGTGTCTCCATTTTATCATTTGTCTGCATTTTTGCCTCTGTCCTGTACTCTACATCCTTTCATTCTATCTTCTCTCTTCTTAATGAACTCTTCTTCATATCATGGCTGCTTTCTCTTTATATCTGATTTGCTGTCCTACTTAGCTTCATCTTATCTCTCTCCTCTCCTGTTGTTTCTTGCTCCTCTTTACTCCTTCTCTCTCTCCCATCTATAACACTCCTGCTGCCTGTGACCCCTGTTGTCAGCCTGTACATGTCCCTGCTATTTTGAACTCTGCGTTTTCCTGTTGTTATTCCTAAGGAAGTGGAAGATTGCAAGTTTTACTTTATTACCTACACCGAGTGCAAAAACTAAATGTACACCAAATGAAAATGCTTTTTTGCATATATTAATCAGTGCGATATGGCTTGGTTTATTTTGGAACAGACAGCTGCCCGAGCACAGCAGGTGATGTCACTGCTAGTGCTGCCTATAATTAGTAGGTCCAGGGATGGCATCTGCATCCACTGCTCAGCTTGCTGTGACCCTGCCTGCTACAGCACAGGCTTTGTCCCCAGTCGTAATGCTGCCAATGCTGGTAAGTATGGCTGTGGTGCCTACTGGACTCACGCACGCTCAGCAATTACCAGGCTGCGGTGCAGTGCACAGATTCTACAGGTGACGCCATGGCGCACAAAAGTTGTGTTGGTCGACAGCCGCATCGAGCACGTTGCGGATAGCAGCAATTCAGGGCTGCAGGATATGCTAATCTGGCTACGCAGCAAGTGAAAAGTCCACACTTACTTTCGTTTATTATTCCTCAAGAGCCCTCACTCCCAAGTTCCAAATGCGCTCTTGCAGCTTCCTTGTCTCCACTCCGTCTTGAGCCAGCCCCCAGCTACAATTATCCAATGGGAAGCTTAGGCTCAGGCAGTGGCAGGGTGCAGCAGACTTTGTGAATAGAATGCAAGCCATAGTTAGTCGATGACTTCTTGGATTTGTGATCGGCGTGATGACGTCATCACTAACGTGGTGATACACAATCATGCCTGGCTGGACAGGCCTATGTTGGCCTGTCTATGAACATTTACCAGCCAGTCACCATGCAATGTATGTTATTCTTTTTATTTTGAATTTGAACAATTAACATTGAGACCACCACCTGCAGGGTAAGAAATTGTGGCCCCGGCCCTGTGAAAGAAGTGCCGGTGCTGAGCACCTGAAAGCACATGGTCAAATTAAGCACTGCTGATCACATTTTCTCTGGAAATGATCGTATCCGCTCATTGCGGGAGTAAGATCCATGTCCTCGCGATCCAGCTACCTTATACAACATTCTTTTCAGACAAACTGGTGTTTAAAACTCAAGCTTTATTTCTGCTGATGACAGTAAACCTTTTCCACTTCAGGCGGGCATATCACTCTTCCTACTTTCTTTGTCACTTGAAAGAGAAGAAGAGACTGCATCCTGCGACTTAAAATACTTTCTTCAAAAATAAATGTTCAAAAAGCTGAACCCAGCATTAGATGGCAGTAATATGCAATGTATCTGAATCTGCAACACTACACGCTCGAGTCAGGCGCTACAATTGGGTGTTTGGTTCCCAGTGAAGGACAAATGTAGTCATATTATTTGTACAGGCCTCACAGATGCTGCCTTGTTTTCCACCACTGTCTGAAAAAAAATTCAACATTGGATATTCTATGGTGCATCTAAACTATGTTCTTGTGTTTTTTTTCTTTTAAAGGATTACTTTGACATAGTTAAAAATCCTATGGATCTTTCATCCATTAAACGGAAATTGGATACTGGACAGTATCAAGAGCCATGGCAGTACGTGGAAGATGTCTGGTTAATGTTTAACAATGCCTGGCTTTATAACCGCAAAACCTCCCGGGTCTACAAATTCTGCAGCAAGTTAGCAGAAGTTTTTGAACAGGAGATTGATCCAGTGATGCAGTCCCTTGGATACTGTTGTGGGCGTAAGGTAAGAGTAACATGCTCCTGTTAAGATGATAAAATTAATATAAGCGCAGCTTTGGACATTATTTTCTAGCTGAAAGCACTTTGTACCACCTGACCATTTCTTTTTCTCGTTTACATCCTACGACTACACAAAAGTTAAATCTTATGAAGAGCCATGCCTAGTATCCACTGTACTGGAATTCATTTTTTATTGGAGTTTTGGATTGGACGGCACAGCAGAACTGTTGCCTCGCCTGGTAGCATAAACAATGACACTGGATTTTGGATTAAGGTCAATTGTGGGAGGTCTTGGTTTCCCATCCTGGAAATGTAGGCAGAGCTTTGTGCATGTTAATTTTGCAGTTGTGCATTGTTTTAGGGTCGATTACCAGGTTATTGTACTACTGGAGTTTTATATTGCTCCAGCATGTTTTTGTGTGGTAGCAGGAAGGTAATAATTGGGAGTACTACATGCTGAAATTGTTGGTTTAAGAGCTCAACATTGATGGTATTACATCACTAGCAAGGCATGCAAGACGTTAGGTGTGTTTTATTTCATGTCTGCTGCTATGGATAACCAGGGCCCATATCCAGTCAATTTGGACGTGTATGCCAGTGCTCAACTTTCATTAGCTATCACACAATTCCTGTTCATACGGAAAACATTGTAATTATGTTGATGCAAACAAACCAGATTGATTTTGGGCTAACACTGTGTTCACTTCACTTGGGTTATTAGCCCTGGAGAATACAGACTGGAATCTCCAGACACACCTCAGGCAACACCCGCCACCCCCTCTCCTCCCCAACCCCAGGAAGTGTTATAATTAGACTGACAGGCCCATTTCAGTCCATGGACCTTGGTTGGACCCCCGCTCCTACAGAATCCTTCAATCCTCCATAGGAGGGTTTATTTAATTCTTATAGATTTTAAGACCTATAATTTGTGGATCCTTTCCCGAATGTACTGCTTGTAATTTGCTGCATGGGTACCACCTTCTGGGTGTTTCCCATTCCTCGTCCTGATGATGACCCTAATTATGAAATTCCAGAGCATGCAACTCGGTTAGAGTTTAGATCAAACAACTGTGCATCCTCCACAGTCAAATATATATGTTCGAGGCATATGAGCTGCAGATTGCACACTACGCATAGATGGCCACCTAGTGTTTGGGCCCGGATGTTTGCAGTTTGTTTTTGTTGTAGAAAGTCTTTGGAAGTCACGGGATAGGTGACTCCTCCTTTGGGTGATACTGCGCATGGGCATCGTCTCCATCCCCAGATTGTTTTTTTCCGCCACCGGGCTCGGATGGGGTTCCAGCGCTCCGTGTTGGAACCGATTACCGTCGGCACGCAATCTTCATCGGCTTCAAGAAACTACTCTAGAAAGCGTTTTTCCTGTCGACACTACTCTTGGAGACCAAGAACGTCCATTCCGGTCGTCGACTACGGCCTTCGGGCCCAACTAGGCCTCAACTCCAGCTAATGGAAAGGACGCCATTTAAAAGGTGTCCTCAATGTGGGTCGAAGTTTCCCCACACAGACCTCCATGAGGTCTGTAACCTCTGCCTCTCTCCGGAGCACGAGGCGAAGGACTGTTAAGCCTGTGCCTCCTCCGCTCCCAAAAAACTATCCGGGACCGGCGAGCCAGACGAACAATGGCTCAAAGATCTTCAGCTTCGATTCCGGACGACATTTTCCAGGAAGGCGTCAACGTCCCAGAAGAACACGACGTCGACAGCAATTTCGGAGGAAGAGGATTCTGATGTTGAGGACGTAACTCCAGCGCAGCGGGTCGGAAGTAAGACCGTCGACCCCAGCCCTCCCTCGACACACACAAAAAGGGCTACTGTCACACCCTCGCCCTCGGGCGCACACCGAGATTCTACTTCCACGGCCCCACCTTCGGGCTTGGCCAAGAAGTCAATAAGGCCTTCTGGCGACTCGGGCTCGAGACGACCCCCACTGGGTGCCGACACACACTCACCGGCACAGAAAAAACGGCCTGGTACCGCTCCGAAGCCATCGGCGCCGAAGCACTCTGTCCCCTCGGCACCCAAACCAACTTCGGAGCCGATAAAACCTTCCGGCACCAAAAGAGCACCAGAGCCAAAGTACGCACCGGAGCCAAAAAAAGTATCGGACCCGAAAAAACACCCGGAATCGAAAAAGACTTGGGAACCGAAAAAGACCCCGGCTTCCCCCGTTAAAGATAAAAGTCGAAAGAAGCCGCTGCGGCGCCGAAACAACCTTCCACGCCGAGAGGTCACACTCCTGAAAGAGACTTGTTTGCTCCGGACCCAAAGCAAAATACTCTCATAAAGGATCCCAAAACTGGTCGATTGACATCAAAGAAACAACCAGCAGGGGCACCATCACCAGTACCGGCCCCAAAGAAGAACAAGCATTTACAATGCAATGGTCTCGGCATTATTAAAGGTAGAGCTATTGGCATTGCTCATGACTTTTTTTTTTAAATCATAAATAAATGGCATTGGCATTTACATTGCCAATAGCTTAATCGCTTGCAAATGCATGACCTATTGCATGTATACCCACACAGAGCCACACATACAAAGCCACCCACACACACATAGAGCCACCCACACAGAGCCACCCACACAGTCATTCACATAGAGCCACCCACACATACAGAGCCACCTACAAAAAAAGCTATCCACACAGAGCCACACACACACAGAGCCACACACACACACACACAGAGCCACCCACACACACACACAGAGCCACCCACACACACACAGAGCCACCCACACACACACACAGAGCCACACACACACACACAGAGCCACACACACACACACAGAGCCACCCACACACACACACAGAGCCACCCACACACACACACACAGAGCCACCCACACACAGAGCCACCCACACACAGAGCCACCCACACACAGAGCCACCCACACACAGAGCCACCCACACACAGAGCCACCCACACACAGAGCCACCCACACACAGAGCCACCCACACACAGAGCCACCCACACACAGAGCCACCCACACACAGAGCCACCCACACACAGAGCCACCCACACACAGAGCCACCCACACACAGAGCCCCACACACACACACACAGAGCCACCCACACACAGAGACACACACACACACACAGAGAGACACACACACACACACACACACACACACACACACACACACACACACACACACACACACACACACACACACACACACACACACACACACACACACACACACACACACACACACACACCCACACACCCACACCCACACACCCACACCCACACCCACACCCACACCCACACCCACACCCACACCCACACAGCCACCCACACATAGAGTCTCACCTATAACTGAGTCTGCTTCTTGGAAAGCGGCGACCCTTTGATACCGACTCATGTACAGGGAGGGACATGTATGGGGATAGAGAATGGTATGAGGGAAAGATAACTGGTGTTAGGTCAGATATTGGGGAGGGGTGGACACTAAACGACAGACACTGGTGAAGGGGAACAGACACTGGTGAAGGGGAACAGACACTGGTGAAGGGGAACAGACACTGGTGAAGGGGAACGGACACTGGTGAAGGGGAACGGACACTGGTGAAGGGGAACGGACACTGGTGAAGGGGAACGGACACTGGTGAAGGGGAACGGACACTGGTGAAGGGGAACGGACACTGGTGAAGGGGAACGGACACTGGTGAAGGGGAACGGACACTGGTGAAGGGGAACGGACACTGGTGAAGGGGAACGGACACTGGTGAAGGGCAACAGACAGTGGTGAAGGGCAACAGACAGTGGTTAAAGGGAGCAGAAATTGGTTGATGGGAAGAGACAGTGGTTAATGGGAAAAGACAGTGGTTAATGGCAACAGACAGTGGTTAAAGAGAACGGACAGTGGTTAAAAGGAACAGACAGTGGTTAAAGGGAGCAGACAGGTTAAAGGGAGCAGACAGGTTAAAGGGAGCAGACAGAGGTTAAAGGGAGCAGACAGTGGTTAAAGGGAGCAGACAGTGGTTAAAGGGAGCAGACAGTGGTTAAAGGGAGCAGACAGTGGTTAAAGGGAGCAGACAGTGGTTAAAGGGAGCAGACAGTGGTTAAAGGGAGCAGACAGTGGTTAAAGGGAGCAGACAGTGGTTAAAGGGAGCAGACAGTGGTTAAAGGGAGCAGACAGTGGTTAAAGGGAACAGACAGTGGTTAAAGGGAACAGACAGTGGTTAAAGGGAACAGACAGTGGTTAAAGGGAACAGGCGCTGGTTAAAGGGAACAGGCGCTGGTTAAAGGGAACAGGCGCTGGTTAAAGGGAACAGGCGCTGGTTAAAGGGAACAGGCGCTGGTGAAGGGGAACAGGCGCTGGTGAAGGGGAACAGACACTGCTGCAGAGGGACTGGTACTAGTGTATGGGAACAGGCAGACACCTGTGTGAGGACAGACACTGGTGGCCACTGGTGGCGGGAGACAGAAATGAGTGTAGGTGGCAACAGATGTACGGGGAGGGACATGCATAGGGATAGACACTGGTACGAGGGACAGATATTGGGGGAGGGGTGGACACTAAGCAACAAACGCTGGTGAGGGTGAACAGACTGGTGAATGGGTTCCTGTACTGTTTAACAAAGAGAGAAAGAGGTGAGCTGTGGGACAGGTGTGGGAGCGAGTGAGATAAGGGAGATGAGACAGGCGACAGGGCCCCCCGGCATACTGAGGGGGTGGGAGACCGTGAGGAGGAGACAGAGTGAGACATGAAGAGGGGAGGGTGCGCGGGAGAGAGAAGGGAAAGGAGATTGAAGGGAAAAGAGGGAAGGCCAGGAAAGAGTGGAAAGAAGAGTGAGCGGAGAAAACGCAAGTGAGAGGAAGAGACACGGATAAAGGAAGCAAGAATCAGGGGATGAGTGCGCAAAGTAATGAGAAACGGAGAAGGGATTTGTGCGAGCTCTGAGTGGGATCAGCGCAAATAATGGGGGGCAGCGGGAGACGGGAGGGTGCAGAGACAGGCGACAGGGCTCCCCGGCATACTGAGGGGGTGGGAGACCGTGAGGAGGCGACAGAGTGAGAAGCAATTTTATCCGCATTATAGGACATTCTGTAGCTATAGCTGACAATGTATTTGTCGGAGACAGCAGCCACACCTCCTCTTCGTGCCTAACAGTTAACTCCTCTAAAAAGAAGACACATGTTCAGGGAGGAGCAGGGGCTGCCGTGGGAATGGGTGATTGGAACTTTAGACCAGTGGGCCCTGCAGATCCTTCGACTGGGACGCTCTGTCCCATTCAGCAGAAAGCCTTCGCTCGTCAAGCTGTGCCTGTGCACTCTCCCCTCACAGAACCATCTTGATGAAAGAACTTTCTGAACAAAAGGGGGCGATAGAACAAGTTCTCCTCTTGCAAAGAATCAAGGAGGTCCCCAAAAAGTTCAGAAAACCGTTGGCCGACACCCACAGTCCACTACTATATGAGTAGAGAGGCTGTTACTTTAGCTCCATAAAGAGGATTTACCTGCATTCATCTCTGCCGAGGATATGTTAATTTTCGGTAGTGTAATTCATGCTAAAAATTGAACAGTTTCGTGGCTTTCTCTTCCTTAACGCCTAGAAAATTGAGTTGAATGAATGTCACTGGCGCCATTTGTCCCATTTTTGGATCGTATTCACTTCCGATATTGAGGTCACGGGATTTGAAACCTTGGACAAGTTTGTCATGAGGAATATGTGAAAATATTCACTGACAGTCCGTTGCACACCCAGTCATATATAATGAAGGTTTAGAGTGCATACTACAAAGTCAAAGACTTATAAAGACGCATTCGACAAACACACGGCGTGACCTATTGAGGTTAATTTTAAATCAGCGAATGAATGATTGACATCTTTGGTTAAAATAAAAAAAAGCCTCAAGGAATGTTACATCAACACTATATGTTACATCAACACTATTCAGGCAGAGTCCCGTCCT
Organism: Lissotriton helveticus; assembly: GCF_964261635.1. NCBI lineage: Eukaryota > Metazoa > Chordata > Amphibia > Caudata > Salamandridae > Lissotriton > Lissotriton helveticus. The sequence goes on along the minus strand of NC_136071.1, from coordinate 599,006,993 downwards.
CCCTCAAACCAAATGCCATCTCAAAAAAATTAACAGTCTGCGCAATGCCTCTTGGAATTAAAAGCAGGGCCGTTCTGCGGGCCTTGGATCCAGAGGCAGTGAGGGATCCTTTCAGGCACCGGGGATGGTGGGCACATATCTGAGGAGAAGGAAGAGGACTGCATCATGAGCGTGCTGAAAAGCAAAGATATCCCGGCAGGGAGAGGCGGTGCCGGCCGAAGCTCCTGTGTTTACATGCGTGACCACTGCAGCATGCCACCTCATAAAAGCCGAGGGCTTCCCCGCCCCCTCAGAGGGTCTGCCGCGCTAGGAGCGCCGCTCCTGTGTATACGTGTGCCCGCTGCCGCATGCCACCTCATGGCACTCCCAGTCGGACGCCCCCGCCACCCTCAGGGTCGCAGAGCCTGCTAAAGTGAGGCCGCTCCGGGCTGTCTCAGCTGCCGGGTCACACTTGACTTCTCCCCCTTCCTTCCTCCGTGTCTGCCGAGTGCAGCAGTTTCAGGCACGGCCCCTCGGACCTCCAAATATTTTTACCAGTGAACTCTAACTGGGTGAGCTATACATGTTGGGAATGTTAAAGGGGGGTTAGACCGGTTTGTGGTATTTGGGGCTAGCTCCAAGAGTGAGCTGGACTGGCTGCTGGGGTGTTCCGGGGTGGGCTGGGTCCGTTGGAGTGTTCAACGGTGAGGTAGACCTGCTGGGCTCTTCGGGGTGAGTTATAATACATGGGTGAGCTATACCAGCCCGGGGTGTTCACGGAAGAGTTAGAGCCGCTGTAGCTGGTCACCTGCGAGCCGTACTTGCCGGGGGATGTTCAGGGTGAAGAGTCAGAGCTGCTGGGTTGTTGAGCGGTGAGCCAGACTCCCTAAAGCGCCCGGAGACGATGGTGGCATCTCTGAGACCCGCCTCGTATATTTTAAATAATTGTTAATAGGTGGACTGACAGCTGCACCTTCAAGCCAGACATAAACAGTGCATATTTTGTGCTGCCCTCTTTTATTGTGTTACTGGATTTATAAACACAAAGAAACAAAAGGCTAAAGGGAAGTGAAGGGTTCTTTTATCATTCGAATCACCGTGGTCCGACTGCGGCTGCATGGTCAGGGTCATGAAAGGTGTTGTAAAAGTTCAATAATACCGAGGGTCACAAGACTTGGGTACAAAACATAGATACACTTGTGACGAATTAAAACTCAGAGCAGAGGATCAACAGTAGATCCAGGGGGCACGTGGGAGCTTCGTTCGAGCGGCCCACTGCCAGTCGGGGCCGTTCGGTGATGGGTGTGAGGAGCCCCGCACCTCCCTGAAACCAACAACCCGGGTCTTGCACTCACCGGGTCTCTGCAGGCACCGGGTCTCTGCAGGCACTCACTGGTTTTCTGCAGGGCTCCTCTCTCTTTATTGCTTCCGTTGCGGGGCTCTCTCACACTGCGGGATTCTGACGGCAGAGTCACCGCAGCCCTTCTCCAGCCACGGCAGTCCTGTGAAGCGTCTCCTCCCCTGGGGGCACCATAAATGTCAGTCTCCAACTTTCATATAGCGCTTTTCATTGCGGGTTATCGTACTTCTAAGCGCCTTCAGTGTTTGTTAAATTGGGGGAAGGAACAGCAGTCCGGGATAATTCAGTTCCCAGGGTCACACAGTGACGTAGCCAATTCACATCCTGGATATGAGCATAGATTCACAGGTAGGGCAAGGGAAAATGGCAGCACTGCTCCCTGGTGGTACGGAAGCCGCAGCTGCAGAAAGAGGGCGACTCAGTGCAGGCAGGGTGTAAATGCAAAAGGCACTCATGTAGATGTTGGGGCCACACAGTGTAATAGGTCTCCTTTGTTCACCCCAGGCAGATTAGCCATGATCTCACAATGCAGGCGGGACCGCTTTATTTTTATGCAGGCGACTGCCACGTTGGTCCTCCAGGCGTCCCCGGGAGTCCCCGTTTTCAGATGAGGCTACTGCTGTGTATTGGGCGGCCGCCGCGCGCACACCCGCACCTGTCCCCGCCGTGGCCGCTGCAGCGCCCGACCCTCAGCAGATGCGGCCGGAGGGCCCTGATCCCTCGCGGTCTCAGGGAAATGAAGCGGCAGGGGCAGAGCGGCCAGCCCAGCAGCCACAGCAGACCAGAACAGCAGGGGAGGGAGGAGAAATACACCAGCGCGTGCCAGACTCACCCCTCCTGAAGAGTTACGGTCCCGCGAAGAACTCCAGTAGCGTCGGGCAGATGTTGCACACTGAGCCCGGGGATGCTAGTTCTGGCAGGGCTGCCCTACCCATATCACCACAGCCCTGCGTTATCCCCAGTGCGTGCACGCGCCGTGTTGTTTGTGGGGTGAGGGGCCTGCTGCTGTTTTAAGCGGGAGGAAGGGATGTGGGTCCGGCGGAGGAAAGAGCGCAGGGAGAGGAGGAGGCGGAGAGAGGAAAGGCGGAAGGAAGGAAACCAAGGCAGGATGCTGCATCGGGACAACGGAGGGTCTGTCGCGTCTGGCGGTCGGGCAGAAATGGCGGCCTCAAGCTGCTGAAATTTTTCGGATTCGGGGGCGTGTTTTGCTGTCCTGAGTGACGGACGACGTCACGAGCTAAAGAAAAGCAAAACTTACGCCCCCGAATCCGAAAGAGACAGGGCTAAATTTAAGTGACGGCCCTCTCCTCCAATGGCTGGCCTCCGTTTAGGAAGCCAGCCAATGGAGGAGTGAGGAGGGTTAAACGACCCTACTAAGAAACATAAGATCTCCTCCCGGAAGCTGGCAAGCCAGCATTTCTGGTCCTCGACCTAAAAAGGACATTGCTACCTCACCTATGCATGTACCTTCCCCGCCTCCTGCACCCAACCCCCCCCACATATTTCACCAGCTCTCTCCCCTACACCATCTAGCACACATGATGATAATGGGGACGACATATCAGATACAGGGGCTGATCCACAGGACCCATATTATCCTCCAGTCTCACCAGACCCATGGGAAGACTATACCACACCAGATGTCCCAAATGAACCACAAGATGACATATACCCCTCTAGGCCCTCACCACCAGAAGACACAATGGGGTTCAACCAATTACTGACTAGAGCAGCACAATACCATGGGGTAGACATGCACTCCGATGCAATAGAGGAGGACTTCCTGCTAGACACATTGGACACTGCACAAAGGTCTTCAGCAATTTTGCCCATGCTCAAAGGCGTGGTTAAACATGCCTCTCAGGTCTTTAAAGACCCAGCCAGGACACGGGTTATAAACCCAAGGGTGGAGAAAAAGTATAAAGCTGCGCCATCTGACCCAGCATATATAAAGGGACCAGTTCCCCTGGACTCTCTAGTCGTATCTAACGCACGTAAGAGAGCTAACTCTCAAACATCAGGAGAAGCTCCCCCACCAGACAAGGAATCTAAACTAAAAAAAAAAAAAATACTGCGGTACGTGGTTGGGTAGCGTCTTGCGCAAAGCCAATAAGAGTAAAGAAGAAACCAATTATCAAATAGCGGATGCTCAAGGGAACAAACAGGCAACGACCACTAGCGTGCCAGAAAAGTCCCTCTGTAAACACAGAAGGAGCTGATTAGAAACAAACTTAATTCCCGAGCACAACAGTACAGTATTAAGTGAGGAATATCAGTCCAAAGAAGGTTCTTCAGGTCGTATTTTTCATGTAAAGTCTTTATTTTTGAAATACAAATTTCTGTTGGTGATCCTACGTAGACGGGATCCAAAGTAGCCAGACAAAAAGCAGCCAACACGTGTTTCGTCTTTGGGAAGATACCCAAATGACTTCCTCAGGGCCAGAGAGTTCTGTCAAGATCACGTCTGAAACGTCTTCACCATATTATTAAGGTATCTCAAGTAATAATATTCTCAGATTGACGAAATAATTCCAAAAGGTCTAGCGTATTCCATATATTTTCATGTAGAAGTCAGGAATTAAAAGTCTCCATTCGATAAATTCGTCATGGTAGAAGTGAAGAACAGGTCCAATATGAGTAGTTGGAGTAGTTTCTAAATCCGGTCCCGGAGAGTACTCCCGCCAAATTCGGACATCACTATAAGTATGTGATGTCCAAATTTGGCGGGAGTACTCTACTACTCCAACTACTCATATTGGACCTGTTCTTCACTTCTACCATGACGAATTTATCGAATGGAGACTTTTAATTCTTGACTTCTACATGAAAATATATGGAATACGCTAGACCTTTTGGAATTATTTCGTCAATCTGAGAATATTATTACTTGAGATACCTTAATAATATGGTGAAGCCGTTTCAGACGTGATCTTGACAGAACTCTCTGGCCCTGAGGAAGTCATTTGGGTATCTTCCCAAAGACGAAACACGTGTTGGCTGCTTTTTGTCTGGCTACTTTGGATGATCGCGTCTACGTAGGATCACCAACAGAAATTTGTATTTCAAAAATAAAGACTTTACATGAAAAATACGACCTGAAGAACCTTCTTTGGACTGATATCCCTCACTTAATACTGTACTGTTGTGCTCGGGAATTAAGTTTGTTTCTAAGGAATCTAAACTCCTTGATGCGTCGGGGAAAAGAACAGCCTTACAAGCAGCAAACATGTGGCGCATTGCTAACACGCAAGCCTTAGTAGCACGCTATGATAGGGCACATTATGATGAGCTTGACGAAATAATGCAACATCTTCCTGACAAATTTAAAGATAGAGCTAGTGAGCTAATTCAAGAGGGAAAAGTTAGCACTAACACATCTATCCGCTGCGCGCTAGACGCAGCAGACACAGCCTCCAGAGCCGTCAACACTAGCGTTCTGCTACGCAGGCATTCTTGGCTACGTATATCTGGATTCAAGTCAGAGGTCCAAAGTGCTATACTCAATCAACCATTCGATGAGCAACACTTATTTGGACCAGAGGTTGATGTCTCCCTCAAAAAGATGGAGAAAGACACAGACACAGCAAAATCTATGGGAGCCCTGCAGTCGCAGGCTCCCAGACGTTCATTTCGTCGCTCCACATATAGAGGTGCAAACAGAGGATATTCATCCGATACACCTTCCACAACATACAAAAGCCCCACCCAGTCTATCTACAGTAAGGGCTACCAAAGGGGAGGTTACCGCGGTAACAATAACAAAGGCAGAGGCAAGAATAACAACGCACGATCTGCCTCCACCCCTACCCAATGACTCCCCTCCCCTTCCACCGCCCCATTCCACCCCTGTCGGGGGAAGGATACAGCAATACCTGTCAGCCTGGAAAGACATCACATCAGACAGGTGGGTGCTTCAAATAATTCAGTCAGGTTACTCTCTAGAACTAACATCTACCCCCCCCAAACATACCACCCAAACAGCGCCCAATGTCACAAGATCATTTAACGCTGCTCAAACAAGAAGTACTTTCTCTCCTGCAGAAAAATGCAATAGAGATAGTTTCAAAACATCAAAGGAACAAAGGAGTATATTCCCTGTACTTCTTAATTCCAAAGAAGGACGGATCTCTGAGACCTATTCTAGACCTCAGACCTCTAAACGCTTACATACAATCAGATCATTTCCATATGGTCACACTTCAGCAAGTCCTTCCCCTCCTGTTGCAGAACGACTTTCTTGTCACACTAGACCTCAAAGATGCCTACTTCCACATTCCAATTCACCAGGCGCACACGAAGTATCTAAGATTTGTGCTAGAAGGACAGCACTACCAATTCAAGGTACTCCCATTCGGTGTAACAACAGCGCCAAGAGTGTTCACCAAATGTCTAGCAGTGGTAGCAGCACACTTAAGAAGACAGCACATCCACGTCTTCCCATATCTAGACGACTGGCTCATAAAAGCACAATCGTACAACCAGTGTGTACAACACACTCACAATACAATGCTGTTACTCCACGACTTAGGCTTCACAGTATATTACACCAAGTCACATCTGCTACCATCGCACACACAACAGTACCTAGGAGCCACAATCAATACTCAACTAGCACAAGCTTATCCCTCTCCAGCAAGGATAACAAGTGTGCAAACGCTCCTAACAAAATTCAAATCACAACACTCGCTTCCAGCTCGAGTGTTTATGCAACTCATAGGGATGATGGCATCTTGCATATTCATAGTACCTCACGCAAGACTGCAAATGCGTCCACTTCAAGAATGTCTAGCACACCAATGGAACCATGCTCAAGGTCAGTTAACAGACCTAGTGTTGGTAGACAGTCGGACTCATCGCTCTCTGCAATGGTGGAACACAAAAAACATGTCAAAAGGCCGACTATTCCTAGAGCCAGTTCCACAAATCATATTAACAGCAGACACATCGCTCTCCGGCTGGGGAGCCCACCTACTGCATTACACCACGCAGGGAAGGTGGACACCAATGCAAAAACTACTCCACATCAACCATCTTCAGCTATTAGCTGTGTTCCTAGCTCTGAAAGCATTCCAAACACAAGTGACAAACAAGATTGTCTTAGTCCGCAATGACAATATGACAGCCATGTATTACGTAAACAAACAGGGAGGGACACACTCTCTGCAGCTCTCTCAACTAGCTCAGCAGATATGGAGATGGGCTATACCTCTGAACATCTTCTTAATAGCCCAGCACGTCCCAGGAGTTCAAAACACCATGGCAGATCTGCTAAGTCGGCAGACTCAGCAGATGCACGAGTGGGAACTTCATCCACAAGTTCTTCACCCGTTATTTCAAATGTGGGGACAACCTCAGATAGACCTCTTCGCCACCCACGAAAATGCAAAATGCCCACACTTCGCCGCCAGATACCCACACCCATTGGCCAAAGGCAATGCGATATGGATGAACTGGTCAGGACTATTTGCGTACGCTTTTCCTCCTCTACCAATGATTCCTTTACTAGTACGCAAAATGCATCAACACTCGCTGATGCTTATACTAGTAGCTCCAACGTGGGCCAGACAAGCGTGGTACACCACACTACTACAGCTATCTGTGGTACCACATCAAAAACGAAACCTATCTCCACATCTTGTGACTCAGAACCATGGAGAGATCAGACACCCGGACCCAGCTCAGCTCAACCTTGCGATCTGGCTCCTGAAGTCATAGAGTTTGGTTATCTTAAACTCCCTCAAGAATGCATGAATGTTCTCAAGGAAGCAAGGCGTCCCACCACTAAAGCATGCTACGCTGCTAAGTGGAAACGTTTTGTAATATACTGTCAAAACAAAAATATAAATCACTTGGATGTATCCATCCAACACATTATAGGCTATTTACTGCACCTTCAAAAGTGTAATTTAGCCTACACATCTATCAGGCTGCATCTAGCTGCCATTGCAGCTTACTTACAAAACAGACAGCATCTGTCTCTTTTTAGAGTGCCAGCCATTAAAGCTTTTATGGAGGGTCTCAAAAGAATAATACCTCAAAGGCTACCACCTTCACCGGTGTGGAACTTAAACATAGTGCTCACACGTCTCATGGGACCTCCATTTGAACCTTTACATGAATGCGAATTGCAATTTCTCACATGGAAAGTGGCTTTCCTAGTAGCCATTACTTGTTAAGAAGAGTTAGTGAAATGCAAGCATTTACCATTCAAGAACCTTTTCTGCAAATGCACCACAATAAAGTTGTTCTTCGTACAAACCCTACATTCCTGCCAAAGGTAGTTTCTCCTTTCCATCTAAACCAGTCTGTGAAACTGCCAGTTTTCTTCTCGCAGCCACAGACAATAGCAGAAAGAGCTCTGCACACCCTAGATGTCAAAAGAGCATTACTATATTACATAAAGAGAACGCAAAGCTTTAGGAAAACAAAACAGCTTTTTGTATCCTTTTCACCACCGCATAAAGGCAACTCAATATCAAAATCTGGTATTGCCAGGTGGATTGTTAAGTGTATCCAGATATGTTACCATAAAGCTAAGCGTACACTAACAATTCCTCCAAAAGCCCATTCTACAAGGAAAATAGTGGCTTCCATTGCATTCTTAGGGAACATTCCCTTGGAAGACATCTGCAAAGCAGCTATAGGTCTACACCGCACACATTCACAAAACACTATTGTGTAGATGTGCAAACAAAGCAAGAAGCCACTGTAGGCCAGGCTGTACTTAAAACACTATTTCAAACAACTGCAACAGATACGGGTGGTCGCCGCTAGTGTGGGTACTGCTATATAATCTATGCATAGTGTGCAATCTGCAGCTCATATGCCTCGAACAGAAAATGCTACTTACCAGTATGCATGTAGAGCTGCAGAGTTGCACACGCCCACCCGCCTCCCCGGCTACCTTTATCTGTTCCAGTATTATTCTCATTAGATACAAACACAGATGGTCATCACTATCTCTTAGCTCCATCACTTCCCGAATGGTGAAAAACAATCTGGGGATGGAGCCGATGCCCATGCGCAGTATCACCCAAAAGAGTAGTCACCTATCCCGTGACTTCCAAAGACTTTCTACAACAAAAACAAACTGTAAACATCCAGGCCCAACACTAGGTGGCCATCTATGCATAGTGTGCAACTCTGCAGCTCTACATGCCAAGAACAGATGCATACTGGTAAGTAGCATTTTGCATATATATATATCAAAGTTCCAAGGTTCGATCCGGCTTTTACCTCATGAAGGTTGCTGCAGTGGATGTCCGAGTGCGTCTCCAACAGTTGGGAACCTTGGAGCTTTGATATATATATATATATATATATATATATCAACCAAAGTTTTCCAGCGCGCTGCAACTCTCCCTCAGCATGCGCAGGAACACAAAGCACGGACCAGATTTGCGGTGAAGATTAATTTATTCGCTTGTCGGTTCCATGACGTTTCGGCACCCCAGTGCCTTGCTCACATGACATGATATTTATATATATATATATATATATATATATATATATATATATATATATATATATATATATATATATATATATATATATATAGTATAGCACTAACGCACTTCTTGAATGTATATGTTAAGAGTTAAAGGATTGTCTTCATGAGATTCTAAATGTTGAGCAATCAAATAAGATGTTCATTCTAGTTAAACTAATCTATCGATGATTATTCACTAGCTTTCTGTGGAAGATGAGGTCACACTTTCTCCTTCCGGGACCATTGTTTGCTATGGGTAACCAGAGCTGATGAGCACTTACTGTTTCTGGGTAGAAATGAGATACATTGTCCGAGCAGTTTATGGTGTCTGGAGTGGAGTAACAGGGCTATCCATTGCTTGGGCTGATTTGTCTTCTGCAAAGTACAATACATAGTAAATTAAACTTTACAAAAGTAAACAGTCCAGTTTAAAAGAAAAGAAATTACTCAAAGGGCTGTCACTAGTCCTATTAAACCAGTGGGAAATTTGCATGAACTATTGCAATAAAGAGCATTTTTAGAAATCTAAAATGGCTGGCCAAGGCCAATGCAGTTATAAGACATCAGTTTTTAGGGGCTTGTAGAGAAAAAATAAATTGAGTTAGGGAGCAGGTGCCCAGTGTTGGCAAAGTGAGATGCTGCTACTAATGGGTCAGAGCTGTGCGCCCTTTTATTATTGACAATGCAGGGGGCCTTTGAGGCAGGGTTGGTCCCAGTGCATTTTGAGGCTATTTTGCAAAACTGCCCGTAAGGCTGATACTATGGATGCTTTAGTATATTGTTCCGTCTCTAAAAATCTTTTACCCTTCACCAAATTATAGAGTCTTAAAACTCAAACGTATTTATTTGAAGCAGAAACTTCACATTTCATGTGCACCATATTTCATTTAAAGCAGTGGTAAAATATAAAAACTACCCCTTCACTGTGGCCCTGCTTGTATGTGTGTTTAATATATGTGTATGTATATTGTTTGTGGACAGTTTGAAATAATATTCCTGAAAGTACATTCCATGTGGTACATTGTTCACCACTGTTGGAAAAATTAGGAACATGGAGGTAAGATTAGAAGATCTAATCCTCTGTAGTTTACCTTCCTCTTGCTGACCTCCAAAGATGACATAGACTGTTTAAAACCAGCCAGTGAAGAATTAAATCAGAGTATTCTAGTATTCTGCCTAACCACTTTAGTTCCCACTTACCCTTATTCTGAAACAAGCAAGAATCCACTATCACCTCTATGCTGATGACACCCAGCTTTACTACAAGATTAGATCCCACTCTGTACTTCACCTAAACAATTCCATGATTAAGATCCAATCGTGGTTCTTCTCCAACAACCTCAAACTTAACCCGAAAAAAAAACGGAAATCGTTCTCTTCTCTCCTAAAAACAACCAGCTCCCTATCCAAGGCTGGGGCTCTGACCTAAAGCCCTTAACTGTTCGCTCTCTTTATCAAACTCATGAAATCACTTGGTTTCACTTTTGACAACAAACTTAATATTAACGACCACATACAAAAACTCTGCTAAAGGAGCTCTCTTCACTCTCTGGCATCTCCCAAAAATCAAACCATTCAACCATCTGATGACTTTAAATGGGTTGTCCAATCACTAGTTCTCTCCAAAATTGACTATGGTAACACTATCCTCACCAGAACCCCTAAAGTACACCTTGCCCCACTTCGATATGTGCTCAACCTAGCTGCCAGACTCATCACTAACTGTAAATGTTTTCACCACACCTCCCCAGCCCTCAAAGACCTCAGTTAGCTACCCGTTTAAAGAAGATCGGCCTACAAGACCGCATGCATAACACACAAAGCCCTTCACCAACAAACCCCGCTGTACCTTACTAACAAACTCATAAAAGCAGGCTGTTCCTGACCGATGAGAAGCACTAATGCTCTACTCCTTGCCCCCCACCCCTGTTAAAAAAGAAAACCACACAATCTCGGTCTTTCTCCGGGAATGCCCCGATCATCTGGAATGCTCTCCCTAGGGATTTACCCTGTAAACCCGTCCTACCTTAGCTTTAAAAAATACCTAAAATATCACCTTCTCAACCAATATGGGGTCCCTAACCTCTCCTTGGACCCTTCATTGAACTGCCCCCTCTCTGGTTCCACTCTACCACCTTCTTTTAATTTTCCGCCCTCTAATCCCCTCCCCCTCCATCTATAACCCCTACCCCAGCTCCTCCTTAAATCTCCTTGTTTTTACTTCCTTTCTCCCCAATTTGTTCTCTCCCAAATATTGTTTTTATGCAAAATAGTCTCTTGATAACCCCTCCTCATGTAACTTGCTTTTTAACTATCAGTCAATTCTGTAATTCTTTTATCTTGCCTGTCTTTGTTTTTTATCCTATTAAACAACTATTTTTACTGTAACAATTAATGCTCATGTAAAGCGCTCTTATATCCCCGGGTCTAGCCAGCTCTATCTAAAACCTTCAAATAAAATAAGTTTGAGGTTGTCCTTTGCAGCAGTTGCAATATCTGACGTAGTAGCAGTGTTAAGAAAACATGCCCCATGGTATTATTGAATGCATGCACCAGCTCACTATAGCAGGGAACGATAACAACCAATTGTTCACCCAGATGTCCCTAAAGGAGTTAACTTCTTGCTAGCATTTGCAGATACCCCCAAGAGATATCCGAAATCTGGCATCAGATTGTCCATTAAAGCTGAAATAAATGCAGATTTGATTGCATAGACGGATGATTTGGCAACATAGTAGAGGATTGAAATACACAATTATTTGGAGCTCCTGAGGAAGTTTCCACCATTAAGGGTATGTTAAGGGTAATGACATGGGTTGTTGGTTAACATATCTGATGTCTACTCGGAGTGCCTTGCCTGGATTAAATTGTAATGGTGTTTGAGAGACATAAAGAACTACACTGGGCTGAAATGGTTGATTTAGAAACATTAATCACCCATTAACGTTTCAGTTTTGGCTCACTCATGTTTATTCTGGTGGTTGGCCCCCTATCTCATTTGGCTATTTAGTTCCTTGTAAGTGCTAGTAGTTGCATTCTTAGTTTCCAGTAGGGAGGCTGTTGGGTTTAGTGTGTTGCCAAGTGAATTTTATTAAGTGTTTAACACTCTGCTTGCCCCGATAATGTCTTAACTGACTGAGCACATTTGGTTCAGGCATGAAGTATACCATTCTTATATTATGAATATTGTATTTGTTAAGAAGAAACCAGATAAATACGTCATACCAGCCAATCTCATTGGACAATGTAGACACTAAGTGAATGCCAAATATTGGCTGAAAGATTGGCTTCTAAGATCACTGGGCTGGTGACTGGTTGGAAGCATAGATTTTTCCCCTGCGGGGATAGCAGCTCCCATAATAATCTTGGTACGGTCATATATGATGCTGCAAAAATTAAAGCTCAACATTTGCTATAATTCTGGTAGATGCAGGTAAAGCATTTGATCATGAGGCATAGCTATATTTAATAGACCTTACTGTCTTGCTTTGGGTCAAGATTAGATTAGCCCATTTTGTTGAGTTTCCGTGCTAGTCGGGGACTGCAACACCTAGCAGGCCCTACACTCCCCAAAATTATGGGAGGGCACTTTTAGTGGGAAATGTTTTCATTGGCTCGCACATATTGTGACCAGTGCAACAGCGATGTGGCAGGTGATTGTGAGTTTGAAAACCGTGCAAGTTCAAATGGAATAAATATGTGTTCCATTGGTCTTCTTGACTGTTTTTAACCATAATAGGAATTAACATTGATAAAGCATGTATACAAGGGATTCTTAGTCAGTTTTACCTTATGGAGCTGAATCCAATGATGAAGCATGCCACCTAGGTGGGTGGGTGAGTGTTTTAGTATCCTAATTTTGGTATGTTCTTAGTGGAAATACCCTGACACTAGGAGGGTAATTAGAGGATTTATGTTAGCCTGAACGCCCAACTGTTGGGTGTGGGCTTACTTGTGGAATGTCACATCTGTCGTGTGAGCATCATATTGCTTTTGCAGGCCAGCTGCTGGATTAAGACCTTGCAGTGGTTGCTGCAATTGCAACACAGTGTCTTTTGGCTCCAGCCTGCCATTTGATTCACCAAGATCGGCACTGGTTGATGGAGGTCTCTAATCTTGACCTGAGCCATCTATTCAGCGCTCCATATTCCAGCCTACCTAGGTTACAGATGCTTCCTCACTTGACTGATAAACCGATCTGGGTGACCTGACCACACAGATGCTTTGCTGTGTGATGGTGCAGCATTTGCACATTAATGTACTAGAGCTGTGGGTTACTGTGAAGGCATATTTCCCTTCGTTATTAGGGAGTGCTATTCACATTCTGTCCAACACCATCCCCACCGTTCATTATATCAATAGGCAGGGTGGTCTGGGTCCATGTTTTGGGAAGTAGTTCGGCAGTGGTTGCAGCAACAGAGAATTTTCCTTATGGTAACCCATATTGCCCCAAACATGAACGAACACTCTATTCCCTCTCATGGGAGGACCACAAGGGAGAACTAAACCCAGAAACAACTGAAGTAGTCTTCATCACAGTCCTTAGGATGGGCCACACACATCCCTCTAAATAGTTCCTGAGGGATATCTTCAAGTTAAGCTGGTCTTGGGACATGCTGTTCACTTTCCCACCAGTTCTACTTCTGTGGAGTCATGTGGAAACTGTGGGAGGATCAAGCATAACTGATTCTAATTGCTCTGAATTAAACAAGATCTGTTACATCGACCTGTTGGCAGTCTTTACTCATTCACCTCTTCATTTCCTGCACAAGGTGAACCTGCTCTTGCAGCATGGATGTCAGGTCTTCTACAACCAATCACAAATGCTGCAGCTGCACAGGTAGAAATCGAGCAGACCATCACTAATCCTTTTGCCTCTCTGATGAAGGTTCAGATGCCATCTTGGATGCCAGAATACCTGCTAATAATTGTATTTATATACGCCACTCGAACATGTTTCTTTCTCATCCTTTGTTTGTTTAGGTTACCTTTAGTGACACATTTTTGGAAAGCTTTGCTGCACCTGGTTCCTCCCACTCCGTTCGATGTCTTCCCTTAGAACATCTCCTTTTGAGCCAATACGCAGTTTTTCAGTTAGATTGATGCTTTGAAGACTGTTGTTGATTACACAAGCCTCTGCACATAGAGTTAGAGAACTTAAAGCACTTGCGGTTGGTCCTCTTTCACAGTTTTCTACCCTGACAAATTAGATCTGTGTACATGCCCAGCCTCCTTGCCCAAGGAGATGTCGGTCTTTGATGTATCCCTGTCTCTCACTCCTCAGACTTTATTTCCTTATCCTTTCAATTCGAAGGAGCAACTGCCTAGACTGGGTTCCAGGCATGCTGTCTCATGCTATATAAACAACACTCAACAAGAAAAGAGTGAATAATCAATACTTTGTGAGCTTTGTCAGAGGCAAGAAAGGGAAGCCGTTTTCTCTCGAGAGGCAGGGGAACCTGGTACTGCAAAGGTCCATAGAAAGCGGGGGGCTCAATTTCTTTGTAACTCGAGAACTCCCACTTGGGAACAAAATGTATCTTGCATTGCCATCGAAAGCCATATACAGGACACAGTTTTCAGGGCCTTAAACTGCGGCCTGGACACACTGCCCATGGCCTCTAAAGGACTTGCTCCAACCATATACATAGGGATTATCTTCAAAATGAGTCTTGGCTCTAGATTAAAGAATAGCCCAGCAGCACTATGCCTTTAACGACCAGCTATTTCTATAAAAGGCTAGACAGTCTGCTCCATCCACTGTACTTTTCAACACCGAGATGCGGGCTGCGGATCTGCACATAAATTGTTACAGGTATTTAAAGGTTCGAGGCATATGGGCTGCAGATGGTACATTTATGAATAGATCGCCATCTGGTGTTGGGCTCGGATGATTGCACTTGTTTTTCTTCTGGAGAAGTCTTTGTCGTCATAGATGACTCCTCCTCTTGGTGTTAGTGCGCATGGGCATCGGCTCCATCCTTAGATTGTTTTTTTCCGCCATCGGGTTCGGATGAGGATCGAAGCGCTCCGGACCGACTTCGATAACGAAGGTTATATTCGGCGCGTAACCCTTTCCAATTCGACGGTATTGTTATCGAACGCGACTTCACTTCCATACCGACGCGTTTCGAAGGACGACGACTACGAGAAACTCGAAGTAGTCCAGCCCGGGGTCCATGGAAAGGACTCCATTCAAAAAATGTCCAACGTGTGGTGCTAAGTTCCCACACAAGGACCTACACGAGGTGTGCAACCTCTGCTTGTCCCCTGAACACGAATCCAGGGACTGTGAGGCCTGTGCAGCGTTCTCTTCAAAATCGACGATTAGAAACCGTCGAGCCCGAAGACACGAGATATCGAGAATGCAGTCACAAGCAATCCCGGAGCTGTTTGAGGACCAGCACCCAGAAGAGGAGGAAGAAGAGGCCGACGAGGCGGGGTCTGAAGTGGACGAGTCCGACGTCGAGGAAATCGACGTCCAACAAACCGTGAGGGACGACGTCTCTTTACCAAAGAACAGACCCCGCATGGTGTCGACCCCGCCCTCGAGCCCGGTCAGACAACCGAAAAAAGTTTCCGACGCCCCGCCTTCGAGCCCGGCACCGAAACCGAAACACTCGGTCTCCCATCATGGTGGTTCCGATAAACAGACCACATCGACACCGAAGCTCCAAGTCAAGGAAAGCTTGAAGTCGAAGCAGTCCATGTCGACACCGAAACACCGGGGACATCTTCGATACCGAAGACATCGGATCCGAATAAAATCTCGGTGCCGAAAATGCAAATGGACAGTCAGAAGAAAAAACACCTTTCGGAACCGAAAACTGCGGTACCGACACAGGAATACAAGACAGATCCTAAACAAAAGACTCTGTTTATTGATCCAAAAACTGGCAAGGTAGTCACAGAACTACCTAAAAAGAGGAAGAATGAACATTCGGACGACAAAACCCATCCGAAGAAGAGAACAATGGGGACAAATACAACTCCTCCCCCTTCTCCAAAACCTAGACACACACCATCTTCTCCTCTTCCTCACAATAGACCAAATATTCCTCCCACACGACCATCTACACCTACAACAGATGTAGAGAGTGACACAGGGGAGGGAGAACATCCTGGGGATGATGAAGACACAATCCCAGAGGAGGCAGACCCATGGGAAGAGTACAATGTAGGGTCAGATAACGATAACGACCCTGAAATGTATCCTTCAAAACCTTCACCTCCTGATGATAATACTGGGTTTGCGCAACTCATTAATAGAGCAGCAACATATCACAAGGTAGAACTACATGCAGAACCTCAAATAGAGGATTTCTTATTAGAAACACTACCTACTGCACAAAGAACATCAGGAACACTACCAATGCTTAAGGGCCTTCTCAGTCATACATCAGAGATATTCAAAGACCCAGTGAGGGCCAGGGTACTGAACCCAAGAATCGATAAGAAATATAGAGCAGCTCCAAAAGACCCAATATACATTAAAGGGCAAATTCCTCTAGACTCACTAGTGGTCACAAACGCTCGTAAGAGAGCAAACTCTTTATCTACAGGAGAAGCTCCACCTCCTGACAGAGTCTAAGCTAATAGATGCTTCTGGCAAGAGAGTAGCATCTCAAGCGGCAAACAGCTGGCGCATAGCTAATACACAGGCACTACTTGCAAGGTATGACAGAGCGCATTATGATGAATTAGAAAAACTCATCACACATCTCCCTAAAGAACATCAAAAGAGGGCAGATCAACTCATACAAGAAGGGAAGTTAATTACTAACACTTCCATAAAGTGCGCCCTAGACGCAGCAGACACTGCGGCAAGATCTACAAACACAAGCATCATGTTAAGGAGACATGCATGGCTCAGGGTATCAGGGTTCAAACAAGAGGTACAAACATCGTTACTGAACCAACCTTTTGATGGGAAAACACTTTTCGGCACAGGGACAGATGAGGCCTTAGAAAAGATGAAAAAGGATACGGAAACGGCTAAATCAATGGGAGCATTGCAACAGCCGACACAAAGAGGTTCCTTTCGTAGGTCCACCTATAGAGGAGGATCCAAAAATACAGGTACAAGCCAGCAACAAACCTCCTTTACACCTACATCACCCAGAGGTAATTCTAGAGGTAGTTACAGAGGTAACAACAACAAGGGTAGAGGTCGCGGAAACAACAACAACCGCAACTCTCCAACCCCAAAGCAGTGACTTCATACAGCTCCCCCCAGACCATATAACACCGGTCGGGGGACGCCTATCACAGTTCCTACCTGTCTGGGAAAACATCACATCAGACAGGTGGGTGAGACAAATTATCCAACATGGTTATTGCCTGGAACTCACATCTACCCCACCAAACATCCCCCCCAAACAGCGTCCAATGAAACAAGATCACCTGACACTGTTAAAGCAGGAAGTACTATCCCTGCTAGGAAAGCATGCCATAGAGAAGGTTCCACAGCACCAACAAGGAACAGGAGTATACTCCCTATACTTCCTAATTCCCAAAAAGGATGGGTCTCTAAGACCGATACTGGACCTAAGACCTCTCAACGCATACATAAATTCGGAACATTTCCACATGGTCACGCTCCAACAGGTACTTCCTTTACTGAAGAAAGGGGACTTTCTTTCTACACTGGATCTAAAAGACGCTTACTTTCATATCCCGATTCACAAAGCCCACAGGAAATACCTCAGGTTTGTGGTAGAAGGACAACATTATCAGTTCAAAGTCCTTCCGTTTGGTGTCACAACGGCACCAAGGGTGTTCACAAAATGCCTAGCAGTGGTGGCAGCTCACCTAAGAAGACAACAAATACATGTCTTCCCATACTTGGACGACTGGCTAATAAAGGCCAAGTCACAAGAGGAATGTCTTCAAAACACACAAAAGACAATTCAGCTACTACACCAGCTAGGGTTCACGGTGAACTACACAAAGTCACACCTACAACCAAGCAAGGTTCAACAATATCTGGGGGCTACTATAGACACAGAAAAAGCCAAAGTATACCCCAATCCAGTCAGGATCCAAACAATGCTTACAATCATTCAAAGATTCCAGCCACAACACTCACTACCAGCAAGAGTGTTCATGCAGCTATTAGGGATGATGTCATCCTGCATACTGCTAATACCATATGCCAAACTACAAATGCGTCCGCTACAAGAATGCTTAGCGACACAGTGGAATCAGGCTCAAGGACAGATTACAGATCTGGTGTTGGTAGACGACCGCACACACCGCTCTCTGAAGTGGTGGAACACAACAAACATTGCCAAGGGGCGGTCGTTCCTAGAACCAATTCCACAGGTGACAATAACAGCGGACGCATCGCTCACAGGATGGGGAGCACATATGGAGAAATACACAGTACAAGGAAGGTGGAGTGTGCAGGAAAAAAGACTGCACATCAATTACCTAGAACTACTAGCGGTGTTTCTAGCATTGAAAGCCTTCCAAATACAGGTTACCAACAAAGCAGTCCTGATCAGAACAGACAACATGACAGCAATGTATTATATTCAAAAACAGGGGGGGGACGCACTCTCTCCAACTATCCAGACTAGCACAGGAAATCTGGAGATGGGCCATTCCTCAAAACATCTATCTGTTAGCCGAACACCTACCAGGAGTCTTGTTCAAATCTTTTATTCGGTTAACCATTTTGTTAATCATAAAAAGTACATCGTATTTAAACATTTCATTATAAAATCACATATCGTTGTAAAATCACAGTTCACAATTAGTACATCTAAAATATATAAAATATAGAAAAATACATTGTCCTAAAGATACAATTTTTAATTCATTTATAAAGTTTTAGTACGGATGTCCATATGTTCAAGTGAGATTCGTGTCCAAGGTTCTACGGATCGTTATACATGATTTCAAGAATAGTGCTAGGTTCTTTGCCACATACTGTGAATCCAGATGTTGCAGAGCTAGAAAGGCCGGGCGACAGGTCCTCAACCCCATTTGGCGCAACAATGGTAAAACCCAGCGCTTACGTATATCTGCATAGTAGTGACAAAACAGTAATACATGCATGGTTGATTGGGGGGAGACCTTGTCACATGGGCATTTATCCAGGTCGTGAGACCAATTTTGGGTTCTAGGGAAAGTAACCAATCTGAAAAACAAATTAAAACGTAACCTAGTTAATAGGTATTTTTCATAGTTGGATACATGATACGAAAGATATGGCTGGGTTCCTAGAGACACCTGAACCATCAGAATATGTACATTTGATTGTTTACTTATTTCGTTTGACAAACGGAGTTCCCTTAAATGGGTAAGACAGTGATGTTTCAAGGTTTTTCTGCTCATCTCAGTGATGGATGAAGGCTCGATGGTATACTGTATGAGGTCAAGATCTTTCAAAAAGTTGACCACATAGTTCAACCATGGGATGTTTTTCCAAGCCGACATCTCGAGACATTCTAAAATGAGTGCACGAGTGAGATGGCACTGAGGCTTTGTCCATATGCGGTGCCATAGGAGCATTGGTTGACATTTTATATAGTCTGATAGGTAGTCTATCCCAAGCTCTATATGGCAGCCATATGTAGGGGCACTCCGTGGAAGGGCCAAAAGGTACTTTAGAAAGTAGTTCTGGATTTTTTGTAGGTCGTCTACCAGGAGTCCAAAACCAGATAGCAGACATCTTAAGCAGACAGTCGGAACAAATACACGAATGGGAACTGCACCAACAAATACTGCAGCCATTCTTCCAAAGATGGGGACAGCCAGAGATAGACCTCTTTGCCACTCATCAGAACGCAAAATGCCAAAGCTTCGCGTCCAGGTACCCGCACCACCTGTCGCAGGGCAATGCGTTATGGATAAATTGGTCCAACAAATTTGCATACGCTTTTCCCCCTCTCCCACTAATCCCATTAGTGGTCAGAAAACTACAACAACACTCAATGACCATGATACTAGTAGCACCCACGTGGGCAAGACAACCGTGGTTCACCACGCTCCTGCAACTCTCACAAGTGCCACATCAAAAGCTACGAATTCTACCCATGCACCTTACACAGAACCATGGAGAAATAATGCACCCAGATCCCACACAATTGAACCTAGCGATCTGGCTCCTGAAATCCTAGAATTTGGGTACTTAGATCTACCCCCAAATTGCATGGAGATAATTAAACAAGCGAGACGTCCCACCACCAGAGCATGCTATGCAGCTAAGTGGAAGAGGTTTGCTATACACTGTGCTAATAACAATATCAACCCTCTGGACGTATCAACAAAGGAGATTATTTGCTACTTATTACACTTACAGCAATGTAATCTAGCGTACACATCTATCAGGGTACACCTAGCAGCTATAGCAGCGTACCTACAAAACAGGCAGCACATATCCCTGTTTAGAGTGCCAGCGATAAAAGCCTTCATGGAAGGCCTTAAAAGAGTCATTCCACCAAGATTACCACCTTCCCCAGTCTGGAACCTCAACGTAGTACTCACCAGACTAATGGGGCCACCTTTCGAACCTATGCATAGATGCGAAATACAATTCCTTACATGGAAGGTGGCTTTCCTTATAGCCATTACCTCACTCAGGAGAGTAAGTGAATTACAGGCATTGACAATACAAGAACCATTCCTACAGTTACACCAGAATAAAGTGGTTCTTAGAACAAACCCAAAGTTCTTGCCTAAAGTAATTTCAGCATTTCACATCAACCAGCCAGTGGAACTACCAGTCTTCTTTCCAAAGCCACAGACGGTAGCAGAAAGGGCTCTACATACACTAGATGTCAAAAGAGCCATTTTGTACTACATAGAAAGAACACAAAACTTCAGGAAAACTAAACAACTATTTGTAGCATTTTCCCCAACACATAAGGGCAATCCTATCTCTAAAGCAGGCATCGCTAGATGGATTGTAAGATGTATACAAATATGTTACATTAAAGCAAAGAGAACATTAACTGTTCCTCCTAGAGCTCATTCTACACGAAAACTAGGAGCATCTATGGCATTCTTAGGGAACATTCCCCTAGATGACATATGTAGAGCAGCAACTTGGTCTACACCACATACATTCACAAAGCACTACTGTGTTGATGTACAGGCTGCACAACAAGCCAGAGTGGGCCAAGCTGTATTAAAAACTCTATTTCAAACAGTTGCGACAGACACTGGTGACCACCGCTAGGGAGGTAACTGCTGTACAATCTATTCATAAATGTACCATCTGCAGCCCATATGCCTCGAACGGAATATGCTACTTACCAGTATGCATCTGTTCTTGGCATAGAGGGCTGCAGAGTGGTACATGCCCTCCCTGCCTCCCCGGAAACCTGTCTGTCCCAACATTATCTTATTTAGATACACTTACATGGGTATATCTTTATGTATTATACTACACTACTCCATCTAACCCTACTATGGCAAAACAATCTAAGGATGGAGCCGATGCCCATGCGCACTAACACCAAGAGGAGGAGTCATCTATGACGACAAAGACTTCTCCAGAAGAAAAACAAGTGCAATCATCCGAGCCCAACACCAGATGGCGATCTATTCATAAATGTACCACTCTGCAGCCCTCTATGCCAAGAACAGATGCATACTGGTAAGTAGCATATTCCTTCTCTTGCATGGTATCCTCTTCTAAGTCATAACTACAGAATAGTCTTGCCTATGTTCGGGATCCCAGAGCACTAATTAGAAATGCTTTCAAAATATGTAATCAACTTTGTATGCAGTCCCATATAAATATATATTCATCTGCAGCTGAAGAAGATAGCGTGAAAGACACCATAGTCAAACCGGTATTTGCAATGCAGTATGTCAAGCATTTCCGAGAATTTGAGGAATTGGCTTTGTAAATGACAGTGGCTTAAATTCTCGCAAATGCAAGACCTATTACATTGCAAATATTTTTTTACAAGTGCCCCATGCTGCGCTTTCACGTTAATAGAGGCCGCACCCCCTTCTTTAGACGAACCACGTCTAAAGAAAGGGATGCAGCCACTATTAAAGTGAAAGCGCGATATGGGGCGTTTTTACAGCAAGAAAGCATTTGTTAAGTTGACAAACAAATGCTTATTTTTTTTGTAATATCGCCCCATGCCGCGGTTTCACTTTAATGGTGGCCACATCCCTTTCTTTAGACTCATTTTGTCTAAAGAAGGGGGGGCGTGGCATCGAATAACGTGAAAGTGCAGCATGAGGAGCTTGTAAACAACAAAAAAGTTAACAAAAAGGGAAAAAAACATGCACCCGTGTTTGACGCCACAAATAAACTAAAGGAGTGGTTCCCACAGTAGTGTGCTGTGCTATAAACCATTTTTTTTAAAGTTGCGGAAGAGCGTGTCTTTCCTGCAACAGCATGAATGTGAAAACAATTTTTAAAGGAAAAGTGCTCGGAGGCTGTAGTTAAAGCCTGCAGAGTAACAACACAGGTAAGAGGGCCAGTCCTTGTGGGAGGTTACAAGATGAGACCAGGTGGTAGTAAGGCTGGAATACTAAGCCTATTGATGAATGAAAAGCTACCGTTTACAAAGGACAATGATACAAGCTTTAAAAATATTGGCGGCGCTTCAAGTCTCTATCTAAATTCAGCATGCCTCACAGAGCAGTGCCTGCGCTGCTCAAATTCAACCTAAAAAGGACACGTTCCTGATAGACGTCGAGAGGCATGGCGTTGATGACCGAGCAGTTACCGGTATGCTCGATATAGACAGGTACACCTTCGAAGACACAGTCAATGGTGGTGGGGAGTCACAATTTGACGTCAAAACACTCTCGGTGTTCGTCGTTGGGACTTACATTGGTTTCAAGATTGTTGACGGCTACAGTACATCACTCATCTACGTCGAAGAAGCAGGTATTGGCATCTAAGTCGGTGGAGAAGATAGCATTGAAGGTAAAACATTTGACTTCGCACACAATGGAAAAACCACTGTCGATGTCGAGAGCTGAATCAAGGCCTTGCTCTACATCAGGATCCTCTTTGATCATTTCTTCATGCTGGCTTTAAAGTCTACAACATAGACTTGTGCCCCGTATGTCAGACTCTGAATATTCCCAGACGTATTCTCCATCAAGTGACACCTGAGATTCACATTTCAGGTACCCTATCTCCTAGAGGGTCATTGTAGGAAACTACCCCTTTTTGCATGCTTACCCCCCACCTTTTGCCTGATGCTCCTAGACTAAGTGTGCCCTGGTTTCCTACTAATCAGGTACCCAGGGCCTGTGTTCTTTCCCCAAACTTTTACCTTTGCTCTCACATTGGCACTCCCCTGGCCTACAGACAAGTCCCATGTAAAAGGTACCAGGGGTACCATAGGCCTTGTAGCCGGAGAAAGTCTCTGAAGGCTGATGCATATATTATGCCAATCTCTGAGTCTCTCTACAGACACAAACACACTTCCAGTGGTAGGCTGTGTGCCAGGGGGAGACCCTAAAACTACAAGTCGACATGGCACGCATACCTGTGTTCCCATTGAAGTGCTACAGTGCACACCTTTGTTTTCTTTTTTGTTGAACCTACTCACAACTAAACTGCTGAGCGTGCAGCCCGGGCTGCGAGATCCGCCCTAATTCACGCTTAACATCTTCAAAAATCATAGCGTAGTAGCATTCCTTGCACGGGCGCACAGCGTTTCTTTAATTTAACACTTTTCTCCAAATCTCAAACAAATGAATCCATGAACTCCAAAGCGTTATTATAACTTCATTTATTTCTGATGGTAAATCACATGCAAGACCTAATGTATTCAACTGCTTGTGAGAGTGCCATCTTTCTTGCATGGCATGTCCCCACTTTTTGCTGAATCGCTCATGTATTTTGCCTGAGTGTGCCCTGGGCTCCTGCCAATCAGGTGCCCAGGGCCTGTGTTCCTTCCATAAAACTGTGTTGAAACCAAAACCCAATTGGCATCTTCGCCACAAGTCAGCCCCTGGTAAATGGTACCTTAGGTACCCAGGGCACTGTGACCAGAGAAGACCCCTAAGGGCTGCAGCACTTATTGTGCCACCCTCAGGGGCCCTGTACCCTGAGACACACACGCTGCCTTTGCAGGCTGAGTGTCCTGGTGCAGAACTAAATAGAGAGCCGACATGGCACACATCCCTGTGTGCCATGCCCACAAACACACTGCCCTGGCATACCTCAGTCGCCCCTCTAGCTGGGTGCTCTATGCCAGTGGTGTGGGCACAGGTGCATGAGCCCTGTGCCCCTACAGTACCCAGGGCCATTCCTGGGCACTAAGTGCAGTGATGCCATTAAGAGTATATGGTGCTGGGAGGTTGTCATTGTGAACTCCACGGCACCATAATTGCTACACTGAAGACTGAGAAGTTTGGCATCAAGCTTCTCAGCACATTAAACCCACACTGATGCCAGTGTGGGATTTAATGTAAAATGCACTACAGAGGGCATCTTAGAGATGCCCCTTGAAACCAACCAACTCCCAGTGTCCTGACTGCGTGGCTACCGAGGCTGCCACCACCAGACATGTTTCTGGACCCCTGAGTCGAGAGCTTACCGCTCTCAGGGGCCTGAATCCTGGGACGAGGTGCCAAGCCTCCTCCCCCAGGATGGGCAGGGGAAGCTTCAAAGGCATGCTGCCTTTTGTGAGTTTCTCCAGGCCAATTGCTGTACTCAGCAACTGGCCCCCAAAGGTTCTGACCCCCACTCTGGCGGCAAGACAGGCGGGAAACCCTAAGTGAAGGAAAGGGGTGTGCCAGCCTCTGCCAACCCCTCCGGTGAGAGAGGCGAGGTGAAGCATAACTCCGGGCTCCCGCCATCTTGAGGATGGGGAGCCCTGCCCAATCAGAGATAGGCCCCTACCCCCTCCCACAGGAGAGGAGCAGGATAGGGGGTGTACTCACCCCAGGACCGGGACCCTTTGGTCCCTGCCCTTGCCCTACCTCTAACGCCCCTAAATTTAGTATTTAGGGGCACCCTGAACCTTCATTCCTCAGATTCAGCTTTGAAACAAGAAAGAAGAACAAGAAACAAGAAGACCTGCCATGCAGCTGATAACAAGAGGAAGACACCAACTGACTTGGCCCCAGCCCTACCGGCCTGTTGATCCTTGAACCTGCTCCTGCTAAAACCCGGGAGGACCTGCCTGCCTTGCTCATCTAAAGACTGGGACTCCCATGAGCAGTGGTTCTGCTCAAACAGCAACAACCCCTGGTGCCAGGCAGGAACCGCGAATCCAGCAAACTCTCCTCCCGCCGAGCCTGGTCTGAGTGGACAAAGACCACGAAGACGTCCCCCCAGCGATTGTGACCACGAATCCAGTGCCCAAGGACCCTCCTCGACGACCCAGGCGACGCCTGCAGCCTCACAACAAGGGACCCCTCCAACCGGGACCAGCTGAGGGTAAGATTTCCCGATGTCAAGGCACCCCTGCACCCGGCGACCCACGGCCCCCTGTGCCCAACACCTGGGTGTCTACCTATCCTCAAAGACCCCAACTTACCTCTCGAAGTGGTGGCCACACCTTAAGAATCTCCGTCCCCGAGCCTGCAGCCTTTGTTCAACTTCCAGCTTTCCCATTGAATAACATTGAGCGCCCATTGGCTCAAAAGCACCCTGCACTCAGCTGCCCGAGTGCCCCTGGGAGTGCAACCTCTGTCCTAATCTACTTCCCCCTTTGCCCTGAGTAAGTGACCAGGAGCCTAGCTCCCACAGCCGCGTGGCCTGTATGCCAGCAGCCACCAACCAAAGGACCCCTCCCGCCCGTAGGCTAACATTGTGCCTATCTCCCTCTGCACCCGGCTGCCCCTGTGCCGCTAAGGCTGTAACAACTGTACCTACCTGACCCTGGAGACCCCTGAGTGTATGCCCAGAACCTTAACTCTGCCAGTCGACTTACCCAAAAGCTGATAACTCACTTTCCTTCCATAGGGTTACATTGACTGGTTTCACTTGGAAATTCTTCGAACTGTGTAGTTTTGAAACTTTAAAATATTCATCTAAAATCAGCCGAATCACGAAAACAAAAATACTCACCTGTTATCAGGAGAGATCCCAGTACTGGATCTTGGTGCCCAGCACTGACCCGGAAAGCAATTTTAACTGTACTTACCGGTAACTTGAATTTCATTCCATAGGATAACATTGCCTGGTTTTTGCTGAAAAAGTTTCTAAGTGTCGATTTTTGAAACTTACAAATATTCGTTAAAAATCGCCTGTATGACATAAACGCATTCTTTCAATTGTCTACAGGAGATGCACCAGTGCTGGATCCAGGATCCAACACTGAGTAAGAAAAAGTAACGATTACACTACTTACCTGCTAAGTGAATTTCCTCCCTTAGGAGAACATTGGTGATTCTATGTGAAAAAGATTTAAAGTGTCAACTTTGAAAATACAATAATATTCCTTAACATCACATCTGTAACCAACCCGCTTTTACTCAACTATTTACAGGGTATGTCCCAGGACTGAATCTAGGATCCAGTCCTGTGGTTTGAAATGTAATCCATAAAGTAAGTAATTGCATGTAATTAGAAATTCCCATTGAGCTCAATGTCATATTGTGTTTGAAATTGTGTTGCCTATTGCAACAACTGTAACTATTGTACTCAAAAGTCTATTGCCTATTTGAAAAGTATTTAACTAAAGTAACTCATTCTGAGAAAGTATTTTTTGATACCTATCGTTGGTTCTAAAATAAAACAACTATATATTTTTTATCCAAACCATTGGCCTTCAGTTCTTTTTTTTAAAATAAATTTCTTTATAAACATTTTTCTTAAAGAAACATTAATACAATTAACATTTGTAGGTGTTGGAGGCAAAGTCTTGATAACATTTACATATATAGGCATGGATACTTGCGACAGCAATACATGTGTCATGGTTTTGTACTCCTCCACTCCCCCGCGTCTCTGATCCCCACACCCCCTACATCGTTTTATGGTATGATTAGGTGGCCATTTGCGAAAATTCCAGCTCGAGGCCATAGTATTGTATCCACTGACTCCATATTTTCAGGAACTTTTTTGGGTAACCCCTTGCCGCATAAGTGGTCTTTTCTCCTGTCATTTACATATCCATCCCCTCTTCCATTCATCAAACGTAGGTCCCTGCGTCGACCCCCACTTACGCACCAAATCTATCTTGGCAACCACCAGGCCGAGGTTTGTTAGTAGTAGCTTTGGCTTTGTGAGGTCTACGTTTGTATGAATGCCCAATAGCACAAATTTGGGGTCTCTAGGTATAATTTCGCCCAATACAGCCTCCAGTTCTGTCAGCACCTTCGCCCAATAAGCTTGTATCTCCCGACACTCCCACATTGTGTGGACATATGCTCCAGATTCCTCGTTGCATCTGAGGCAATTCGGGGCTTCTGCCCTCCCAATTCTGTGTAAACGAGATCTGTCATAGTAAGCCTTATGCAGGTACTTAAATTGAATAAGTCGAAGTCTCAACTTAATGGCAACTTCCCGTGGATGCATCAGCGCAGTCTCCCAGTCTAGTTCTTCTAGGACCCCTAGCTCCGTTTCCCACTTAACCCTAAGTTTTAGGAGTGTATCTGGTTGATTATTTATTATAGTTTGATATGTCCATGAGACTGCTTTTTCTGCTATCTCGCCCATGAGGAGTCTGCCCTCTAATGGGGCATATTCTGGGAGCTTCTCCATGTCTATACGTTGCGCCTCCCACGCATGGGATAATCTCAGATATTTATAATATTGTGACTGGTGCAGGTCGTATTCCCTCTGGAGGGCTAGAAAGGTGACAAGTTTGTTGTGATCTAGTATGTCTTTGATTCGAGAGATACCCAGCAGATCCCATTTTTTAAACCCAGTCAGTTTTGCAAATTCTGTGAGTCTCCCTCCCACCCAGAGGGGGGTTTCTCTAGTGATGATATTGGTCCATTTAATTTGTCTTTCTGCTTTCTTCCAGGCGGCCAACACCACCTGCGTGGCTGCTAATAATTTTGCGACTCCCTTCCCTCCATAAATGTAGTGGGTGTGTGGGTGTTTTCCAAATTGAATGCATTCTAGCGCATAGGTCGGGTGATCCCCAGGCATATGTTCCCAGTCGTTAATCACTATCAGATGGGAGGCCCAATAGTAGGCTCTAATATCTGGCAGCGATATTCCACCATTATATTGATTGCATGGTACAGTGGCTAAGGCCACTCTGGGGTGCCTTCCATCCAGAGGAATGTACGTAGAGCCTCATCAAGCTTGACAAAGACGTCCTCTGGGATTGGGTAGTACGTGTTCTGAAGGATATAAAGGAATTTGGGCAGCACTACCATTTTGTATAAGGCGGCCCTACCTAGCAGTGTCAGAGGCAACGCCTTCCACCTCTCAACATCTATTTTGAACTCTCTGAGGACTCTGTGGAGATTACGTTGTATGGCCTCCTGTCTATTGGCAGTCACTTAATTACCCTGGCATTGCATCCAATTTTGTTCCACCTGGAGCTGACTCACACAGTCAAAAGGTCCCCATCCCTGATTCGCGGAATATAGGCAAGATTTCTCCCAGTTAATTTCATACCCTGCATGTCTACCATAGCAGTCAAAACTGTCTAGTAATCGTGGGAGTGTTGCCTCGGGATTCATGACATAGAGCAGGATGTCATCTGCTTATAACGATGTTCATTTGTCTTGAATCTGTGTTGTTGCAGCGAAACCCGGTCATATCCGGTTGCGCTCTAATGACGCACGCAAGAGCCTCCAATACAAGTGCAAAAAGAAGAAGGGACAGGGGACATCCTTGCCTAGTCCCACGTTCTATTGGAAATTCCCCGGAGATCGCTCCATTGACCTGTATCCAGGCCATTAGCTTCTCGTATAAAAGTTATCCATTGCCTTAATTTGGGGCCAAAACCAAACCTTTCCAATGTGGAAATGAGATAAGGCCAGTGAACAGTATCAAACCCTTTTTCAGCGTTGAGGGAGAGTATTAAATGCGGGTCCGCCCTCTTGCTAGTTACCTCGAGCCAATTGTGTACTCTTTGCAGGTTTAATCTCGTGGACCTCCATGGCATAAAGCCAGATTGGTCCTAGTGAATGTGACTAAAACTGTTGTGAGCCTGCCAGTGAGGACACGAGCCAGTATCTTAGTCTATATATATTTAATAGCGTGATGAGGCGATATGAGCTGCACTTCTGCGCAGTCTATCTTTCTTGGGTATCACCACTATTGTGGCAGTGCGGAGGTCTTTTGGTAAACTACCCACATCTCTCGCCTCCAGGTATAAGTTCAACAGATGGGGGCCCAATAAGTCTGCGTTTTGTTTGAAGAGTTCTGGCGGCAATCCGTTAGGTCCTGGAGCTTTCCCAGACTTCAGGTAACTGATAGCTGCCCCTACTTCCTCCAGAGTGATCTCGGCATCCAACGCTCGAGCATCCTCTTCTCCTAGACTGGGGACCTCTATCGCCTCTAAACAACTGTCAATCTCGGACTGTCCCGCCAGGGGATGTTTGGCATAGAAAACCTTGTAATAATAAGCGAAGGCCTCAGCTAACTTCACGGGGTCACGTACCTCTGGCCATCGTCTGTCTCTATCTGGGTTACCCATCTGCTATCTAGTTCTTTCCTGCTGAGCCATGCTGGCAGCCAACCTGCCTTGTCCCCCAAATCGTAAAGGGGCCGATGCATAGCCTGAAGCGCCTGTTGCGCCTCATCCCTAGCCATAGCCATAGCCAAGTATTCCTGGCGTAAAGTCCTCATTCTCCTTAGCAATACTGGATCTTCACTTGTGAGGGCCTGCTTTTCTAACTGGAGGAGCCTAGTTTCGGTCTCCGAAATATCTTTCTGCGCCTGGCTTTTTTTATGCGCTATTATGTTCTGGGCCCTATCTCTTAGGACTGTCTTGTATGCCTACCAGATAGTTATAGCCAACTCCACCAAGCCCATATTTTCTTGAAAATAGAGCTTCGAATCCACTCTAATTTCCTTAGCTACCTTCGGATCCTTAAGTTCCCAGGCATTGAGCCTCCAGTCATTACCCAAACATTTCCCAACTCTTCCCACTGTTAGCCAGAGGGGCGAGTGGTCAGAGAGGCCTCTTGCTAAGTATTCTGCCTTTTGGATCTCTTTCCTTCTCCCGCTGGGACCAGGATATAGTCTATTCTCGACAAGGTTTATGGGCTCTGGAGTAAAAGGAATTCGCTCTAGTACCTGGGTGATGCCTACGCCATAGGTCTGTCAGTGATAGGGTGTCTGTGAACCTCTTGAGTTGTGTCTCGCCAGAACATGCAAAAGGGACCGTGGTAGGATCGCACTGAGGGTCCATTACATCATTAAAGTCCCCTCCAACTAGGTGGGTGCTGGAGCCTGCCTCCAAGAGGATACCTGCCAATTTATCCAGCGTCTGCTTTTGTAGTCTTGGAGGAGCATATATGCTTATAAGAGTAATGTCCCTCCTATTCCATACGCCTTTCACTGCAACATATGTCCCATTTGGGACCGTCCATGTGCGTTCAGTTCTAAAGGGCCGGGCTTTCTTTATTAAAATGGCAACCCCCCGCGCCCCGGAAGAAAAGCCGGCATGTGCCAGTGTCTTGTAGGCGCCTCTACCCAAGAACTTACACTGCGTGCCTTTCAGATGTAGAGTTCAGTTCCTGAGTGTGTGAGACCATTTGCTGACTGAGTGTGTACAACAAATGCTTTACACTGTCCTCTGATACTGCCTTACTGCTCGACCAAGCTACCACTTTAGAGAGTAAGGTTATATCTAACTTTAGCCTCTGCCAAACCTCTGGGGACTGTAGACTCTGTGCACACTGTTCCGTACTTTGGTCCAGTATATACAGAGCCACTTTCTTACACTGCTTCTGTTGCATGAGAAGCAGTTGAATACATTGTCTTGTGTGATTTACCATATGAAATAAATGAAGTTGTAACGCTTTGGAGTACATGGATTAATTTGTTTGAGATTTGGAGAAAAGTTCCAAATTAAAGAAACTCTGTGCGTCCGTGCAAGGAACGTTACTACGGTCCGATTTTTTAACACATCCCTGTGTACCATGCCCACCAAAACACTGCCTGTGGCATAGGTCAGTCACCCTCTAGCAGGCCTTGCAGCCTAAGGCAGGATGCACTATACCACTGAAGGGGCACAGTGGCATGAGCCCTTGGCACCTACAGTACCTATGCCATTCACACGCATTGTAAGCGTAGTATAGCCATTTGTAAACCATGGGCTGGGAGTTTGGTACCACGAACTCCATAGCTCCATGTTGGCTTTACTGAAGACTGAAAAGTTTGGTATCAAACGTCTCAGCCCATTAAACCCACATTGAAGGCAGTGTTGGATTTAATGCTAAATGCACTCAGAGGGCATCTTGGAGATAATGCTTGAAAAACGACCTAACTCTAGTGTCCTGGCAGAGTGGCTGCTCGCCAGCTTCCACCCCCAGACATGTTTCTGGACCACTGGGTAGAGAGCCTTCCTCTCTGAGTCCTAAAACAAAGCACATCCTGGGCCGAGGTGTCATGCCTCCTCCTCCAAGAATGGGCAGGATCCACAAAAGGGAAGCTTCAAAGGCTTGCTGCCTTTGTAAGCTGACTCTGCCTTTTGCTGCTCCCAGCAACTGCCCCCCACCGGTTCTGGCCCCTACTTTGGAAGGGAGAATTGTCAAAACCCAGATAGGTGGAGAGGTATGCCCACTTTTGCTAACTCCACCCCTCAGGTGAAGGAGGCGAAGCACACACCTCAGTCCCGCCATTTTGAAGATGGTGAGACACAGAAAACAGAGCGGCTTATGGCCCCTCACACTGGAGGGTGGAATAAAAGGGGGTGTACTGAAGGAAGAAGAGGACGACACCAACTGCCTTGGTCCCAGCCCTACTGGCCTGTCCCGACCTCAACCTGCTCCAGCGGAAACCCCGGCATGTCCAGGAGTCCCCCAGAACCTGAAGGACCTGCCCTGCCTTCCCTGCAAAGACTCTGCTTCCTAGGAGCACCGGACTTGTTCCAGAAACAGACTTTGGCTCCAGCCAAATCTGTGAGTCCGCACCAGATGCCCATGGCCCGAGTTCGAGTGGCCCAATACCCAGAGGAGGTGTCCCCAGTAAACCTGATCTGGTGATCCCCAACCTACCTCAAGCGCCTCTCCGACGCCTGCAGCCTCTACCTCAAGGGCCCCCCGACCACAACCAGTGCTGGTTAGAAGAATCAAATGCGTAAAGACACCCCTGCACCCGACGCCCCACGGACTTGTGTGACCCAACCAACAGTGTCCAGGCATCCCCTTGCATCCCAACTTACGTCTCCAGGTGGTAGCCGCCTCCAGGAAGCCTCTCTGCCCGTGCATTCTTTGTTTCCGACCGGAGATCTCCCATTGAAAAAAACAGGGCACCCAATGCCAACTCCGCTTCCTGCATCCTGCTGCCCCTGTGCCAATGTGGGTGAACCTTGTGTGCTAACTTTGATCCCCCTTTGCATAACCCTAGGAGCTTTGCTCCCACAGCCCTGTAGCTTGCTCAAGAGCATCCACCAACCGAGGCCCCCCCAGCCCTATTAGCTAACATTGGTCCTTAGCACTCTGCATCTGGGCACCCTAGTGCCACTGAGGGTGCTCTTGGAGTACATCCTTGACCCTGGGGAACCCTTGTTCTAACCCCAGAAACTTGACTTTTAAAACCGATTGCTTACCTGCAGACCAATAACTACATTTTCTCCCATAGGATTGCATTGACTTTTTTTCCTCTGAAAAGGTTGTGTGGAGTTGTTTGTATAAAACCCAAGCAACTGTTTTAAAGCAAAAGTGATTTACTTACCTTTGTCCAGGAAATGTCCCAGTGCGATATCTAGGCATACCACACTGAGTAGAAAAAGTAATCCAAAAAGTAATTCCAATACATTGTCAAATGTTTTTAAACATTTTACAAACCTGTAACAAAGCCAATTTCATACAGTTTGCATATTCTTATCAATTTGTTTTGGAAAGTACAACTTTAGTTACCTGTACCAAGTCCTGCTTGGTTCTAAAAATAAAATATAAATAAAGAAATATTTTTTTAAACAAACAATTGGTCTGAGTTCAGTCTTTGAGTGTGTGACATAATTTATTGCCTGAGTGTGTCCAATAAATGCTACCCTCTGATAAAGCCTTACTGCTTGCCAACACTACCACAAATAGAGAGTAAGGGGATACCTACTTTTACCTCTGTAATCCTTTAGGGATCCACTGGACTCTGTGCACACTATACCTTACTTTGGTATAGTATATACAGAGCAACTTCCTACAGTCACCATCTCCTCAGTTCTCTCAAGGTATACCATCTGTGCCTCCAGTGACTCCAACATGACTATTAAGTAGCCTGTATTTTCTACCTGCGGCACATAAGTCTCCACTAAGATCTAGGCATCTGTTGTGTCACCACATTAGATCTAAGGTAACATCAAGAACCAGCTCCATGTCGACATCTAGAAATTCGTATAGATCTAGATCTAGACATAGGGGATTGCCATCTTGGTCTACAACTTCTCTCTCTTCTGATTACTCCCTCTGACAGTCACAACTCCTTCGAGAGTTTACCTGTCGATGATCTCCTTACCTTCAATGATGTTTTAATAAGAAGAGCACCAAAGTTAAACATTGACATCCCTACCACCATGACATCATCTTCTGTGATGTTTGAGACTCTGCATCACAGAACAGTGACACGCCCACTACTTCCTCTGGTTCCTGGACATTTGTAGCCTGCAATGCAATTATTTCTAACTTGCGCATTGATGAAGTCTGCTTCATCTCGCCTTCTCAAGAAATAGAAACCTCCTTACCAGAACCCATAATTCCTCAGATCAGATCCTCCTCCTGATTCAGTTATTGTATTAGCTGCAAGAAAATCAAATCTCACACTGTTGCTTCGTCCTCTTCCATCCCATTGGATAAGGAAAACAAGAGAATATAGACGCAATTGGCAAAAAGATGTTTGGGGAGACAACATTATCAAGAGATCTTGAATGAAGGTGGCCTGGTGTCTATCCAGATTATAATGCGCAGCAGCGGATACATCAGATACTGTTACAGTATCTGTGCACGCAGATCATCTTGGCTTAGACTAACTGGCCTTTAGCTAGAGGCTCAACACACCGGATTCTAAACTTACCTTTTTCAAGTAATAATGTTTTTGGCACCCATACATATGAAGATAAGTCCAGAATGGAAACCAAAATGGACACCCTTAAAGCCGTTGGTGTAGAGAAGCAGAAGGAGTAACTTAAGAGATACAGGTCTTATGATAAAAGGCTCTTCACTCAGAGGGCCCTAGACCCTCACTCCATCAACAGTCAAAGCAACACTACCATCCTATGAAACCATCAAGAGGAAGAGGATCTCAACAACAGCCTGCATCTAAAGGAAAGCATCTGGTCAAACAATGAGCTGTCACTGCCTGCTTCTCTTTTAACTCTCTCTGGTGGGGGAGCTGGAGGGGGGTAGTGTTCCCAATCATCTGGAAACATGGTGCTTAATGACAACAGATAAATGAATCTTGAATATTATTCAGAATGGATTTTCTCTTCGATTTAGGTCCCCTCCTCCTTCCATTGCACCAATCAAAACATCAGTACATCAGAAAGACCTGTTAAGGGAAGAAGTCAATATTCTGTTACAGACGCATGTTTTGGAGGAGGTTCCGCTCCTCCAAAGAAGATTGGGGATTTATTCCCGGGATTTTTGTAATGCGAAAGGAAGGACCAAAACAAGAATTCCAGACCCATATTAGATTTGCGAGTACTAAAAAAGTACTTTAAAAACGAAAAGCTCATAATGCTATCATTACAACATTTATCCTCAACTGCATCTAGAAGACTGGATATGTTCAACAGATCGTCTAGATGCTTCTCTTCCAGGGGATCCTCATCAATAGACATAAGCACATAAATATTCCCGCCCATGTGCGGGACCCCGGAAACACATACCATATATGTGAAAACCATATATGTAGCTCTATATAGGTTTGTATATATATATATATATATATATATATATATATAATAAAGGCTTTATTTCTCCCTGCTTTATTGGAATGTATTTATGTGCAAAGACTTCTCTTGCAGCATTGTTCAGCATATCTAAGGAAGGCTGAATTGTGGGTGTGGGTGTATATATAATATATAAACACACAATTCTGCCTTCCTTAGATATGATGAACAATGCTGCAAGAGAAGTCTTTGCACATAAATACATTCCAATAAAGCAGGGAGAAATAAAGCCTTTGAAAACTGCTTTGTTATACAGCAGAAAAGGTAATCCTGCAAGGAAAGTGAAAACATTGTCAGCACCTAGGCTGCATTGTAGAGAAAACATCAGTGTAGAAAACAGAAAAGCTAACCCACATAAACACTAACAATAAACTGTCACCGTGCCTTTAAGGCAGCAATGACCCTTAGCTTCCCATCATGCCTCAGGTGTGACAGTCAGGTCAGTTGTTCTTTCCTGCTCCTTCTGACAGGACTCTGGTTACTTCAGCTCTACCTTTTTCTGATTTTTGTCAGAAAATACTTCTAGTTTTGGAGTAAAACTCTTTTACTTCGACATCTTTTTTGTTGAAGTGTTTTTCAACAGTTTTTGAGGGATTTGGGCATTGTTTTCCATTCAGAAATGCCTTTCCTTTTTTATCCTTGCCCTTCCTGTGGCAAAAAGAAGGCCAAAACAGACACCCATTCTGTCTGTATTTTATGCCTGCCTCCCGTCATGATCCACAAACTTGCCAGCACTGCCAGCTACTGTCCAAAAGAACTTTAAAGGACTGAGAGAGGTGTTGCCTCAGTGGACTGGCTGAGAGGAGAAGATCTTCCTCCAGAGGTAGGTCACCGTTGAAGGAGAGAGCATCCACAAGTAAGATTCCAGTGTGCTCTTCATCAGCGTCTGGCTTGGCGCCTCTAATCCCTTCTTCAGCGTCAAAAACGTAGACGAGTAGACCATCGACTGCGGGCTCGCCGTTGAGAGAACACCGGTCGTCGCCGAGGATCACAGGTACGTCACCTCCGCAGTCGACAATTAAAAAAAAGAAATGCGGCCGACCACAGGCTCTGTACCTCAGTCCCTCAAATCAACCAATTCATAAAAATGTCCGAGCAAAACACATCCGGAGTATGCCACACTTGTACTCCACTGGAAGCCAGATACATGTACTGAGAGAAAGTGAACGGTGCACCAGAATGAAGTCAAAAGGATGCCGTGTATAGTCCAATATAGATTCTTTATTTAGTTTCAATTAAAAACATGGACATCAGCCAACAAGTTTCGTTCCAGATGGAACTTCGTCAGGGTGAAAAGAATACATAGATAAAAAGAACAAACTAAGTATAACTGCCACATGATACAAAGAGTCAAATCATATAAACAAACATTTATATAAAATGGACAACATCAAGCTAACAAATATATATTATATTGATAGAACGGCAAAAAACAGAACACGTATATATGAAAAGAGGAATGCATATGCAACATACACAAAAAAACATTAAAATTCATAAATACCACTGGCACAAAACTCCAATAAGTGTAATTTTTTAATTTTTATGCCCTAATTACCGTAAATACTAGTTATTGCAACCACTACAGGGACAAATGATAATAGGTTACAAGTAAATAAATAGAATGAAAGAGATCGGGAGAAAGAAAAGGCAGAAATAATATTAAAGAAAAAAGGAGAAACACTACTCCTAAGTCGAGCCAACATATATAATGAGGGCAAAGAAAAAAATCCAAAGGTAAAGCTAAAGACACACATAGTGCTAAATATCCAGAAAAAAACAACATGTGATCTCTCCTATTGTGTCTTTAAATTGGTCCAATAAACTAATAGGTCCACATTTGAAAATATTCCATACACATCAAAATAGAAAACTGAGAAAAGAAAGAAACCAAGGTACTAATTAAAAGAACCCAAAACAACAATGACACTACCAAATACGTCCATTTGAATGCAGCTTGACTATGCCCATATCGGGGCCATCAAGTTTATTGAATCCAAAGAAACCAGTATTAGGTGCCACTCACCAAAAGTAATCAGCACCTTCGTAATCTCAGTATTCCAAATACCAATGATTTTTCTGTACAGGACCCAAATTGTCCTAATCACAAAAAGAACACCGGTTGGGATTGGTGACACTAAGTATATTTATGCAACAACTATTGCGGCATTTGCTAGTGACAGGTCAGTTGAAGGATCCTAACTGATATACGTTACAACTCATATGGACTTTATCGTTTAACAGGTCATTTTAAAAAATCCTGACCGGTATATTCAAGGCAAAGGCAAATAAATGAAAGAGCCTCTTACCTTTAAATGATTTAGATGTCTATAATGTATATAATTAATATATTGAACAGTGGAATCCAAGGGCCGAGATCACAGCCAATGTTCCTAAAGAAAAGACGATATAAAAATCGTATATAAGGATTGCAACCATTGTCTTTATACATAGTAGTTAAACAATATTCCTGACATAACAAAGCGTCACCTAATAACATTGATATCAGACACTAGATGTTCCTAAAGAAAAGATGGTATAACAATCATATATAAAGATTGCCACCATTGCCTACATACATAGTAATTAACCAATATTCCTGACATTACAGAGCGTCACCTAATAACATGGATATCAGACAACAGATGTTTGTGTCTGAAAAACTTTCCTCACAGGGCATGTGTACACACATACTAAACACCGTTTAAATACAACGTGGCCCATTAATGTCTCGAAATTAAAACACACTTATTATCCATCTACGATCATTAGTCGTCAGCGTTTATATATCAAGCCGGTCAACACACAAATTACCGCTGAGATACATATCAGCATGCGTGTTATCTCTACAGTGCAAGTCGGC
The DNA here is from genome assembly GCF_964261635.1 of Lissotriton helveticus. Taxonomy (NCBI): domain Eukaryota; kingdom Metazoa; phylum Chordata; class Amphibia; order Caudata; family Salamandridae; genus Lissotriton; species Lissotriton helveticus. Next base: position 598,969,341 of record NC_136071.1, on the reverse strand, counting down.
ATACATATTACCACTCAGATGACACAACATACCGCTCTATATCGTACCGCACAATGAGTGAAAAAGGGGTACTAAAGCGCTACCTTACGCGGTTTTGCAATCTAATGCTTCCACCCCGGAGAGCATCTTCACTAAAAAAAAATTAACATTTACCAGCCCATTATACTAACAGCGTTTCATTGCTTGTAGGAACCTCCCACCGCCTCGCGATCTTACCGTATACACTTTAGGTCGCGTGTTCTCCAAGCCGGTCTCTCATTCGGACATCCTGCTAGCCGTGCCATTTCTCCACCTGGTATAAATACGGAAATGACGATACCCATAAATCGTCCCACACGTTATGATCGAGGGTCACGTGATAGAGATCCACAAAAGCGGGCGCCATATTTGAGTGTAGTCACGTCCAGACAAGTCCCAGGGGAAAATTCCCAATTGACAAATAAAAACCTCTACGCGGGAAAATGAGCACAATCTAATAACAAATTTAAAGATACACACTCCCGCAACTGTTGTCAGACCTAATCTTCAACACACAATTGAAGAACACCTACCTTAATAAAGGACCCATTGTACGGAGTTGTGAGCCGTAAAAGTAAAACAAAACGGCTGTCAATGGGACCAAACTAGAGCGCGGGGTAAGCCATTCCAAAGTTCACAAAAGAACACCATTTCGCAGTGACATAGGTAGCTGTAAAAACTAGACGACAACAGTCTTCTTGGGCAGCCATCTTGGACGTGGGGTATCAAGGTGCATCCTTATCCTGTTTAAGTTATAATCATACTGCACTACCTATATGCACCATCCAAACGTGTAGAATACTATTGATCCGTATCCCCTGTAATGGTGTGACAAATTCTGTAGCAAGACAAAAAAAAAAAAGATTAAAAAGTAGACATGCACAAGGAGGGCTAAATAAGCATGAGATGGATAGAAAGTCAAAGACAAAGGACAACCGGGAGAAAAAAGGGGACAGAATCATTAATATTTCAAAAGAAATGTAACACATGGATTCAACCAATGATATCATATTTTACAACATTTCCATATTGTGTGTACACAATATATTCAATATCTACTAGCTTGACATTCAGTATATCATTTATTTCCACAGAGTTCAATGTTCACAACAAATTCACCCAGTCTCTGTCTTACTCATTGTTTCTATTTCAAGTACCCCTCGTATATATTCCTTTCCTATTCCAATGTTGTCTGTTCGGAGGTTTACACATACACAGTCAAAGGAAGTAGTGCATTTCCCCATCAGTGTTGTGCCCCAACCGAGTCGCCGTCAAGCGACAAATCCAGCATGCCTCTAGTTGTCTAAGTAACAGATACCTGTTACCGCCTCTTGTCTGAACTGGCACATGATCTATTGCATGAAACCAAAAAGATAAGTCATCCGGATGCTCACTAGAAAAGTGATTTGTAATAGGATATCTGTCATCCTTTGACTTGATGGCTCGTTGGTGTTCCTGAATCCTTAGTTTAAGGCAGCGGATAGTACTGCCGACATAGATGATGTTACATCTACATCCCAAGACATAAACCACATGTGTGGTGTTACAGTTCCGGAAATAACCTATACTGAATCTCTTTGGTGTATTATACCTAAAAACAAGAGTCTTGTTTCTTCCCAATGGGCATACATTACATGTCCCACATGTATAAAAACCTTTTGGTTTTGGTGGGAGCCAAGTTTGAATAGTTCTCGGTGTCGTCACATAACTTGGACATAGGGAATTCCTTAACGATACGCCTCTTCTGTATGTGACAGATGGTCTGGTCTCAACTGAATCCTTAAGTCCTGATGTTTCTGTCAGCAGGTGCCAATGTTTGCGCAAGATATTAAAGATGGCACTGCTGTGCGTTGTGTACTGGGTTATGAATCTTGCTTTTGAGTTTATTCTCTTAGTGGGAGGTTTCTCTTTGAGGGTATCATTTCTGTTCAGATTGCGGGCCCTTGCTTCTGCTTTATCCAGGACTCCCTGTGTATACCCTCTTTTAGCGAATCTTGTTTTTACCTCGCTAATATTACTTTGAAAGGTTTCCTCCTCACTACATGTTCGTCGTACTCTAGTAATTTCGCCAAATGGAATATTCTTTACTGAGGTGGGATGTGCACTTGAGGCGTGTAAAACAGAATTACACGAGGTCTCTTTTCTAAACAATGTACTGTGGAACTGTCCCTGTTGTATATAAAACTGTATATCAAGGAAATCAATCCGATCCCTACTGTATTTCATTGTGAATTTGACATTATAGGTGTTATCATTGTGAAAAGCCACATATTGTTGTAGAGCTTCTACTGAGCCAGACCACAAACAAATCACATCATCGATGTACCTCCCCCAGTATACGATGTAATTGGTCCAGGGGGAGGCACATCTGCCCCAAGCGTGCTCACTTTAAAACCATCTCATAAAGAGGCAGGCGTAAGAGGGAGCAAACTTGGAGCCCATCGCAGTACCATGTACTTGTTGGAACCACCGGTTATCAAAAAGAAAGAAATTATTGGACAGTATCATATCAATCATGGAGACAATCATCCTGTTGTAGTCAAACAAACCTGCATCCTCCCTGTCCAGAAATGATTGGATCGCTTTAATTCCAAACTCCTTATCAATACACGTGTAGAGACTCTCTACATCGAGGGTGACAAATAACAAATCATCAGACCAATCAAAATCTTTCAATTTCATAAGAATGTCTTTACTGTCCCTAATGTAAGAGGCCAGATTGGGGACATATTTCTGGAGTCTTATATCCACATATTGGGACAGTTTCTCAGTTGGTGATCCCACACCAGAAATGATAGGTCAACCTGGGGGAAACTGTACGCACTTGTGTATCTTTGGTAAGATATAAATACAAGGAAAGGTTGGACAGTCAACCCACAGGTATCTGTACTCCTCCACTGTAAGGAGGCCTACTTCTTTCCACTCAGTAAGTTTGGCATTAATCATGGTAGCAGTGGCCGAGATGGGATTGCCTTGTATTTCCTGATAGTACCTGGTGTCATTAGGCTGCCTGGAGATTTCATGCATATAGTCCAAGTGGTTCATAATGACCACGTTCCCCCCCCTTATCAGCTTCCCTGATGACAATATTGGGGTCCTTACTGAGTCTTTTTAGTGCCATCCTCTCAGATGCCTTGATATTATGGGGGACATTGGTGACATATTTTTTAGGAACTTCTAGATCATAAAGGTCTTCGATTACCTTTTCATGTAACACATCGATGTTTTGATGGTACGAATGCATGGGTGTAAACTTAGATTTAGGATGTAATCCACTGTCAACACCCACGTTGAAAGGGATGTTGAGATCACGAAGGATAGAGGTAAAGTCTTGATCATCATCATTATCTAGTGTCATTAAACAATGTATATCCCTGATATCACGAATTGTATGCGTCCCATGGGAATCAACATTGAGTGCCACCCTCGGGTCTCGTGGTCTGGTAGAAAAATAATCTTTGAGCTTTAGTACCCTGATAAACTTATACAGGTCCACATGTACATTTACCAAATCTCCCTCCTGTGTGGGACAAAAACTGAAGCCCTTACTCAAAATGGTACGTCACCTCCGCAGTCGTCAACCAGGCGACGATTGGCGTCGAGGCATCAATCTCTGTTGAGGCGGGCTCGCCCAACGTCGAGAGGCAGATCGTCGTCGCCGCCGAGACAGCGTTCGACGTCGAGACATGCTCCGTCTTCGCAAGGTCACCAGCGATCGACGTCGAAGCGCAGGTCGACGTCAACCAGCCGACTGTCGACGTTGAGTCAAGCTCCGCCATCGCAGGTTCATCAGCGATCGGCGTCGAAGAATACCTCTTCGTCGACGTCAACCAGGCGGCGTTCGACGTCGAGACAGGTATCGTCACCCCCGTCGGTGTCGAAGAGACGTTCGACGTCGAGGTCTAGACCCTCACCGGTGTCACATCCGACATCAAGACCAAGAAAGTCGACGTTGAGAGAACGTTCGACGTCAAGGAGGATTTCTCCGTCGAACTGTTCATCGGGGAGATCACAAGCACGCTCACGCTCAAGAGCAAGGTCTATGGGCTCCAGGCATTTGGCGTCACTCCACTCAACGTCAAAAAGTACAGAAAGATAGACGTCGAGGAGGCATTCAAGATCTAGAGTATCTCCCAATATGGTGACCCAGAGTACATCAACCGCAAGGTATTCGCCAGCGACGTCTCATCGTTCATTGCGACGGAGGTCGCGCTAAAGAACCCATGGGACCTCTACGCATTCCATTCGAAGCTCCCCACAGATAATTGCGCCATCTTACAGTGCTTCTATCCATTCTCCGGAGCCTGCAGGTTCACCACCAAGAAGTTCCCTGAGAAGACAAAGATCCCCTTCTATACATCTTTCTCCCAGATGGCTGCAACCTCTGCATCATTGGCGGTCAGCATCTGCAGGTCATACTCAAAGAGCTGCAGAATACTCCAGCCCATTGCATAGATCTCCATTGCAGCGCTTGGTGCAAGAAGTGGATAAATCACCCGCCGCTCGCACCAGAGAACACCGAGGCAGATCCCCCGAGCGCAGGTCAGCACAGGGGCATTGCAAAAGGAGCCGTGCACCGTCTTGGTCGTCATCCTCCACACACTCATCTAAGAGGGATTACTCTCCTACCCTCACAGATAGTCCACCTAGCAAAGTATCACCCAATGATGACGTAAACACTTTCCTTGACGTGCTTACCATGGGGGCGCAGAAGTTAGACATTACCATGTCTACTACTCAAACGACCACATCCATTATCTTTGAGACTTTATATCAAAGATCTACGACAAGACCGTTGCTCCCCTTGGTACCGGGAGTCATTGAGCCAGTAATGGATGTGTTCCTAGCCCCATGCTTGGCGAAAGCAGCTCCAGCGCGTATCATGAAGAAATACAAGCCAGCTGCATCGGATCCTCTTTTTCTTCGATCAGATCCACCTCCAGATTCGGTGATTATTGCAGCAGCTAAGAAGAAGCACGCGGTTGCATCGTGCTCCTCCCGATAAGGAGAGTAGAGCACAAGCCTCTTGGGGACGGAAAGCTTGTGGCTCGGCTGCATCTTCTTTGCATGTATCCAACGCTGCGGCCCTGTTGGGTCGGTATGACAGATCCCTGTGGGATTCGGCGGAACGTTTTAAGGAAAAATTTCCAAAGGAGGATCAGCAGAACTTCTCAGAAATCATCAATGATGGCGCTCTGGTATCCAACCAAGTGATAAGCACGGCAGCAGATGGGGTATCCCTGGCGGCTCATTCACATGCGCACGACATATGTGCACGTTGATCCTCCTGGCTACGTCTTGCTGCATTGAAGCTTGATGCGCAGCAACGCATACTGAACCTCCCTTTTTCTGGAACTTCTCTGTTTGGGGCCCACACAGATGAAGAGATGGCGAGAATGAAGGTCAAATTGGACACCTTGAAGGCGGTGGGCCTAGAGAAAAGAAAGGAGTTCAGGAAGCGTTACAGACCCTACAATAAGAAAGGTAACCAACAGAGGGTTCAGACCCCTCAATGGTCACACCACATGCAGGGTAAATCCCAATACCTGGGCCTACGCTCCTCCAGAGGAAGAGGAGGACACCAGCAGCAATCCTCCTCTGCAACAAAGACTTCAGGAAAACAATGAGTCACCGCTTCCTCTAGCACCGTGGCACACTCCAGTGGGAGGAAGTATTACGAACTACGTTCAAGATTGGCACAACATAAACAAAGATCAATAGGTGCTAAATATACTAGTCAATGGGTACGCACTGTGTTTTAGTGCATCCCCAAGAGACTCCCCTCCAGTAAATTCCCAACATCATCTGGACCTCCTGCATCAGGAAGTGCTGACTCTTCTTGAGAAACCGGCGATAGAAGAGGTTCGTCCAGCGCAGAGAGGGAAGGGAATCTATTCGAGATACTTCCTCGTCCAGAAAAAAGACCAACCGAACAAGTTCAGACCCATATTAGACCTACGTGTTCTGAACAAATACATCAAAAAAGAAAAATTTCGGATGCTGTCTCTTCATCAAATTTTTCCACACTTGAAAAAAGGCGACTGGACGTGTTCGGTGGACCTTCAAGATGCGTATTTTCACATTCCGATCACAGCACGTCATCGCAAATTCCTACGTTTCATAGTAGGAACAAGACATTATCAATTCAAAGTCTTACCCTTCGGTCTAAAATCAGCCCCAAGGGTATTCACAAAATGCATGGCAGTGGTAGCAGCCGCTTTACATCGTCAAGGCCTACATGTTTACCCATACCTAGACGACTGGCTGTTGAAGGAATCATCTCCTCTAAGGGTACAGGACACCTTCGTATCTGTATGAATCTCCTTCAACGCCTGGGCCTGCATGTCAATCTGGACAAATCAGTCATTCAGGCGACTCAGTCACTCCACTATCTTGGGGCCCATATCAACTCCGTCCTAGGAAAAGTGTTTCCTTCAGCGGAAAGACTATCATTATTAAGGGTCACAAGCAGCATCATCCTTCAAACTCCTCAGCCATCAGTGAGACAAGTAGCTTCACTGCTGGGCTCAATGGCCTCCTGCATCTTCCTCATACCAAACGCCAGGTTGAGGATGAGGCCATTACAGCAAGACCTAGACGACAAATGGAATCAATCCTCGGGTCGATAGAACGACCGGATTCTACTGTCTCCTGCTGCAAAGAAGTCCGTCCTCTGGTGGATGCAACCTCAGAATCTCCTGGTGGGAGTTCCCTTTCACCAACCTTTGCCAGAACAATCGCTGATCCCGGATGCCTCACTTCAGGACTGGGGAGAGCATCTGGGTCATCTGCAAGCACAGGGCAGATGGAACCCCAACAAGCAGACTTAACAAATTAACATGCTAGAACTGCGGGCAGTTCACTTAGCCCTCAAGGCTTTTCAACCTGCCATACTGTCTGAATCAATCCTGGTTCATTTTTCAGCAGTGGGGTTATCCTTCCATCGACCTCTTTGCAGACGAAGAAAACAAAAAATGCCACGCCTTCGCATCCAGGTTTTACCGACCAGGAACGAGGGGGAATGCACTTTTGATAAATTGGTCAGGGACGTTTGCATACGCCTTTCCACCCCTCCCTCTCATTCCGAAGGTGGTGGCCAAGCTTTTAAGATCCAGGATGAAGATGATCCTAATAGCACCGGACTGACCTCGCCAATGGTGGTATCCGGATCTATTGCAAATGTCGATTCGTCTGCATCGGAGATTTCCGTGCAGGCCGGACCTTCTTACCTTGGTGAGAAGGAGGGAAGATTTTACACCCCAGCCGTCCCTCGCTCAGCTTGACAGCATGGCTCCTGAAGTCCTGCAATACGGACATCTGAAACCCCCCCAAGACTGCATGGATATTTTACGGGAGTCAGAGACCTTCCACAAGAACCTCATACTCCTTTAAGTGGATAGGTTTTACTTATGGTGTGTCCGTAATGGTTATAGTCCTATTAACGGGCAAGAGGAGGTCATCTTGCCGTACTTGCTCTTCTTGGTTAAAGTACACCTCCATAAAGGTACATTTGGCAGCTATTACAGCATATCGTAAATCGTCTAATCAACCTTCCTTTTTTCAGCTACAGGTGGTTAAGGACTTCCTACAGGGGTTAAAAAAGGTTTACCCCCCTGTTAGACCTCCTTCCCCTCCTTGGAAATTGAACCTTGTATTGTCAAAGTTGATGGGTCCTCCATTTGAACCCATTCATAAAGCTTCATTACAGCACCTGTCGTGGAAGGTAGCTTTTCTAGCAGCAATCACTTCTGCGCGTACAGTAAGTGGGATACAAGCACTATCTTCCAAAGAACCTTATACCATCTTCCACCATAATAGGGTGGTTATGTGAACCCACCCTTCCTTTCTACCCAAGGTTGTGTTGGAGTTCCATGTTAATCAGACGATTTCTCTGCCCTCTTTCTTCCCCAATCCGACCACTCCAGCGGAAAGATCTTTGCATTCACTAGACCTCAAGAGGGTTCTCAAATTTTATTTGGAAGCGACAAAATCCTTGAGAAAGTCTGACCAATTGTTTGTAAACTATGGCATGGTTAGAACACGCTTTCCAGCTTCGAAAAGATCTCAAGATGGATAGCATCTTGTATAAAGTTGTCTTTCCAGTTGGAAAACAAACCTCTGTTCACTTCTCCTAAAGCTCACTCGACAAGGGGCAAAGCGGCAACAGTAGCGTTCCTACACAATGTACCGATGGCCGAGATTTGCAAAGCCGCAACTTGGAAATCAGTCCATACATTTACCAGACATTACTGTCTGGACTCAGACTCCAGAGCAGATACCCAAGTGGGCCAGGCCTCCTTGATGAGTAATCTGTTCCAGTGTTAATTTTTTGGAGTCTGTGTACGCCTAACTGGTTTTTCTATATCTGAATAGTACTCTGTTTACTCACCTGCAGGATTAGGGGATGGGCTTGCTATTCTATTCATGTGCTTATGACTATTGATGAGGATCCTCTGGAAGAGAAGGATTAGTTACTTACCTGTAATCCTAGTTCTCTTCCAGAGGTATCCTCATGAAAGTCATAAGCAACCCACCCACCTCCCTGGGCAAGTGAACATGATACATACATCTATTTTCTAAAATGGTCTGCGGTTATCCGCAAAGAAAAACTGACCTGACTGTCACCCCTGAGGCATGAATGGAAGCTAGGGGTCATGGCTGCCTTAAAGGCACGGTACCAGTTTATTGTTCGTGTTTGTGGGTTAGCTTTTCAGCTTTCTACACTGATGTTTTATCTACAATGCAGCCTATGTGCTGACAATGTTTTCACTTTTCTTGTAGGATTACCTTTTCTGCTGTATAATAAAGCAGTTTTCAAAGGCTTTTTCTCCCTGCTTTATTGGAATGTATTTATGTGCAAAAACTTCTCTTGCAGCATTGTTCAGCATATCTAAGGAAGGCTGCATTGTGTGTTATATATATATTTATATATAGATAGATAGATAGATATAGATATAGATATATATATATATATATATATATATATATATATATATATATATATATATATATATATATAGAGAGATTGATTGATTCACATATGTTTGTCACATATATGGTATGTGTTTCCAGGGTTCCGCACATGGGCGGGAATATTCATGTGCTTATGACTTTGATGAAGATACCCCTGGAAGAGAACTAGTATTACAGGTAAGTAACTAATCCTTACTTTCATATCCCAAAATCTCTAAAGTATCGAAAATTTGGATTCGATCTCAACACTATCGATACAAAGTCCTACCATTCGACCTCAAATCAGCTCCACACACGTTCGCAAAATGTATGTCTATAGTTGTAGCTCACTTAAGGAAACAAAAGATGTTTGTTTATCCTTACTTTGGCTATTGGCTGATGAACAGCATTTCACCAGCTGAGACAAAGAAACCAACTTTGTATCATGACTTTAACCAATCTGGGTCTCCAGGTCAAACCCAGGAAGTCTACGACCTGTCTGGTCCAAAAGCTGCAATATCTGGGAGCAATTCTGGATACTGAATCCGTGAAAGTGTATCCTAAGGGGGAGATTTTATTATCAATCAATCTGAAGTGTCGGTATCTCCTACATGTTCGCCATTCATCAGCGAGACAGATTGCACCCCTACTAGGCTTAATGGCTTCTTGCATCTTTCTAGTTCCTCGTGAGAGACTACACGTGAGATCTGCAGCAATTTCTAGAAGACCAGTGGCATCAGACCTCTAACCGCTGTAAAGGAAAACTGATATCGCAGGCTGCAATTCAATATCTCCCATGGTGAACTCAACCAAAGAATCTTTTGGTAGGAGTATCATTCCATCAGGATCTGCCAACTCAGACATTAATCACAAGTGCCTCTGTGCAGGTATAGGGTTCTCGTATGGTTCGCCTGTAAACTCAAGGAATTTGGTATGACAAAGAAATGACTAATCACATCAGCATGCTAGAATTGAGAGCAGTTCATTTGGTGCTCAGATCTTTTCTCCCATCAATAATGACGAATTATCTCCTGGTTCAAACCAACAATGCATTACCTGAACAATCAGGCAAAGACTCACTCTTATCCTCTGTCTCTTGAAGCCGGATCCATATGGAAATGGCTAATAGCCAGAAACATAATAGCAGCTATTTATCTTCCAGGGGTTCTGAATATCCAAGCCTATTCTATCAGTGGGGGTTTCCAAGAAAATCACAACTCAATCCTAAACTTTGAAGTCTTAAAAGACATTTTTCAAGACTGGGGTATCCGCAATTAAACTTGTTTACAGGCAAAAATATTTGTTTGCAGAAACTATGCGTTCAGATTCCTCCAACCATAGTGAAAAGGGAATGCCCGTTTGATAAATTGATCAGGGAAATTCCTCCACACATTTCCCCCAATTCCTCTCATACCAACCGTAATCATCAAACTCTACACATCCAAGACCAGGATAATACTGATAGTTCCAGAATTGCCTTCTTCACCCATCCGAACAGCCACTCAAGAGATTGCAGGGTAGACAGGAACTCCTGTACAAGTTCGGACGAGCAATACTGTATCACAACCTTCCATCACTGAACTTCACAGCTTGGCTCCTGAATTCTTCCAATATGGATATTTAGGCCTGGCACTAGTTTGTATGGGCATTTTGAGAGAGGCTGAAAGACCTTCCAGAAAAAATCATAAGTTTATAAGTGGAAGAGGTTTTTCTTATGGTGCATTCAAAGCAAGAACAATCCAATCGTGTACCAAGAAGACGTTGTCATACCATGTCATCTTCATTTAGCTAAGTCTGGCTTAAGTTTTCTTCTATAAAGGTACATCAATTGGTCATAACAGCCCATAGAAAATCGCCATCACAATTGTCTTTCTTTAAAATTCCAGTAATCAAAGACTTCTTAGAAGGGCTTAAAAAAAGTGTTCCCTCCAATTAGGTAACCTTCCACCCCTTGGGAACTTGACTACATTCTCTCCAAATTTATGGATCCTCCATTTGAATCTATCCATAAAGCCTCTTTGCTGCATCTGCATGGAGAGTGACTTCATTGTGGCCATCACTTCAGCACACAGAGTTAGTGACGTTCAAACATTATGTTCCTAGAACCATACACAGTTTTTCATAGTAAAAGCAGTGATGGGACTTCCTCCCTGCTTCCTTCTGAAAATAATTTGATTTTCATATTAATCAAAACATTTCATTACCCTCCTTTTTCACCTAGTCCATCTACACCATCTGAAAGGTCTTTACAGTCTTTCTGGAATCCTACCTAGATAATACTAAAGACATAAGGAAATTATGGTCCAGTAAGTGAGAACTGGTTTTGCATAAAACAGACAGTCTCTAGGTGGATAGTTTCCTATATACTTCTTTTATACCTATTAAAACATCCTTGCGTAGTAGACTTAAGGCACATTCTGCAAAGGAAAAGGTTGTAACTGCAGCTTTCCTAAGAAATGTTCCTTTTTCAGAAATATACAATGCAGGTACATGGAGAGCTGTATATACCTTTACTATGCATCATTGTCTAGATTCCGACTCCAAAGAAAATACTGAAGTAGTACTGGCTTCTATGAGGAATCTTTTTGAGTAGTTGTTGGAGCCGTTATTTCAAGTCTGTTTCTTGTTGGATGGGATTACTATTCTATTCAGTGCTTATGATTATTCATCAGTATCGCCAGTTGAGAGGGCGCGAGAGAGAGAGAGAAAAAAATTAACATTTTTAGGACGCTCTCCAGGATCCTGCATGTGGGTGGGGTTATTCAGTGCCTAGGGCTTTGATGAGGATTCCCTTGAAAGAGAACTAAGAGTACAGGTAATCAACTTTTCCTTTTCATTCTCCTCCACACCAAACTTTATGCTCCTGTTTAACTGTCTGAAACTAGGCACTGAGGTAAGAACTGTTTGAAGAGAAACAATATGAATAGGAATCTGAAGAAAAACCACGTCCAGTGTGTGGTGAATGAGTGCTGAATCTGTTGATAACAGTGTGTGCTTTATTAGTCTGTGTGCAGTGAGACTTCTCAAGAAGATAAAACTGTAATATTAATGTTTTGTTAACAAACAATTGTTCTGTTAGGTTTGAGAACAGAGGTATCTGATAGACTGATTGGTTTATGTAGGTGGTGCCTCTGAAGGGATAACTTTGTTGTTATTGTCAATTTGAGACAATTGTGGAGGGGAACATTGCCTACTGAATCTCATACAACAAAGTGTTTAAATGCAGATTGGTAGGCACATTGGGGTTATGAAAGATTGATAATAATGTGACTTCAGTAGAATTAAAGGGAAACCTGATGCCATGTCTGGCGCAAGCTGTTACATGCAATGTAAAACCTTTAAAACACAAGGTAAATTGAAAAATACAGGTCAGTACTTTTGCATATTCTTAGTACTTTATATCGAGATGAATGTATATGACAATTTGGCCATTTGGCTTTAAATTTCTCCCCCCCCCCTCACCTTCCTAAACATGGCTTCTTAGGTATTCTCGGTCTTCTACTGCTTTTTCATAGTCTGGGATGTGAAAGCATTTATAATGACTCACAACCTCCTTTTTATAAATTTCAGAATTAACATTTCAAAGGAAAGACAGTTGACATTGGATTGTTCTTTGAACCTCAATGTTAGTACACTTTTTATTCTTCACTGATGTACGCGCTTTTTTGTTGCTAGTGATTATCATTTACGTCAACATCACTCACCTCAGAATTTTTGTTGCAGGTTGAATTTTCTCCCCAGACCTTGTGTTGTTACGGTAAACAGTTGTGTACTATTCCCCGGGATGCTGCTTACTACAGTTATCAGAATAGGTAAGCTACCTGGAGCTTGAAAAAGCATTTGTCTTTTTATTGATGTCTTTCTCTGCTCAAATCTCACTGCAATTTAGTGCTCATGGGTATTGGGTGTTATTAGCAAGACACCTACATCACTGATGGTTGTCACATTGTACATGAGAGTAAGGGAATGCTGAAATTCCAGTCTTCCTCAGTCACCATTAATATTGTGATTTCTTAGCCTAATAGGGCATACACTTGTTTTGCATCACATTTGTCTTTCTTTTGTGCCTACGGGGCAGAACTACTCGCCACTATTTAGCTGTCATGGAAATTTGGAGTTTAAGCTGAAGTTCGCATCATCCTAGGTTGTCACACCTCACATGACAAATTGGAAAATCATCGTGAACTACTGAAGGCAGAGCAACTCGAGCACCCCCCACGCTCAGCTTAATTGACTGTAAGCCTAATGTGCATAGGCTAGAAACTATGGCTTGATCAAAATACTTTGAATAGGGTCACTATGATAGCTATGATAGGACTGCCATGTTAGCTAGTGAGAGTGTGGTCTTTAGGGATGTCTGAACATGTGTGCCTATGAATGGGATCTATGTGTTTGGGTGACTAAGAGCTTGCCATATGTACTTGTGGCACAGGGCATACCTTTTACCATATGTGGCACCTTTTCATGTATAATGCAGGCATACAACCATTTTTTAAATGGGGAAATTTAAGCAAATAAATTTCTGTACAAACGTTCATAATATGGAAACATTTTCTGCACTTTACATTCGTCCCACTTAAAACAATGGCTGTATTTTTCATTTATACATATGGCATGGTCTCTACCAGCAGCTGGGAGCGAGATACCAGCTGTGTGTAAACTGAAGAGTTATATGCTTTTTATGTATTCCATAAAGCTCATCCGTTAGATTTTCTCCCATTTCCAAGTGTCACATTTACAAACAACCGGCATCCTGCTCTCAGTTGCCTGTGGACACTGTGCCATATTTAGAACAATAAAATAGTTATTTGTTCAAATGAGAGGAATTTAAAGTGAAGAAACATTTTTCATGAAACATTGACACAATTGGCTTAATTGAAAGTGGAGAAAGAGATTAAGACTTTATGTTCCATTGAAATACTTTTCTTCAGTTTACATTTGTCCCATTTAAAACAAATGACTGTATTTTATCAGTTATAAATATGGCACAGTGTCTACTGCCACCAGGGAACAAGAAATCTGCTGTTTGTAAATGCAGTACTTTGAAATGAGAGAAAATAAAATGAAGAGTTAAACTTTGATAACTTTTGCTTTTTCTTCCATTTTTATAATCATTCAGAAACATTTTGTTCTCAGCTCCAATATTGAGTTTACAAGGACCTTTATTTAAGAGTTAAATACCTCAGGGCTTCAAATCTTCACCTCTGTGCCCCATCCTCGGGGATAAATCTGACTGAGCACTGCTCATTACCAGGCCCTGCAATCTGATGATGATAATGTAAAATAAACAGTCTTCCCATAACTTTAAAAGGAAAACTTGACAGTGTGCTTATTTAAAAATAAATTCAAGGTTGCAAGCTAATCTGAAGAAGTCTGGCGGCTTCTGGTAGCTTGCGATCGACTTGTTGGAGACGCCTGTGTTTGGATATAATGCTGCTCCATATTTACTATATAATAACGAAACGCCAATGCTGCCTATCTCAATTCACTGTCTATTTTTCATCTCACCTTTGAATGAAACATAAAGTGAGGGGACCTTAGTTTCTTGAATCAATCCTTTGTTTTATTTTATTTTATTTTACTTCATTTGAACTTTTTTGATCATTTTTTATCAAATTTTTACATTTCAAAAGAACTTATGACACCCAATATATGAAAAACATTCTGTACAATAAACCATTCCCCTCCTGTCAATCACACTCACTATCACTACAAATCGCTGTCAAACACTCTCAAACATACTTTCAATCATACCATTCTTATTTACAATCATAGATCTCATTTTTTTCAGAAAACATTTTTACATAGCCATAGATTATAATGTAAACATAAACCTACAATCTACAAAATTCAGTTTTTTAGTTTATTTCTTATGGCTTTGAAAACACAAGGTCTACGTGTTTCGAACTCTTCTTATTGCGCAGTTCTCATCAGGACCACACACTCCAGATTTGGAAACCAACAAATTGCACTGTTCCTCAGAAAACACGGCGCGGGACTACGTGGTCTTCGTACACACTCTACCCTAATAGTTTTCTTATTCGGTAGGTGTGGGTAGGAAGGAATTGTATGTTTCGGTGGTGCCTCTTAATCACGGGCAACCCTCGATGTCAGTCGGCTCCTGCAATTCAATTCAGACGCGACCACACTGAATGAGTGGCCGCGTCTGAATTGAATTGCAGGAGCCGACTGACATCGAGGGTTGCCCGTGATTAAGGGGCACCACCGAAACATACAAATCCTTCCTACCCACACCTACCGAATAAGAGAACTATTAGAGTAGAGTGTGTACGAAGACCACATTTTAACAGTGGTCCCGCGCAGTGTTTTCTGAGGAACAGTGCAATTTGTTTGTTTCCAAATCTGGAGTGTGTGGTCCTGATGAGAACTCCGCAATAAGAAGAGTTCGAAACGCACAGACCTTGTTTTCAAAGCCATAAGAAATCAACTAAAAAACGGAATTTTGCAGATTGTAGATTTATGTTTACATTATAATCTATGGCTATGTAAAAATGTTTTCTGAAAAAAATAGATCTATGATTGTAAATAAGAATGGTATGATTGAAAGTATGTATGAGAATGTTTGACAGCGATTTGTAGTGATAGTGAGTGTGATTGACAGGAGGGGAATGGTTTATTGTACAGAATGTTTTTCATATATTGTGTCATATGTTCTTTTGAAATGTAAAAATTTGATAAAAAATTATCAAAAAAGTTCAAATGAAGTAAAATAAAACAAAGGATTGATTCAAGAAACTAAGGTCCCCTCACTTTGTTTCATTCAAAGGTGAGATGAAAAATAGACAGTGAATTGAGATAGGCAGCATTGGCGTTTCTTTATTATATAGTACATAAGGCAGTGGCTTGGCCTTGCTGCTTGGGAGCCCATACCCAGTGGTGTTTAGTAGCTCTATATTTACTGTCCTTTAACCACTTAACCGTGGTGCTAATTACGCCATGATTGTGTGGTTTTAATGAGTGGGCGGGCCGCATCGGCCAACAGACGTGCGCAGCTCTACGGAGGTAGTGCTCGAGACGGCCGTTGGTTGACGGTAGCACTTAAGGTGCTAATAGACTTGAACTGTCAGGAACTGACTATTTGGTTGCTCATGTATCTTCAGTTCTTGGTTCTACAATATTTTTCAAAAATGCTAATATAAACCGTTGCAAAAAAAGCTGTAGGTCAAGCATGCTATTTGGGTGTTTCTGGGCAGGAACGGAGGATAGGCTATTTACCTACTCTGCATGGCTCTTTGATTGAAAGTTACACTGAAAAAAGTTTTTCCCCTCTTTTCCACTGTATAATGTTCTTTGGGTCTCTCTCTCTCTGAATTAACTTCCATATAATGAATTGGAGAGGAAAGGCGAATAAAGACTGAACATATCATTGTGACACTGCTGCCTCAGGGGTGATGGACAAATTCATCTAAATTAGGACGGTGTTTTACACCCATTTAGAGGTCACTCAGGACCATATTACTTGCTTTTGTTAGAGCACATGCAGCTGTTATGCCACTAGAGTAGTAGTGTCATTGAAAGTTCAGTAGTGTTTTATAAATGTATTTAAAAAGGCTTCAGCTACGCAAACCATTGAATGTTTTTTAATGAAGGTGGCTGTCTATGTTCTTCAAAACACCCTGAGTTTGCTTGAAATTAGTCATCTAATTTGAAGCAAAAATACATAGCCATGAACAGTCTTCAAATCAACATTGGGATAGACCATACTACTACTTGCTCCAGTATTGGAATTTTCATAGATTCCCATGCTTTTGTATCATTCCCCGTCGTCGGAATGTGAGTCTCGGTAACAAAATAACATAGCAGTAGGTGCAAAAGAGAAAGAAAAAGTCCTAGGCCTCATTCCCTTTTGTAGCATATCCGCCTCTTTTTGTAAAAGAGACCAAACTTAGGCATCAGCCAATCAGAAGAGCCTCACCCCATAGAACCATCCTGAAGGAACCTCAGAGCCTTAGATTTTCTACCGCACGTTGTGCTTAGGGAGTCTCCTTTGAGCTCTGCTCAAACTCTTCTCTTCAGAAGTTTTCTTCAGGATTTCTCTTCAGGATTGTTAGCTGTTCCTTCCAGGATGTCTGAAAAGGAAAAGAAGAAGGCCGTTTTTAAACCATGTTCCACCTGTGGCAAGAAAATACTTTTTGTGGAGGATAAGCATAAAGATTGCATCTACTGCCTCTATCCTGACCATAAGGATGCGGACTGCAAGATCTGCCGCACCTTTTCCACCAAGACCCTCCGGGATTGTGAGGGTATGCTTCTGACCTGGCTCCAGAAGTTGACGTCCAGAAAGGAAAGTCTCCAGTGACAGTGAGGACTCTTCATCTGCGTCATCTTCTAGAAGGTCAGTCAAAAGGGGTAGGGTTTCCCCTTCTTCTGTGGAGCGTCCTTCTAAGGCCTCAAAAAAGACCCCCAGAGAGTCTGAGAGCCAAGGTCCAGGCGAATCTCCTCACCATGGTGTAAAGGAGAGGGTAGGACCATCTACGCCTTCTGTGGGGGTGAAGACTGATCAAGCCTTCAAAAAGCCCTCTTCCCAGTCTCCTGGAAAATCTGACAGAAGTACCAAGTCGGCGACGATAAAGGCGTCGTCGATGAAGGCTTCGTCGAAGGAATTGAAGCCTGCTCTTAAAATGGTACCGTCGACGGTACAATCGACATCGACTGGATCGTCGACGAAGGACTCGTCGACGACAGTGATACCAACTTCGACGAAGACGGCAGCGACGTCGACTGGGATGTCGACGACGGCAGCGACGTCGACGGGGATGACGAGGATGTCGACGGCAGTGACGACAAAGGGTTCGACGGCGGTGTCGTCGTCGAGGGCTTCAACGACGACAACATTGACGACGAGGACAGCAGGAGCGTCGACGGTTCTCGTCGTCAACGGCATCGACGACACCCATCTCGTCGTCGAGTGTTTCGTCGACGTTTATTCTGTCGCCGACGACGGCAGCATTGACAACTCCATTGTCGACGGGCATCGTCGACGATTTTGTCGTCGGAAAAGAGGATTACCATCTCTATGACAAGGATCACACCGGACATGACATCTCCTAGGAGAGTAACCTCCTTGCCTCCAGCTCTGCTTTTAGAGGAGGATGACGATGGGTCGGAAGATGACGAATAGAACTCGTATGGTTATGCGAATAGTCCTTCCCAGCTTCTGGTCAAATGTCAGGAGACAGATTTGGACGGAGAGTACAGCCAGGAATGTGGTTATCACCATCATCATTCTTCCCAGCCACAGCAGTACTCGAAACAGGACATGGTATTTGTTCCTTCATCATTGTTGCAGGACCTTCACAATATGCTGCAGGACTATAAATCAAGATGTTCACAACCTGCTGCTGTTGCCATTCCGATTGTGCAGGACTTGCCTGCCCCTGCTGCTCCGCCAATGGCTGCTCCTGAAATGCCATCTCAGGTTTTCTCTCTGCCACAGACTCCGGTTCCACGAGAGCCTTCGGTTCCATTGGACACTCATGATGATTCATCAGAGGACGATGAAAATTTTGATGAAAGGCCTGGTCAAGGGGTGGAATGGGATGAGTATATCATTCCAGATCCAGCATCTCTGTGTCCGGATACTGTGGACTCCCCGCCAGCGGATATAGGGGGGTTTCACAAGCTAATGGAGAGAGCGGCTGGCAGATTCAAACTATCTATGCCTTCTACTGTTTTTATATGATTTTAAAGAACCTTATAGGAAGATAAGGAGATCCATCCCTTTTGTTCAACATCTGTGGGAGGAAGGCCTTAAGGCGATGAAAAATCCAGCGACGGTGGTCCCTGTACTACCACGCCTCGACAAAAAATACAAAGGGCCTGAGGATGGTCCGGCATCTTTGACAGGGCACCCGAGACCGGTAATCTCACAAGCGGCACAAAGGAAGTCTCGCAACCCCTCGGCTCCTTTGACGACTCCTCCGGATAAAGAGGGCAGGAGGCTGGACAACGCTGGAAAAAGATTTTCTTCAATGGCGAGTTTGTTGGTTAGAGCAGCAAATGACATGGTGATATTGGGCAGGTACGATCGCCAGCTTTGGTGTGATATTTTGCCGCACTTAGATCAACTTCCTCCTGAGTCCAAGACCGAGGCAAAAAAGATCTTGCAAGAAGGGGAAGCAACGTCAATGGAAGTCATAGACTGTGCAATGGATATTGCCACAACAGCTTTTCGTTCCTTGGCTGGAGCTGCAGTTCTTCGTCGCCAGGGGTGGCTTAAGGCAACCTGGTTTAGGCCCGAAATCCAAAATAAGATCTTGGATTTGCCCTTTGATGGAGAAGCACTATTTGGTAAGCTGATTGATGACACCCTCCAAGATATTAAGAAAGATACTGAGACTGCTAAGTCTCTGGGTACGCTTCAGTACCGCAAAGCTCCTTTTAGGGGTTCCAGGGGCAAGAGCACTTCCTACAGAGGCTCTTATCAACAGCAGAGGTACTCATCATATGGCTCAGGTTCACAACAGTACCGTCAACCGTACCAGCAAAGGCAAGGTCAGTCTTCAAATTACTCAAGGCCTAACAGCAGAGGGAAGCAGGCTCGCCAAGGACATGATGCGTCCAAGAGACAATAGCGGCCTCCTGGCTCTTCCTACTGTACCCACCTCTGCAAAATCATCAGTAGGAGGCAGGGTTTCACAATACCTTCGAAATTGGTCCAAGATAACATCAGACCGATGGGTGCTCAACATCATTCGAAAGGGCCATACTCTGGAATTCACGCAAATCCCACCATCCAAGCCCCCTGCTGCCATTCCATCAAAACATCTGCGTCTTCTGGGGCTCGAGGTTCATCAGATGCTCCTGAAAGGAGCGATAGAGCCGGTTCCCTCCGACCAAAGAGGAGAAGGATTCTATTCCAGGTTCTTCCTGGTAAGGAAGACGCTAGAGAAATGGCGCCCAGCTCTACACCTATCTCATCTCCCTATCCTTCTGGATGGTCTCTCTTCAAGACATTCTACGTCTTGTCAATCCAGGGGATTTCATGGCCATGCTCGATCTCGAAGATGCGTACTTTCATGTACCAATTCACCCGGCACACAGAAGATTTCTACAATTCACAGTAGCCAAGAGCCACTTTCAATTCAGGGTCTTACCCTTTGGACTTCGCTCAGCTCCATGAATTTTCACGAAGGTGCTGGCACCAGTAGCTGCGTTTCTACGGAAGAATCATTTGCAGGTCTTCCCTTACCTGGACGATTGGTTGCTGAAGGCTCCGTCCAGGGAGGCTGCGAGGGAAGCGGTCAACGCGTGCACAAACCTCTTCCAGAATTTGGGTCTCACTCTGAACAAGGAAAAATCATCTCTGGTTCCGTCAAGGACAGCACGCTTCCTGGGAGCCATCTTGGACTCAAATCTCAAGAAAGCTTTCCCAACCTTGGAGAGACAAGAAAAACTGCAGACCATGGCGCTAGACTTACAAAGAAGAAGGTGTCTTTCAGTACGCCGTTACAAATCCCTTCTGGGGGTAATCTCTTCATGCATTCCTCTGATTCCACACTGCAGATTGAGAGTGCGTCCTCTTCAAGAGCAACTGGACATCCAGTGGAGACAGGTTCACGGGTCGTTCGACAAGGTGACCATCACCTCGGCAATGAAAAAAGCTGCTGTGTGGTGGATACAGCGGGAGAAATTGTCCCAAGGTCTATCCTTCGGAAGCGATCCACCTCCTCAGGTTTTGACAACGGATGCGTCATTGGACGGTTGGGGAGCAGTACTGCAGGACCTGCATGTCAGTGGGCATTGGTCTCCTCAGACTCGTTGGCTCCACATCAATCTCTTGGAGCTCAGGGCAATCAAACTGGCTCTTCAGGCTTTCCGCCCTAGTCTAAGAGGTTCAAAAGTTCTCATCCGGACGGACAACACCACGGCCATGCATTACGTGAACAAAGAAGGGGGACCAGGTCTCTTCCGTTGTCTCAGGAAGCTCAAGAAATCTGGGAATGGGCGATCCATCATGGGATTTCGCTACAGGCGGAGCACCTGCTAGGAGTTTTAAACGAAAATGCAGACGGACTAAGCAGGTCATCCTCAGTCAGTCACGAGTGGGAACTGAACCAGCAAGTTCTGGACAAGGTCTTCCGACAGTGGGTCAAGCCTGCGATAGATCTATTTGCCACACTGACCAACAAGAAATGCCGGTCTAATGCAAGCAGGCTTCACCACCAAGGGTCATTCGGAAATGCACTTTCGATAGCCTCGTCAGGGACATTTGTCTACGCCTTTCCCCCCATTCCACTGATCCCGAAGCTTATCAGGAAGATCAAGGTGGAACCATGCAAGATGATCTTGATAGCCCCTGCTTGGGCGAGACAGTTCTGAATTACGGAACTCCACCCGTTGTCGCTAGTTCCTCCACTTCCCTTGCGGACGATTCCAGATCTCCTCACAATGTCCGAAGGGCAAGTTTGGCATCCGGATCCAGCGTCGTTGCACCTGACAGCATGGCTCCTGAGCAGCGAGAGTTTATGAACCTTACCATCTCAAATGAAATAAAGGAAGTTCTCTCCCAGGCTAGAACCCCTTCCACTAACTAGACTTACCGTCTCAAATGAAAAAGATTTTGCATTTCGTGCAAGACAGAGGATGTTGACCCCTTCTCTTCACAACCTCATCAAGTTCTGCCTTATCTTTTGTCCCTGGCTAGGTCTGGGCTGGCCCACTCATCCATAAAGATTCATTTGTCAGCGATTTCTAGATACAGACGATCAGCGTCTGGACCTTCTCTTTGGTCTTCCAGGATAATAAAACAGTTTCTTAAAGGTTTATTTCGTGTCTACCCCCCGGTGAGGCCTCCGCCTCCTACGTGGCAATTGAATTTGGTCCTTACACAGCTCATGAAGGCCCCCTTTGAACCAGTACATCGATCAGATATGAAATTCCTTTCATGTACGTTGGCTCTCCTTCTTGCCCTGACATCAGCAAGACGAGTTGGGGAATTGCAGGCGCTCACAATCCAAGAGCCTTTTCTCCAATTCAAAAGAAACCCTTGATTTTACGGACTAATCCAAAGTTCATACCCAAGGTGCCCTCGGATTTCCACTTAAATGAACCTGTTATTCTGAAAGCTTTCTTTCCGCACCCTACTTCACCAGCGGAGAGGTCGCTACATTCTCTGGATGTTCAAAGGTGCTTAAAATTTTACTTGGATCGCACCAAAGGATTCCGTAAATCCTCCCAATTATTTGTTGCTTTTGTTGGTCCTCAGAAGGCCCTCCCTCTTTCCAAACAAGGGGTTGCAAGGTGGATTACGAGTGCCATTCTACATTGCCATAATTCTGCTGGAAAGCTGCTGGCCAGCAGGGTTAGAGCACATTCCACAAGATCGGTGGCTTCTTCAACAGCACTCTTTGCAGGAGTGCACATCAAGGATATTTGCAGAGCTGCGACTTGGAGCAGCGTGCACACCTTTACAAAGCATTACTGCTTGGATTCCTTGCAACAGAAAGATACGGCTGTAGGCCAAGCGGTCCTGAGGAACCTCTTCCACTGATTGGTGAGCTTTCCTTTCCATCCCACCTTCCTTTTATTCTGCACATTTTGGTTTTCATGTGATAACGGCTATTGCAATGTTTATTTATGCTACAAAATGTGCTTATGGCTCACTGCTTGCTACTCTGATACAAAAGCATGGGAATCTATGAAAGTTCCATTACTGGGGCAAGAAAACAAGTTACTTTACTATGGTTCCCCAGTATTGGTAACTTTCATAGATTCCCATGCGCCCACCCACCTCCCAGAGGAAAGCTCAGTCTTCAGCAGATATGGTGACTGTTACACAACGGCTACAAAAATCTGAGGCTCTGAGGTTCCTTCAGGAGGGTTCTATGGGGTGAGGCTCTTCTGATTGGCTGATGCCTAAGTTTGGTCTCTTTTACAAAAAGAGGCGGATATGCTACAAAAGGGAATGAGGCCTAGGCCTTTTTCTTTCCCTTTTGTACCTACTGCTATGTTATTTTGTTACCGAGACTCCCATTCCGACGACGGGGAATGATACAAAAGCATGGGAATCTATGAAAGTTACCAATACTGGGGAACCACAGTTACAGGTAAGTAACTTGTTTTCATCTGTGTTATGTCCAATAATGTCAAAAACCACTTATGGTGTGGCTGGCATGTCACACATTTGCATCCTGGCAAGTCTAACTCGGCCTGTGAGTCTTATGAGATTGATTGAGCAGCATTATGTTACATATTGGTAATTCCCTGTTTGTAAAAAGAAATGTGAATCCTGTGACACTGTTGTGAGTGGTTTCTGGCGGGAACCACCTTGTCACGCTTATAGATGGAATTCCGATAGGGAGCACTTGGTGCTCAGTTGAAGGTTCTTGAACATGTTCTGGATCCATATGGACTCTTGGGCATATTTCTAAGAAAGTGATCTGTAATCCTCATCAGAGTTTTCATGACGAATGCCCAACTCAGCACATAAAAAGGAAAACTGTTTTATTGCCATTACCCGCACCTTAAAATGAGTGGATAGCAGGAGTGGTTTGCTGACTTGAAGGTAATTCACTGAAGCTGCTGCTTCAATTCACACATGTCCAAGAAGCCCATACAGATTGCTAGAACATCTGTGCCCTATTTGGGATAACATCTTAGTTTCAGTGAAGTGAATCACTACAAACCAGTCACTGCTCTTCTAATTTGGACCCTGACAGTTCTATAAAGGCTTATGTACCACACCTCACAATTGGAAAGTATTTTTTATACTACAGCCTGACTTGTGAATAAAGAAAATGCAGCCACTTCACCTTCAGACAGACCTACACGTGCTACTATTGCAGGGCTTGAATCATTTTAGACCAAAGCCACTGGAATTATGTGATATATATATATATATATATATACATATATATATATTATGGGCAACTGTGAGTTTGAATATATATATTATATGTACTTTTTTTTGGTAGCTGTGGCTTTATCTGCATAATAATGGATTTGCCTAACTGGCCACATATTCCGTCATCTGCAGGTTTTAACAAAAAAAGCTGTTTCTAGCTCAAACGGATCAAAAGTTACTAAAATGCAGCCTTGTCCTGCTGCGTAGTGAAAGTTCCTCTGCAAACATTGACTGGTTAGCTATGTTTCTTATTGATGGTTTGGAGGGAAATATTTGCCCATGCAGTAGTAACATGATTAAAAATTACAAAATGGGCGGAAAAGGCAGTATGTATTAATAGATGGTGTCCTCGCGAGAATGGAAGCATGTGTGGGGAAATGGAATGCGTTTCGTGGGAATATATGCACCCTTCCACCTGAAGAATCCGATCTGGAAATGAGTGACTGAATAACGCAGACGATGTCCCCACTGTTTAACTTTTTATGCACTGTGAGGGCGGGTCTGCTGGGAGTGGTAAAGGGACAAAAGTATTCATACTCTGTTCACCATGCGACACAACCCTGTACACTATATGCAATGAAAAATATATGTGAATGTACTCAGCTGTGTTTGTAGCAATTGTCAATAACAAAATGATGAAGTAGTACTATCACAGAATGTCACGTTACATCGCATACTTTACATTTTCTAGCTGCATAATATAACCAATCATGCTGCTTAGTTTGCTCTTCCCCATCTGCATAATTAGAGTTGCCCTATATCTGATTGAGGCTTCTAGCTACAGATTCCTTATCTTAGAATTTCCCAGGTGTCAGGATGGATCCAAAAGCTTTTGCTCGAGCAAATCCCCTTCCACGTGCCATCAGATGGCTCCATTCTGATCCACGTGTTGTTGATGGTGTCTATTATGACATTGCGGTCATGTATATAGGCACCACAGAGGCATGTGGACATCAGTTCTTCTCTTTCCGCCCCAGTTAAGCACCTATCCTTATAGAGCTACCACTCTGTCGCTTTTTGTCAGGCCCTTTTTGACTTTTTGTCGACTTCAGAATTTTTTTCCATCGTGTGCGAGGCATGTCTTCGAGGAAGACCAAGTTTAAATAGTGTGGCGCTTGTCACCACACAATGTCTCTTACCAATCCCCCCATATCTGTTTTTGGAGTCTTGAGCACGACCCCGACTCAATGACGTGTTCGGACTGTCGGGCCATGGCTCTGAATGCCTTTCAGGAGCAAGCTCAGAAGCTCCTTGCGGCCCGGCAGTCTACACTGGCCAGCGAGACTCAGGTAAGATTCCGGTCCCGATTGAAAAAGCGGAGATTGCCGGGCCACTCCTGGAGCCCCAAGTCCTCTTCACCCCTCTCGAGGTCTTCGGGACACTCTGGGAAGAGGCACAAGAAGCAAGCAGAGTTAGTCTTTACCTCAGCTGTCTGTCGATGAGAGAAGTAAGGAGCACAGCGCTCTAGCCACGCTTCTGCGGAGCAGGAGCCAGGGTTGACTTCACTCCTCCCTCCTTTTCCAGGAGCTGGAGCGGCCCTTGCTCAAATTAAAAAGATCTATGAGGCCATGAGCCGGGCCGACCACCTCTGATGAGGCTTTGGGGTCATAAGGGACAGTATCGGATTCAACACAGTCTGCTCCTGGCACAGCGCCGGTGTGGCCGCTGGGATCGAATTCTGAATCCGAGACGGCGCTGGTTGTGCCTATGCAACCTTCCCCGGCATCAGACTCTAAGTTGGTGCCTATGGAGCTACCAGCGTCTACCGGCGGTTCCAGTCCTATCCTCACCCCGGATGACACGGAGTTGGAACTGCGTCACTCGACACTGATTCCCGCACCGGAAGAACCCAGGGGTTCTATGTTGTTGCCTGTGCATTTCCATGATGTTTGAGGCACAGGAGAGGACTGAGAGGGGGGTCTATGGACCCTTGAGAACACCAGGATGCATGTGTCTGCAGAGCAGATGGACTGGAATGAGGAACCCAGTGGACTGGACACATCACCAGATACTACTCTCGCAGCCATGATGGTAAGGTGGCAGCTGAGGTCCTTGGACTGGAGTAGCCCTCGCTGCAGATCAGGACTAATCTCACCGAAGTGAGAAACCTGGAACTTTCACTTCTGAACCCCTTTTTCCGTTTAATGAAGCACTGCCGGAATTCCTACTAGGCACGCGGTCCAAGCCTAGCACAGGGGCTCCTGTGAATAGCACAGTGGCCCAACGCCATCGCCCAAACTCCGGGTGACCCAAAGTTCCTCAGCCAACACCCCAACTCTGAAAGCTTGGTGTTGCAGGCTTTAACTTCCCAGGGCTCGTTCCTATTCTCTTCCTCCATGTGAATCACTTAGGAAGATGTTTTCTTCCTCCAGCGTGGCATTCATGCTTATTGGGCCATTTCTCCCATTTCCTCTATGAGACGATTGCACAAGTTCTGCCACAAGTCCCAGAGGAGGCCCGGGCTGTGCTCTCCCAAGCAGTTAAGAACGAGAGAGAGGCAGAAAAATTCACCATCAGGTGTGGACTTGACACGACCGATTCACTGGGCAGAGCAAGTTCATCTACCCTGGCCTGTGGTGCCACGTCTGGCTTTTCGGGCAGTGTCTAGGCTAATTTGATGGACCTGCACTTTGATGGATCCTGTCTGTTTGGGGTTAAGGCAGACTCAGCCCTATAGCGGTTCAAGGATTCTTGTGCTATGGCCAGATCCTTGGGCCTCTCTTCTCCACCTCATGGCCAGTCTAGAGCTTTTGCCCCTTTTGTGGCAACAAAAGGGGGGTTTCAGCTGCGCCAGCCCTATTCCAATCACTGTCCTGCGCATACTTCCTAAGGGCTCCACATCGATTTGTTGGAGCTTCGCGTGATTCGGTTGACATTAAAGGCATTTCTTCCCTCTGTCAAAGGAAAGGTAGTGCAAGTGTTCACGGACAGCACCACAGCCTTTTCTTACTGCAATGAGCAGGGCAGAATTTGGTTGTGGACTCTTTGTTTAGAGGCCCTACGTCTCTGGACATGGCTGGAACAGCAGAGCATAACGCTGGTGGTTCACCACCTGACTGGTTCTCTGAACGCTATGGCGGACAAACTCAGTCATTGATGCCTAGCTCATCACGAATGGCGTCTCCAGTCAGAGGTGATGCAAGGTCTCTTTCAGCAGTGAGGAGAAGCTTGGTTAAATCTGTTTGAGTCCGAAGAGAAAGTGCAATGTCAGCAGTTTTGCGAGCTGGAGTTTCCAAGGCGACAATTGCTCCACAACACTTTTCGGTGCGAGTGAAGCTCAGGCCTGTCATACACCTTTCCCCGTACCACTTCTGCCCAGAGTTCTGAAGATCAAGAGCGACTGGTCCAAAAACATTCTTGTGGCATCGGACTGGGCAAGGAGAGTCTGGTATCCAGAGCTTCTGAAAGTGAGCATCTGATAGACATCTAGCCGCAGATTCCTTAACTTAGAATATCCCCAGGCGATGACTCCACATACTGTGAAGCCTGCCAACGTCTGAAACCGAAGTCTCAGCGGGAGCGCAGTATGAAGCTTCTCTCTGCACGGCTGTCCCGGTCGGAGTTGTCTTCCCCCCGGCCTCGTCGTCCACTGCAGGTCCCTCTACTGTTTGGCTCCATTGTCGATCGCCCTCTGGGGTCCGGGGCCGTCGTTCTCCACTTGGCAAGTCAAGGCGCTTGTCGCCTAGGTCTTCGACCTCACCTTCTTCTGTTGTCAGAGCACTGGTTGGAACTTTCCTGATGTGCTCTCCCGATGGTCCCCCCGCCCCCCTCTATTGCCCTTTCCGGGTGTGAGGGCAACTCAGGCCCAAAAGGAGGCCTATGCTACGGCTTTGTAGGCCTCCCTTGGGTCCTTTCCCTTTCCTGAGTCGTCCGCGGGGACTCCGCTTCTTGTGGGGTCCCCGGCGCCAATTGAGCCTTTGTCTCCCCGGAACGTCAGAGATGTGGTGCCGTTAGGGCGCGGCCATGCTGGGTCCCCCTCTACGACCCACGGCGCCTCTGCTTCAGGTGACCCGTGGCTCTTTCAGTTTTGCATCGCCAGCGTGCAGCTCCACATGTTCCGGTCTGTTTTTTTGTGCACCCTGATGCGCAGGGGTTTGTGTTGCAGACTGCCCTTCCCTCTCTGCCCCCCTCTAACGCTTCCTCCATCTCGGGAGTCCAGGTGGCTTGAGTCGTGGGGTAGGAATGTCTTTGCATCCACTAGTGCTGCCCTACGGTCCTTAAATACAGTGTGTTTTGGCTCGGGCTATCTCTGCCTTGTGGGACTCTGCAGAGTCTTTGCGTACTGCCACCTCTGAAGGTGCTGGCGTTGATCTCCTTCACCTCATCCGGGATGGCCGCGACCTTGCCGAATTCACAATCCGTTCAGCATTAGATACTGCGGATTCTTTGGGCCGAGCCATGTTGAGTTCTGTTGCCTTAAGGCGTCACGCTTGGTTGCGAGATAGCATCTTACCTGAAAATATCCGGGTGCAACTGGTTGACTTACCCTTTGATGTGGTTTTGCTCTTTGATGCTCACGCCGAGTCGGCGGTTCACCGGATCCTGGCGGGCTTTTGTCCTACGTTCTTTTCGGCCTGTCTTCTGTGGTATTTTTTCCTTTCTCATCGTTTAGATGCGCTCTGTGTTTAACGTGGGCAGTGAGCCATATGTCTTCTTTTTTCTGTGGTCAAGGGTGCTTACCCTTTTATTGGCATCCCTTGGATGCGATTTGCTTTCAGCTGCCTGTTTGCCTTCTGTGGCTGTGTTCCACAGGTTGCTGTGTCCTCTGACTGTGGTTTTCAGCCGGTGGCTCAGCTCGGTAATGTTATTACGGCTCGGAACTCTGTTCACGGATTTGGTTCCTTACTGCGTTCTTTTGGCCTGGCTTATTGCCCTAAGAGGTGTCCCCCGTTGTTTGGGGTATGCATACTCCATGTGGGGTACTTCTATGCTATTATATAGCCTTGCTTATCCCTCTTGGGCCTGGAGATCATGTGGGCTTCATGCGTCGCTTGGTGGTCCGTTGTACGGTGTTCTATGGTTCTCCCTGGTGCCATCTGCTTTCGCCATGGTCATCCACCTCCTTTGGAGGTTTCATGGTCTCCTCTTCACAAACGGTTCCTACCTGCCCTTACTGTTCTAGGTATGGTCCGGTATATGCCTGTTCATGCTCCTGGCTCGTTCTGTCTATACATAATTGTATGTTATACATTTCTGTCTACATGCCGGTTGTCATGGTATCCTCCTACGTCGTCACCTCTTGTCGAGGCTGCAAAGTCTGGACCAATATCTCCATGTGTGGGGGAGTTTTTTGAGTTGATGCAAGTTGCCCTTCGGTTCCTCCTTGCTTCTGCTTACTGGAGTGATTTCCCAAATTGACATATGCTTCCTTTTCGGTGTTCGACGCTGTACGTGTCTTTCTGGAGTGTTAGTTTTGGGTTTCTTAGACTCTTCCCACCGTTCATTAACTTGGCGTTTTTGGCCTCTTCTTTCAGATATGCCTACTCTTGTTAAAGCTACGCCTGCGGAACAGTTCTTCTAATTGCAGTGGCCATTGATTACAATCTGCGAGTCTATATTGTGGTTGTTTCTCACTTTGGCTTCATGCTGCCCAGGCGGGCACTCTTCTGTTCCTGCGTAAGCAACTTTATGGTCTCTATGGCCGTTTGCCTGCGGCATATTTTACCTGCGGCATATTTTACCTGCTTCTGCGGGTTGGGGATTGATTCTATTGCCTCTTATTACCCTTTTTAGATTGAGTGTGCGCTTTGCGTGCTTCTTGTCCTGCTGGCTATTTCCAACGCATTACTCAGGTTCTGGCTCTTGCCTTTGGGCTCTTGCCACGGCCCCTTCGACTTCCTTCTTTCGGCTAGTCTGTTAGGTGCTGGTCGCTTCGCATTAATTTAATTTCAAGCTTGGATCAATGCACTTGTTGTGCGCCATTTAGCGGAGAATGATCCTTTTTCCTCTCTCCTTCCTTGCTCTGGTATAGGGCTCATGCCGTTCTACCTGTCTTTTTTTATAAGGGTATGGTGTGGCGCCATTCTGGCATGTTTTTCGGATATCTTCTATCCTGTGACTTCTGCTCTTTGAGCTGCTAGGATTGCTGTCGGGCTGTTCTGCCACAGTTTTCCTCCCTTTATCCGTCACACTGTTGCCGGATCAGATGCTTGGTGCTTTCTGTTATCCTGTCGCAGACCCTGCTCACTTTTGGGGTATGGCTGTGGTATCTCTTCTAAGTTAAGGGATTTGCGGCTAGATGTCTATCAGATGTACGAGTTACTTACCTTCGGTAACAATGTATCTGTTAGAGACGTTGTCTAGCTGCAGATTCCTTAACGCCCGCCCAGCCTCCCTGTTCTGCGAGGACCTTATCTAGTGGTGTTCTCCGCTAGCCTCTTTAGTTGCCATTGGGTTAAATCTCGAGGGGGTTCAGATTGTTGCACTTCTCTGGGTGCTTTCATATACAGTTAACCCCTTCTGAGGGGCTTCTTTTCTGTTATATGGTGCCTTTGATTCACAAGATGATTCGTTTTCCTCTCTAGTTCCCTTCCATCTGCTCTACTACCTCTGGGTCCTGGTCTCCTTGTGGTCATCCTCTTGAGGGTCGGTTGTGCTCTATTTCCTGCCTCTATTTTTAGAGGGGACGGCCAGTCTTCTCATTCTTTCCTACAGTGCTCTTTCTGTGTTCCGTTCTTAATGGACAGCACAGTTCCACATGGCAATATCAGTCATTTGATGTCTGTTGAGATGTTCTTCCCTTGTTGCACTCGGTAATTGGCCTCTGCTTAGCTTGCGGGGCTCTTTCTCACTGCTTTCACTTAATGTGTAGGCATTGTCTACTCTGTCTTTTAGATGGTGTCTTCCACCATCTTCCTTCTTTATTCATGGATTTTTTATCCCTCGCACACTGTTCCCATACTTTAACAGGTTTTGGTTGGTGGCTCTGCGTTGTGCAGAGGAAAAGTTCTCCGAAGAAAACTGACGTCAGCGGGCCGGGAGGGACTTGTATGACCTCGCTGACGTCACATACGTGGACCACGTCAGGGCGGGGTCGTGTGGCGCCGTGCCTCAGCGTGCAAAGGTGCTGCTGCAAAAGATTTCCGGATCCAGTCTCACACCTGGCGATATTCTAAGTTAAGGAATCTGCAGCTAGAAAACGTCTCTACCAGATACATCGTTACCGAAAGTAAGTAACACTTACACAGTCTCCCATCGGGCTACCGTTTTGGAAGGATCTTATGCCGCAGCAGCAGGGGGTTCTCCACCCGAACCGGTTAGCTCTCCACCTCCATGCATGGAGATTGAGCAGCTGCAGTTGATAGCATTCGACCTTCCTCCTGAAGTATGCAATGTTATTTTGGCAGGCAGGCGGCCCTCCATTCAGACGGTATACGGCTGCTGTAAGCTAATTTTTTTTAACATATTGTACATAAAGGTCTATTGACCCTCTTTCTTCTCTTTCTACTTTTCTTCTTTTTATTTCTACCCTTGCCCAGTAGGGCTCTGCTACTCTAAGGGTTGTCTGCTCTAGCCGCTTTTTTGCTGCTGCCAGACCAATCTCCAGTGTTTGAATCTCCAATTGTAAATGGGTACTTGAAATGGCTGGGTCCCTTGTTTCCACCCACGTTCTTTGTCATGCCACAGTGGAACCTTCATTTGGTCCTCACTTTTCTTGTGTACTCCTTTCGGGCGTTTGCACAACTGTCTCCTCCGGCTGCTTACCAACAAGACAGCCTTTCTGGTGGCAGTAACATCTGCCTGGAGGGTGAGTTTCAGGCGTTATAATGATAACTTTCGTAGATAAAGTGGTGCTTCATTTCTTCCAAAGATGGTGACACTATTCCATCAGGGTCCATCTATTACACTGCCCACAATTTTTGCTCCAACGCATCCTTCTAAGGAAGAGGAGAGTCTCCACCGCCTGGACCCAATAGTGCGTTGTGGTACTACCTTGATCACACTGAAGAGTTCCGGGTGAATACCAACTCTTTGTGAGGGTTTGTGGGAGCTAAGAAAGGTCAGGCAGTGCAGAAAAGGACCATTTTTCGCTGGGTCGTTCTCTGCATAAAGATATTCTATGCTTTGCTAGGAAGCAGCCCCCTAAGGGATTAAAAGCCCATTCCACCAGGGGGGAAGGCTGCAACCACAGCGTTGGCTCGGGGTGTCCCAGTCATCTGCTAGGCAGCAGCGTGATAGTCTCTGCACACGTTTGTCAAGCACTACTACCTGGACTGTCAGGTCCTCAGAGATGGCCATTTTGCTTCTTAAGTCCTGCAGATTTTTCTATTGTAAGGGATTTGTCCGCAACCCACAGCCAGGAGGTTATGGCTTGGGTGTCTATTCTAAGCGTAGTAATCTGCTGCTGAAAGTCTTTATCAGATAAACAAGTTACTTAACTTCATTAACGCATTATGTGGTAGAGAAATGATCTAGCTGCAGATTCCTTACAGACCCACCCATGCCTTCCCGCTCATGGCTGTGTGCTTCTGGCATGGAAAAGTACAGAAATACGTTCTCTTGTGTGGCGCCTATGTAGGTGACTGTAACATCTTAACCGACACCAACTAACAGAGCTGAATGGAGCCATCTGACTGCACGCGCAAGGGGTATTGCTCAAACAAGTTTCCGATCCAGCCTTATGCCTGGGAAGTTATAAGGTAAGGAATCTGCAGCTAGATAGTGTCTCTACCAGATAATGCATTACCAAAGGTAAGAAACTCGTTCTTTTGGTTTAAACTTCTTTATTAAATTTTAACAAATCAGAAATCAGAAAACAGCATGTTCGAGAACACGTATCAGGACCCAACTACACAGGGGGGTCCTGCTCAGAAAAACATAACGTAGCCCAGAAAAAGACCCCTCTACCCCCCACTCTCAGACCTGGTGACAAGGGAAGAGAGAAAGAGAAGCTAAAAGCGTGCAGTGTCACTCTTTTTAGTTCAGAAAGTAAGTTTATTAAGAGAACAGGTAATTGAGTACAATACAGTATAAGGGGGTGGGTAAGGAGCATGGAAAGGGAAACATAAATCTATCATAAATAAATATCTAGGTTGAAATGAAAAAGGCATTGAAATATCAATACAGATATATAAAAATAACAATAGATTACATATAGCGACCATGCAGCAATATAGCTTGAACCAAAATATAACATCATATTATAGAATAACAATATCAAAGATATGGAATGTCATGGAGGCCGAGCATTCTCTTGCTGAGTATGAGATAAGGAAAAGGAGCATTTAGCACTACGATCAAAAAACAATGTAACAGGTGACCATATAATGGAACGCTTCATAGCTAAATGAATGGGATGAACACAAGCTGTATCCAACCTGTGATGATAGCATACTGCATACCACCAAGCCTGGAATGATACCTTTGTAAAGTCTTTCAAAATGCAACTGCCAACAAGTCTACAATGTTCGTGTTAAAAATGTGATCTTCCAAAGTGGGAGATAGGCCACCCAGGAATATGTGTGTGATAGAGAAAGGAAAATTAGAGTTGAAAATAGTTGATTTGATCCCAAATGGAAATCCAATAATGATATAGGTGGGGACAGCTAGAAAGCATATGTTTTAAATCGCAAGGGGAGAGGAGCAGGACCAGCAGGTGTCCGGTACTGTGACATGTCTCTTGTGTAGTACAACTGGATGCAGCAAAAGCCTGTTCTAGATAAGGAATAATGTCTGTGTGACATTCGCCGCTCTAGACGTTTTCCTAATTTTAGACCATATTTTGTTCCATAAGGAAGACCAACCAACCCCAAGATCTGCTTCCCAAGAGAATTCGACTTTACTCTTTGCTTTAACGGGTAGCGAGGATCTTATATAAGCATAGATATTGGAAGCTTTAGGAGACAAAAGTATAAAAGAGCAAAGACTATTAACCGGGGGAGTTATTGGGTGTGTTTGAATACAAGTGAAAGCAGTTAAAAGGGCTTGCAAGATTAAACTATATTTAGAATGGAAGGAAAGGGGTAATGACGCGTGCATTGTCTCTTACAGGTTGTATCATTAGTGTTAATCAGTGTCGAGGGGTTTGCAGTCTCGGGTAGGCGTAACAAGCGAAGATATTTGGGGCGTGTGAGCTCCCAGAATTCTGATGTTAACAACGATAAGATGTTTTTTTCCGCCATTGGGTTCGGATGCGGTCTCGACGTCTCTGTCGGAACCGAGAAAACTAGCTTCTTTAAGGCCAAAATGCCTTCGTTTCATTACGTCGGTATTGTTTGCGTACGGTCTCGAGTTCTTCCGTCTCTTTGAGTCGGAATCTGCGGAGTCGTATCACTCTTCGGACATCGAGGCCTTCTCATCGCAACACGACCACAACTTTTCAACATGGAGCGGAGCCCGTTTAAATACTGTCCCGTCTGTGGGTCCAAATACCCACATATCGACGTGCACCCGGTCTGTAACAAATGCCTCTCGCCAGACCATAACGAGGACAACTGCATGGCCTGCTCCAGATTCAGGTCGAAGACGCTCAAGCTTCGGCGCGCGGTGCGCCTTGAGGCCAGGCAAGCGGCCCCGGCTCCAGATAACATCTTCGGCGACCCGGAAGAAGAGGGCCTAAGCCATCATCTTGAAATCTCACCGCCCGCGACGGAGGTTGAGGCCGATCCCGAAGACAACGACGGGGTCGTGGATCAAGACCTTGAATACGTCGACGAGGTTGGGGACGTCGAAGAAGTTTATGGGGCCGCGGAAGATAGCTCAGGGGATGAGCTATGCCCCGAAAGTTACGTGGATCAGGCTCGGGTCACGGGATCGCCACTCGGCCTTACCCAAGACCCTGCACCGCAAGCCACGGCCCCGCCTTCAGGCCCGGCCACGGACATACTTGCTACGCAGCCAGTATCGAAACCGAAACTGAAAGCATCGGTATCGACTACGCCTAAAATGGCCGACCCGAAAACGAAACCGAAACTACCGGCTTCGAGTGCACCTAAGATGGCGGTCGTTCCAACAAAAACAACAAAGCCTGCTACCTCATCGGCTCCGTCGGCCTCCGGTCCAGT
This sequence comes from Lissotriton helveticus, assembly GCF_964261635.1. NCBI lineage: Eukaryota > Metazoa > Chordata > Amphibia > Caudata > Salamandridae > Lissotriton > Lissotriton helveticus. The sequence continues at coordinate 598,934,502 of NC_136071.1, read as the reverse complement.
AGAAGTCGAAGTCATCGGCGGAGGAGGCATCCTCTAAGAAGGTCGTCCGGCACGGGTCGACCGGGGCGACGCCGACAAAGTCCAGCAAAGTCGGCGACAAGCATCCAGTGCCGACTGGGACGCCGTTAGTAGGACGCGTGGTTGAGACGGAGTCTGCAATATCCCACGGATCGAAGAGCGGAGGCTCGACACATAAGTCCAAAGACTCTGTGTCTACGGCTGCAGCATCGACGTCCAAGATTCCAAAGGGACCACAGGACGTCGGAACCGAAGGCAAGGTGAGGGCCTCCTCGTCGGCGCCAAGTGCCGCTGTGAGTGACGCATCCCTCATCGCCACTTCACTCCAAAGAATACGGGATAAGGCCTCTGAGACGTCGGCTCCGGCGCCGTCGCACCAGAAGCCGATGGACGTGCCGGCAAAGCCTGCTGGCAAGCTTCTATTCATTCTGCCGCCAAAGTAGGCACCAAAAGCCTTTGCGCCAAAGACGGCGCCAAAGACATCGGACTCTTCCACGTCTACTGGAATATTGGGTCGACAACTCGACTCAGGAGACGATTCTGAGCGTTTTGTCGACGCGGACACGGGCAAGTTGACCCTTTACAAGCGGAAGATCACTTCCCAACCAGTGGACTCCTATGTTATTCCACTGAAGAAGAAGAGGCCTGCACAGGACGTTCCAGTCCTGATTGAACCTATCCAGCCTCCTCCTACAAGGAGTCCAACACCTTCCCCCGACCACTCTGAGGGAGAGGAATATGGACAAGATGACCAGTACACTTTCCCCATCAGTGACCCCGATGCACAACAGGATTCCTATGACGACATAGGTGACCAGGGAATCCAAAATGTGGGGCAAGACCAACAGCCTTTCAGTGCACGTGCATCCCCGACAGAGGACTCTGCAGGATTTCATGCACTCATTGAACGGGCAGCTGCTAATCATGATGTGGACATGCATGCTGACCCAGTGGAGGAAGATTTTCTGTTTGACACTTTTTCAGTCTCTGAAAGGACAGTCAAGACACTTCCTATGCTCAAAGGTGTCCTTAAGCATGCTGTGGAAATCTTTAAAGAACCTACCAGGGCGAGGGTGGTCAATCCACGCATCGAGAAGAAATACAGACCAGCACCTGCAGACCCTGCATACATTCGGGGACAGTTGCCACTAGACTCTCTTGTGGTCGCAAATGCCCGCAAACGGGCAAACTCCCAGACGACGGGTGAAGCTCCTCCCCCAGACAAGGAGTCTAAAGTGCTTGAGGCAGGGGGCAAAAGAGTAGCTGCGCAGGCTGCCAATTTCTGGCGTATTGCGAACACACAGGCGCTATTGGCACGTTATGATAGGGCGCATTACGACACCCTAGAGCAAATTTTACAACACCTGCCTTCGCTGTTTCAAGAGGGTACCAAACTGCTTATAGAGGAGGGAAAACTCATCTCCAACACAGCAATTAAGTGTGCACTTGATGCCGCAGACACAGCAGCTAGGGCTATTAACACTAGCGTCATGCTGAGACGACAAGCGTGGCTACGCATATCAGGGTTTAAACCAGACATTCAAACGACCATACTCAATCAGCCCGTCAATCCTGATAGACTGTTTGGTCCGGATGTTGACACCACCCTCGAAAAGATTAAGAAAGACAACGAAACAGCTAAGTCTATGGGGGCCCTTCAGTCACAACAATTCCGGGGCAACACTTTTCGTCGCTCAGGTGCACGTGGAGTCACCCGAGGACAGATGGGTCAACAATCACAGTTCAATAGAGGTGGAGCACAGTCCTCGTACCCCAAGCAGAATAAAGGGGGTTATCGAGGAAACAGCACCAGAGGACGTGGCAGAGGAAACAACAACTCCCGTTCCTCTGCCCCAAACAAACAGTGACTCTCTGTCACTGCCCACCGACCATTTAACACCTGTCGGGGGGAGACTCCAGCAGTTCCTGCCAGTCTGGACAACCATCACCACAGACAGGTGGGTGCGACAACTTGTCCGGTACGGTTATTGTCTAGAGTTACAGTCCACTCCACCCAACATTCCACCAAGGCAACGGCCTATGTCCGCAGAGCACTTGCACTTATTGCAGCAAGAAGTAGTGGTGATGCTGCAAAAAGGCGCAATCGAGCTCGTGCCAGTGGAGGAGGAAGGCACAGGGGTCTATTCCCTGTACTTCCTTATTCCAAAGAAGGACGGATCTCTCAGACCCATTCTAGATCTGCGTCCCCTCAACCTGTATATCCTATCAGAACATTTCCATATGCTTACACTGCAACAGATTCTTCCCTTACTGAACCAAGGGGACTTCTTAGCAACCTTAGACCTCAAGGATGCTTATTTCCACATACCACTACACCCGTCCCACAGAAAGTATCTCAGGTTCACTATCCAAGGCAGGCATTATCAGTTCAAAGTCCTACCCTTCGGAGTGACCACCGCCCCAAGAGTATTTACCAAGTGTCTGGCGACGGTAGCGGCGCACCTCAGGAGGCAGAACATCCATGTCTACCCCTACCTAGACAACTGGCTCGTTCAAGCCAAGTCGGAACATCAGTGCGCCGCGTACATGTCGACTACCATTCACCTCCTTCACAATCTGGGCTTCTCGCTGAACTACCCAAAGTCGCACCTTCAACCAGCACATGTGCGGCAGTTTCTGGGCGCGACGATAAATACCCTGACGGCCATGGCTCAGCCAAACAAGGTCAGGATAGACAGCATGCAGTCTCTAATCCAAAGGTTCAGACCACAACACTCGCTTCCAGCGAGAGTATTCATGCAGTTGATTGGCATGATGGCCTCCTGCATCTTCATAGTCCCTCACGCAAGGTTACATATGCGTCCGCTCCAGGAGTGCTTAGCAAATCAGTGGACACAGGCTCAGGGACAATTGACAGACCTAGTGTTGGTTACCAGTCGGGCGTACGACTCTCTGCATTGGTGGACTCCACACAACCTTTGCAAGGGCCGACTGTTCCAGGAGCCAGTGCCACAGATTACCCTGACAACAGACGCATCTCTCCAGGGATGGGGAGCTCATCTGCTCACTTACACAGTGCAGGGACTATGGACGACGCAGCAACAGAAGATGCACATCAACTATCTGGAACTGATGGCAATCTTCATGGCGCTCAAGTCCTTCAATGTACATCTGTGCAACAAGGTAGTGTTAGTCCGGACGGACAACATGACGGCGATGTACTACATTCAAAAGCAGGGAGGCACCCACTCGCCGCAGCTGTCTCATCTGGCTCAGAGCATGTGGAAGTGGGCCATTCAGAGGAACATTTTCCTCATGGCAGAACACCTCCCGGGCAAGGACAATCAGATGGCGGATCTGCTCAGCAGATACAGCCATCAAATGCACGAGTGGGAGTTACATCCATCGGTACTCCGCCCGTACTTCCAGCAGTGGGGTCATCCGGAGATAGACCTGTTTGCCACAAACGAAAACGCAAAATGCCAACACTTTGCCGCCAGGTTCCCTCACCCACAGTCGCAGGGGAATGCGATATGGATGAACTGGTCAGGCAAATTTGCGTACGCTTTTCCGCCAGCACCTCTGATACCGCTGGTGGCAAAAAAACTAAGGCAGCACTCGATGACACTCATCCTAGTTGCTCCAACGTGGGCACGCCAAGCATGGTACACCACGTTTCTGGAACTCTCGGTGGTGCCGCATCAAAGGCTGCGCCTAACGCCCAGGCTTTTGACGCAGAACCATGGAGACATTCAGCATCCAGATCCGCAACAGCTCAACCTGGCGATCTGGCTCCTGAAGTCCTAGAGTTTGGCTACCTTCACCTACCTCCAGAATGCACGGACATCATCAAGGAGGCAAGGAAGCCGACTACCAGAGCATGCTATGCTGCAAAATGGAAGCGTTTCGTCCTTCACTGTACAGCCAATAACATAAACCCGCTAGATGCATCTATCCCTAACATCATTTGCTATCTGTTACATCTTTACAAGTGCAATCTAGCCTACACTTCCATTCGGATACATCTATCCGCCATAGCAGCTTATCTTCAGAACAGGCAGCATCTCTCTGTCTTCAGAGTGCCTGCCATTAAGGCCTTCCTTGAAGGTCTGAAACGAGTCATTCCCCCAAGAACACCGCCAGCTCCGGTGTGGAACCTCAATGTGGTCCTCACCAGGCTGATGGGAACACCTTTTGAGCCACTGCACTCGTGTGAACTCCAGTTCCTCACATGGAAAGTGGCTTTCCTTATTGCTATCACTTCACTGAGACGTGTCAGTGAGCTGCAAGCGCTCACAATCCAAGAGCCATTCATACAAATTCATCCAAATAGGGTGGTACTACGTACTAACCCCAAATTCCTTCTGAAGGTGGTGTCACAGTTTCATCTCAACCAAACTATTGACTTGCCTGCATTCTTCCAAAACCCACAAACGGTGGCGGAAAGAATGCTCCATACTTTGGACGTTAGGAGGGCGTTGATGTACTATATTGACAGGACACAACACTTTAGGAAAACAAAACAACTTTTTGTTGCCTTCTCGCCACAGCACAAGGGCAACCCTATTTCCAAAGCAGGAATAGCCAGATGGATTGTTAAGTGCATCCAGATCTGCTATCAAAAGGCTAAACGCACCTTAACAATACCCCCAAGGGCGTACTCCACACGCAAATTGGGGGCATCCATGGCTTTCCTGGGGAACATTCCTTTAGAAGACATTTGTAGAGCAGCAACATGGGTTACACCACATACCTTTACAAAACACTACTGTGTTGATGTGCATTCCAAACAGCAAGCAGCTGTTGGGCAGGCTGTTCTCAAGACACTTTTTCAGGTTTCTGCAGCTGGCACGGGCAACCGCCGCTAATGGAGGGACTGCTATATATTCTATGCAAAAGATATGAATTTAGCAGCCCACATGCCTCGAACTGAATATGCTACTTACCAGTATGCATCTGTTCTTGGCATGTAGGGCTGCTAACATTCATATCGCCCACCCTCCTCCCCGGTGCCTGTCGCAGCTGCAGACATACTCTTGCATTCAATCATTAGCATGGACATCCTTTACACTTTACACTCCATCTCTGCCACAATGGCTAAAAACAATCTGGGGATGGAGCCGATGCCCATGCGCACTGTAGTCCAGGGGAGGAGCCACCTATCTCAGGATACTTCGAAGACTCTTCCAGGACAACAATGTGCGATCATCCGGACCCAACACTAGGCGGCGATCTATGCAAAAGATATGAATGTTAGCAGCCCTACATGCCAAGAACAGATGCATACTGGTAAGTAGCATATTCATTGTGTGGCGAACGCCAAACCCTGATTAGCTAATGACCAGCTGATGCATTCAATCTCTACTATGTACCACAGCCGGTGTAAACAGCCCAAGTTCGTCAGTATGTGTGCAGTACCCCAGTGTGAAAGGATGTTTTGCAGGGCTTCGAATAGCGCCACACCAATTTGTTTACCTTATCAAGACCTAAGAGGAAAAGTGAGGGGATTCGGAAGGCCTAAGATCAGGTAGGGTGGGAATCTAGGGGAGCCACACTGTCACCAACAGTCTGGAGACCTGCATTGATTGTATTTGTGAATTCTGCAAGGTGTGTAGTACTAATATGTTGCGATCTTTATGGCTGTCTCAATGCAGGCCATCTTGTGCGCAGTGTGTCGTGACGTGGCCTGGCCTCTAATAAATGTCTCCCCATTCTTTGGTCGCAAGTTCCCTGCCGATTTCTGCCTATTGTGGAATTTATCAGATAATATAGGTCCGAAACCAGTCGCTTGTCAGATGTTCCCAACAGGAGCCAGCGTTCAAAGGGGGTGAGTTGGCACTTTGCCCCAGGATGGATATAGGGGTTTCTGCACCCAATGTCGTACTTGGGTGTAGTGGCAGCGCTCAGTTTCAGGAAGTGCTAAGTCTGTAGGGAGTGCTTTGAAGGGAAATGGGCCCTCTAGATCAAATAAGTGGCCAACTGATCTACAGGCCGCCTGCACCCAGACTTGAAATGAAGGATCCTGAGAACCTGGTTGGAAATCTGGATTATTAGCTATGGGAGAGGGGTGATGGAAAGGTGGTGAGATTCCTTTGTGCCGCAAGGCTAGCCCACTCTGTCAATGATGCCTTTTTAAAAAGTTTTTTATTAGTTTTATTATATGCATACAATGATATCAGTTGCATAATAACAATACAGCACAAAGAGAACATCCCAGATCACAGTAAGGTATATATGAATAGCATATACAGAAAGCATGCATATAATGCTGATGTATCGTAACACCTTACATAAATACAGTTCAGAGTATTATATACAGTTTATTCAGCTGGAGTAGACATCACATCCGGGTTGGATCTCAAATAGTCTGACAATGGTAGCCAGTATTCTTTTGGTCTAGCACCCATTGGTAGTTCTTCTTCATACATTTTTATGGTGTCTTTACAATATACTAGGTCAGTTAACCATTGTTTCTTGCTAGGTGACCTTCTACCTCCCCAAGACATAGATACATGCCTTTTAGCCTTCAATAATGCTATAATGCAGAGTTTTCGTTTGGTTGCTTTTAACTTTTCCACTACTCCCAGAAGGCACACTTTCGCTGTACAATCTATTGTTTTTTCCAATATTTGACCTAATGTCACTGTAACGTCTTCCCAGATGTCAATGATGCCTTAGTGATGGGAGAAAGATATAGTGATTTAGGCCGCACATGCTTAGGGAGAAATGGGATGTCCCATAATGTGTGGTCCGCCAGGGCCCAGTCCATAAATAGCCAATTCTTCTCACATTCGGCGCTTGACCATTCCACAAAGACCCTCAGTTGGGTTGCCTGATAATAACAGAGGAAATCAGGATTTTCCAGTATTGGGCTATCTTTTATAGATTCACATCCCTGAATCATTCCCCGTCGTCAAAGTGGGAGTCCCACGGAACATAAAAATAGCAATAAATAGGCAGATAATAACCATACCATAGGTAACCTAGAACCAGGAAGTAAAGTAGCTAGAAATCAAAAGGAAAAAACTCCACATTTATGACTCGTCCAAGTCATTATATACAGTCCAAACTACAACCAATCAGGCGACAGCACCCTCCAGAATGTTCTCCTCACCGGCTCTCAGGTTTTCTACCGCACATCGTGTGAAGGGAGTCTCCCTGAGCTCTGCTCAGTACTTTTCCAGTTTTTTTTCAGGAATTCTTCATTTCATGATGTCTTCTTCAAAGAAATTTCTCTTTCTACCTTGTGAATCTTGTGGGAAGCTCCGGCTGTTTTCTGAGGACCCCCACAAGAAGTGCATTTATTGCTTGTATCCTGACCACCAGGTGAGACTGCAAGATCTGCAGAACCTTCCCTCAAAAGACTCTCTGGGAGAGAGAGGGACGTCGATTAAAGATCAAGACAACCCCTTATCTGAAGTTGGGAATATTGCCTCTGGTAAGACTATGTCCTCTAGGAAGAGGGTTGCTGAGGAGGATTTATCTTCTCCTGGGGCTAAGGTGTCGAAAAAACAGCACACCTCTAAGAGTGCTGAATTGCCTTCCACTTCAAAAAAGGCTCCCCGCCTTCTAAGAGTAAACCTCTGCCTACTACACCCCCTAGAAAAACTTCTCTGTCTTCAAAACTACGCTCTGAGAAGGATTTACCTCTAAAACGGGTTCCCTTGTCGCCGGCATCTTCGTCCACGAAGCCTACCGTCGACGCTACGACGACTTAGACTGTTACTTTCTCGTCTCCGAGACCTCTTATGATCATGTCGTCTACATCCTTGCCATTGACGCTTGTTTCCGTCTCCGTGAAACCAATCCCGTCGACGAAGGAAGTGAAATCTACCGTCGACGTCCCTTTCGACGAAGATTAGAAGGGTCTCGTCGCCGATTGCTTCATCGACAGCCGCCCTTGTTGACAATTACTTCATTGACACCAGCTTCGTCTACGGCTCCCTCGTCAACGCTACAGTTGACCTCATGTACAGCGTTACAGGTTTGGTCAGCGTCTACGGCCACGGCATCATCTACATCGTCTACGACGTCTGCACAGTTGCCTTCTTTGACAACAACACCTTCCTTACTACAAAGACGTGGATCTTCATTGGCGGCCCTCTCTCCACTTCATATCTCCCCTACTAAGGTGCCTCTGGGAGTTACCTGATCAGTTGCTGGATTATGGAGAGGATGACGAGGAATCAGATGAAGACGATAGGTTTCCCACTTCCAGGAGCCCTTCTGAGTTATTCATTAAATATCAGGCGGAGGATCACGAGGATAATCATTCCCCAGAGACCATTTGTCCAGCTCCAGATACTATCCCTAGGGCCCAAATGCCTTTGGCTCCTCTAAATAATCTAGAATACATGTTTAAATGATTATTATCGCCATTTCCCTCCATCTGAATCGGCTTCTTCTGTACCGCCTACACCTGTTCCTCAATCCTCTTCTTCTGCATTGAGGTCACCCAGACCAACTACTCCGGTACCTTCTCATCATTCTCATGATGCTCACAACACGGATGACGATAAGGGAGCAGAATTGGACGACAGATCGCTTCTTATGGAGTGGGATGATTACCAGATACAAACTCAGTCTCCTCCTACTCCTACTCCGGCTCCCATCGACTCTCCTCCATGGAAAGGGCAACACAGAGGTTCCTCCTTCCTATGGCAACCAAGAAGGATGATTTTTTAAAGATCAGCCGAGGAAACCAGTACGGACTATCCCAATCATTGATTTCATTTGGCAGGAAGGACTAAAGGTTATGAACGCTCCTGCTTCTGTTCCTGCAGTCCTGCCCCTCCTCGACAAGAAATACAAGACACCAGATAATTCTCCAGCATGCCTTATAGGTCAGCCAAAAGCTGATTCTGTTATCGCCCAAGCAGCACAACGATAAGCGAAATTCCATACACTCCAATTGCAGCTCCTCCCGATCGGGATGGCAGACGCTTGGACGCTATTGTTAGCAAGATCTGAAACAGCTTAGTGTTAAATTCCTTACCTTAGAATATCCCCAGGCGTCAGACTGGATCCAGAAAGTTTTCGTCAGCAGTACCCCTGCGCATCGGTAGGCGTCGTCTGCGGCTCCGCATCAGTCGTCGGCGTCGTTATCGCCGGGAGGACGTCGTCGGAGTACTTAGACGCCGCCCTCGTTCGCTGAAGTCAGTTCTTCTTTTTTCCACGCCAGCAAGCGCAGATCCGGGAAGAGCTAGTACCCTAGTCACTTTTTGACTAACTTTTTGGCCTATTTTGGCTATCTTTTTCGAGTCGTACCTACCGGCCCACCGGCGCTACCTGCGGCTCCCTGCTGCGGCCGTGAGGACTAATCTCCTCACCAAGGTGCTTCACCCGCCAGTAAGCTCTTCGCGGACTCTGCTGCCATTCAATGAGGCCCTCACAGACGTTCTGATTGGCACCTGGTCCAAGCCCTCCACAGTGCCCCCTGTGGATCTGAACATGGCCCTACGCCACTGCCCGGCTCTGGGCGACCCCTGCTTTGTCTGTACACCCCTCCCCAAGAGCCTGGTGATCCAGGCCTCTACGTCCCAGACTGCATTCCCGACTACCCCTCCAGATCGGGAATCCAAAAGGTTTGACCAGTTTGGGAAGAAACTGTTCTCCTCACATAGTCTGGGGTTGTGGTCTATCAACACCGCTTGCCTTTTAGGCTGTTACACCCACTCCTTGTGGAATACGGTTGCGGACGTGCTGCCCCAGTGTCCGGAGGAGGCCCAGGCACGGCTCACTCAAGCTCTTGACGAGGGGTGAGATGCAGCACGTTATTCCATCAGATGTGGACTTGATACCACGGACTCGCTGGGCAGAGTGATTTCTATGACGGTGACGATCCGTCACCACGCCTGGCTGAGGTCCACCAATTTTACGGGGGATGTCCAGTCCATGCTCATGGACATGCCCTTCGATGGCCGTTGCCTTTTTGGCGGCAAAGCAGACAGTGCTCTTGAGCGTTTTAAGGACTTCAGGGCTACGGCCAAGTCCTTGGGTCTGTCAGGCCAGCGCCAGCAAACTTCTGCTATTCGCCCCTTTCGTGGCCGAGGAAGGGGGTGCCCCCACACGTTCGTCCAGCCATAGGCCACAGAACCACCCTCAACGCGGTTGCGGACGTGGTAACCACTGTGGCGGTGCAGGGGGACAGAGGCCCGGTCAGTCCACATCAACTCCAGCAGTATCTGCCTCAAAGCCTTCCTAGTCTGAGCTTTCGGGCCCATTCAACGCCAGTGGGGTTCAGGGTTCGCCATCACCTCCTCCACTGGAGTACCATCACTTCGGACAGGTGGGTGCTGCAAATCGTCCGAAGGGGCTACTCCCTCCCCTTAGAGGCGACCCCTCCAGCCATGCCACTGCAGTACCACCGCACCGGGATCACTTGCAGCTTCTGCAGGAGGAAGTTACGTCCCTCTTGGCCAAGGGGGCCATGGAGCGCGTTCCTGGGCCAGAAGTAGGACGTGGTTGCTACTCCCACTACTTTCTGGTTCCCAAGAAGGGCAAAGGGGGCCTGCGCCCTATCTCGGACCTCCGGAGCGTCAACAGCTTCCTCCGCAAGAAGAAGTTCAAGATGCTGACTTTAGCTAAGGTCCTGGCTGCCCTATACCCTGGAGACTGGATGGTAGTGTTGGACTTGCAGGACGCATATTTCCACATCCCCGTCCTACCGGCGCTACCTGCGGTTCACGGTAGGCCACGAGCACTTTCAGTTTACCATGCTCCCCTTCGGCCTCACCAGTGCCCCTCGGGTGTTCACGAAAGTGATGGCGGTGTTCGCAGATTATGTGCGCAGATCAGGGGTTCCAGTCTTCCCCTATCTCGACGACTGGTTGTTGAAGGCGAGCTCACCCCAGACAGTCGTCTCCCACCTCCAGACTACGGCCGATCTCCTGCACTCGCTGGGGTTCTCCATCAACGTGCCGAAGTCACATCTGTGCCCCTCTCAGAAGCTCCTCTTCATCGGAGCGGTTCTGGACACGGCGCAGTTTGGGGTGTATCCTCCCGAGCAGCGGGTTTGGGATATTCAGGCTCTGATTCCGATCTTTCAGCCTTTATCCTGAGTTTCGGTCAGGCTGATGCTGCGGCTCCTGGGGCTGATGGCCTCCTGCATCCTGCTGGTATATTACGCCAGGTGGCGGATGCGGGCTCTGCAGTGGGACCTAAAGTTCCAGTGGGCACAGCATCAGGGCAACCTGTCCGACCACGTCCTGACCTCGGAGGGCAGTGGTGGCTCACGAACCGCGATTGGGTCAGTTGCAGATCCCTCTCCCTTCCCCAACCGGGGCACACAGTGGTGATGGATGCGTCCCTCCTGGGATGAGGGGGCCACATGGGAGCGGCGGAGATCAGAGGCCTCTGGTCTCCGGCAGAGTCCCTGTTCCATATTACCCTTCTGGAGCTGCGGACGATCCGACCTGCACTGAAGGCATTCCTTCCCTCTGTCCGAGGAAGTGTAGTACAGGTGTTCACAGATAACACCACCGCCATGTGGTACTGCAACAAACAGGGTGGGGTGGCGTCGTGGACCCTTTCAAAAATATAAGGAGCTCGCACAGCAAAATATAATCAAGTGTAGAGAAATTTTGATGAGTTGAAGCGTGCTGCTGGGGATGGTCACCGTCTGGCCAGAGCGGTGAATTCAAACATGAGAAGAAGCAGCTCCCCCGTCTGGGGAGAGAACACCCCTGCGCACAACATAAGAAAGGACCCAGTGGTCTTATTCCATAGTTATAGGTTAATTATGAAGTTGAAACTTGAATGGAAAATAACCATCTTTCACAATTTATTTTGGCTTGTAAATATGGTCGGTATCCAGATAAACTTCAGTGTGTTAGCGCACGTATTGACATACATCCCGATGCATTTCGGGCGGAGCCCTTCGTCAGGGGATTACTCTACAGAAAAAATCAAAAAGGGCCACATTGTAATCACTTAATAAGCAGTACCACAAAGTGCATTCAAAAAAACGACAAAGTTGTCTAAATAAACCTATTTCATGATAACGTAGTGCATGCAACAGAGAGAAAGCGATTAACCGCTGAGCCCGCGGTCCGTTAAAGTATAGAGTGTTTGTGATCACCGAGAGAGTGCAGTCAAGATCAAAGAAACGGCGTGCTAAATCAGATGATAGCCCCTAGCAGTAAAACCCATTCAACACAAACGAAAATCATTCGTGGGGATGAATCGTGAAGTTTAAAGGAGTCCTCCAGGCATAATCGAAACCCTGAAAGGGTACTTACATGTATGCCGCTACGCTTGGACTCGGAGGAGTTCCAAGGCAAAAACGATCAACCACCACGTGTAAAAGAATCAACATAAAAGAAGGTGCAAAGTGACTAAACACAAAAAAAGGACAAAACTAAGGAAGCTGAAAAAGTCATGTGAAATATGGGCGCCATGATAGAACGGGCAAAAATTATAAAGTGGGTATGTGTTACCAAAGCAGTAGTGTGCCAGAAAACGATCAGACAAAGGGTGAAATTCAGACAGTGTGATTATAAATAACAAAGAAATTCAATACGATCATTAAGTCCATGAGGGACCATCGTGGATAAGTAACGGATCCAATAGTTCTCACGCTTGAGAAGCGTATTCTTGTTATTCAGCGTCTGCTGGACTTGTTCCAAAATTTGAAACTTGAGTTGAGCCACTGTATGTCTATTCTCCATGAAATGGGTAGCAATGGTGGACTTAAGATTCTGTGTCCGGATGTTGCTCTTGTGTTCCAGGATCCTTATACGGATCTTTCTTTCGGTATGGCCTACATAGCATTTGCCACAAGGGCATTTCAGGACGTATATAACGTTCATACTGTTGCAGGTGGCATTTACTTTTAGTTTTATGGGATGCCCCTTCATGGGATGGTTGATGGTATTGCCAAGGATACAATTATTGCAGTTGCTGCAATTATAACATGGTTTGAGACCAGTGTAGATGAAGTTGGTTGTAATTCCCCTAGGTTGACTCAAGATTTCCTTTAGATTTTTTCCCCGGGTGAAAGCAAATATGGGAGGCTGGTCAAACAATCCCTTAAAGTCAGGTTCTAGAGTTAGGATGGCCCAATGTTTGCGGATGATTTGTTGAAAGCAATTAGATGCTTTGGAATATTTTGAGACCACCACCATACGGTCAGAGGGAGTCTTAATTTTAGGTTGTAGTAATGAGGCCCGCGAGCATTTTTCACTTCTCTGTGTTGCTAGATCCAGGATCGGGGTGGGATATCCACGTGCTTTCAATCTTTCCAGCAAAGAGTTGATTTGTGTTTTACATTCCTCTTGTTTGGAGACAATCCTTTTAACTCTGAGGATTTGAGCGTAAGGTAGATTGTTCTTAAGGCCCATGCGATGAAAACTGCGATAATGTAAGGTGGAATTTCTGTCTGTAGGTTTTCGGTAAATGGTAGTAGACCATTCCCCAACTTCTCTCAAGATTTTAACGTCCAAGAAATGGACGCATTGTTCACTGTGTTCCCAAGTAAATTGTATCCGTTGATTGATGGTATTCCAAGAAGATAAAAAAGCGGTGAGACTTTCAGTTGTACCTTCCCACAATAAAAATATGTCGTCAATATAACGTAAGTATAGTCTGCCATGTTCACGCCAGCTGTTCTGGCATAAGATGTTGGATGTTTCAAAGATTCTCATGTAGATGTTAGCGTAGCAGGGAGCTGCCGAATTTCCCATGGCTGTCCCGTTAAGCTGTAAAACCCATTTGTCGAAGATTGTGAAGTAGCTGTGGTAGAGGGTAAACATGGTAAGTTCCATCAGAAAGATTTTCATATCATGATCCAAATCGGATTGGGCCAATACCTGTTCTATGGCTTCAATACCTCCATCATGGGGGATGGAGGTGTACAGGGAACACACGTCCACTGTACACATGATCAATCGTGTGTCTTTGAGTTCATTCATGATCGGTTCCAGTTTGAGTAAAAAATCCGTTGTGTCTTTGACGTGTGATTCCGCGGTTAAGACAAAAGGTTGAAGGTATTTGTCCAAGAATTTACCTACATTCTCATGGATACTCCCTATCGTCGACACAATAGGGCGAAACGGTGGGTTCGTAGGGTGCTTGTGCATTTTTGGTAACATGTACAGTCTAGGTGGTCTCGGGTTGTTGGGTGTCAAGTATCTCTTAGTTTTATCATTTATGGTACCATTGTCAAAGGCCTTGTTGATGATCAAAGTAAGCTCGTTGGTATATTCCAGGGTTGGGTCCCCTGGTAAAAAGTCATAAGTGTTTAGATCTCCGATGTGAGCTGTAACCTGTTGTTCGTAAAAGGTAGTGTCCATTATAACAAGGGCGCCACCTTTGTCCGCGTTTTGGCAGATGATGTCCGGATTGTCTGCTAATTTGTGTAAGATGTTTCTCTCTCTGCGGGATAGATTCCCGTGTTTTTCAGATTGTAGAAAAGGTAAATTCGAGATTTCTTGTTTCACCAAATTTTCGAAGGCGTCAATAATCTTATGGCTTTGAGGTGCCAAAAAGGTGCTGTGTGGTTGCAATCCTCGCAGCATATCTTCCTCATGTGTCAAGATAGGACAAATGTTTTGAAAATAGTGTCTAAGGCGCATATTGCGTATGAGCTTAAACACGCTAACTTCAAGTTCCAGTGTGTTCGTGCGAGTGGTGGGAACAAATGATTGACCCTTCTGTAGGGTGTTTAGTTCTACAATAGACAGAGAGGTAGAGGAAATGTTGATGACGAGGTTATCATTTGGGTTCAACGTCGTGTCTTCGTTTTTTTGTTCTTTGCTGTTGGTGGAGTTTTTTCGATTTCCTCGGCGGGTTTTGCCCGTCCGGGATCTTTTTGTTGGTCCGGGCCTCCTTCTAAAAAATGCACCGCAGGGTCTGTAGAGGTGCTAGGTATCTGTGATTCAACATCGGTTCTGGCAGGGGTTGGTCTCTGTCTTTGACTTTGATCATCTTCAGAGGATGAAGTTTCAGTAGCGGAAAACGGATTGTAGGGTTTGTTAGGGCGTCGGCGGGCATACACCTCTGCCCAGGTGTATACCTCGCCGAGCTTGTAGTCTATAGTGTCCCTCTTAAATTTACGTAGCTTTCTTTCTTGTGTATCTCGTGTATGTTTGTCTAATTGGATATGCACATCATCCAACATTTTCTTAAGATCTTCAGCCGATAGGGCATCGTCCAGCTCTTTTTGTACGCCGGTGATTTCATGGGATAGTTCCTCGAGTGTCTTTGATAGTTCCTCCACGATCAACAAAATCAGATCGAGGGAGCACTTGTTCAAAATAGAGTACCAGCGTTCAACAAATTTGGCGTTGTTTTTGCAGAGTAGAGGTTTTAAAGGGACCCGTAGTCCTCGAGGGATCCGTTGGACACGGTGGTACCGAATCAAGGACTACGTTTTTTAGAAGGAGGCCCGGACCAACAAAAAGATCCCGGACGGGCAAAACCCGCCGAGGAAATCGAAAAAACTCCACCAACAGCAAAGAAAAAAAAAACGAAGACACGACGTTGAACCCAAATGATAACCTCGTCATCAACATTTCCTATACCTCTCTGTCTATTGTAGAACTAAACACCCTACAGAAGGGTCAATCATTTGTTCCCACCACTCGCACGAACACACTGGAACTTGAAGTTAGCGTGTTTAAACTCATACGCAATATGCGCCTTAGACACTATTTTCAAAACATTTGTCCTATCTTGACACATGAGGAAGATATGCTGCGAGGATTGCGACCACACAGCACCTTTTTGGCACCTCAAAGCCATAAGATTATTGACGCCTTCGAACATTTGGTGAAACAAGAAATCTCGAATTTACCTTTTCTACAATCTGAAAAACACGGGAATCTATCCCGCAGAGAGAGAAACATCTTACACAAATTAGCAGACAATCCGGACATCATCTGCCAAAACGCGGACAAAGGCGGCGCCCTTGTTATAATGGACACTACCTTTTACGAACAACAGGTTACAGCTCACATCGGAGATCTAAACACTTATGACTTTTTACCAGGGGACCCAACCCTGGAATATACCAACGAGCTTACTTTGATCATCAACAAGGCCTTTGACAATGGTACCATAAATGATAAAACTAAGAGATACTTGACACCCAACAACCCGAGACCACCTAGACTGTACATGTTACCAAAAATGCACAAGCACCCTACGAACCCACCGTTTCGCCCTATTGTGTCGACGATAGGGAGTATCCATGAGAATGTAGGTAAATTCTTGGACAAATACCTTCAACCTTTTGTCTTAACCGCGGAATCACACGTCAAAGACACAACGGATTTTTTACTCAAACTGGAACCGATCATGAATGAACTCAAAGACACACGATTGATCATGTGTACAGTGGACGTGTGTTCCCTGTACACCTCCATCCCCCATGATGGAGGCATTGAAGCCATAGAACAGGTATTGGCCCAATCCGATTTGGATCATGATATGAAAATCTTTCTGATGGAACTTACCATGTTTACCCTCTACCACAGCTACTTCACAATCTTCGACAAATGGGTTTTACAGCTTAACGGGACAGCCATGGGAAATTCGGCAGCTCCCTGCTACGCTAACATCTACATGAGAATCTTTGAAACATCCAACATCTTATGCCAGAACAGCTGGCGTGAACATGGCAGACTATACTTACGTTATATTGACGACATATTTTTATTGTGGGAAGGTACAACTGAAAGTCTCACCGCTTTTTTATCTTCTTGGAATACCATCAATCAACGGATACAATTTACTTGGGAACACGGTGAACAATGCGTCCATTTCTTGGACGTTAAAATCTTGAGAGAAGTTGGGGAATGGTCTACTACCATTTACCGAAAACCTACAGACAGAAATTCCACCTTACATTATCGCAGTTTTCATCGCATGGGCCTTAAGAACAATCTACCTTACGCTCAAATCCTCAGAGTTAAAAGGATTGTCTCCAAACAAGAGGAATGTAAAACACAAATCAACTCTTTGCTGGAAAGATTGAAAGCACGTGGATATCCCACCCCGATCCTGGATCTAGCAACACAGAGAAGTGAAAAATGCTCGCGGGCCTCATTACTACAACCTAAAATTAAGACTCCCTCTGACCGTATGGTGGTGGTCTCAAAATATTCCAAAGCATCTAATTGCTTTCAACAAATCATCCGCAAACATTGGGCCATCCTAACTCTAGATCCTGACTTTAAGGGATTGTTTGACCAGCCTCCCATATTTGCTTTCACCCGGGGAAAAAATCTAAAGGAAATCTTGAGTCAACCTAGGGGAATTACAACCAACTTTCTACACTGGTCTCAAACCATGTTATAATTGCAGCAACTGCAATAATTGTATCCTTGGCAACACCATCAACCATCCCATGAAGGGGCATCCCATAAAACTAAAAGTAAATGCCACCTGCAACAGTATGAACGTTATATACGTCCTGAAATGCCCTTGTGGCAAATGCTATGTAGGCCATACCGAAAGAAAGATCCGTATAAGGATCCTGGAACACAAGAGCAACATCCGGACACAGAATCTTAAGTCCACCATTGCTACCCATTTCATGGAGAATAGACATACAGTGGCTCAACTCAAGTTTCAAATTTTGGAACAAGTCCAGCAGACGCTGAATAACAAGAATACGCTTCTCAAGCGTGAGAACTTTTGGATCCGTTACTTATCCACGATGGTCCCTCATGGACTTAATGATCGTATTGAATTTCTTTGTTATTTATAATCACACTGTCTGAATTTCACCCTTTGTCTGATCGTTTTCTGGCACACTACTGCTTTGGTAACACATACCCACTTTATAATTTTTGCACGTTCTATCATGGCGCCCATATTTCACATGACTTTTTCAGCTTCCTTAGTTTTGTCCTTTTTTTGTGTTTAGTCACTTTGCACCTTCTTTTATGTTGATTCTTTTACACGTGGTGGTTGATCGTTTTTGCCTTGGAACTCCTCCGAGTCCAAGCGTAGCGGCATACATGTAAGTACCCTTTCAGGGTTTCGATTATGCCTGGAGGACTCTTTTAAACTTCACGATTCATCCCCACGAATGATTTTCGTTTGTGTTGAATGGGTTTTACTGCTAGGGGCTATCATCTGATTTAGCACGCCGTTTCTTTGATCTTGACTGCACTCTCTCGGTGATCACAAACACTCTATACTTTAACGGACCGCGGGTTCAGCGGTTAATCGCTTTCTCTCTGTTGCATGCACTACGTTATCATGAAATAGGTTTATTTAGACAACTTTGTCGTTTTTTTGAATGCACTTTGTGGTACTGCTTATTAAGTGATTACAATGTGGCCCTTTTTGATTTTTTCTGTAGAGTAATCCCCTGACGAAGGGCTCCGCCCGAAATGCATCGGGATGTATGTCAATACGTGCGCTAACACACTGTGAAGTTTATCTGGATACCGACCATATTTACAAGCCAAAATAAATTGTGAAAGATGGTTATTTTCCATTCAAGTTTCAACTTCATAATTAACCTATAACTATGGAATAAGACCACTGGGTCCTTTCTTATGTTGTGCGCAGGGGTGTTCTCTCCCCAGACGGGGGAGCTGCTTCTTGTCGTGGACCCTTTGTCAGGAGGCTCTGCACCTCTGGGCCTGGCTGGAACACCAGTGCGAGCATAGAAAGCCTTACGTGGAGTAAGGACTATCCCAGGGCACTCTTGATGCACACGAGTGCGTAAATAAGTATATATCAGTACTTCATGTTTGATGTCAACGTTGTAGTTTTGAATTAGTTCAATCAAACGAGTATTCAAAACGGTCTCATTTCTTCATATTACATCATATGTTGATGACGTTTTGATACATGCGAACAATACGAGTCAAAATTTCACATAAAGTTGTACTCCATGATAGAATAGACCCCAATGCATTTCGTGCAAGTTAGCACTTCTTCAGGGGGAATCTGTAAAAATAAGAATAAGAAAAAGAAAGCTATAGAAAGCTGATCACTGGGAGCTAGCAAAAAGTCAGAAAACTGGGCAACAAAGTGCTCATGCCAGTCTACTAACAGGTAACCGTAACTTACGGGTGTACGTTAAAATAGTGATAGCAAAAACTGAGAGGAAATGTGGGAAATTTGGAATGGAGTCAGCAAAGAAATAAAGAGACAAAAAGTCTGTGTTGAAATACGTGCAGACTATAATGTGATCGTCAAGGACGTAGCAACCATAGGTACCCGAACTGGAAAAAATAATAATGAATGGGGACGATGAGTGAAATTATAACAAAGTGAGGTAAAAGAGTGAAGAGACTACATTACGTGCCGTGAGGGTGCAGGACAAAGTAACAACTGAGTTTGTGAAAATCGTGAATTACCGAGATAATACGTGCATACGAATCATATCGGTGCTGGTAAATCCCAGCCCGAAAACGTGAAAAGCGAAAGCAAATATGTACCGGTGAAAGAGCCGCTTACCAGGCATGGAGTAGATCGGCAGCGATAGGAAAGTTAGCCCGGTCAGAACGAACGGCACCCGGAAGACGTCGAGCATGCGCACATGCTCCTTTTTAGAAAGTAAAGTGCGTAAACATAGAGATGGGATTACGTGGTGAGACCAGACAGAAGGGGAAAATGTGAACGGGCATTCTAAAAGGAATGTGATTAGTTTGGGACGGCTGATAAACAGGAAATGTATAGAGTGAAAAGAAATAATGTAAGAAAACATAAAACGGACCTAAGAAAAATACAGAAATATGGAAAAATTAAATAAGAATCACAGAATGTAAATAGAAAAAGTATGGGTCAAAGGTGAAAAAGAAGAAAGAAAAAGAAACAGAGGTGAAATAAAGGAATGGGAAAAAAATATATAGATAGGGTGAAGAAGGTACGGTAAATAAAATAGGCAACTGTAGAGAACATGGGTCAGCAATAGTTGACAGACAATCGAGAGACCAAGGAAATCTTCACAAGGTAATCATAATGCAGATAAATGATCATAGGTGACAACTTAATTCTAATCTGTCATTGAGTCCTTTCGGATGCAGGGTATGAAGAAGATGTATCCAATGTAATTCACGTTGCAACAGGTGTTTTTTGTTATCTTTATGTGGCAATTTATTAACCACTTCCAGAATTAAGAATCGAATTTGACTGGGATTGTGCGAATATTGAACAAAATTTGCAGCGATGCAGGACTTTAGGTTCTTCGTGCGGATATTGCTGCGATGTTCCGTTAGTCTCGTTTTGATTTTACGTTCGGTTTTTCCCACATATGGGAGGCCGCATGGGCACTTCAACATGTATACAACATTGGTTGTATTGCAAGTAGCGTTCACGTAAAGATGTATCGGAGTGCCTTTCGTGGGATGAGACAGAATGTTGCCTGGTATGATACTGCTGCAGTGACCACAATTGTGACACGGTATTGTTCCTTTAAAGACCGTATTCCTGGGCAGTGTAGGTTGTTTCAATAAAGATTGAATGTTCTTGGAGCGTTGGTAGGCAAAAATCGGTGGTTTGTCAAAAACTATACTGAAGTCAGTTTCCAATTGTAACATTGGCCAGTGTTTGCGAATCGACTCTTTTATTTTAGTAGATTGAGTAGAACATTTGGATACAAATACAGGGCGTGTGTCATCCTCCTGGGAAATGTTTTTGTGTTTCAATAAGTCTTCCCTGGATCGAGCGGATGCTCTTTGTTCTGCAGTTTGAGTGAGATTTGTGGGACAACCACGTTGGTGGAATTTGATGATAGTATTTTGACTGTCTTGTGCGTATAAATCAGGAGTTGATGCGATCCTTTTAGCACGCAGAAGTTGTGAGTACGGTAAATGACGTTTTAGACTTGGTTGATGGAAACTTTGGTAATAAAGGTAATTGTTGCGGTCTGTTTGTTTGGTATGTATTGATGTGACAAATTGATTGCTGATCAATTTGATTTGTACATCCCGAAAGGATATTTCAGATCTGCTGAGGGTATAAGTGAACTGGATGCGATCATTTACTGAGTTGAGGGAATTGATGGCATTGGTTAACTGTGTTTCATTACCCTTCCATTCTAGGAAAATGTTGTCAATGTACCGATGGTACGAACAGAGAAATGGTTGCCAATCTTGATGATTCAAAATATGTTGTTTTTCAAAAAAAATACATAAACAAATTCGCGTATGCTGGAGCAGCACAGTTGCCCATGGCAACTCCAGATAGCTGAAGGTAATGTTGATTGTTTGAAGATTTGAAATAACTGTGTTGAAGAGTAAATTGCATTAGTTCCAAAATGAAAACCTGTAAGTCTGTAGGTTTCTGAGTTTGTACCAAAGCAGATTCCAAAGCTTCAAGGCACAAGTTGTGGGGGATTGAAGTGTATAAGGAACTAACGTCAATAGTACTTAAGATGATTGACTGGTCCAGAGGAATCGTGATATTTTTGAGCTTGATGAGAAAGTCTGTGGTGTCTTGAATGTATGTAGACATGGCTCTGACACTGGCTTGTAAATGTTTGTCGATGTATAATCCAGTAGGTTCGTGAATGGAATCACAAGTGCTGACAATAGGTCTGAACGGTGGCTTTGTAGGATGTTTATGGATTTTTGGCACTAGATAAATGTATGGTACCTGAGGGTGCTCCTTGATCAAAAATCTTTTATCCCTTTCTGTAATGGTTTTGGCAGAAACAGCATTGTTGACTATAGTAACCAGAATTTCCTTGAAGTCATTGGTGGGATCCGAATTCAATACCATGTAAAGGTCTTGATTATTTAGATGAGCATCCAAGTTTTCAGTGTAGTAGCTGGTATCTAGGGCTACTAGAGCACCACCTTTGTCAGCTTTGCAGATTTTTAAGTCTGTATTTGTAGCAAGTTGTTTCAAAGCTTGACGTTCATTGATAGACAAATTAGAACGATGTTTTTTGGAAGTTTGAAAAATGGCATGTAAATCTTGCTGAACAGCTGTTTCAAAAGTGTCTAGAACTTTGTGGCTAGTGGGTGGTATGAAAGTGCTCTTGGGTCGTAGGCCCATTAGTGTGCTTTCTTCTTGGTTGTTGTTGGGTACACAAATGTTGGTAAAAAAAGTGTCTCAGCCGTAAGGTTCTCATGAATTTGTAAAAAGATATGGTGGTGTTCAACTCATTAGTGTGATACGTGAGTACAAAGTTCATGCCTTTTTGAAGAACCTTTTGTTGTGTGGTTGTTAAAGGAGTTTGAGAAATATTGATAATTAGATTCTGTGGCTCCTGGTGGATTTGGCTGGTGGTAGCGAAGTGGTGTTTCCGTCGGGACCTCCTGGGTCTACGGAAGGTGCTGGGCCAACCTCTAAAAAAGACTCCGTATCTGTGACGGTGTTGAAAATATTCCTTAATTCGCTATTCACTCTGGAGATTGATGGTTGATCTGATGCCTTAGAACCTGATTGAAAAGATTGTTGTCTGGGTTTACCTTTGAAAGAGCCTGTACACGATAATTCTTCCGACGATGACGAGTCACCTTCTGTTGATCTATTTGTCTGGGTACGATTTTGTCTTCTCGCAGCATATATTTCGGCCCAGTTATACACTTCGCCCAGTTTATAGTCAACTGTGTCGCGTTTAAATTTTCTTAATTTCCTTTCATTTATTTCTTTGACATATTTATCCAATTGGTTGTTTATTTCTTCAAGAGATGTAGAAAGTTCTTCAGGTGTAAGCTTGGTACTTAATTCGTGTTTGAGTTGTTTGACTTCACTTTCTAATTTTTCCAATAATTTTGACAGTTCTTCTACTATTAGTAATATTAGGTCTAGGGAACATTTATTTAATATTCCATACCACTTTTCGGTGAAACGAGGATTGTTCTTACACAGGGTGGATTTCAAGGGGATCCGCAAACCTCTGGGAATGCGCTGGACACGGTGATATCTGATTAATGTAGCAGCGTGTAGCCTTTGATTGATCTCTCTTTTGGCTGTGAATAACAATTGCCGGATGTTGGCTTGAGCGGAACCAGTGCTGGATTGGATATACTCAGGCTCCTGCATCAGCGAGTAAATTCGATTGGTGTCATCGGTGTTAAATTCAAAAGTATCTGCTTTGTTGCTAGTTAAACTGGCGATATCAGCATAGGACATGATGAATGGGTGCCAAGCGGTGTGAGCCTTGGTGGTTCAACACCTGGCAGGTTCCCTGAACGCCTGGGCGGACAAACTCAGCTGCCGGTGCATGATGGATCTCGAATGGCTTCTGAACTCGGACGTGGCGCAAGGTCTCTTTCTGCAGTGGGGAGAGCCTTGGTAAGATCTATTCGCCACCGAAGAGAACGCGCAATGTCATCAGTTCTGCATGCTTTTCGTCGCGAGTGGAGCTGCGGTATGTTGTACACCTTTCCGCCTATACCACTTCTGCCCAGAGTGCTGAAGAAGATCGGACGCGACCGGGCCCAAGTCATCCTTGTGGCTCCGGACTGGGCACGAAGATACTGGTATCCCGAGCTACTCAGTATGTCAGTCGATCCCACAATTCGTCTGCCTCTTCAGGAGGACCTTCTGTCGCAGCAGCAGGGAACGGTCCTCCACCCGAACCGGTACAGTCTCCACCTACATGCGTGGAGATTGAGCGGCGACAGTTGAGGCCATTTGACTTGCCTCCTGAAGTCTGTGATGTGATTCTGGCAGCCAGGCGTCCCTCCACTAAAACGGTATACGCCTGCAGGTTGAACAAATTTGTGGCATTGTGCACAGCAAAGGCTGTGGATCAACTTTCTGCCCCTCTTTCAAAGGTTCTCCTCTTCCTTCTTTCTCTTGCCCAGCAGGGCTCTGCTCTGGGCACTATCAAAGGCTATCTCTCGGCCATGTCAGCCTTCTTTATGCTGCCTGATCAGCCTTCTCTTTTCAAGTCCCCTGTTGTAAATAGATTCTTGAAAGGCATCACACATATGTTCCCTCCTGTTCCCTTCGTGATGCCTCAGTGGGACTTGAATCTTGTTCTAACGTATCTGATGTGCGCTCCCTTTGAGCCACTTCATAACTATCCTCTTCGTCTTCTGACTCTTAAAACTGCATTCCTGGTTGCCATCACCTCTGCCAGGAGAGTGAGTGAGCTCCAGGCTCTATCTTCTAAACCTCCTTTCCTCTCTGTCTATCCGGACAAGGTTGTTCTGAGGACTCGTCCTTCTTTCCTGCCCAAGTTGGTCACAGCCTTTCATATTGGGCAGTCCATCAATCACCTTGCCCACCTTCTTTCCGCCTCCGCATCCCTCGAAAGAGGAAGAGAGGCTCCACTGTCTGGACCCAAAACGTGCGTTCTCCTTCTATCTAGATCGCACACGCCAGTTCCGGGTGGACGACTAGCTCTTTGTTGGTTACGTGGGCGCTAAGAAGTGACGGGTGGTGCACAAGCGGACCATCTCTCGGTGGGTCGTGTTGTGCATCAAGGTTTGCTACTCTTTGGTGAAAAAGGAGCCTCCTGTTGTGCTGCATGCCCATTCCATTCGGGCCACGGCGGCTACTACTGCCCTGGGTCAGGGAGTCCCCTTGCAGGACATCTGTCAGGCAGCTACGTGGGCCTCGCTACACAAGTTTGCTAAGCATTACTGCCTGGACATCCAAGTCCGGAGAGATGGCTTTTTCGGCCGTTTCGTTCTCCAGGACTTTCTGGTGCGATCTTGGTTCGCAGACCCACCACCGGGGTTGGTATTGCTGGGGTATCTATTCCAAGGTAAGTAATCTAACACTAACCTGTTTCTTTCAGGTGCACAAGTTACTTACCTTTAGTAACGATATATCTGTAAGAAACAGTAGTTAATGTTAGATTCCTTACCGCCCCACCCATCCTCCCCGTTCTGCGAACCGATATCTAGGGTTAAGGACATCCCTTTCAGGGCCCTAGTTTCATGGCACCAGTGTCTGTTTCTATCATGGCTCAGCGTTCCTGGCGCGGAAAGTCATGTACAGAACTGACTTCGGCACACGACGGCGGCGTATAAGTACTCCGACGACTTCATTCCAGCGATCAAGACGAAGGACGCGGAGCCGCAGACGACAACGACTGACGCGCAAGGATACTGCTGACGAAAACTTTCCGGATCGAGTGACGCCTAGGGATATTCTAAGGTAAGGAATCTTAACACCAACTACTGTTCCTTACAGATATATCGTTACCGAAGGTAAGTAATTTGTGCGACAACGCGCTTGAGCGCTTTAAGGATTCCAGGGCTATGGCCAGAGCCTTTGGCCTCGCTTCCACCACCCGCCCGGCGCAGTCTGCTTTTCGCCCCTCTTGTGGCTATGGAAGGGGTGCCCCACCCCGTTCCGCCCAGAGCCACTGGCCTGTGTAAGCTGTCCAACCTCTGGGCGGACGTGGATCCCACTGATGTTGATCAGGGGGCCAGTGGGCAGGCCAGTCCACCAGCGCCCTCTCTGCAGCAGCCTCCAAACCCTCCAAGTCCGACCTTTCAGGCCCATCATTTGCCAGTAGGCGGCAGGATTCGCTATCACCCCCCGACTGGCCCCCCTCACTGCCTCAACATCACGGCGGACAGGTGGGTTTTGCAGATAATCTGAAGGGGCTACTCCCTCCTCTTTGAGACTACCTCTCCATCCAGGTCACCTCAATTCCATTGCATGTATCACCTGGCCCTTCTTCAACAGGAAGTTGCAGCTCTCTTGGCTTAGGAAGGCATTGAGCGCGTTCCTGTCCTAGAAGTAAGATGTGGTTGTTATTCACACTACTTTCTGGTGCCCAAGAAGGACAACGGCCTGCATCCTATCTTGGATCTCTGGAACGTCAACCGCTTCCTCCGAAGTAGAGGTTCAAGATGTTGACTCTGGCTCAGGTCCGGTCTGCCCTCGACCCTGGAGACTGGATGGTAGTGTTGGACTTGCAGGACACTTATTTTCACATCCCCGTCCTGCGGGACTACTGGCATTACCTACGAGTCACGGTAGGCCTAAACGCTTTTCAGTTTATTATGCCCCCCTTTGGCCTTACCAGCACCCCTCAGGTGTTCACGATAGTAATGACTGTGGTCGCAGCTCATCTGCCAGATTAGGGATTCCAGTTTTCCCCTATCTCGCCGACTGGCTGTTGAAGGTGGGATCGCCCCAGGCAGTCGTCTCCCACCTCCAGGCTACGGCAGACCTCCTGCATTCACTGGGGTTCACTATCAACGTGCCGAAGTAGCAACTGACTCAATCTCAGAAGCTCCTTTTTATTAGAGCGGTTCTGGACACTACACAGTTTCGGGTTTATCCTCCCGAGCAGCGAGTCCGGGGTATTCGTACTATGATTCTGATCTTTCAGCCTCTATCCCGGGTTTTGGGCAGAATGACCCTGAGGCTGCTGGGCCTCATGGCCTCCTGCATCCTGCTGGTGGATCATGGCAGGTGGCATATGCGGGCTCTGCAGTGGGACCTGAAGTTCCAGTGGGCACAGCATCAGGGGAATCTGTCCGATTGCGTCGAGATCTCGGAGGGCAATGCTAGACTATTGAAGTGGTGGCTCACAAACCGGGATTGGGGTCAGTGGCAGATCCCTCTCCCTTCCCCAACTAGAGTTTACAGTGGTGACGGATGCATCCCTTCTGGGTTGGGGCGGCCACATGGTAGAGGCGAAGATCAGAGGCCTCTGGTGTCCAGCGTAGTCTGGGCTCCACATCAACCTTCTGGAGCTTCGGGTGATTCGTCTTGCAGTAAAGGCACTTCTTCCCTATGTCCCGGGAAGAGTAGTGCAGGTGTTCACGGACAACTCCACTGACATGTGGTACTGCAACAAACAGGGTGGGCTCGTGGACTCTGTCAAGAGGCATTTCCGTGGTTGTTCAACACCTGGCAGGTTCTCTGAACGCCAGAGCGGACAAACTCAGCCGCAGGTGCATGCTGGATCACAAATGGCATCTTCACTCGGAGGTGGTGCAAGGTCTCTTTCAGCAGTGGGGAGAGCATTGGTTAGATCTGTTCACCAGCAAAGCAAACGTGCAAAGTCAACTGTTCGGCGCTTTGACATTTCCAAGATAGCACTCGCTAGGTGGCGCTTTTCATCGCGAGTGGCGTTGCGGTCTTCTATACGCCTTTCCACCTATACCACTTCTACCCAGAGAGCTGAAGAAGCTCAAGGGCGACCTCGCCCAAGTAATTTTTGTGGCTCCAGATTGGGCACAAAGAGTCTGGTATCCCGAGCTGTTACACATGGCCATCGATCTTCCGATCAGACTGCCTCTTTGGGAGGATCATCTGTCGCAGCAGCAGGGGATGGTCCTCCTCCTGAACCTCTCCTTTCTCCACTTTCTTGTGTGGAGATTGAGCGACGGCATTTGACGGCTTTTGACCGTCCTCCCTAAGTCTGTAACCTTAACTTGGCAGCCAGACATCCCTCCACTAAAATGGTATACGCCTGCAGATGGAAGGAATTTGTGGCATGGTGCACAGCAAAGGCTGTGGATCCCATTTCCACCCCTCTTTCTGAGGTTCTCTTGTTCCTCCTTTCTTTGACCCAGCAGGGCTCTGCTCTGGGCACTCTTATGGGCGCTCTCTCAGCCATTTCAGCCTTCCTTAGGCTTCCTGATCAACCTTCTCTTTTCAAGTCCCCTATTGTAAATAGATTCCTTAAGGGCATTACTCATCTCTTCCCTCCTTTTCCTTTCATAATGCCTCAGTCGCACTTGAACTTGGCTCTTACTTATCTTTTGTGCGCTCCCTTTGAGCCACTACATAATTTTCCTCTCAGACTTTTACCTTTGAAAACTGCCTTTTTGGTTTCCATCACCTCTGCTCGCAGGGTGAGTGAGCTTCAAGCCCTTTCTTCTAAAACTCTTTGCTTGGCTGTTCACCTGGACACGGTTGTCCTTCGCACTAGGCCTTCTTTCATTCCCAAAGTGGTTACCTCTTTCCACATCGGACAGACCATCAATTTGCCCACCTTCTTTCCGCCTCGCATTCTTCTAAAGAGGAAGAGCGGTTCCATCGTCTGGATCCAAAGTGTGCACTTTCCTTCTATCTGGCTCGCCCAAGACAATTCCGGGTGGATGGCCAACTGTTTGTTGGCTACGTGGGCGCCAAGAAAGGTCGGGCGTATAAAAACGGACCTTCACTCAATGCGTCGTTCTTTGTATAAAAATCTTCTATTCCTCTGCGAAAAAGGAACCTCCAGTGGGGTTACCTGCCCATTCCACCAGGGCGACGGCAGCCACTACTGCTTTGGGGCATTTAGGCTTCACTGCACCCGTTTACCAAATGCTACTGCCTGGACAGCGAAAGTCCAGAGAGACGGCTTCTTTGGCCGTTCGGGGCTTTCTAGTGTGAACTTGGTTTGCAGACCCACCACCGGGTTGTTATTGCTGGGGTATCTATTCTAAGGTGAGGAATCCATAACTAATAGTCTTTCAGATGAACAAGTTACTTACCTTCGGTAACAATATATCTGTAAGAGACATAGATTAGTTATGGATTCCTCACTGCACACCCATCCTCCCCGTTATGCGAACTGACTTCTAGCATAAGGGTCTCCCTTTCCGGGCCCTAGTTTTCGTGCACCAGTTGTCAGTGTCTAGCATGGCCCTGAGCTTCTGCCATGGAATGAAGTGTAAAAAACAGATGTCTGAGCGCGAGGGCGGCATCTAAGTAGATACCGTGACTCATTCCGCGATCACTACGCCAACGACGAACGTGGAGTCGACCGACTCCGCCACCTATCGACGCGCAGAGGTACTGCTGAGGAAAAATTCTCCGGATCCAGTCTGACGCCTGGGGGTAATTCTAAGGTGAGGAGTCCATAACTAATCTGTCTCTTACAGATATATCGTCACCGAAGGTAAGTAACTTGTTTTACAATACCAACAACAGTCTGCTCAGCTGGTTTTCCTTTTCTTGAAGGTGCATTTCTAGGGTTTTTGGAGTGTTTTTAAGAGAATTTTATTTTGCAGCATAAATCCTTCTCTGGATTCTCACGATGTGCATCTATTCCACCATCTAGTGTGGTTGGCTCCAGAATTGTCGTGTCTTCCTTCTTTTTTACGCGTGGGAGTCTCCGACCGCCATTTGTTGAGTGGTAAGTCCATCCCCTGTGTGGCGTGAGGCAACATCACAGACGTTTCTGTGCGATTATCGCCATCTTCAAAGTATTTTTGCCACTGTTGGGTCTGGAAGCATATGGAGGAGCTCCGAAGAATTTTGGAAGAATTGGAGAAAGGAGAGAGAAAGTTTGACTTAAAATGCTGAAAATCACCAGAAGCCATCAATACTGAGGAGGGAAGCTGCCTTGACCCAATGGGGGACCCCGTCAGTGAGGACCACTTGGCCAGAGATTGCAAAAGACAGGGACAACTAAGGGACATAGAGAATCACGCCTTTTAAATTCTGCCTTTTTTGTCACCACAACTTTGCACCTATGGAGCCACATGAAGTTTAAACACGTGCCTACCAAAGCATCACGGTACAAAAGGGGGTGGTGATGGACGGAGCATCTGAACCAATCAAACACTCACACCCAGTCAACAGATCTGGGTTTAATCCATCACCATTCTTTAGCCCACTCTTCCACCCCAGTTCAGACATGGCCATATGCAAATCAGTCTGACCCTGTGCCTCATGGGAACAGTCCAGCCCGAACTGCCAAGCCATGCCTTCCCTGGACCGGAAACAAGCTTCCGAGGACCGGTTTCTGGCATTTCAGCCGTCTTCAGCCCGGCTTGCTTGAATCCAGTGGCAAAGTGAGCAAGGGACTCACGCCTGAGCCTATCCTGCAACTTATGGCGAACAAAGCGGTACAAAAGGGGGTGGTGATGGACGGAGCATCTGAACCAATCAAACACTCACACCCAGTCAACAGATCTGGGTTTAATTCATCACCGTTCTTTAGCCCACTCTGCCACCCCAGTTCAGACATGGCCATATGCAAATCAGTCTGACCCTGTGCCTCATGGGAACAGTCCAGCCCGAACTGCCAAGCCATGCCTTCCCTGGACCGGAAACAAGCTTCCGAGGACCGGTTTCTGGCATTTCAGCCATCTTCAGCCCGGCTTGCTTGAATCCAGTGGCAAAGTGAGCAAGGGACTCACGTCTGAGCATACCCTGCCAACTTATGGCGAACAAAGCGGTACAAAAGGGGGTGGTGATGGACGGAGCATCTGAACCAATCAAACACTCACACCCAGTCACCAGATCTGGGTTTAATGAGGGGGGGGGGGTTGGGGGCTTTTAGAAGAATAGTGGGATTCCCTAGAAGAGGAGGTCAATCATCTCAGACAGTCGGGTCTAAACATAGTAAGACCTGATTACTGCTAGAACTCAACAAACCACTGTTATATGTTCCTACAAAGACAGACAAGTGGAACAATCTGCCACTTGTTTGTCGTCATCAGGTACTCTGTCAAAACAGTCGACGTTGAGACACCATTCAACATTGATGATCACCGTTGGAGCAGTGGCTAACATCTCAGTCGAGATTGAGACCACCTCCATAGAAGCAAACACAATCTATACCACATCAACCCATTGTTGACGTCAAGGCCATCTTCCATGACACCATTAAAAACTGCTTCTTGGTCCAAGTCCAGATCTCATTCACCTTCATTACAAATATCACCAGGATGGCTTCAAAGATTGCATCAGCAGAGAGCAAGCACTCCAGGTTCTGAATGCTCATTAACCTATTTGGGTTCCTGAATTACTCCTAAGACAGTACATTATGTCTCAATTTCTCCAGGTCCCATATACTCTCGAAGACTACTAACGGCATCAGGTTCGCCTCCAGTATGAAATAAACACGTCAAACAAACAGTCCTCCTTCAAGAAGAATGCAATTTCCTTGGACAAGACTTCAGACACTCTAAATCTAGGACTAGATCTAGGAGAACCTTTAAAACTAGTTCTTCCTCTTCTTGGTCAAGAATATCTGGTAGAAGATCTACAAGAAGGTATTGCTCTCACCGTAGAAGGCATAGACCATGTTGGATGACCACTTCACGTTCTTCTTTAAGAGATTATTCTCAAACTTTAATGGACACTCCTCTCGCAAGTGTCTTGCTGATGGATGATCGCAGTAAATTCAATGAAGTGCTAGTGAAAGGTTCCGTTAAGTAAATATGCGATGCCCACCACCTTGACATCGGTTATATTTTATACTTTGAACCACACGACCTCTTCAAGGTTTTTTTTCACCATTGGTCCTAGGACTACTGGAACCTGCTATGGAGTTGTTCCTTATGCCTGCATCTATAAGGTCTGCTCCTTTTCCTCTTGAGAAAGTAGAAACCAATGGATCAAGACCCTCTATTCCTTAGAAACGACCATACTTTAAATTCTGTTATCCTTGCTGCTGCGAATAAATCACACACAATAGCTCCGATTTATTCTGTTCCACCAGATAAGGCAAGACCATGGATTTTTTGTGAGTGCTCTGCAGAGAATTCTAAATGTACCTTTTTCAGGCACCACAATATTTGGGTCACATGAGGACGACAAGATGCCTTGGATGAAAACTGAGATTGAAATCTTAAAAGCGGTTGGCCTAGAAAATAGAAAATAATTCAGTAGGAAATGCAGGCCTTATGATAAGCGCCACATCCCCAAACCAGTCATTGTTTGCATCAACAACAGCAACAAAAGAGACCATCATAGATGATCTTCCAGATATAAAGGAGGTCAACGACAATATCAGTCTGCTCCTGCAGGCAAACCTCCCGCAAAGCATTGATTTCCTTATTCCTCTTGCTCTGTCGAGCCCGTAATTATTTTCAAGTGTGACTGAAAATGACTAAAGCCTAATGGGGCTTGAATATTGTTTAAAAGGTATACGTTCTATGTTTAAAGTAACCCCCGCCTTCAATATCACCAGCCAATATCACATGGACTTATCAGCTAGATTTGTTGCAAAAAGAAGTCAACGTATTGATAAAGAAAAATGTGATGGAGGAAGTTCAGTTTCAAGAAAAACTGGACGTATAAACTCTCGTAAGGTGTACATGTAAAAAAAAATATTTTAATTATGGATCTTTATTTGTTATAGGTTTGTGATATATAGCTGCTTTGTAATGTTATTTCGTCTATTGATGTTTCATAACTTTTAAATGTTTTGTATTGATTTAGATTTTTTTTTAATATTTCTGATAGAATGTATTTCTTTAAAAAAAAAAATATTTGACTGATTTAAATTTTTTCAAAGAAGAGGACTGAAAGAAGAGCTCGGACCCATTTCAGTTTTAATACTGAATAAGTATGTAAGAAAAGTAAAGTTCATGATGCTTGCACTAGATCAAAATATCCTCAATTACATCAAGAGGACTGGATGAGTGCTATAGGTCTTCAAGATGCCAACTTCCATATAACAATCTTAGAGAAACAATGAAAATGTATACGATTTATAGTAGGTTCCCACCATCTCCAATGCAAAGTCCTACCTTTTGGTCTAAAGTCAGTGCCAAGAACACTTTCAAAATGTATGGCTGTCTTCACAACACATCTAACAAGACATGTTTTGTCTACCCTTACCTGGACAACTGGCTAATAAAGAGTCCATCTTCAGAATCCATGCTAAATCATTTTCAAATGTGTCTCAGCACCTCAAGTTCTAGGTGTTTTAGTCAATGTAAAGAAGTCAACGACCTACCCGGTACACAAAATACACTATCTAGGAGCGTTTCTGGATGCCCAGTCTGCAAAAGGGTATCCTTCAGAGGAGATGTAACTATCAGTCTGAAGTGTCTAAATCTCTTGAAAACATACCGTCCCTCTGCACAACAGTTGTTATCTCTTCTAGGGTCGATGGCATCTTGTTTATTCCTGATATCTTATGTCAGACTTCCATGAGACAGTGTCTCCATCGTATGGAGAATCAGTGAAACCAGCTCTCACACGGCTGGGAACAGACTAACACTTTCACAATCTGTTGTTCAGTCACTTCCAGGGAGGACCAGGACAAAAAACGTAATGGAAGGCATAGCATTCAGTCATGGTCTCCCATTTCAGGGTTGAACGCTGTGCTATACGAAGGAACACACTGTTTTCCGAATAGGACCCCGCACTCGGAGGAGTTATCACGAACACTTTATGGTTTGTGTGGATATCTGCAAACGACTTTGGGACTGAATTGTCCTTCTTCTATGATAAATTCCATGAGCAAGACGCTTTCTATATGAAGATTGAAATTTATGGTCTGAACAATACGCCTACGCATACCTATGAGAAGTTCTAAATAAATAATTTTTGCCCTGACGAAGTCTAATGGTCTTAACGACCTAGACGAAACACGTGTTGGCGGCGTTTTGTGTTTTTTGTGACTATATGAAGATTGGACCATATCAGTTGAAGGAAAGAAATACTTTTCTATGAAGAATAAATGAAGAACACCTAAAATATTGGGACTTGCTGATTTGAATTGATTTGAATTCCTTGTAGCTCAGGATCTGGTTTATGTTTGTACTGACTAACTGTGGCCCCTTGGTGTCGCAGTTTTTGATTCTGGTGGGGTGACCAGAATTTGATCCTTTGAGCTTGCCAAATATTGTGACTGCACTTTTATTTCTCCTCCCAGCGCACTGTATCCCTTTTCGCCCCGTTTTGTTGCTGTTGTACTCCCATTTCAGATGCCTCTCTACAAGGATGGTGTGCTCCCCTGAACCATTTGAATACTTGAGTTTTGTGGTCAGAGAAGAAAACAAACTACCTTATCAATTTCCTAGAGTTGAGAGCAGTTCACTCTGTGCTAAAATCATTCCTACCTTCTATCAGAACAAACTGTTATTTCAGAGGGACTATACAACAACATTGCATTGCCTGAAGAAACAGGGAGGTACACACTCCAGAGCGCTATCCCTCGAATCCCAAACCATATGGAAATGGCTTGTAGCAAGGAACCTAAAAATCTCAGCAGTCCACCTTCCAGGTGTTCAAAATGAGGAAGCAGATTCCCTCAATCGTGCTATTCAAGAGAACCACAAATGGATTCTAAACGACAAAGTTGCAGAGGCAATCTTCCAAGAATGAGGCTACCCTCAAATAGACTTATTTGCATGTACAAAAAATAAAAAATGGCAAGATATGCCTCCATATTTTACCAACTTGTATTGAAATGGAATGCTCTTGATCAACTGGTCATGAACATTTCTTTACGCATTTCCTCCAATCCCACTCATTCTGGCAGTCTTGATCACATTGTACAAAACCTAGACCAGAATGATAATGATAGTGACGGAATGGCCTCGTAAGTCGTGGTTTACGGATCTTCTTCACCTCTCTGAGTGTTTACACAAGAAGTCACCATGCAGAGAGGATCTCCTTTACATTTTCGGGGGCCAGATTCTGCTAGATAATCTTAGTCTTACACTTTTAAATGGAAAAGATTTTGTATTTGATATATACAAAAGAACTATGGCCCATCTATGTGTTAAAGATGTGATATTGCCTTACCTACTTCCTCTGGAAAGGACTGATTTACAATTTTCATCTATTAAGGTACACCTTGCACCTATAAGTCCCTATAGGAAATCACCTTCACAAGCCCTTTCCTTTAAATTTTACCTGTAGTTAAGGATTCCGTGGAAAGAATTAAGAAAGTTTACCCTCCTGGTAAGTCTCCTTCTCCATGGGAACTTAGCATTGTTTTATCTAAATTCATGCCCCCCCCCCCCCATTTGAACCCATCCATAAAGAGTCTGTCCAAGACATTACCTGGAAAGTCCAGCTTTCTTAGTTGCCATTACTTTGGCTTGCCGAGTTAGTGTAATCTAAGCCTTGTGTGCAACAGAACCATATGCAGTATTTCGCAGTAATAGAGTAGCAATGAGAACCCATACTAGTTTTTTTCCTAAAGTAGTATCTGACTATCACATTAATCAAACGATTTTCTTATTTTTTTTCCCAATCCTGCAATTCTAGCAGAGAAAGCTCAGCGCTTCCATGATCTATCAAAAGTTTTGAAATTTTTAGACAAAACTAAAGACTTAAGAACATCTGACAGGCTTTTCCATAAATTATGGGTCAAGAGGAACAGATTTGCCTTCTACAAAGCAGTCCATTTCACAGTGGATAGTTTCTTGTATTGTTTTGAATACCAATTGGCAAAGAAACCCTTACCTGGTAGTCCTAAAGCTCACTGTAATCTAGGTAAAGCTTGCTATGATAGCCCTTCTTAGAAATGTCCACATTTCAGAGATTTGTAAGGCTGCGACCTTGAGATCGATCAACCCTTTTACTTGGCATTTTTATCTAGATTCAAACTCCAGAGAAGATACTCAAGTAGGGCAAGCATCCTTGAGGAATCTTTAATGGTAATTGGTGAGGCTGTAACTATTTTTGTCCTCTCTTTTGTGGGATGGGCTTGC
Source organism: Lissotriton helveticus (assembly GCF_964261635.1). NCBI lineage: Eukaryota > Metazoa > Chordata > Amphibia > Caudata > Salamandridae > Lissotriton > Lissotriton helveticus. The sequence continues at coordinate 598,899,295 of NC_136071.1, read as the reverse complement.
TATTCTGTTCAGTGCTTACCTGTAATCCTAGTTCTCTTCCAAGGGAATCCTAATCATAGTCCTAAGCAAGTTTCCCTCCTCTGGACAAGATATACTACTGTTGTCCTCAATTTTTTTACCTAGGACACTCCATTATTCTGTAAAAATGCCCTGACCCAGCGGTCACCTGTGGTGCATGATGGGATACTGGGTGTGCTGTGAGGTTCTTAAGGCAATGTCAGTTTTCAGAGTTAGGTTTTTCCTTGCAGCCTAATGGCTAATTCTGTCCTTCATTTCTTTTCATTTTTCCATTTTAAAAATGGTATGTGAACGATTCACCTATCGTATTAAAGTGAATGATAGACCTAAGTGTCCTCTTTTAAAAAAAAAAATTACAAAATTAAGTGCTTTGGGATCCCCTTGCGTGGATGGGACTATTCATTGCTTAAGAGTATGTTGAAGATTCCTCTGGAAAAGAGCTAGGATTACAGGTAAGCAACGTTTCCTTATTTCTGTCACTTTTAAACCCAGATTCCTTTGAATGCTCCTAGCACCAGGCTCTGTTCAGGAAATGTTATGCAATATTTCCTGCCTTCTGGCAGGCACTGACAGACTCATTGGTGGCTCACTCTCCACTCTGGATCTGATGAAACAGAGCCACATGTAGGCACTGTCCATTTGTGTGAACATCTGTTCCTCTTTATCCATGCCCTTCGATCCAGTTCCAGAGCTCAGCTTCTAACTTTTTCAGTGTTTGACAAACAATATCACTGTCATTTGGCAAAGGGTATACAGCGATTTTTTCCAATAAGACCAGTAGTTTTAAGCAGTGCCACGCCATTCACAACTTCTGTAGGGGACCCAAAAGACATCTCTTTGGTGCCTTAGTTCTACACACTACTTGCAGTTCTGCAACCGATACTTGCTAACATATCCTAAGGACATCAAGGTGTGTGATACCTAAACTTATTGCGAACTAAAAGATGATGGTATAGTCCCGTTCAAAGTCTTAGTCCCTCTAACAATCCCAGTCACTGTTCTCAAGTAAACCCAAGACGAGAGACAAGTGTTGGCGCAAGCAGAAGGCCAAATCGAATTACACTCTATTCCGCTGCTCCTGTTTCGGGGAGACATATAGTCGGCGTTCAAAAGAACAGACTCTGGCAGTATGATCTGATTCAGACCCAGCTGTAAAGTTGGAGCCATTGCATCCTGAATTTCCCGGGCCATCATTTATTTTACAGCAGATTGAAACCGTCAAAGATGTAATGTTGCAGTTCTTTCTGACTTTTTGAGCTCCTTCTGGTGCACGTACGGGCCCTCTGGGCCCGTCAAAGTCTCCAGTTGGAATTCTGCTTGGCGGTTCCTTCCTGTCTTATCTGACCCCAGGCCATGCCTATTTACCTTTGGCGCAGCCAGCTGGGCCAATCCAAGACTCAGACCCTGCTACACAGGCTTCAGTTCTGGACTCTGTTCCCACTCTGTTGCATCTGAAACTACCTTCAGCAAAATCTCAACCTATGTCATGCTACATGATTGCCCAAGCACAACCCTAAGGGTTGGACAGATTTCCCTTTCTTTTCCATTGCCTCATCACCAGTACTGTTGGAGGCAATTTCCAGTTCTGACTCCAGTGAGGTCCTGTGACTTAAACATGTCTCCCACGACAAAGAGGAAGTAGAAATGTACTCCCCCCCCCCCCCCCTCACTATACTGTTGCTGGCCTTTAACTCTAAGTATGACAAAGGTTTGACACGTCACTGGAAACTGAATTGGGTTTGTCTTTGAGACAGCCTCTTGAAGAGAGTACCTCTGTGGTGTCATACACAGGCCTGCTAAGTTTTTGGAGTTACAGTTACCCACATTGTAGATAAAGACATACTTACTGACTGAGGTTTTTCATCCTGGGCCATTAACGTCTGAGCCCTTGCTGCCTTTCGTTGAAGCTTTGACAGAGTCCCTTGTGGTGACCTGGTCAAAACTACACACTACTTAGTAGAGTCTTGTCAACTTAAGCAAGCAAGAATAACCTAATGCTTTCCCTGTGGGTCCTCCTTTTTAGTCTCTTTTCAAAAGAATGTTCTTGTTTAGTTTGACCCTGTGAGCTGTGTGCGTCCTCGGTTGCCACATGCATATCCTCTGGGACATGGTGAGCGAGATTTTAGCTGCCCTTCTGAGGATGTTAGGTCTACCTTTATTCTAAGAGTACATGATGAACAGGCCATGATCAAATAAATCTATGGGCTGGTCTGAAAACTGGACTTTGTTGGCCGTCTCATGGGCACTAGTGGTATCATATGACATGCTTTGGTGCATGCTACTTGGTTCTCCTAGGACATCCAGGCCTTGGAAGTTGGATGCCGCTATGCAATACTGTGAGAAAGTGGCTCTATATGTAGTGGATCAAAGTAAGGTGCAGTGTGTACAGAGGCCACCAACCCCAGAGGTATAACAGAGGTTAAAGTCAGGGCTGACCTTACTCTCAAAAGTGGTAGCTTGGTCGAGCAGTAAGGCAGTACCAGAGGACAGTGTAAAGCATTTGTACACACTAAGTCAGCAAAAGGTTTCACACCCTCAAGGACTGAACTCCAGGCCAATTGTTTTTATATCAAAAGATCTAGTTTTATTTTTAGAACCAACAGGTACCAAAATATACTTTTCTCAGTGATGCGTAATCTCAGGTTATTGCTTTTCAGAAAGGCAATGACTTTGTAAACACCAGAGGTACAGGGGTTGCAATAGGCAACACAGTTCTACACACAATTTAGCATTGAGCTTAATGGGTGTTTCCACACAATTACAGTTGATTACTTTGTAGATTACTTTTGTAAGTCCTAGACTGGATCCTAGATAAAGTCCTGGAATCTAAGCTGGAACAGTTTAGTAAAAACGTTTTGGTTATTGCAATGATTTTTAAGGAATAAAAAGGTATTTTAAAAGTTCACACTTTTCAGTGAAAATCTGACCGTATCCAATGGGAGAAAATTCAGGTTGCAGGTAAAGTACGTTCTTGTTACTTTTATAATCCTGGGCTCCTAGGTCCAGCACTGGGGTCTCGACTTACGACAGGTGAGTAATTAAGTTTCAGTAGTATGTGCGAATTTTAAAGAATATTTCAAGTTTTCAAAAGTAGACACTTGGAAGAAATTTCATAGAAAAGCAGTCAATGGATTCCTATGGAGAAAATAGAGGTTAATGGTAAACCCGGTTCGGATTACTTTTGTGGTTCAATACTGGGCTACAAGGTACAGTACTGGCTTATCTCCTGATCACAGGTGAGTACTTCGGAATTCGTTACTCAGCTGATATTATAGGAATTTTTTACGTTTTCAAAACTTCACACTTAGAAGATTTTTCAAGTCAAACCAGTCAATGTTATCCAATGGCAGGTAAGCGAGTTACCGGTCTCCAGGTGAGTACTCAGCTGGTGAAGTTAAGATTCTGGGCATAGACTCAGGGGTACCCAAGGGTCAGGTAGGTACAGTTGGTTCACCCTCAGCGGCACAGGGGCAGCCGGGTGCAGAGGTAGTTAGGCTCAATGTTAGCCAATGAGGGGCAGGGGGCCTTCGGTTGGTGGCTGCTGGCTAGCAGGCCACGCGGCTGTGGGAGCTGGGCTCCTGGTCACTTGCTCAGGGCAATTTGGGAAGTAGGATAGGGCAAAAGTTGCACTGCCAGAGGCACTCGGGTGGCTCGGTGCTTTTGATCCGTCGGGTGCTCAATGTTATTCAATGGGAAAGGTAAAAAGGGAACAAAGGCTGCAGACTCGGGGACGGTAATCCTTCAGGTGCGACCACCACTTCGAGAGGTAAGTTGGGATCCTGGAGAAGAGGTAGGTAACCCAAAGGGAGGCACAGGGAGCCGCAGGGCGCCTGGTGCAGGGGTGTCTTTGGGTGTCGGGAAATCTTACCCTCGACTGGTCACTTTTCGAGGGGTCCCTGGCTCTGAGGTTGCAGGCTTCGTCTGGTTCGTCGAGGAGGGTCTTTGGGCACTGGACTTCGGTTCCCAAGCGCCGGGGGGACGTCCTCGTGGTCTTGGATCACTCGGGCATGGGCCGGGCTCAGCGGGTGCAGAGTAGGCTGGTCTTGAGCTTCCTGGCTGGCACCAAGGGTTGGTTGTTGAAGCAGAGCCTCTGCTTATGGTAGTCCCAGTCTTTAAGAGGGTCAAGGCAGTCGGGTCCTCTGGGTGTCCCAAGGTTGCTGTCTGCAGTAGTCGCCGGGATTAAGCAGGAGCAGGTTACAGGATCGACAGGCCGGTAGGACTGGGGCCAAGTCAGTGGGTGTCGTCCTGTTGTGAGCAGCTGCACGGCAGGTCTTCTTCTTCTTGATCTTCTTTCTTCTTTTCTTATCGGGATCTGAGGAAGGAAGGTTCAGGGAGCCGCTAAATACTGAATTTAGGGGCGTCACAGGTAGGTCAAGGGCAGGGACCAATAGGTTCCTGTCCTGGGGTGGGTACACCCCCTAGCCTGCTCCTCTCCGGTGGGAGGGGGGCAGGAACCTAGCTATGATTGGGCAGGGCTCCCCATCTTCAAGATGGCTGGAGCCCGGGGTTGTGCTTCACCTCGACTCCCCCACCTGAGGGGTGGGGTTGGCACAGACTGGCACACCCCTCTTCCTGACGTAGGGTTTCCTGCCAGTCTTCCCGCCAGAGTGGGGGTCAGAACTGGTGGGGGCCGGTTGCTGGGTACAGCAAATGGTCTGGAGAAGCTCACAGAGGGGGCATGCCTTTGAAGCTTCCCCCTGCCCATCCTGGGGGAGGAGATCTAGCACCTCGCCCAGGATGTGCATTGTTTCAGGCCCAGGAGAGCGGGGGGCTCTCCACCCAGGGGTCCAGCAACATGTCTGCTGTGTGGCAGCCTAGGCAGCCCCTCAGTCCAGACGTGGATTGTAGGTTAGGTTTCAGGGGGCATCTCTAAGATGCCCTCTGGTGCATTTTACATTAAACCTCACACTGACATCAGTGCTGGTTTAATGTGCTGAGCAGTTTGATACCAAACTTCTCGGTTTTCAGTGAAGCCATCATGGTGCTGTGGAGTTCGTAATGACGACCTCCCAGCACCTTATACTCTTAAATGGCAGCATGCACTTACAGTACCCAGGAATGGCCCTGGGTACTGTAGGGGCACAGGGTTCATGCACCTGTGCCCACACCACTGGCATAGGGCACCCAGCTAGAGGGGTGATTGAGGTATGCCAGGGCAATGGGGTTTGTGGGCATGGCACACAGGGATGTGTGCCATGTCGACTCTGTTTAGTTCGATACTTAGACACTCAGCCTGCAAAGGCAGTGTGTGGATGTCAGGCTACACGGCCCCTAAGGGTGGCACAATAAGTGCTGCAGCCCTTGGGGGTCTTCTCTGGTCACCATGCCCTGAGTACCTAGGGTACCATTTACTTTGGGGCTGATAGGTATCCAGAGATGCCAATTGGGTTTTCTTTCAACACAGCTTTAGGGAAAGGACACAGGCCCTGGGTAGCTGGTTGGCAGGAGCCCAGGGCACACTCAGTCAAAGCACATCAGCAGTTCAGCAAAAAGTGGGGGTATACCAATTCAAGAAAGATGGCACTTTCTCAAAAATACTTTAAGGATAGGTGGGCACTGGTGCACTCACTGGGGTTACTTTCCCCATCTTGCCAGTTTTAGCAACAGTACAAGAAATTCCAGGTTACTTGAGGGGCTTTACCTGCTGACAGAGGAGGCCCTCACAACCTGTCGAGCAGCCTACCCAGCATTTACATGCCTCCAAAGGGCGAGCTGAGAGCAGATACCATGGCCACCAGCAAAAGCAGCAGTTTTCCTCCTCACCTGCTGCACTCATGGCCAAGCAGCTTCAGTTGGGCCTGATTTTGAACCGTATCTTTTTGATGTGCAATGTATGCTTATGAACATGTGCACCTAAGGCTTTTTACTCACATGTTTATCCTTGCCATCACTTCTACATGTGCGTCATCTTATATTCTGACAACTTAGTGCTTTGGACAAGGGCATTCTTTCCTTTCATCACAATATCCCTCTTAGGAATAGGAGAGGCTGCACTGGTTGGATTCTAAAGTGAAAATTAGTTTCTGAAAATATTAGTAAGCAAAGATGGACAATAATCCCTAGTACGCCAGAGCAACGAAGGGAAAAAGAGGTATGAAACTGAGCATATTTGTGTGAGGTGTCCTTTTCTTCAAGCTGTGCTGTAGTCAAAAAGGTGCCTCCTAAAGGCCTTCAAGCTCATCCCACTGGGATAAAGGCCACGACCAGGCGCATTTCCTGTGTTGTACGACTGACTGACTGCTTCATAGAAGTCTGGTCATTATTTCCCCTGGCACTATTGCATTGATTCTCAGGTCTTCAGGCAGGGTCATATCATCTCGGCTGCACAAGATTTCTTGGTGTAACGTCCGCTTTTCAGACACACCACCACTGGGGGAGTTTACTGATATGGCATTGATTCAAAAGATAAGGACTTTGTTATTGAAAGTGTCTTTCAGAAGACCAAATGAATTCCCTTCTGAACACACTTTCTGGTGCATACTCTTAACAACTTGCAGATTCTTCACTGCCCGCCTGCCTCGTGGTTCTGTGGAGTGGATTAATGGCGGGTAACTAGGTCCCAAGTTAGAATACATTCACTATAGACATTCTGCATTGTCAGTCACTTCACATCTGCAGACAAAGAAAACCATTTGTTAATAAACTGACATCAGCCTGTCAGGGGTAGCACCTATATTGCAGATCTGTATTGTCACATCCAGAGGTTGAATGGAGTTGCCATGAGCTCCATAGGTGCCACCTGCCCTGTTATTACAGAACGTTTTCCATACCCAGGCTGAATTCTGCGGGATTCAAAATAGGAATCTGGATCGTTAATCCACCAGTACTACTGCAGACCGTGTTGCTTAGAGCTCTGCTTTTGAAGTGGAAGGTGCCTGTGTGTATGCACTCACGCACATCAGAACCTCCAAGGTTTTGATATTTTCCCTTGTGAGCTATTTTCAATCTGTCTGTTTTGCATCTGTTTATGTCCAGTAATGTGCAGAACACATACGCAAATCAGCTGAAATTACACAGTGTATTGATGGCACACATGAGGGAACTACTAATTTCCTATAGTGCTAATTGCATCAGTGAGAGCAGACTCACCTCGCCCCTGCTTGTTAGAGTGAACATGCTGTGCTTTATTGGTCTGTTCAGTCTCCTGGTGCACAGCTTACTCAGCTTTTTGAACTTGTGGAAAATCAATCCGATTTCAGTTTTGTGAAACCACATTTCTGGATTTTACTAGCTATTGTAGTTTGGGAAGATAGGGACCCCTACATGCAAAAATGAACTTGTTAGATGTAGGGAAATTAACATCAAGGAGAAAAGAGGAAGCTAGAAACAAGTGTACAATAGTCAAAAAATTCAAAATTCCAGAAAAACATAGTAATTATACAAAAAACATTGTGCATTATTGTAAGTTAATGGCCATAATTATATTTAGTTGTTTTTTTATCCAAAGTAAAAAAAAAAAATTGTTTATTGTATCTGAGAATCAAAACATTTTCAATTTATGATAGTTAAAATCAATAATGCATAAAAGGAAAATACAACAGTTATATATTCCAGAAAATACAATACAATTTGTATATACAAATGATTAGACAATTTGTTTCAATGCACTTTTAAAGTTGAGACGGTCCCCTGACGAAGGCACCTCAGGCGAAACGCGCCTAGCTTCCATCTACCGCCAGCCTTTCCTTTGTCCATGAACTATCTGGATCTTTGTCCTGTACATAAAAGTGCATTGAAACAAATTGTCTTAATCATTTGCATAAACTAATTGTACTGTCTTTTCTTGAATCTATAACTAAGTTGTATTTTCCTTTTATGCATTGATGATTTTAACTATTTATCATAAACTGAAAATATTGTTTTGATACTCAGATACAATAAACAAAATAAAAATAAAAACTTGGGATAAAAAACTACTAAATATAGTTATGGTCATTAACTTAACATAATGCACAATGTTTTCCTGGAATTTGGAATGTTTTGATTATTGTACACTTGTTTCTAGCTTCCTCTTTTCCCCTTGATATTACTAGCTATTGTATTGGTAGCCATAGTCTTTTGCCATGTGCAATACTTTGAGTTATACCACTAGTCAAGGAATCTCAAATATGACTTTGACAGCAAAAACAAATGCATCTGTGGCATACTGGACAGTTGACGTATTGAGTTTGGTAATTTTTCTGATTGTTTTCTAGTAATTTGATTTCATTTTGCAGACAGGTACCTGCAACCTTAGTGCTTAAATTTGTTGAAAAATACAAGTTATTGTGACAGTTGTGTACATTATTCCCTCCATCTACAATCAGATTGCTGCTTTCAACGTCCTAGTGTTCTCTTGTATTTGGAATAAAGGAAGGAAGGATTTGAGGGTTACTACATTGTCAATCTGTTTACCTCAGATAACTGGATTCATGAAAGTGACAAGGTAAAAATACATAATACTGACCTGCACAGACATTAAAAATGCAAACGTAATGTATGAAAAAATGCAAAAGATATTTTTTCTATTGCTACAATACTTAATTCCTCATCCACTTTATTGACAAATAATATATGTAGAGGATTTGTTTCAGCAACAGACGTTAGACCTCTTACAACCATTTACAAATAAATTACTTTGTATATTTATTGCATATGATAGCAGTTATGATAAATGAATGGATTGGTAGGAGACCTTTCCCCAAGACTGAGTGAAGGTGGCTAGCAGTTGAATACCTTACCAAAATCTGATATACAGTGTTTAGCTAATTGTTATAATTAGGAGTACATATTGCTCATTTATCAAGTACTCGCTTTAATAATAGAGAAGCCTCTGTGAGTTTACCCAGGTTTTGAGCTGCGTTGTCATTCCAGTTCTTGACAACTGACTTAATTTCCTAACTGCTGTTTTTGTTGGATATTGACCAGACACGTCCAAGGCTTAATTCAGACAGGCAATCTTGGACATTTTTTAAACAACTCACTTTACCTGCACCCTCTATTCTTGTTGTAGGGCCACTCTGTGGCACTCCATATTCTTATCCAGTTGACAAGTAGTCTCAAGAGGATTGTAGCGTAAATGTCTTAGGCCCAGATTCACAAGTACAAGTCGTAGTAACTGCTCCATTATTGATTTCTATCTTCATCAATGCAGACATATTTATGAAGCCCCATGTTTACATAACATGAGAGGTTGTTCATTGAGCGTGGGCCTTAATTACCTCTACAATGTTTTCCCATTTATTTTCTGGCAAACCTGGTAGTAGACCCAGCCACTGTCAGTAATATATTGCTTTTACAGAGTTGTTTATGCCATTTAGTGCCAGAACTTTTAATGCCATAAATTTGGTTATGGTTGTATGTACTGACCACTCTATCATGGAACAAAATTCTTCTTATCTGGCTTTGCATGCCTTTTCGGGTATAATAGACTAGTAGGATGTCATCAGTGAGCAACAGAGAAGCACGTTTTGATGAGGCATATGCCGTGGCATCATTTCTACAGCGCCACAGATATGCCTCAACACCAAAATTATAAAAGGTGACTAAGGCCTGGGCCAGTGTATATCACTGTTTGGTTACCTGGTTCATGTTGCACCAGGTCCCTTTTATTTTAATATGACTGTTCTCTTCTTACTATAATCTATTTTATGAGTAGTGGCACTTTCCGTGGTTCGGTTTTGCATTTTAAACCTGCATCAAATAGCATGGCAACAGGTTTTGTTTACTTTTTAGTATCATGTGCATTAGGCTTGTGGTTTTTATGTCAATCTCTCAATGTGCAAATGTTTCTGATTTCTGATGATATCCATTACGATCTTTTCAGGATGATTTTATGTTTCTCATGTATGTTGTACTTTTTTGATCCTGAGGATCGAAATAAAGTTATTATCATGACGATGATTCCCTGGTTGAATGGAAAGGCTTTTGCGCTCTGAACATATCTAAAACTGGCAAAGATGTAAGCAAATCATTAAATTTAGCAATTCCGGAAGAACTCCAGTTTTCTTTAAAGACAACTATAGCTGTTGTCTGGGTACATTTTCAACTGCAGATTTTATTTCCACAAAACACGCATAGAAAGATTATTTTCCTTAAATAATCAATTTTAGCACCACAAGTGAAACCGAACCAATTGGTGCGCTGAGCTAATCTTCATCATAAACCAGATTGACAATGTGAATACATACTGTATTCTTTCAGCTATGTTTTCAATCTCCTAAGGATCAGTCTCCCATCGGAGATACTACCTCACCACAAATTTTGAAGGAGCCTTCTCTCTGGGGTCCAGCAATAGAGGTAATCTGGCTATTCTATAGAATGGAGAAGTGAGAGTATGCAGTTTCTTAATTTATATGAACCTTAAGCATAACCAGAGCATCCATACGCCTGCATTTCTATGAATCAACATGTCCAGAGGTCTAAAAGGGTAGCTGCATCTCCTATTTGCCATCTGTTTGTCCCCCCAGTCCTATTTTCAAAAGCAATATTTACACTTTTTATCTGGGAATCTTTGTCCTTACTCATCCTCTTTATTGCTTCCAAAAGCATTTTCTTTTGAGCTTGATAATCGCGATCATACCAAGGGTATGAGATAACGGATTTTAGTGCCTTGGTTCTAATGAGTTTAGTAACTAGGGTACTAATATTTTCACAATCTCTTTATGCGATCATATATACATTTTGGAATTGGAATAAGAAGTGAAGAATACTCATGTAATCAGTGGATTAGTGGTGGATTAGTATGGTGAAATAGAAATTGTTAATTTGAGCAGTGGGCATGCAAGTCTGTTAGTTGGACTGAATAAATAGACTAGAAGGTGTCAGAATGTGAAGGTAGACAATCTATTGAAAGAGGTATAATGATAAAGTAGTGAATTGGAGAGAGTTGAAAGTTGGTTTTTTTCCCTACAGTGGACGTAAAGTAATAGATATATAGATACATAATTGCATAAAAAAGTATATATGTATATTGAAAATAATAGACATGTAAAGTTGTATTATATTAAGTCCGTTATGTACATGTTTGGCTAAATATGTAGAAACTCACTTTCAAGGGTCGCTGTACTTAAATCTAATTAGTTTATTTTTTATTTATTTTGTTTCCTTTTTTGGTTATTTAGTTTTTTTATTTATATTTATTTATTTTATATTTTCCCTAATATTTCAATAGTGAAGCACTTATAGATATCATTGTTATGATCATATTTACACATTGCGATAGATAAATAAAAATTAAAACCGATCTATAAGCATATATTCACCAGTATTGAATCTTTCATAGTCCCATGCTTGTGTCTTCCACATAGGCTAGGTGGGAGTACCACAGTAATCATAACTAGTAGTATTAAAAGTATTTCTTCTACGTCTATTATAATTGCATTTCCCTGTAGGATTGAGTAGCAATCCACATTGTTTTGGACATGACCAGAGTCAGACCAGTCCGAGCAGAGCTTGCACTCTTCCCACCTATGCAATGGCTTCACACCTCAAATTTGTTGCCGCACGTTGTAGAGAAGGATTCTCCCTGAGCTCTGTTCAGTTTCTTTGGAGTAGTGTGGCTCACTGGTTAGAGGCAGCAGGCCTGAGAGCAGAAGTCAGCCTGGGACCAGGGTTCAATTCCCGACGCGGCAGGGTCGTGGACCTTGGTCAGCAGACTCGATAATTCTCACTTCGGTGCTTACTCTAATCAGGGGTTCCACTCGGCAACTCTGGGCATTAGCTTGCCTAATCTCCACAACGGCCCCACCAATTCCGGGGATGCCTGGCTCCACCTTGGGGACTCCCAGCAAGGGACCATCCCACAGGGAAAGCCAGGATGGGTTCCCCAGAGTTATACAGCGCCGGGACGCCCCGTTGCTGGGGCAGCTGTGCGCTTTACAAGTATAATACATTTACATTTACAATACATTTACATTTACATTTACATTTACATTTACAATACATTTACATTTACATACATTTACATTTACATTTACATTTACATTCTTTCCTCACAAATATCATTTCTAGATGGTAAATTGCATGTGAACTTAGTTTTACCTCGCCTTGTCATTGACACATTCTGCCATCCTGTCAGAGGGGGTCAAAGAAAGCGTTATTTCGATCCTGTAAGACTTGTGGAAAAATGAGGCCGTTTCTCCATCGACCCCCATAAAAACAGAAACCAGTCACAGAAAAGGTTCTTTCTCCACCATCTCAGGGGGGAAAAAGGGTCAAAAGATGTCCACTTTCGAACGATTGACGCCTTTTGAAAAAGATTAAGCCTCAGCAGATGTCGGGGACAGTGCCTCACTAAAATCGGGCAAATCATCAAGGAAGTAGACAATGACTCCATCAACGGCATAGATGTCTGTGGCGACGACGCCCACGATAACGGTGTGTTCGAGGCATGTGGGCTGCTGAATTCATATCTTAGTGGCATAGATCGCCGCCTAGTGCTGGGTCCGGATATTTGCAACTTGCTGTCTTGTAAGAGTCTTCGAAGTATCACAAGATAGGTGACTCCTCCCCTGGTCTACAGGGCGCATGGGCATCTTCTCCATCCTCAGATTGTTTTTCTCCGCCATTGGGTTCGGATGCACTTCGATAACTCCAACTTCTGGATCGAAAGTTTCCTAATTTCCAAGGCCAAAAACCTCATTATTTGGACGGTATTGTTTCCGCTCGGTATCCCTCGACTCGACAAGTCTTTCCATCCATCTTTGGTAGTCGACGCGGGCCATTGGGCCTTTTCAATGCCATGTGGGCCTACTGCCGATGGAAAGAACCCCGTTTAGAAGATGCCACAATGCCGATCCAAGTTTCCACATAGCGATAAGCATACAGTATGCAACAAGTGCCTGTCTCCAGAGCACAGCGAGGAAGATTGTCCAGCTTGTGCTTAGTTCCGGTCGAAGAAAACTATCCGGAACTGCAGAGCTGCTTGACAACAGATGCAGCGACAGGCACCTGAACCGGAAAACATTTTCGACGACGAACATGAACTTCCAGAGGCAGCGGACTCCGACCTAGAGCTAGTCACCGTAGAAGACCAGTCGGACTCCAATGAAGACCTCCCACCGGGGCAAACCGTGAGTACTAAAGCCCCTACCCTGCCGCCACCTCCAGACAAGGCTCCGGTCAAAGCATCGCCAAAAAGCCTTAGCCGCGACCGAAAAACCGCTTCAGAAGCCCCGCCTTCCGGCTCGGCTCCGAAGACCATTACCAAGCCTTCTGGTACCCCGGGACCGAGCAAGACCCTTTCCAAAAATGCCATAGACTCAAAGACTGTTCCACAGCCTAAAACGGGCCACGACACTAGAAAAGTCGTCGATTCGAAAAACACCGGCCAACCAAAAATGGTCATTGAGCCGAAAAAGACTGTCGACCAGAAAAAGGGTGTCGATCCAAGTAAAACTGTCGACCCAAACAAGGGCGTCGATCCAAAAAAGACCGCCGACCCCAAAAAAGGCCATTGAGCCGAAAAAAGGAATCGACCTGAAAAAGGTCATCAATCCGAACACTGTCTCCGACCCGAAAAAGGCTGTTGAACCGAAAAAGGCAGTCGAACCGAAGAAGGTCGTCGACCCGAATAAACACATCAAGTCGAAAAAGGCTGTCGACCCGAAAAAGACCGTCGAACATAAGAAGGTGGTTGAGTCCAACATGGCCGTCGAGCCGAAAACAGCTGTCGAGCTGACAAAAGGCGTCAGGTGGGTGAGACAAATTATTCAGTATGATTACTGCCTGGAACTCACTTCTACTCCACCCAACATACCACCCAAACATCGTCCAATGTCAAAAGAACACATCACGCTGGTACAAGAGGTACTGTCCATGCTAGAAAAGGGAGCCATAGAGCCAGTCCCTTTTCAACACCAGGGCACAGGGGTATACTCTCTATACTTCCTTATTCCCAAAAAAGACGGGTCCTTCAGACCAATATTGGACCTCAGAACCAATATATACTTTCAGAGCATTTCCATATGATCACTCTACAACAAGTACTCCCGCTACTCCAGCAAGGCGACTTCCTCGCTACATTAGACCTCAAGGATGCATACTTTCACATACCTATACACACTATACACACACCTATGACTTACTCAGCTCCTCCATTCCCCCCAAATCCGACTTAATAGACACTCAAGCTTCGGAGTTAACCCGCTGTCTCGAATCGGCCAGCGATGTGGTCGCCCCCCTTAAACGGGTCAAAGTTAGGTGCCCTCATGACGCTCAGAAATGGTTTTCCGAGGACATTAAAGTTTTGAAACTCGGACTTAGACAAGCCGAGTGCAGTTTGCCCAGAAACTATGCCCCTGAAGCCAGGCTAGAGTACTCAACTTTACTCAAAGGGTACAAGTCCTCCATTGTGTCAGCCAAATCCCTATACTTTTCCAACAAAATTGTGGAGTCAGCTAACAAAGCTAAAGATATTTTCTCGATTGTGGAGGAACTGTCTCACCCGGACAGGGTATCCATCAAACCTCTCCCTTCACAGGGGCTTTGTGATTCTCTCAATCACTTCTTTGTTGAAAAGATTGTAAAAATCAAAAACAGCGTTTCAGTATCGCCCTTATCTGACTCGCATGGGTCCCTCGCTGACCCCTTCAACCCCCAATTCCTCACTCAGCTCCCCCTCATCTTGGAGGCGGACTTTTCCGCTCTTTTAAGCAAAGTCACCTCAGGGTCTCCCACTGATTGCTGCCCTCCCAAGATCCTACGTGAGGCCTTCACCGCTTGCCCAGCCCCCCCTTGGCACTCCTGAATAATTCCCTCACTCTTGGCTTAGTCCCTAGCTCCTTTAAGGCAGTCGAGGTAGTGCCTATCTTAAAGAAACCCACAGCCGACCCCACAATCATGAGCAATTTCCGCCCCATCTCCCTCCTTCCCTACCTCAGCAAGGTACTCGTATCTCACGTCACTAACATCTTGAGTTCGTTTGTTGAGAAATCTCATTTTCTTGATTCTCAACAGGCCAGGTTTAGACCCGCCCACTCTACAGAAATGGTCATACTCTCTGTCATGGAAGAACTGCGTAGGGGGGCCGACTCTAACATCAGTCAGGCCCTAGTGCTCCTGGATCTGTCGGCCGCCTTTGACACGGTCGACCATGTCATCCTGGTCGACCGTGTCAGGCAGGCTGGCATCAGGGGCACTGCCCTGGACTGGGTTCGCTCGTTTCTCACCAGCCGCCAACAAGCGGTCCGGCTATCCCAGTTCTCCGCTGACAGGGTGGGGTTGACCTGTGGCGTGCCGCAGGGCTCCTCCTTATCCCCATTCCTTTTTAATTTATATCTCACTCCCCTGATCCGGTCTCTCCGAGATAGGAATGTCACCGCGTTTAACTACGCGGACGACATCCAGTTGGTCTTCAACATCGACCCCTCGGACCAGTCGGTTTCAGATTTTCAAGCCACCCTCTGTCACATTAGCAACTGGATGGGGGCAAATCACCTCAAGCTAAACCCCGACAAGACCGAACTGGTTCTTGTCGGGGGGCCTTCCAACCCTTGGAACTCCAATTTCTGGCCTGCTAGCTTGGGCCTTCCCCCTCGTCCAGTTGACTCAGCCAAAAGCCTGGGGGTTATCATCAGTAAAGATCTTTAGATGAAGCCCCAGATAAATGCCACTGTTTCTTCTCGTTTTTTCCAACTGGGAAAAATTCGGAAAATCGCGCGCTTTCTTACCACCGAGGCGCTTACCTTAGCCCTCCTGGCGTTAGTCGTCTCTAGGATTGACTACGCCAACTCCTTGTACGTAGGCATCCCAGATTATCAACTTAAACGTTTGCAGCTTGTCCAGAACCAGGCGGCATGCCTCATCTTCCATCAACTGAGGCACCACCATGTCCGCCCCCTATTAAGATCTCTGCACTGGCTCCCTGTTTCTGAACGCTGCAAATTCAAGCTGGGTTGCCTTGTTTTTAAATCTCTGGCTGGCCTAGGTCCCACTTTCATCTCCTCCCTCATTCATCCCTATGTCCCCTCTCGTAATCTTCGCTCGGCCCACTCAGCTCTACTCAAAATCCCGAGAGTCAAGCGTAAGAAATGGGGAGGTTTAAGATTCTCATTCCTTGCTCCATCTCTCTGGAATTCCCTCCCATTGGACATAAGGCATGCTTCTCCCTATACCCATTTCAGATCCCTCCTCAAGACTTACCTGTTTCGCATTGCGTACAATTAAAATGTTTTCTCTTTCCCCGGTCTCTTTATTGTTCTCTTTTCTTTGCTCGGTTGCTGTTATGCACTCCCTTGCCCTGCCCAGGCGGTGCCCTCCGTTCTTTCTACACTAGCACCAAGGAACTGTATAGTGTACGTTGCGCTTTACAAATACCTTTCACATCACATCACATCACATACAACCAGCTCACAGGAAATACCTCAGGTTCACAATAGAGGGTCACCACTACCAATTCAAAGTTCTTCCCTTTGGGGTAACTACAGCACCAAGGGTTTTTTACAAAATGCCTAGTAGTAGTAGCAGCACACTTCAGAAGGCAACACATCCATGTGTTCCCCTACCTGGACGATTGGCTCATAAAATCCAACTCATACGTACAGTGTGCAAACCATATGTCTCAGACAATCCAGCTTCTGCACAGTCTAGGATTTTCCATAAATTACATAAAAACACATCTGCAGCCCTCCCACATACAACAATATCTGGGAGCAACAATAGATACCTCAGTGGCGAAGGCATATCCAAATCCAGCCAGGATATCCAAGATACAGTCTCTCATTCAAAAATTTCAGCCACAACACTCCCTGCCAGCTCGAGTGTTCATGCAGCTTATAGGCATGATGGCCTCCTGCATATTCATTGTCCCTCATGCACGACTTCAAATGCGTCCATTGCAGGAATGCCTAGCACAACAGTGGAACCAAGCACAAGGACAACTAAAAGACCTAGTGTTGGTAGACACTCGCACTTACAACTCTCTGCAGTGGTGGAACCCACAAAACCTTTCCAAGGGGCGACTGTTCCAAGAGCCAGTTCCACAAGTAGTGTTAACTGCGGATGCATCACTGACAGGTTGGGGAGCCCACCTCCTTCAATACACAGTCCAAGGTCTCTGGACAGTCAAACAAAAGGCATTGCATATACATCACTTAGAGTTACGAGCAGTATTTCTAGCAATGAAAGCCTTCCAGAAATACTTGTACAACAAGGCTGTATTAATCCGGGTGGACAACATGACAGCCATGTACTACATTCAAAAACAGGGAGGGACACACTCTCCACAGCTGTCTCACCTAGCGCAGAGCATATGGAAGTGGGCAGTTCCAAAAAACATCTTTCTCCTGGCAGAACACCTCCCGGGAATAGACAATCAGATCGCAGATCTACTAAGCCGACACAGCCAACAAATGCACGAATGGGAGATTCACCCTCAAGTTCTCCAACCATTCTTCCAAAAATGGGGACAACCAGAGATAGATCTGTTTGCCACAAAAGACAACTCAAAATGCCAATCCTTTGCCGCCAGGTTCCCACACCCGTTGTCACAGGGCAATGCGATATGGATGACCTAGTCAGGCAGATTTCCGTACGCTTTTCCGCCAACCTCACTGATTCCATTAGTGTCACGCAAACTAAAACAACAGTCACTCACAATGATCCTGGTTGCTCCCACATGGGCAAGGCAGCCATGGTACACAACGCTCCTAGAACTATCAGTAGTCCCGCACCAAAGACTACGCCTGTCGCCACAATTGCTAACACAGAACCATGGCGAAATCAGGCACCCAGATCCCAATCAGATGAACCTAGCGATCTGGCTCCTGAGGTCTTAGAGTTCGGATACCTTAACTTGCCTCCAGACTGCATGAACATTCTCAAGGAAGCAAGGCGCCCCACTACTAGAGCATGCTACGCAGCTAAATGGAAAAGATTTGTAATCTATTGCAATAACAACCAAATCAATCCATTAGATGCCTCCTTTAAAGATGTAATCTAGCATACTCATCCATAAGGGTACACCTTGCTGCTATAGCAGCATATCTTCAAAAAAGACAACATGTGTCCCTGTTCAGAATACCACCTATCAAAGCTTTTATGGAAGGACTTAAAAGAATTATCCCTCCAAAGCATCCACCTTCAACAGTCTGGAACTTAAACATAGTACTAACCAGACTCATGGGGCCACCTTTCGAACCACTCCACTCATGTGTACTACAATTCTCAACATGGAAAGTGGCATTTTTAATTGCCATTACCTTCCCTCAGATGAGTAAGTGAGCTACAGGCACTAACCATTCAGGAACCCTTCATGCAAATACACCAAAATAAAGTGGTGCTTCGTACTAACCCTAAATTCATGTCAAAAGTTATATACACTTTCCACATCAATCAGTCCATAAAATTGCCAGTTTTCTTTCAAAACCCGCAGTAGGTAGCTGAAAGAGCCATACACACACTAGATGTCAAAAGAGCTCTGCTATATTACGTAGACAGAACTAAATCATTCAGAAAAACAAAGCAACTTTTTGTTGCTTTTTCTCCACAACATAAGGATAATCCCATTTCTAAGACCGGAATAGACAGATGGATAGTTAAATGCATTCAAATATGCTATCAAAAGGCAAAGCGCACTTTAACAGTTCCCTCAAAAGCCCACTCAATGCTCAAAATGGGGGCATCCATGGCTTTCCTAGGAAATATTCCCTTAGAAGACCTATGTAGGGCAGCTAC
The DNA here is from genome assembly GCF_964261635.1 of Lissotriton helveticus. Lineage (NCBI taxonomy): Eukaryota > Metazoa > Chordata > Amphibia > Caudata > Salamandridae > Lissotriton > Lissotriton helveticus. The sequence continues at coordinate 598,880,623 of NC_136071.1, read as the reverse complement.
ATGGTCTACCATACACACCTTCTCTAAACACTACTGTGTTGACGTGGAAGCTAAGCAACAAGCTACAGTAGGCCAGGTTGTCCTTAAAACTCTATTTCAAACCACTGCAGCTGGTACAGGCGACCACCGCTAGAGGAGAAACTGCTATGCTAAGATATGAAATCAGCAGCCCACATGCCTTGAACGGAAAATGCTACCTACCAGTATACATCTGTTCTTGGCATGTAGGGCTGCTGACATTCATATCGCCCACCCTCCTCCCCGGTGCCTGTCACAGCTGCAGGGTTACCTTCTTAACATACACTTACGTGGTCATCTCTTACTTTTCTATACTCCATCTTTGCCACAATGGCGAAAAACAATCTGAGGATGGAGAAGATGCCCATGCTCACTGTAGTCCAGGGGAGGGGTCACCTATCTTGTGATACTTCGAACACTCTTCCAAGACAACAAGGTGCAAACATCCGGACCCAACACTAGGCGGCGATCTATGCCAGCCCTACATCCCAAGAACAGATGCATACTGGTAAGTAGCATTTTCCTTTCTACCTTGTCTGTGGTCCCAGTGTCAACAATAACATTGTCGATGGCAATATTTTAGCAGGCGAAACCATCATCTACGAAGAGTCTGCCTCAACCGTCAGAACCAAACAACAAATCCGTTGATGCCACTTTTTCTGATAACTGTGAAAACAACACCCATTCACCCAACGCTTGTTTGTCAGAAGTTGGGCTGTCGCCGAACCAGTCCTAAGACCGGAATTGATGTCACCTAGCAAGGTGTCACCATTACCACTAGAGCTCCTGCTGGACATCGGGAATGCAGGTGATGAGTTGGTTTGTTCGGGAATGGCACTAGTCCATCCCAACTTCATGTGAAATGCCACAAATCAGACGACGAGCAAGAATCACAATATATGCATGGTGATTTCTCTTTTAGAGACAGACTCCAGCAACACCAAAACTTTGACGACTTCATGAAATTTGAGGATTACGGTGATACCTTTGATGCTCACAGTAACCCACAATGCACATACCAGTGGCTCTAGTAATGGACCTTTGTATGATGCTGCAGTACTATCATAAAAGGAGTGGTCAGATGGGACAAAAAAGAACCCCTATCTCACCAGCCCACTCCAAAGGTGCACCCTGCCAAGATACCCCACATACGACAGCTGTAATCAATCGTTAGCCACAATTACTAGGTGGATCAAGGGGCTGATGACCACTAACCTAAAAAGGGGGAAATGACGCAGGACCAAAGAAATACTCCGGATAATGATTGGGACGACTATGATACCCCCAAATCTGCTCCACCAACACCTCCAGACGCATGGAGAGGTCCATGTGCTTATAGAAAGCTGCAGAGTAGTTTGACCGCCCAATAATAGTGCAGCAAAGAGTGCTTCTCATGCGACTTTAAAGATTCTAGCAAAAAGACAATGCGCTATATTCTGATTGTGGACTACATTTGGAATGAGGGCCTTAAGGCCATGAAAAATCTTTCCACTGTAGCCACAGTGATGCCCTACTGGACAAAAATTATAAAGTCTCAGAAAACTCACCAGCCTGCTTGATAGCTCATCCTAAACCAGACTTTTGTATGCAGGAAGCACAGAAGAGATAGAAAAATTTGGCCACACCATGTTCACCTCCCCTTCCACCAGGAGGTCAGGACAGTATCGGAAAAAGATGTTCAGCCATGACACCGACTGTGATAAGAGCCTCCAATGATCTAGCCATCCTGGACAGGTGCAATTGCCAAATTTGGTCATATCTGGCTCCGTTATTTGAGTTTTGGCCAGGAGGCAAGAACAATTTTGCAATAAGGCAAATTGAAGTCATCAGAAATGATCAATACCTCAATGGATGTGGCCCTCAAAGGTTTTGGACAGATGGCAGGCGCAGCGATCCTGAGGAGACAGGGATGGCTCACTGCAACCCCCCTTCCAACCAGAGGTGCAGTCTAGTATATAAGGCATGCCTTTTGATGGGGAGGCTTTATTTGGTAAGCATAACGACAAAACGCTACAATCCATAAAAGCTGACGCAGAGACTTTGCGTGCTCTATGAATACTGCAAGAAAATAAATGTTCACGATATCGAGGTGATGAAGCATGTGATCAATACTACTTTTGTTGTAGAAAACAATCCTATAGATACCAACCATACCATCAACAATCACAGGGTTATCACCAACAGTACTCACAGCAGTACAGACATTCCAGGGCCTCAGCTAGTCTAGGAACACAGGAAGAAGACCGGCTGTAGCTATTGCAAAAAGCCAAGGTTCCCATAGAAAACAGTGACCACAAAATACCAACTGTCCTCTCAGCGACTCCCCCTCCATCTCATTTCAGAAACCCTCTTCTCAACTGCTTCACAAATTGGACAGACTTCTCTTAGGACAGGTGGGTTCTGGATATTATAAAGAATAGACACACCCTGGAGTTTATCCAGAACCCCCCCCTTCCAACAGTCAAAAGATCTCATCACATCTTTGAATGTTTAGGGAAGAAATGTAGTCCCTGCTTGCTAAGGGAGCAATAGAAGAAGTACCACAACACTACAGACCCACAGGTTTCTACTCCAACTTTGTTCTCCTGAGCCAAAGGAATAGAAACTGGAGACTGGTGTTGAATCTCAGAATGCTCAACAAATATCTCAAGAAGCTATCCTTTCAAAGATCACACTGCAAGACATAATTCACTCCTTGAACAAGGGAGATCACATGACATCATTAGATATCCTGGACTCATATTTCCATATCCCCATTCATGTGAGGCACAGAAAAAATCTGTGGTTCGAGGTGGCGGGGAAACCCTATCAGTTCATGTTACTTACCGTTCAGGCATAAATCTGCCCTAAGAATTTTCACCAAATGAATGGTGCTAGTAGCCTCCTATCTCAGACAGACTGGACATCAAGTATTTTTTGAAGCAAGACAATTGGCTTATAAAAGCACACACATCAAGGGCTGCCAAGATTCTACAATGACTTTCATGCAACTTTTCTAAGACCTGGGCCTCCACCTAAAGACAAATCTTGTGTAATCCCACAGAACGAAATAATATTCCAGGGAGCCTTCATGGGTGACATGGGGGTGACAAAGATGATCACCTTGGCCTTCGCCCTGTCATGAAAAAGTTCCATTTCAGTAAGAACCTACAAATTATTCCTGTGTATGATCTGGTCTTGCATCCCACTCATACTGAACTGCCGGTTGTACATGAGACTGCTGCAGTAACAGCTGGACAGACAATGGGTGCAGGGCAAGGGCTTGTTCGACATCGTTCAGATAACGTCGGTAATGGTGTCCGCAATGCGTTGGTGGACGAAAAAAGGAAATATTGCAATAGGGTCCACATTCATACTCAGGACCGGAGTCTCATCATGACAACGGATGCCTAAATGGACGGACGGGAAGCACATCTCCAAGATTTAGAGTTAAGCGGAAAATAGTCATAGAAAGAAAAAACAAGTCATATCAACCTTCTGGAACTGAAAACGGTGGAGTTGGGACACAAAACTTTCCTACAAAGGTTCCAAGGGTTGGAAATATTAATCTGCACTGACAATACAACCACAATATTTTACCTAACCAAGCAGGGTGGTGCAAGATCACGCCCTCTATCCAAGGAAGCAAAACAAACATGGTCCTGGTACCTACAAAGCATGATTTATGTGCAGGCAGAACAAGTTCAGAGTATAGAAAACCAATGGACTGACAAACTAAGCAGGTTTTTAGAGGAATGCCAAGCGTGGGAGTTGTCAACCAACCAACCAACACATGAATATCTTCAGTAGATGGGGAACGCCTCGCCTAGACCTTTTCACTGCACGATGCTAAAAAACACAAGAAATTCCTTCGGTATGCAAGCAGGTTCCCACGCAATGGATCATGGGAGAATGCTCTTCAGATGTCTTGCTCAGGCATGTTTACTTATGCTTTCCTGCCTATACCTCTCCTCCCATATATACTACACAAGATGAAACGAGTAGTGCAGGATCATTCTAATAGCCCCTGCGTGGCCGAGACAGTTCTGGTATATGGAATTTCGCCTGATGTCAGAACAGAAACACGCTCAACTCAAACCAGTCCCAGGGTTACCATACAAGAACGATGAGCAGGTAATGCATCTGAACCGAAATTTCTAGATTTTGCGTCTTGGATCCTGAATACTATGATTTGCATCAGTTAGAATTCCATCCACAATATAGAAACATTTTAGCAAAAGCTAGAGTAGAATCCACAAACAAGTTCTACATAGCAAAATTGCTAATGTTTTGTAGCTGGTGTGCAGACAACATTTGTCATCTTTTCACTTCAGAGCCTGGGCAGGTCCTGCCTTACCTTCTCTCACTAGCTCAATCTGGTCTCTGCCACAGTTCAATTCGAGCCCATGCACAGCACTCTGAAAATGCAGACGGTATTGCAACAAACAAATCACTTTGGTCGGATAGATAAGTAAAAGAGTTCCTCAACGGCCTAGTTAGAGCTTTTCCGCCTATCCGAAAACGACCAATAACATGGCAGTTGAATGCAGTCCTGGCGCAGCTCATGAGACAACCTTTTGAGTCAATCCATAAGGCTGACATCAAACACTCCATGTTAGAAATAGGGTTTCTGGTTGGCTAGGATATGCGCCTAAGCTAGGCAGTACCCACCCTTCTAGTCAGGATAACAGAGTTAAACCCCTGTTCTCCCCCTTGGTTGCTTGGCAGAGCAGACAGGCTTTTCCCAGAGACAATGTGTAAAGTGTTTACGACACACAACCCCGGACACAGACACACAGAAACACACACACACACACATCCACCCACCCACCCCCGGCACGATAAACACACCACAAAAGAGACTGCAGAGGATTATATCAAAACATCTCGTATATTGTTAATAACCGATAGACCACAATCACATAAATTACTTTGTCAACTAGGCATTTGTCGTTACAGCACAGTTAGTGCAATAATGTGAATACTTGTATTTTGAACACGGATTGAAAACATCAGTTCGAGGCATATGAGCTGCAGATTCTATACTTTGCATTAGATCGCCACCTGGTGTTGGGCTCGGATGATTGCATGTTGTTGTCGTCTTGGAAGAAGTCTTTGTAGTCACGAGATAGGTGACTCCTCCCTTGGATGATAGTGCGCATGGGCATCAGCTCCATCCTTAAATTGTTTTTTTCCGCCACTGGGTTCGGATGCAACTTTTCCGCTCCGGTTTCGAAATCTACTTTTCAAGGACTACGACGCGCAAAACTTTCTAAAAACAAACTTCAACATCAATATACATAAACTCGACTTCATCAGTTAGATTCCGGTCGTCGACACGGACCGTTGGGCCTACCCACATGGTGAGGCCTACAACTCATGGAAAGGACACCATTCAAAAAAGCCCTGTGTGTGGAGCAAAATTTCCACGCAGCGACCATCACGAGGTGTGTAACCTGTGTTTATCACCTGAACACGACGAGTCGAGCTGCACAGCTTGTGCTTCCTTTCAATCCAAGAAGACCATTAGAGATTGGAGGGCCCGTCGAAGCGACATGCAGAGATCAGCTCCGGAACCGGTGGATATCTTCGTCGAAGGTCCATGTGTCCCCGAGAAGATTCCAATGATCTCCAAATCGTTTCTGAGGCAGACGACTCCGATGACTCCATACCATCAGGTCAACGCATGAGTACGACTGCCCCTACCCCAGCCCAAACACCTAAACCAAAGGCTAAGGTCAAAACTCTGCCTTCGGGGCCCAGTTGAGACCGAGACATTGCTTCGAAAGCCCCGCCATCGAGCCCGGCTCCGAAGAAAATATTAAAGCCTTCCAGTAGCTCCATACCGAGCAAACCGCACGTGCCAAAACTACCAGCTCCCTCGGCACCGAAACCAGTCCCGGTTCTGAAAAACACTCCGAAACCGTCGACTCCTAAAAACAACACAGCACCTAAACCAATTAAGCCTGTTTCCGACGCTTCCAAGCCAACCAAAACAGCATCCACCCCAAAATCTTTGGTGCTGAAACCTACAAAACCTGCTTCCGATGCCTCCAAGCCCTCGAATCAGGCCTCGACTCCGAAAACAATACCTTTGGTGCCGAAAACTACGCCAAAGGACTGTACAACAACTCTTAAGGCTAAAGACAAGCAGAAAATAGGCACGGAGCCGAAAAAATCGGTGCCGAAAGCGATTTCTCAAGAAGAGCTTTTTCGACCTGATCCTTTGCAAAAAAGGATATACATAGATCAAGAAACAGGACATGTTTCCACTATGCCACATAGAAAGAGGAAAATAGATACATAACCTTCAACTCCAGTGCCTGTCAAGAAGGATTCTGCCACATCACCTATGCACCCTTCTTCTCCTGTACCTCCTCTTTCACCTTCTATTCCTTTTAACATTTCACCTCAAAGTTCACCTGCTCATTCACCACAAAATTCTCCACCTCAATCTTCACCTCCACAGAATGAAGATGAGTATAACATAGGGGATGGGGGAACCCCAGATGAGCCCTTTCCATACCCTAGTGATGTACCAGACTGGGAATATCCAAACCCACAAGATGTACCAGATATCCCTGACCCACATACATATCCATCCAAACCATATCCTCCTGAAGATAATATTGGGTTTGGACATCTACTTAAAAGGTCTGCCATCTATCATAATGTAACAATGCACTCAGATGAGGCAGAGGAAGATTTTTTGTTAGACACTTTTGAACACTCCCAAAAATCTGTTCAAATATTACCCATGATTAAAGGGGTCATTAAGCATGCCCCAGAAGTGTTTAAAGATCCTGTACAAGCTAGGATCATAAACCCAATAATAGAAAAAAGTACAGGTCCGCTCCTGGGGATCCTGGTTACATTAAAGGACAGCTACCCTTAGATTCCCTAGTCGTTTCAAACGCTAGAAAAAGAGCAAATTCAGACATCAGGTGAGGCACCACCGCCTGATAAGGAATCAAAAATAATAGATGCTTCAGGCAAAAGGATAGCTGCACAAGCTAGCAATACATGGCGTATAGCTAACACACAAGCCCTCCTCGCAAGATACGACAGGGCTCATTATGACCAGTTGGAAACCCTTTTACAACATCTACTTGACCAATATAAGGCACAGGCAAATGACCTTATACAATAGGGTAATCTGAATTCAAATGCCTCAATCAAGTGCGCTCTTGATGTAGCAGACACTGCATCTAGAGCAATAAACACTAGCGTCCTCCTTAGAAGACATGCGTGGCTACGCATTTCAGGGTTTAAGCAAGAGGTGCAAACAACCATCTTAAATCAACCAATAACAATTGTTTGGTCCAGAGTTAGACGTAGCACTTGAAAAAATGAAAAAAAGACACTGATACTGCAAAATCTATGGGAGCTCTGCAGTCCACTCAACCAAGAGGTTCCTTTATTCGCTCCTTTTACATAGGAGGCTCCAAACAAACTGGAGCAGAAAATTCAACTTCGTTTAAAAACGATACGCAAACATCCTCCAATAGAGGATATTTTAGAGGAGGTTACAGAGGTAATAATAAGGGGAGAGGTTGAGGCAATAACAACAATCGATCCTCTTCCACCACTAAACAGTGACTTCCTTCAGCTCCCCCAACAGCATACCACTTTTGGGGGAGATTAACACAGTTCCTACCTGTCTGGAATTCCATCACAGCAGATAAGTGGGTAAGACAAATTATCCAGTATGATTACTGCCTACAGCTTACAACTACCCCGTCCACAGAACATCTAGCGCTGCTCCAACAAGAGGTTCTCTCATTGCTGCAAAAAGATGCAATAGAGCTAGTTCCGTTTAAACATCAAGGAACAGAGGTTTACTCACTCTATTTCCTAATACCCAAAAAAGACTGAACACTACGACCAATTCTAGACCCAAGGCCTCTCAATCTGTATATACAATCAGATCATTTTCACATGATCACTTTACAACAAGTGCTCCCATTGTTGCAACAAGGCGATTTCCTAACCACACTAGACCTCAAGGACGCCTACTTTCACATTCCCATACATCTTTCTCACAGGAAGTATCTCAGATTTGTACTAGAAGGACAACACTATCAGTTCAAAGTCCTTCCATTCGGGGTCACAACTGCACCACAATTGTTTACAAAGTGCCTAGCAGTAGTAGCAGCACATCTCAGAAGACAACATATCTACGTCTTCCCATACTTAGACGATTGGCTCATAAAAAGCCAAGTCATTCAATCAGTGTGTCCAACACACATCTCAAACAATTCAAACACTGCACAACTTGGGGTTTACAATCAACTACACCAAGTCACATCTCCAGCTCTCTCATGTACATCAATACCTAGGGGCTACCATAAACACCAATACAGCTCTAGCTTATCCCAGTCCAGCCAGGATACAGAGAATTCAAGCCTTAGTTACACGGTTTCAAAACCAACACACTCTCTCAGCCAGAGTGTTCATGCAACTAATAGGCATGATGGCATCTTGCATTTTTATTGTACCATATGCAAGACTGCAAATGCGCCCATTGCAGGAATGTCTAGCACATCAGTGCAATCAGGCACAAGGACATCTAACAGACCTGGTGTTGGTGGACAGCCACACACGTCGCTCTCTGCAGTGCTGGAACACCAAAAACTTGTCCAAAGGGCGGCCGTACCTAGAGCCAGTTCCACAGATAGTACTGACAACAGACGCATCCCTGATAGGATGGGGAGCACATCTGCTCCACCACACAACTCTCAACAAAAGGTGCTTCACATCAATCACCTAGAGTTGCTGGCAATTTTCCTAGCACTGAAGTCCTTCCAAATGCACATACAGAACAAAGCTGTGTTAATCCGGACGGACAACATGACAGCCATGTACTACATACAAAAACAAGGAGGCACACATTCCCTGCAGCTGTCCCAAAACATTTGGAGATGGGCCATTCCACAAAAGATATATCTGCTTGCAGAACACCTTCCAGGAGTTCACAATCAGATAGCCGATCTGTTAAGTCGACAGACACAACAGATTCACGAATGGGAACTACATCTGCAAGTTCTTCAACCATTCTTTCACAAATGGGGTCATCCAGACATAGACCGGTTTGCCACACACGAAAACGCAAAATGCCCAACCTTCCCCGCCAGATTTCTACACCCGTTGTCCAAGGGCAATGCGATATGGATGAACTGGTCAGGCAGATTTGCATACGCTTTTCCGCCAATCCCACTAATACCACTAATAGTACGCAAGCTCAGACAACAGTCTCTTAAACTGATCCTGGTAGCTCCCACATGTGCACGCCAACCGTGGTTCATCACACTGCTAGAAATCTCTCCAGTTCCACACCAAAAACTGTCTCTAACACCATCCATGCTAACGCAGAACCATTGAGACATCAGGCATGCCGATCCAAGTCAACTGAATCTGGCAATCTGGCTCCTGAAGTCTTAGTTTGGTTACCTTAACCTGCCACCAGACTGTATGAATATCATTAAAGAAGCCAGAGGACCTACTACTAGAGCTTGCTATGCTGCTAAATGGAAAAGATTTGCCATTTACTGCACTAATAATCAAATTGATCTTTTGGATGCTCCCATCCAAAATATTATCTGTTACCTTCTCCATTTACAGAGTTGTAATCTAGCATTCTCATCTATACGCTTACATCTTGCAGCCATTGCGGCATATCTACAAAACAGACAACATATGTCGTTGTTTAGAGTACCAGCAATAACCGCTTTTATGGAAGGACTAAAAATTATTATTCCTCCTAGGTTACCCCCCCCTCTCCAGTGTGGAACCTAAACATTGTTCTTACCAGGCTCATGGGACCCCCTTTTGAACCTTTACACAAATGTGAACTACAATTTCTCACATGGAAAACAGCTATCCTCATTGCTATTACCTCCCTTAGAAGAGTTAGTGAGATTCAAGCTTTCACTATACAAGAACAATTTTTACAATTACACCGTAACAAAGTGGTTCTAAGGACTAATCCTAAATTCCTTCCTAAAGTAATTACTCCTTTTCATCTAAACCAATCTCTAGCGTTAACAGTGTTTTTTTCAAAACTCACTCTGTAGCAGAGAGAGCTCTACACACACTAGATGTCAAAAGAGCTCTTCTCTATTACATCTCTATTACATCGATAGGACTAAATCCTTTCGCAAAACAAAGCAACTATTTGTAGCTTTCTCTCCACCACATACAGGCAACCCCATTTCTAAATCCGGAATGGCAAGGTGGATTGTTAAATGTATACAAATATGCTATCACCAGGCAAAACGCACATTAACAGTTCCTCCTAGAGTGCAAACTAGGAGCCTCCATGGCTTTCTTAGGGAACATTCCCCTAGAAGACATCTGCAAGGCAGCAACATGGTCTACAACACACACCTTCACTAAACACTATTGTATTGATGTGCAAGCCAAGCAGCAAGCTGCAGTAGGCCAAGCTGTCCTCAAAACTCTCTTTCAAACTACTGCAACGGATACAGGTGACCACCGCTAGGGGAGACACTGCTGCACCATCGATGCAAAGTGTAGAATCTAAAGCTCATATGCCTCGGACGGAAAATGCTACTTACCAGTATGCATCTGTTCTTGGCATGTAGAGCTGCAGATTTCTACACGCCCTCCCGGGACCTGTATCTGTTCCAGTTTTATCTTAATTAGATATACACGCATGGACATTTTTCCTTTCTTTCTACTAACTCCATCATTTCCCATCATGGCAAAAAACAATCTAAGGATGGAGCCGATGCCCATGCTTACTATCGTCCAAGGGAGGAGTCACCTATCTCGTGACTACAAAGAACTTCTTCCAAGACGACAACAACATGCAATCATCCGAACCCTGCACCAGGTGGCGATCTAATGCAAAGTGTAGAAATCTGCAGCTCTACATGCCAAGAACAGATGCATACTGGTAAGTAGCATTTTCCTTACTGTACATGCCTGAGAATGTAAAAACTTCACAATGCTATGCATTATTATATCCGGGCATACAATGCAGAACATATAGAGCTACGCAAGCATCCCCAATTACCCATCAGTACATTACAAATCACCATAGCTTTATAGAGCACAATTCTCCTGTGCTGCTCATAGACACTATACTGTAATGTGGCACTGAATGCAACGTGTAGGGCCAGAAGCGTATGTGCTCCTACTACCAAGAATGTGGTAATTGTCCCAGCGGGAAGATTGGGAACTCACCCAAGGTTTTCCCCGTCATGCTTTCACCACAATCAGCAGGTGCCCCACCAGGTATGTTTCAATGAGAAAAGGGGGTTGGGGCGGGGCACCCACACTGGCAAATCTGGTGTGGAGACTTGCTGGGTCCCCTGCTCTCCAGGCAGCTACCCGCAGCCTTCCCTAGCCTGAGAGACTGCTCTGAGGTCGCAGCATGTCTGGCACCTTCCTCGGCTTTTCAGACTGCTGCTAATACATCAGAGCATGCAATGTAGAGACCTGCCGGAGTAGTCTCCTTCAGGAGCCCAATCCCCCAAAGGTGTGCCGCAAGAGGAGGAGGGAGGGTGCATAAACTATCCCTGTCGGTGGGGGGAACTCGCTAGATCACCTGCATACCAAACAGTAAAAAGCAGCTGCCCACAAACAGGCAGCACAGCTGCCGAAACTAATGCTAAGGATAACTAGACTCAGGGTGGCACGTCAACCCACCAGTCAGCCTCTGGCTATACATGCTCCTCCAGAGCACAGTCTCCTTTCAGGGGACAGCAGGCTGTCTCTAACTCATATTCACGCGCCTCTTTGGCAGCCTCTAGGAGATCGCAGTAACCTTTGACTTCCCGGGCCACCCATTGGGAGGTTCCTGAGGTGCCTCCCCAGGACTGTGGAAATCAGAGACCCTCTTGCTCTGCCCCTTCACACAGGTCTTTGCACTGGCAATGGCAGCAACCGATCTACTTGCTGGCAACACTCTCAATGCCACTCTGCTCACAGCTTTGTAGGAAATACCAAGGGTAGCAAGCAGCACTCACCGCAAGTTTATAAGTAAACCAATGAGGCAATCACTAGGCACTATGATTTCAGGAGCAGCACCAGTGCTCACCACACGCTGGCCCCCTGGTAGAACACTTGGAGGGAGACAGATGCAGCAGGCGAGCACATCAGAAAGTTGCAGAGTGGCAGTCTCTCCAGCAGCCAAGCAGGCCTGTAGGTCAGCCCAACAAAGCAACTTCCAAGGGGTGGTTTCTCCTGGCAACATAGCAATCCTCTGGTGCAACATGTAGAGTCAGAAGCATCTCATTTACAAATCTCACAGTGTTTAAAATCATGGGGTCACAGCCCCTGTACTTATACTCACAAAATCTTTGTTCTGGAGGTAACTTCAAACAACTTTAGAAGTGCACTACACCCCCATTCAATCCCCAGCCCTGGCTCCAGACACACTACAGGGGGGCGGAGGCATCATTGTGAAAGGCAAGCACAGCCCTATTCAGGTGCGGGTGACCACTCCTACCACCACTCTAGCCCAGGAAGACTCATACGGATATGCGGGGCAAACTTCAGCTCCTCCTTTGACTGTCCAGACTGAATACACAAAACAGGCACCTGTCAGTCTAAACCAGGCGTTGATTGGAGTTAGGCTGCAAAGCACAAAGAGTCATAGGCACATAGAAATGACCAATTCTAAAAGTGTCATTTCTAAAATAATAATACAAAATTCACCAATAGGCAGGATTCATCACTACTATTTCAGACATGGCCACGCTACCCCTTTCATATCAGAAATTGCAGCTGAAACGCATATAGTTGAATTCCCCCTCGCAAACCTATGAGAGGAGCAGCCTCACAGCAATCAGAAACCAAATAAGCTGTCACTACCAAATAATACCACACAACAAAGGAACGTGTCATATCTTTTACCTACGTAGTACCCTGCCAATAGGGCTACCTAGAGCCTGAACGTGTCATATCTTTTACCTACGTAGTACCCTGCCAATAGGGCTACCTAGAGCCTATCTTAGGGGTGACCTATATTGAGTAAAAGGTGAATTTCCGACTTGGCAAGCACTTTAATGCCAGGTCACTATGGCAGTAACCTCCACAAGCAGGCCCTGCAGACGTTGAGACTAGTTTTGAAAGGCTAATTCTGTGGGTCACGCAAGCAGCGCTGCAGGTTCACCAGTAGCATTTAATTGACAGGCCCAGGGTAAATAGGATACGACTGTACAAGGGGCTTACAGATAAATTGAATATGCTGGACATGTGTAGACCAATCGAACCACATTTACAGGCGAGAGCACATACAAACTAGCAGTGATCAGCAGTGTTAACCCCTGACGTCACGGTGTGCGTGTGCGTAGGATGGCCGGGGGCCATCTGAACTCCACCCATTCAATAAAACGCCTGCACATCGTGAAAATTCGAGCAGCGGGGATAGGGTTAAAGTGCCTATTGTCATAAAACCGACACAAACCAGTCAGAAAAATATAGGAGGAAGGCAAAAAGTTTTGGGATAAGCCTGCAAAATAGGGCTAGGTCCAGTACCTCACATGGAGAAATGCACTTTTACTAGCATTGTCTGTATTTACAGTGCAGGAGCCTCATATAAACCTTTAAAAAAGTCATCTTGTGTACCAATCCCAGATTCGTACCTACTGATTTTCACCTAAATTAACCAATTGTCCTAAAGACTTTTTTCCAGAATCCATCAAGTGCAGCAGAAAAATCTCCCCACACCCTTGATTTCAAAAGATGCCCTGAATTTCACTTGGAATACAAGAAGTACTTCAGAAATTTGAACCAACTACTGGTTGCTTTTACACCCACAACAAAAGGCCAACCCTTTTCAAAAGCAGCTATGGCGCGATGCCTATACTCCGCTATCACTTTGTTCCGAAAAGACGATTAGACTACTGGCATCCAAAGTGCATGCACACTCTACAAGAAGCGTGCCAACGTCCGCTGCTTTGTTCGTAGAAGTACTGTTGTCATACATATGCATAGCAGACACATGGTCTAACACGCATACGTTTACCAAATATTGTCTGGAGGCTGTTAACCACAATGATGCTGCAGTGGGCCAAGCAGTGCTTCGAAACCTACTTGGTGAGCTCCTTGGTGTTTAGCGCTAATATTTATTTTTTCTGAACTATGTATGAATAAACACCTATGTTTATTACCTGCTACAGCATACAGCTTCATTGATGCCTTACTTTTCTTTTGTTTCAATGGGATACTGCCCGCTATTCAGATGCAAACATGTGAATGTATGAGAGATTCAATACTGGAGAAAAAACAAGTTACTACCCTGTGTAATATCTTTCATAGATTCACATTTGAACCACCCACCCTCATTTCAGTCACTCACCTCATTGCTGTTTCTCTTACCTAGTAGCATGGGTTACTTTAACACTCGTCTTAGAAATCTAAGTTGTGATGCCACTGCCCAGGAGGGAAGGGTGCAAGCTCTGCTCTGATTGGTCAGACTTTGGCAATGTACAGAACAATGTGGATTGCTACTCAATCCTATTGGGATATGCAATTATAATAGACCTGGAAGAAATACTTCTTACACTACTAATTATAGTTAATCTGGGACTCTCACCTCGATGACGGGAAGATGCAAGCATGTAAATCAATGAAAGATATCAACACAGGAGAACCATAGTATACAGGTAAGTAACTTGTTCTATCAAACAACTTATGTGTGAACCATGCCGTGACCAATATGTTTGTTAAGCATAAATTATTTTGTGTGCATGTATGTTTATTTATTTTTTTAGCCATAAATATGTTAAGCAGATCTATAACAATATCTATATATTGTTAAACCATAAGTAATGTATATATTTGTTGAAAGAAATGCACATATATAAATACATATGATGATCAAATTATACATGTTTTCATACACAAACATGTGCTGCACATTTTTATTTTGAATATGATGGTCATTTAAGAGAACCAACCCTTGAGTATTTACCTGAAAATAAGATATCCATGGATCGTATGCTTGGAGTTAATGAATTCATAGTTTGGGTGTATGAACAGATCTGTACAACCCATGTTTATTTTGTATTCTGGGGTTTTGAGGCGAGGTACCAATCTGGAGCAGTGGTTCCTTTGTTGTATGTATTTGGTGGTTTTAAACCTGATGAAAAATGATCCAGTTGTATATAATACTTTGTAGGTGATACATAGCGGTGGATCTTCTTGCAACCAGTAACCAATATAGGGCTTTCAAGGCAGGGGATATGTGGGCTTGTGACTTTACATATAGGAGTAGTCTGGCAGCAGAGTTCTGAATTTGTTGCAGTCTTTGCAAAGTTGATAAAGATCATCCACAGTATAGGCCATAGGCGTAATCAAGTTTAGACAGTACAAGATAGATGGTAGCTGGACCTTGTGTGGAAATCGTAGGTAGTGGAAGATGCGTCAGAGTTTTCATAGTAATGAAGCATGATCTTGCTAACTTTTCCCCTTGACACGAGCATTCATTGATAGTTTGGTGTCCATGTTAATTCCAAGGTTTTCTACTGCCATGGATACTTGAGACGGTGTTCCCAAATTGTCAGGCCAGATGCCGAATGGGTCATAATTCTGCCAATCGCTACGTGTGAGTATTTCAGTTTTTGACGGACTCTATTTGAGATGGCTCCATTTCATCCACTGATCACAGGCTGAGGCAACTGAAATCTTTTGAGTTTTCAATGTCTTTGGGGCTTTCCAGTTTAAGAAGTACTTTTGTCTTTGCCGTAGTTTTAGGATGTGAGCTTAAATTCATTGATCATTGCTGGTAATAACTTTATGTAGATGTTGAAAAGCATGGGTGAGATGATAGAGCATTGAGGGACCCCGCATTTGTGAAGTACAGTTTGGATGTGAAATGGGAGAATGGATAACATTGGTCTGTTTTGACGGTGGCATGAGATTGTCGAGAGCAGTCACTTCTATGCCGGCTTTGCGGAGTGTTTGGAAAAGGGTGTCATGATCAGCTGTGTCTAAGGCAGCTGCAAGGCCCAAAGGAAGTAGTGCAGCTCCTCTGTTCTGGTCTACTGTGTTTGTAAGGTCATCCCAGATAATGATGAGTGGCAGACTCTGTGCCTCTTAGTGGACTGAATCCTGTTTGGAAGTCTGAAAGTATTAAGTTTTTTTCAATGAATTGTGACCTCTGGTTAAAATCTGCTCTTTCTATCAGTTTGCCCAAGAAAGGTCAATTTGAAATTGGTCTGTAGTTGTTTGAGTCATGCGAGTACAGGTTTGTTTTCTTCAATAATGAGTATATGTATGCCTTTGTTAACTTTTCTGGAAAGACTCCTTTTAAAGAGTTATTGACGATTGTTCTTGTTCTGACTGGTCTGGCAAAAGAATGTTCTTGAAGATTTGTGGGTGGAATAGAGTCAGAAGGGCAGCCGACTGACATGCTTGTTTTGACAAGATCCATAAATTCAGTTTCAGATATTTGTTTGAAAAAATGCATGGGTTGTGTTAGCCTACCCTTGGAGGCGATTTTTTTTAAAACAGCTGGGTGCTGGTAGTTTTCTTTGTTTTAAATAGGAGTCCAACATGGCTGCAATTGTTGTGTAATGATTTTCCAATTTGTCAGTAAATTCTTGAGCAATGGGATCAGTAACTTCAGTGCATTTAGGTTTACAAAATTCAGTAAAGTTTATCAAATTCTTTATTTGCACATTTAGAACTTTGAATTCCGTTTGAATAGGCTTTTTCTTTTTAGCTTTTTTGATTGTTGATTCTGTAGTTTGAATAGGTGAAGTTTGTCTTAGTGTTATTAATTTTACGGCAAGTGTGCTGCAGCTTTTCATTAAAAAAATATATATATATTTTGTCCTGCAATCATCCAAGGTTCAAAGTTTTATTTGATTCAGACCTGATATAAGATAATTGGATTTAAACTTTTACGATTGCTTTAAAACTCATAATTCACATAGTAGGGTTAAATGAACAAATATAAGTACATACGTTTATAATTCTTCAGGATGCACACTTTTAAATTTTTTTTAAAAAACTCTTTAAAAACTTGAACAGGTTGTGGCAAACAAATTCATTAGGAGGAGACTTGCACAGCGTAATTAAGTCTCGAGTTAAAGTGACAATGTATTTAAAACATATAGGGTTTATAAAACATTGTTGTGCCTCTACCAAATTCTGATTTGGTCAAACAAAAAGTATGTGGAAAAGATCTTGTACTCCTCCGTTACACAATTCGCAGACACCTGAGGAATGTTCATGGGACTTCCATCTAGAGGAATAACATTTTAAAGGAAGAATTCCTAAACGCAGAAGAAAAATACAGCGCCTTACTCTATGTTCTAGTTGAAACTTTAGATAATGCTCAGGAGTTTTATATACTACATTTTCTGCAACCCTTTTGAAGTGCTTTAATTGGGTATAGTGTTTCCTATCTGGTGAAAAGCTTATTCTTGGCGTCATATGTTTTTTAAAAGATCTTCAAGCCTGCAAAAGTGCAACAGTGTATTTAGACTATTTTGAGATTCCTGTTAAAAGTGTGCAGTGCAGAATCTTCTCCAAAAGTCTCTTGTTTTAATGTGTCATAAAGAGCCTGGGGTTGCATGCAAAAGGTTAAAGGCCCCCACCGTATAACATTAGAAAGGGCTCGAGCATATGTACTTGTAAAAGAGAGCTCGAGGCGTAAAGGCTTGTAGGGGGACTGATTGGGTGACTTTCAACAGTTTTCGTAGGATAGTCCCTTCTTTCACTTATATTGGTCACCGGGTTTTAATCTGTATATATTCCAAGGCATAAACAAAATGGGTGGGATTTTCATACTATAGACCTCCGGCATGGATTTAAAATGCGTATTCCCAGCAGAGCAATAATCCCTGTAATGTCCCAATATGGGAGTCTGCTTTTTGCCCGAGTTGCTGATAATGTGAATCCTTTTGGAGGTTGTATGAAGAAATGCGGCCCAAATAAACATAATCTTTCACTGCCTCTATCGATTTACCTCCCAGTGACCAGGTAAAAGGCGGTCATTTCCTTCTTCCTCTGAAAGGTAGTTATGTTTTGGAGATATTAGGGACCAGAAAATTCTCTTTTGCGTATCTATTTAATTCTACGAAATGTCTTTGTAGGCCAATAGGGGTACGGTTGAGTATAACAATATTGTCCGCATACATTAGGCTATGGATTTCACTTTGCTCTAGCTTAAGGGGGAAAATAATAGTTTGGGAAAAGTACCCTGGGAGATCGCTTATATAGAAGTAAAATAACAAAGGGGCGAGAAGGCATCCTTGTTTCAGACCGTTCATTGTGGGGATTTGACTAGCTAGGCCCCTTTCTTCCCCCATTTTCCCACTACACCACGTTGATGTGCGCAGAGATATAATTGTTAGGAGGTCGTGGGGTATCCCTAGACTCTTGCTTTTTCCACAGCCTTGGTCTATCTACGCTGTCAAAAGCGGCTGAAAAGTCAGTAAATGCACAATGGATTATTTGTGATTTTAGGGCTATGTATTTGTCAAGGGCAGTCTGAAGGACAGTGATGTTGTCCATGACCGAGTGGTTTAGGCGGACAACGGCCTGTGTCACAGGAATCACATTGTTTGAAAATACCCAGTCTTTCAGATGGTCCAATACACATGCTGCAAGATCTTACCAGTGGAATCCAGGAGAGCAATTCGTCTGTAGTTATTTTGATTTAATCCAGAACGTTTTTTCCAAAGGGGGACCACTATACTCCCTCGCCAAGATTTTGGTATTTTCCCAGTGGTAAAACAGTATTGAAAGAGAGGGGTTTAAAATTTGCTCCAGTCTTCACGGTGTGATTGAAGGACTTTGATTGGGTTGTTGTCTGGGCCCATTGCTGCTGATGATCTGGCGGTTTTATTGAAGGTAGCGATCTGCATTGATGAGCTAGATAATATGTCCTTTTCTGATTGGCCCTTTCGTCCGGGGGTGGATGACTGGGTGAGGCTTGTATTTTATTATTGGATTTATATAACTTTAGAATATGTTTTTCCCATTCAGGTGATGGGACAGGCAACGCTTGGATTGACTTTATTGTTCCCATTTATATGGCTACTATATTTCAGAATGCCTTGCTATTTCTGCTTTTTACTGCATTGTGGATGTCAACCCATGTTTTATCCTTTTGGGCTTGCTTTTTTTCTTAGTTTCGTTGACAACGCTTTTTCAGCTTTCTTATTTCTCTTTGTCTTGTAGCACAGAAAGATGCAAATTGCTTTCGGGTCAGATTATTTAAGTGTGCTAACAAGTTATCTGATCACTTTCCATAGCGGCGGATTTTACCTTTGTCTTTACTGATTGTACTTGCATGGAGAGTCTCCACAACCCATTGCACTATGTCTTCATATCTGGTTATGGGGTTCTGCTTCACTTACATGATTTGATGAAAAGGAAGAAATGACAATATCATTTTGTTTATTGCTTTTGTATTCCAATAGTTCCTACCTGTTTAGGTTTCGCCTGGCGTTTACTGCGCAAGCAGTATCGCGCAGGCGAAAACGTTTGTAAACAGTATGGAGCTTAATCCCGCCTCTGTCTTCCATTGGCTAGCTCCATAAATGGAGGCTAGCCATTGGAAGACAGATCTGCCCGTCATTGCCGGAGCAGATTCGTGGGCGTTCCCGCAATTTTTACTCATCCCACCCCTTTCCCTACGTCATGCGGTAGTGGGCGTGTGTGGGCGTGTTTTTTTTTTTTTTTTTCTCGGTCATGTTTTTCGCTTTTTCGGAGTGTCTTCTGTTGGAGTGGACTGCGAATTTTAAGTTCCCAGGAAGTTCTGTGTATTTGCGATCCGATCAGGTAAGCAGCATTTTGTTTCAAATATCTATTACCTTTGTACGTCTATCTCACCTCATGTTTCTCCCTGTCTGTGTCTGTTTCGGTATGTTTACGTTGTTTTTGTGCTAATGCTAAGTCTTTGCGTGTCTCTGTGCTACATCTTGCCGTCAGCCGCACGTCTTTCCGTGGTGTTGTCTCTGTTCCCCCCTCGTCTCATGTCCTTTTCGACCTGCCCCGTGCTGTTACTGTCCAGCGCCTAGCAGGGTAAGTCTTTGCGTGTCTCTGTGCTAAGTCTTTGCGTGTGTTGGTGCTGTTGTCTGTCTTTAAAGCACCTCCGGAAGAGAGAGATTATTTCACTACTGTGCCGGGGTACAGGCAGGATCCCAGGTGATTGCTCGTGTCGTATTTCAGTCCCTTGATTTTTGTATTCCAGGTGGAAAGGGAGGGGGTAGTGGGCGTCGGAGAGTTACCTCTTCCCCAGTAGCTCGGGGGGAAAACAAAGGCGAGCGGACTTCAGGTCTCCACTCGCTGAGCACACCTTTTACCTGTTCCTATAAGAGGGTAAACACACGCCCCTCCCGCGCCCAGATTAATGGTGTGCTCCCGGAGTGTTTAACAATGGCGCAGAAAGTGCAATATTTACCCAAGGTTGATTGTGTATATTTAGAACAGCACAAGCAATTAACAGCTGAAAAGGTGCCTTTTTATCCGAACTGCTGAGGGGAGAGATGAGCTGGCGCTAATGCCCTGGATAAGCCGCCGCGTTTATACGGAAAATCCTCATAAGCCACGTTTTTAAGTTTTTACTCGTCCAGCAACGAAGCTAGCTACCAGTTGAAACTTTAAAGTTCAGGAGGAAAAAAGTTCTCTCTGGAGTGTTCTAGTGTCACGCGGAAGAACTGCTAAATGGAAGGACTGGGAGTTATTTCGGCTGCCTCTCTATACCCCATTTCAGAGAGCCCCCACTCCCCGATTGGCCTTGTTTGCCTCCTCACGCACAGGGAATAATTACAGCATGTTGTATGCTAACAGTTGCTTCTTTTGTATTCAAGTGAGAAGCTTTGCTAAATTGTCTCACTCACTTCTGAACATCAAATGTTTGAGTAATCCAAGGGAACAAAATCACGGTTTCACATGTGTAAGATGTGAGGTGTGTGTTTACTTCTCTAACTTTTTTTTAACCCATTAGTCTTTTGTTGGCCTGCCCACATTAGCATTTTAACAACTCTGAACTGAACTTCTGCCTTTCTTCGGACCTGGGCTCCGTGTGTAGATCATCCATCATCCTGTCTCAGGCCACAACAGGCCAGTGCCTTTGGAGCTGCACCGAGATCAACTGACTGTGAACGGCACAGCTGGCGGCGGCCATTTTGTTCCTTCCACGGCACTGGCGCCATTGTCTGGCTCTGGTAACCAAAGCTAACACCCAGAACGGGAAGCCCTTTTGTTTGCCAGGTCCCGGCTGTCCTGCTCCATCTCGCTGGGCACACCTGCAGAAGGAGAGCTGGCTAAAAAATGGCAGCAGAGTCCAAGGATTTAACCCTTTCACGGATCACCTCTGCCTCCCATTAAGTCCCTTTGTGATTGGAAACACTTGAATGTGACTGCAACTAATCTAGCCTGACATATGTGTTGGCAATGCTTGAAATGGGCAGGTCCTGTCTGGTACTGAATGCCGCCTCATATTTAATTTGAAAGGGACTCCCAGCTACAATATTTTAATGGGAGACTACCAGCACTTCTGAGGACCAAACAGGTAGGGTCTCTGTGTAGCCAGTACCATCACGTTTATATTTCTATTTAGCACATTGGAGTGTTGAGAGCTCCACTGAAGACAGTGGAGTAGCTCCAAGCTTATAATGGCTGGTATGTTTGTCTCTTTTTAATTTAGAACATTCTACCCGTAGTACAACTACACAGGTAGAGGAGCACAGTACCCTAAGGTATAAAAATCCAACCTCATAGAATTATATAATGCTCAAGCATGTATCTTGCATCCTTTTTAGACACTCATCTAATATGTGAGACAGCAAAACCAATACGTTCTATTTGAAATGAAACGTTCACCTCCTTGATATTTCTTTTTTGTCTTTATTTAAACGTCTACTAGTGGCTAGTCAAAACAGGACAATAGATCCAGAAAAACAGCCTATGCTGTTTCGTCCTAATTCACATGGGACTTCTTCAGGGCAAAATTGCAAGCTGAGGTAATCCAAACACAAAAGGCAAAATAGGCTTTGATTCCTTCCCAAAGTGCCTAGTTCAGATTCTCTCGTATTTTCACTATGATTTCATCACGTGTTAAAGCCGGCGTAGCCATCAATTCCCTTCACATTCTTTTAAATTTCCCTCTCACACTTTTATTATATGTCCATAAACAATCAATCCTTATGTTACACGAGTTGGTCTCTGTCAGGCCTTGAGTTTACATGGCCCCTTACAGCACTAAAGAAGGCGTACAATGCCCCCTATTCCAAACGGAATTAAACCGGCTAAACGTAAAAACATGAACATTTTTATTTCAATTAGAATGTATTGGTTTTGCTGCCTCACATATAAGACGAGTGTCTATAAAGAATGCAAGATACATGCTTGAGCATTATATCATTCTATGAGGTTGGATTTTTATACCTCAGGGAGGATTTACTTCATTCAAAAAGGGCTCGAAGCAGGGCTCTATTTTAAACCGGTAAAATTCTTTAGTTAGAAAGCCATTAGATAAATCACTGGTTCTCCGTTCATTCATATAAGCCCAGAAGTAGATTTTTAAAATCCTTTTTGAACACGAGGTTAGTGCGGAGGGTACAATAGGTCTCACATTTGCGAGAGATTAAGCTAATGGCAATGTAAATGACAATGCCATTTATTTATCTGTTTTCAAAACCAACACATAAATACTAAATTTGTCATTTACAATGCCAATAGCTCTAACTTTATCAAAGGTGAAACCATTGCATTGTAAATGCTTGTTTTTGGTTTGTTTGGCAGTCCCTTTAAAGAACTTAGGAACCATGAGGAAGGAGGTTCCATTAAAATTGCAATATCCAAGGTCAAATATGCATAGTTGGTTTTGTGCGTATGTTGGATATTTAATGTCTATACTTTCATCTTTGCTACACATTACATAATCTAGGATAGAAGAGCTATAGTTCCCTATTCTCGTAAATGCTGCCAGAATGTCTCCTAGTTGAGAATGACACCGTTTATTGCCCCGATGTGGGATAGAAGCAGTTTCCCTCATTTGCCCTTATTTTGGCTGTAAATATAGGGTTTGGTATAATGCATGCTTCCTCTTGTGCTAGCGTCCCCCGCTTTTTAATAATGCGTTTGAGATTTTTCCATTGAAATCCCCAGCTACGATCGTAGGTGCGAACCTCCTGGACAACAGAATTTGGTTGGTTTTCACAAAAGATGTTTCCAATAGGGAGTTTTTTGTGGAGCCAGGTGGGATATATATGTTGGAGTAGTAAATCTAGGACAGACACCGTGCTTTTGTTTTGATACCATAATGTTAACACATTGCACGTTCGACAAAGAAAGCTCTATTTCCTCTGAGTCCCAATCAAATTCTTCTTTTAGCAGGATTGCAAGGCCTCCTCTCGCATGAACCCTTCTTGTAGCCTCCTCTGTGTCGACATGCACAAAGTAGTCTTATTGGTAGAAAGGGGCTAGAGACCATGTTTCTTGCAGGAAAACTATGGGTGGGGTACATTCCAGGATAAAATATAGCTTTTCTGAGGTTTTCCCAGCCATGTTTCATGAGACTATTTTTAGGTTGCTGCTCAAAGGGGAGTTTTAGGTCTTAGACCGGTTTATTGCTATCCAAGGTGCTTGTTTAAATAACCTGATTAGAGATAGTGTAGCCCTTCTATATTATCTACTACACTAAGATTATACATACACCACAATATTCAACGAAGAACTTTGTTGGTGATTGATATGATACGTTCTAATGACAGTGTCAGATGCTCATGATCAAGCTCATGCTGCTGTAAAGCCTTCATATCTAACATTAAAGGACAGTCAGCGTGGTTTATAATTTTATAGCTGTAGAGCCTTTGGCCATGAGTTGGAAAGGATAAGTGAAGTGATATGTTGACAAGAGAGCTATACCACTACACAGCCCTGGTCCATGTGATGGGAACATAGTAGCTTAGTCACTTCTGGTGGATCTTAAATAGATCAGTTAAATGAGTGTGATCGCCCAGCCTAGGTCATTCTTACATATGACATGTTGGGATTAACCTAATAGGTTAAAATGCGATGTTAAAATCTACTGTCAAAATTATGGAGGTTTCAGAATTTGCATATACGTCACTGTGTAAGCTAGATATTAAACAGCCTTTGTATTGGTGACTCACTTTTTGTGGCCCCTCTCTGACTAACCTGTGCTCACTATTGATTGCTAAAAGCAGAACCTAAATATCCTAACAATCGAGATCGGTTTGAATCCATCCTGTTAGATCTCTTATAGGTCGCTCCCCTGGGGATTCAAAGGTAGGTGGATTTCAGCAAGTGTGCAAGCGTGCATCCCTGCGCGTGTGCCCACATGCGTGCCCACATCCGTGCCCATATGCGTGCGTATGTCTACCAGTCCTTCCCAGCTCACAGGCCAGACCACCTCAATCATATTCTCTACCCCACATGCTGCCTAATCTCATTTAGAGTAGAAACCTTTTTCTCATAATGCAGCCTCAATATTAGCTTTAATTTGGAAGCTTGTTCTACACTGTGCCACAGATCCACACTCAGCTCATCAAGTTTAACCTTGCATATGCATGATAATCATTCCTGTACCTTTTTCCCTATTTTAGCTACCCCCTTCGTAAGGAAACTGAAGAGTGGAGGTTGGGAGCAAAAATGCGCACGTATTACTTCCAGTATGGAATTGTGAACCTGAGATACTTAGCTTAGCAGCCAAGACTGGTGGTGGTATGTTGGAAAACGTACTTCTTCCCCACTCTGGTATCTTCACCTTCATTTGCGGGGTTGGGATAACTTTCTCAACAAGCTCCAAGCCAACCACCTTGGCAGTGAA
Source organism: Lissotriton helveticus (assembly GCF_964261635.1). Taxonomy (NCBI): domain Eukaryota; kingdom Metazoa; phylum Chordata; class Amphibia; order Caudata; family Salamandridae; genus Lissotriton; species Lissotriton helveticus. Next base: position 598,855,842 of record NC_136071.1, on the reverse strand, counting down.
TGATTTTAGAGAACAAAGTAATTCCGACAATATCTGTGTACCTTTGTAACAACTGTCTGGAGATTTGAGAATTGACACCTGAGAACTATCAGTTGGTGCAGTGTTTGGCCTGCCGCCCTCAACTGCAACAGTTTATTTGGCAGCTGTCACACCATCATCAGCCTCAGCCTCCTACAGTGCATCAAGCAATTTGGGGCATTAATAATAAAAGATTAATTTGGGGCCTCATAAACATTGTCAATGTTTGTACTGATATGTAGTTGCATTAGTTAGAATTACCCCTTTTAGGATGCACCACTGGATTTTTGGAAATTGTCTCCCTTGATATATAGTATTAACATGTTCGCTCTCTGCCCCACCAACCACTGGAGATGTCACTTCCCAATACATTTTGACACTTCCAATAATCTTTTCTTCTACTCCGCCCCCCATTTCTGTTTTTTTCACTACCGTTAGGTTATGATCACTTTACTGGGGTTCACTAAGTCACACCTTTGTTTATAGTGTACATTATTGTACTTCTGGAGGTACTGTGTTTGAAAATAATGTGATTGCAAAATAAATCAGACTCATTTCGGCTGAAGTGAGTACAATTTAATTAACTATCGTTTGAGATTTAGATATTCATGTATATATATATATATAGAATGTTTAGTTTGCCTAAATTGAATTGAGGTCTCATGCAATATATCTGCTTATATTTCTGATTGATTCAAGCAAGTAATAACTTTCTTGCAGAGTTTGTAATTTAAATTAATAAATGAGTTCCTTGTGTGTGAACATTGTCTTTAGCTTATTATTGTGGTAGAGTTGAACTTGCTCTTGTAGTTGGGAACGTTTTATTATGCTGAGTGAAGCTGCCCTGATAGTGTCTAACTTTTCTCCCAGTAATACCTAGTTCTGAGAGGTAAGGGGCAAAGATTTATTAATGGTTTTTCTGCTGGAGCTGATATGTGCCATCAGGCAATTTTTTCTTGACAGTTGACCCTAGTGCCTTCCTATGGTGCTCACCGATATAGAGTTTGACCTAGTGCTCTCGGATGGCATATGGGTTCCTTCGCCCACGTGTTGTATGACAGAGTTATGCCAGGACAGAGAAAACCTCATGAGGGTCTGTGACGGACATCGGTTTATAACCATCTTCACAAGGTTTAACACATGTTTTTTTTAGGGCTACACATGCTTCTTGCACACTGGAAAAAGTTTCAATGGGGAATGTTCTGCTAAGTGACAGAAATCGAGGGAGCTAGCTCCAGGTCGGGTCGGTAGGTGTGGAAATAAAGGAACGGATCATACTTGGGGCCTGATGTCACTTCTGTGTCGAATGGACCCAACAGTGCCGCACGATTCCGCCTACCGTGTGAGGAAATTGAGGGGAAAATCTTCAGATCCAATCTGGCTCCTGGGCATTCAAAAGTGAGGAAACCAGGGTATGAAGTACTGATCAGAAAAGTCAGTCAACGGCAAGAAATCCTTGAAACCAGATACTTTGAGCATAGACATTCGTTAACTACAGCACTTAACCCGTTTACCGCGGCGGCAATTCTTCTGCGGTGCGGGCAGTCTGCTGTCTAAATTGGCAGTCTGCTGTCTAAATTGTCAACCCCTTCTCTAACTTTGTTCATGCTGGTGACAAAGTCGGTGGTAGCTGTTTCCACATAGACAGTATCTATTTCACGCCTTTGTAACTTTTCATGTAGTGCGTCAACATGAGGTATTATTCAATAAAATAAAAACAGCTAACACTGGAAATCCCTTTCTTGCAGTGTTCTAGCAAAGCCATGGGCCTCAATCCAACTTTTGTAGTCAGTCTTCATTGACTTCTATGGTTTTGAAACATTTCTCAAGGTCAACCCTATATTGGTATATTAGGCTGATTGTACGAATCGGAAAATTCCAACAAGTTGGGCCTCCCTTTGGAATCCTTCTGTTGACAATCGTATGAAGTACCTCCGTTCTTTTGGGGGAGCGTGAGAAGAATGCTGCCATTCCTCCAACATCCATAAAGAATATCTGTGCCTCAGTGATCTTTCCTACTGCTTGTTGCATAATCAGATTAAGTTGGTGGGCATAACAGTGCACATAATGGGCATTAGGGTACACATCACAAATTTCTTTTTTGTACTCCACCGGAAGCTCCACTCATTACTGCAGCACCATCATAGCTTTGTGTAATCAGTTTTTGTTTTAGAGGCTGCTCTGGAAAAATTAAGTTTAGTTCATGTAGAATAGCTGAAGAAATGCTTTCTTCACTAGAGTCTTTTAAGTGTGTGAAACCATAGAACCTTTCCCCAACTTTGCTGTCACTGTCAAGGTACCGAAAGACTAACACTGACTGTTTTTAGTGGTCATATCAGTGGTGTCATCAGCCTCCCGCTCTGCATCCCTTCCCCTCTCCTTCGGCTTCGGTGCAGCCAGCCCAGAGCCCTAAGGTGTACCAGAGCTGCGCCACGTGCTGTCAGGGCTTGGCGCAATTTAGCAACAAATTACAATGTCGAGTGAAATGCAGCACCAGCGTGCACTCTGGACTACGCCATCAACATCAGGGGTGGGGTTCGGTGTACAGAATATTGACTAAATATCAGCAAATAGACTTTTTTCATAGCCTAAGGTCATTTAGTAACTAAAATGTTAAACAATCTGCAACGTTCCCGCCGCCACAGTGGCATTCCTTACAAACAGGTGAGCTGTCTCTCAGCCTTGGGATTAGAACCCTCCCTTACCCCCGCTTGGGGTGTACTATGGAAGCTACTACTAGTAATTCTAAAACCAAATTGTGTGACCTTGGGCAATTACTTTTAGTGCGTGTTCCCAGGCCAATTTTTTGTCAGTATTGAGAGTACTAAAGAATAAGGCACCATAACTGCCTGCTAACAACCATGTGGGCATGATCATGGCCTCACACCAGTCACACCTCAGCAACCACCTGTCCCAGACCTAGCTGAACCATATAGTATAGTTTTAAGTTAACACTAAAACTTACTTAACTACCTGCTAACTTGAGTTGACTCTTCTATGCGAGATTGCAGGACTCACTACTGTTCGATTGGATCTCGAGTGATGAGTTGAGTGACTACTGGTACAGTGTACAGTACACTAGTACATGTGCTCTTCCTGTAGCGTTCAGCGAGAGAGTGAGACAGAGGAGAGGGAAGAGGAAGGGTGACTGCCCGGCCCGATTTGCCCAGCGACAGCAGAATGACCAATCACTGCATAGCTTAACAGTAAGCCATTACAGTGATTGGGCATTGCTAGTACTTTGGACGCTGGGCGGGCCCTCCCAACCCCGCGGTGCCAAGTCGTCAGTCATCAATCATGCCTCTGCTGCTCAATGACTAGACTGGCAACCCCCACCGCACACTACATGCTGCAGCGCACACAGCCAATCCAGACGCTGCTCTCTTACAGAGAGGCTCTCTCTGTAAGAGAGCAGCACCAGGATTGGGGTGAGCAGACAAACTCGCCGCTCATTTTTTAACTACTGAGGTCTGCGGTTTTGGGCAACCCTGTGCTTGCTCATTAAAAGCCATTGTGCGCATGTCGTGTACCTGGCCTCGGAAAGGCAGCCGGCTAAACCCAACATGTGCACTGCCAACCTGCTGCGGTGCACAGTGTGCAGTCGCACAACAATTAACTATCGCAGGCCAGGCAGCTATCCACTACAGGCTCAGGCTGGTTGTCAATGTCATGTGACGTGACGGCGCCGCACGATGCGAGTGCTCCGCTTTAAATTATTAATACAGTGAATTTCAACATTAAAAGTTGAAATTGTTTTAACAATTTTAACTTGATGCGCTCCTAAAATGTGCAATAATTATAAGTGGGGCACCGCCCAAATGGAGAAACGCCCACTGGGTTCACCCCAATCTCTTCTCCTTGAATTTGGCAGCATGGCGCCTATGCTAGTTCAGTATAGACACTTGAACATTCCGCCAGACTGCATGAACATTCTCAACTCATTCAGTCTATTCCTTCAAATGTAAGATTTTTCATTTGGTGTTGTAATAAGAATGTGGACCCAACAACCTGCTAAGATTGTCATTCTTCCGTACTAAGACTTTTTTTTATAGAAGGGTTGAAAAGGTTTTCGCTCTCATTAGACGTCCTTCTCCTCCTTAGGTGCTCAAAATAGTTCACTCACGCCTCGTAGGACCCTTCTGAACCCATTTACAAATCATCCATGCAACATCTCTTGCAAACTTCTTTCCTCATAGTGAACACATCTGCATATAGGGTTAGCAAAATCCCAATAGACAGCTGGTATCAAGTTGGCGCTTTTACGGCCACAAGCAATGTTTGTAGCGTTTCACTTTCCTATGATAGTGAGCATCAGACCCAGAGTACAAAGTTGAGCTGCAAATTCAAGGTTATGCCATGGTGCGCCCACCAAGGGGCCCACACCCTCCCCCTTTTTTTGGGACAAACTCTACTGTGGTAGGCTACTTCCACTGTCCTCTGGCACCAGTCAAGGTCGTTTTTCCACTCAGCCAGTATCGGGGGAAGGGCTGCTCCCAATCGTCTCGTGATTTTGCTCTTTGCCACTTCTGCTGCCAGCGTTTGCCAAATCTTGATGTTTCGGGGCCAGTTCCTCCTCCCCTTGCACCACCAGTAGCAACCATTAAGCATCCCTGGGCACTAGTTCTGACATGACCCTAGACTTCTGTCGTCACCCCTCGCTAATACTCCTGGATCACAGGGCATTCCCATAGATTGTGGAAGAAAGTGCCTTCATAGGCGCACCCCCTTACACACAGTGGTGTGTCTAGTGTTCTTAATTTTGTGCAGAAAAGTGCATGAATATTATGTCCATTGTGAAAGTTTGAGTTGCACTAGCCTAATTCTGGCTCGGATAGCGATTTCCCTTGGGTCCTGCAGGGCCTCCGTCCAGTCCTCATCGTCTACATCTGCCGGATCGTCTGCCCAGGATCGTCTCAGGTCAGATTGGGTTGGGGAATTATTCATTAGTTTTCGATGGATCATGGACACCCCTTTTCTGAATGGGTTCTGTGAGCAAAGTGTCCAACGTAGAGGAATCCAGCAGGCTGGTCGCCTCCTGTATATGGACTCGTAGGGCATGACCAAGCTTTAAGTATCTGACCCTTTCAGCATGTGCCAATTTGTATTTCTATTTAAGCATCTCAAATGTAGTGGTTACCTTGGATTTGTGTTTCTTGCACCAGCACAGTGTCCGGGTAGTGGCACCTGTCATGTTGCAGTACTAGAGTACGTTTAATTTTTTGCCAATTTCATTCACTTTCCAGGTTCAGAGGTAAATGTTTGTTGTGTCCCCGCCATAGGTGCGGTCATGTGAAGTAACCCTAACCCAGCCCTAAAGTCTCGCAGCATAACCCCATCCTTGCAACTGGCTGCATATTGCATTAATGAACAAAAGGTTTCATAAAATCAACTAAAGAAAACTCCCACATCCTGCAGTTCCCCAACCTCTAGTGTGCCTGTCGCCCAAACCTGTGCAGGCAACTACAGGAGGGCGTTACCGCTGCCAATAAATTAGGCAGTTCGTCCGAGTATCCCCTGACAATAGGGATAAGCCAGGTCATATCTTCTCGGGGGGGGGGGGGGTCCCTTCTGAACCCTAGCCGGCTTAACAACTGGAGGTCCAGAACCATTACCTCACTCTGCTCGCCCTCCTGCGGCGGACCCTCTCCCCCGCAAAACAGACCCCAAAGCAGAATTTAAACAGTGATAGCAGTCTAGTGTCGGTTCAGCAAGAGTGTTTCACTCATCAGGAGCGGTCTTCCAGTGGGATGGGCTGAGCAAGTCTGCCCGGCTCTGCTATCCAGGATGGTTGTCTGTAGGAAGGGTCTCCTCCTTATGGCACCTTCCTTGCCCAGCCACTTTTCAGCCCTCCAGCCATTCCCAGACCTCCTCCGGGGTCGTGAAGTGTAGCTTTTTGTCATCAGCAACGATTCATAGCTTGGCATCATGTACTTGATGGCTTTTTTCCCTAGGGCCTTCTTGACTGAATCGAAACTCCGTCTGAAGCGTTGCACCTGGAGGGTGAAATCCGGGAAAAGCAGACAATCGAGTTCTCATAATATAGGTCTCAATGGGACCGGGCCGCCTGTAGAATTGCATCTCGATCTCTATATGAACACCCGAGCTATAATTGTATACGGGGGGAGCAGCTCAGGACTCTTTTGATGCAGAAATAATTGGGGTCTTTTTTGGGCAGAGGGTGTTTAAGATGAGGACCTCTGGGAAGAGATCTGAAGCTTGTTCCTCCACTCCCAACACCCAGAAGCCCCCCCGAGGCAGAGCCAGACCCAGCACATCGCAGGCAATCCTTTTCCTCCGTGTCACCAAGCAGCAATGTCCCAGTGCATTCAGGAGACTGAGAAGGCGATCCAGATAGGCCTCACCCAGACACCTCCAAGGCCTTCCGCTCATGGCCAAAGTTTTCTGCACCAACCACTGCCAGTAGATGAAACATCATACTTTGGGCAGATGGGTTCCCAATTAGAGAGCAGTCTTGCCTTCAATCATTTTGCAAGCAGCGAAGCTCCGGTCCCCACACAGGGGTTGAGCCGCCTCCACCGGTCAGGCCTGCCCCATTGCAGACCCTCCTGTCCGGCCTCCGCAAGCAGACTCTACCTGTAACAAAGCCGGCGGGTCCACCTCCAAGTATTTCCAGCAGACCTCGCCAACAAGAAGGCGGGTGGCCTAAACCTGTGCCCAAGGCCTCACGCCACCGCCCCACAAACCTCACCCCAGCAGTCTGCTCCGACCGCTCCATCAGGGCCCAGCCCCGCACACGAAGATCCTCTGCTTCTTGCCGGCCGCCGGACCCCTTCTAGTCTCACTCCGCACCAGCATGATAGTGGGCATGTCTGCCACATACCTATCTGTCAGGCAATGTCCCGACCAATAGGGCCTCGTACCTTGGGTATTGCAGCCCTCGCTATTCGCTTCGACTGCACCACAGTTCACGATCAGACGACACACCCAGCGGCGCCATTTTAAGTGGTGTGCGCTGGCCGACCCCGCTCAGCAGAGCCTTTAGCACTGCACTCCCTCTAGCCCTGAATGTCGCTTTCGGTCCTCTGTCCGACTCACCCAGAATCGGGGTGGGTGAGGCAGAACCCCATCGGATTTTAGGGGATTAGTCATTGGCGGCTAGGAGAGCCTGTTCAGTGTGCGACCGTCTTGATAGTCAGGTAACCACCCCCCTGTGTTATCACAAACAATACACTGTTTTTCTTTCCAATAAAGTAGTGCTGAAAATTCACCCAAAGTTCCTTCCAAATGTCTAGGTTTTTCACTTCAATCAGACTATTTCCTTACCAACTTTCTTTCAGCATCCTTTCACTCTGGCTGAAGGAACTCTCCATTCCCTTGAGGTTAGGTGAGTCTTAAAGTTTTATCTAGATCAAACACGAGACTTACTTAGATCAGACCAATTGTTTCTAAATTGCAGCCCACTCTGTACCGGACTAGCCACTTCCAAACAATCTATCTTCCGATGAATAGTATCTTGCATCCTGTTATGCTACCTAAAAGCCAATAAGATTTTATCCGCTAGACCCAAGGCTCATTCTACTAGGGGCAAAGCAGCAACTTCCGCTTTGATGAGAAATGTCCCTGTAGCTGAAATTTGCAAAGCAGCTACATGGAGGTCTGTTCACTCTTTTACCAAGCACTATTGTTTGGACTCTGTGCTAGAACAGATGGTCAAGTAGGACAGACCTCCCTGAGAAATGTATTTGCTTTGTTTGGTTTTTCCTCTGTCTTTTCCACCAGTCTGGTGGGGATGGGCTTGCTACTCTATTTAGTGCTTGGGACTGTCAGTGGAGATCCCCCTGGGAGAGGAATGGTTTCTTACTTGTAATTCCAGTTCTCTCTCACAGGAGTCTCCATTTAAGTCATAAGCAACCATACCACCTCCCCGTAGGAGATGACAGAGCAAATATTGGACCTATCTATCACTGCCACATCTGGTCAAAGAATTGAAACAACTGTCACCTGCTGAGCATGATGGGATACCGATTGTCTCTAGGTTCTTAAAGGCACAGACTGGTTTTTTTCCATATTATGGCTACCACTGCCTTGCTATCATTTATCTATCTACTCTTACAAAAAATGTTTGTGAAAGATTTAAGCTGTTTTACAAAGTATTGGCTTTAAAATATACATATATAGAGTTTTCATGACCCTTTTTGAAGTACAAGCTGAAGAATTTGTCCACTGTAGCTTTCTTTATGGGCGGCATAATGTTCTTCACTTAAGTGTTTCTACTGCCTTCCTGAACAGGGACAAACATCTACACTTAAGATATTCTATGGAAAAGTGCTCCAGGATCCCAGCACGTGTGTGGGGGGGGGGAGGGGGGGGGTAACTATTCTGTGCCTATGACTTCAATAGAAATTCCTGTGAGAGAGGCCTCGGATTACAGGTAAGAAACCATTCCATATATGTAAATAAAAATAATTCTTATTTACAAGACTACGCCGAAACCAGAACATGCCAGATTTAAACCTTGGTACAAAAGGGGGTGGTGATGGACGGAGCATCTGAACCAATCAAACACTCACACCCGGTCAAAAGATCTGTTCCCATGAGGCACGGGGTCAGACTAATTTGCATATAGCCATGTCTGAACTGGGGTGGCAGAGTGGGCCAAAGAACGGTGATGGATTAAACCCAGATCTTTTGACTGGGTGTGAGTGTTTGATTGGTTCAGATGCTCCATCCATCACCACCCCCTTTTGTACAGATTTAAACCTTGATCATTATCAGCCTTTAGCCCTTCTTGAGTGTCTGTTCTGTCCAGTTTTTGCTTTCAAAATCTGTTCACCATACAAGTAGGTCATTACAGACTGGCATTATAAAGGTGGATTTTACACACACACACACACACACTAACAAACCCTTACAGGAATTAAAACCAATTCATTTTGCAGGTCTATCCGAAATAGATTCATAAATCGATTACCTTCTTGAAGGACTAGGATCCATCTTAATGATTATTTATTTACCTCTTTCTGGCAGAGTTGTACGGCTCATGCTTCCAGCAAATAAATATGGCTCTGTAGCCTCTGCCCAAATGTCTGAAATTTTGAAAGAGTTCCCAGCAAGTATAGGACTTATTTCTGAGCATATCTTCCATGATCTCCCCATCCCCTTTTTTTAAATCACTTTTTTTTTTGTCAAGAAATGTCACAATTTGTGCATCCATCTCCAGGACTTCTGCCTCCATGTTCATTCCCTTGATTTCTGGCTCAGGCATTGGTCCTTCTTAAGCTCATGACAACCTTGTTAGTGATTTTGTTGTCCCAATACCGTTAAGCTGTCTCATTTTGTAAGTGAAGGACGCTCTCTGTCGATAGCACCTTGCACTCACGTCATTGATCCATCTTACATGATTTTCCTTTATTTGCTTCATCATGTTTGGGGATGCCTCCAAGAAGTTTGAAAGGAAGATGTAGTGGTGAATGTGAGTGTGTTGTGCATTCTAGGTAGTATAAGTTCCTACCTGGTTCTCTACACCGAGACTACAGAGGGATAGACAGTTCCACCCAATATTCTTTAGTCCTGTATATATCACAAGATGTACTGAGCCTTTCTTGCAGGTAAGTAACATGTTCTTACAGTCCTCATTCTGATTCCCTCTTTAGTTTGTGCAAATGACCTAATGAGTCTGTCCATGTAATTATTCTCTACAGGTATCATTTCTGTGAGAAGTGTTTCACTGAAATCCAAGGGGAGAGTGTTACCTTAGGGGAAGATCCAGCCCAGCCTCAAACGTGAGTTATCTGCATACATAATGTAGTCTTACTTGATGAATCAGTGTTTGTGTTCTTTATGTGTAAATTGGGAATGTACAATGTTGTTCCACTATAGCTTGATCCAATCCTAATTTTCAGTACAACCCCCCTGATTATGTGCATGCTTTGTACTGTGATTTATTCTACATAGATTTCTGATATAGATTAAATCTGTATACATTTCTCAAGTGGTATTCTTGAAAATGTGCCGTGTTCATTCTCATCATAGACGATTGTTGGATGATGTTTAAGACACTTAAAAGCTTGTGTGCGTCTAGAAAACAGATAGATCAGTTTTAAAGTTATCATTTTGCATTAGGGCACACCTTTCTCCGGAGGATTTCTTGGAGTCTTGCATGCAGTTTTTACGAAGATTTCTTGTACATCAATGTTTCTATAATGGATTAATTTGCTCTCTCGCTTTATATATGTATAAAATATGTGGATGTTTTTGGTATTGTCTGGAGATGGAACAGTTGGTTATTGGTGTTTATTGGTCAGGTTTCATGGTAACTTACTACTGAATATCAAGTTGATGTATAGGTAGATTACGAAAGGGTTTCCCCATTACAACTTTATTTTTGGCTCAGTTTGTAGACCGTTCTTTATTTTAACTTGATCTATCAAATATGTTGCCCTCGATTTTTACTTCACAGCTCTTACTGCTATTAATTACTGCTCTAATTTGCCAAACAATTCGACACTTAAAAATAAGCAACTTATTGTAAAAGATGGATTATTGTTTTATTTTGTAAAGACAATGATTGTTGTACTTTCGCCTCATTAGATGTCTGCTTAGATATCCCACCAGTTGTAACCAGCCAACTGTAAAAGTACAAAGCCCAGTCTAAAGCTGAAAGTCAGTCATATTTGCACCACAAATCCAGACTCTTTTTGCTTGTAGTGCCTTCAGCTGTGCACTGAATCTGTAGCAATGCATAGCCCAACACATTAGAAGGCACATCAAGCTTTCCAGATGTTAATCAACTCTTAGAGCATGAATTCACACTCACATTGAACACTCTGAAGCAGAGAAGAATATCTTGACCATAGCCTTTTTTCCTCCAGAAATTAATATAGCTTTCTAGAACACTAACCCATACTTTTTATAGTGAATTCAATTAGGCTCTGTGCTAGTGCCTAGCTCTGTTCTGGTGTTTTGCTCACTATTTGGTCCTGACTTAACTAGCACCTGATGACATTTGCCAAGTCTTTCCTGGATGTGCTACACCTCCTGACTCCTTAGGGCTGCAAAGGACTGTCTGGCTCTTTGTATGAACCTATGTAGGTCAACTTCTGATATCTGATCTGCTCCATCTTGGTCTAGATTTGTTTCACTCTGCAGCCAAAGATCGTATCCAGTTTTTAAACATGTGTTGAAAATGGCACCATAGCTAGTGTATGGCACTCATCTGGTCTGCCTGATGCTGGCTGGCTGGTGTTGGCTGTTCATTTGGTTAAAGTCAACAAGACCTTTAGGTTTGTCCCTGGTGGTATCTCCTCATGACTCGCAGTTTCAACCCTAGAGTCCAGAGAGTTCAGCTTGCTGTTCAGGTAGTTCCGCTCTCACCCAGCCTCTCAATCTCGCTCCCAAGAAGTCAGAGGCTATCCAGGATCTTGTTCCGGCACAATTTGAGTTTCAAGGGACATCTATGACGCTGGCAGATCGAAGAGTTTTGCGACGTCAAGCTCCAACTCTTTAGATCCTTACCAACTACCTCTGGCAAGCTATCGCATCTCCAAGGAGGAGAGTCCCTCCATACGTGCTTGTACCAGAAGATGCTCCCTTGGCGCTAGTAGGACCCTCTGAACTCACCAATTGGGCTCCTGGGCATCCCGTTCGAACTCCAATGTCACGATCCACGCCAGTCCCAGAAATCTCAACAACGATTCTGACTTGATCGATGTCTTAGGACGAGGTGCCCATTGTGCTCTGTGAATCGGAGTAAGTGCAGCTAATACCTTAGTTGAGGCTATGCTCTGCTTCCATCGGAGCGCCACCTCCGACACTAGACTTGACACCCCCACAAGGGAAGACTCATATGTTGCATTCCTTGTGTGGTACGGGTTTGGCCGTAAGATTGATGCAGGTGATAAAATAGGGCAACCATACCATGAGGAAAATTGGTATGATGACCTTCAAGAGACCAGTGGGCTTTATGCTTCTCCTGAGATGGGCCTCCTGTCACCCCCTGGTTCTGCTACTGAGGAGAGTGCTTCTTACACAATGACCATGCCTAGGGCAGCTAAAGTTCTTGACCTCCAGTTCCCCACCTTAGAGTTCAAAACCAATGTCTTGACTGAAGTTCTCCAGCCAGGAAAAACATGTACTGAGCCCCTTCTGCCATTCAATGAGGTACTTACAGATATCCTTTTGAGGCTTTGAACAAACCTTGCTCTTGGCCCCAATGTCAATTGCCAGATTGCACAACGCCACCATCCTGCCCTGCTCGACACAGCATTTTTGTCTCAGAACCCCTCCCCTGGAAGGTGGCGGTGCATCACGAATATCTTCCTAACCCCTCCCCACCCCCGATCCGGAGTCACAGTTTGTGGATATCTTTGCTAAGAGTAAATTACTTCCACCATCTTGGCCATCAGGTCTGTGAATTCCAGCTGCCTCCTGGGCTGCTATCCCGACACTCTGGGATTCAGTGGCTCAAGTCCTCCTAGGTGACCCAGAAGGTCTCTGACCTGTGGCCCACTCAACTCCCCCACATTCTTAGGGACTGTGTACTAGCTCTAGTGGTAGTTCCTGCCGTAGGCAACACCTGTTTGTATAGTTCAGTGGTTTGGCTCTTTCCCCCTCCCTATATTATTAATACTAGTATCCCATTTCAACGTTCTGGTCCTGTGTTTTTCTCATCTGAGTTGAGATTGTTTTTCTAGCTTATGATCCGTCTCATGATTCCTGTTACGAATTGTCTTATTCTACTGCGTATTTTCTGTTGTTGGGGAGATGTGCACTGTGTGAGAAGTTGGCCTGGTATATGATGTTCACTATTCTAGTGGGCACCTTGCACCAGTCCAAACGGTTCTTATTGATGGTAGGTTATAAAGTCATTCATAAACAATGTGATTCTACTCTTATCTGGCAAAGAAGTTCTTGTTTTTTATTTTTAAATAAGTTTCGTAGTGGTTAGAAAAACAGTGAGTGTTGCTGCTCCTTGAATTGTCATGGGGAGCACTAAGTGTTTGTAAAATACCCCTCACACACTACGAATCCCACAGTGTCAAGCCTCATCATAGGGGTCTTCACGCCCCTCTACGGGGCGGGGCGTGCTACTACATACGACTAAGCGGGAGCACTTGATATTATGAGAATAGGCTTTGTGAGGTGTGGGTAATGAGAGTGGTAGGGTCTGTGAAACAATACAAAGAATGAGGGTTCTTTAAAAATTCCCTGGCTAGTGGAAAAAAACAAACTTTATTCACTTTCCCTAGCTGGGAACGTTAAAAAGGGGGTTCTTTACGTAGAGGGTGAATTTGCATTAAATGCCCTCTACTGGGTCAACATGTTTCGTAAGCAGTCCCCAGTGCTTTACTCGTCAGGACCTAGTACGATCCCTACTACACTCTAAATATAATGTACATTTTATATGTATAGTATGCCTATTTTATGGAATCCGACTGCAAAATTTTGCTAGTCTGAAAAAATGGGGTAGAATCACCCTTCAATGAAAAAAGAACCAAATGGCAAACCAAGGAGCAGCACGGAGGTAATTTCAAGTACAGAGTACAGGAGCTTCATTGACTATTTTGAAGATAAACTCCCCCTTCCGATGCAAGCTCATTAGGCCTGATTATCTTATTCTATAGTATACTATTTAGTTCTTTTTTCATATTTGTTTTTTTCCACTAGCCAAGGAATTTTTAAAGAACCCTCATTTTTTGTATTTTTTCGTCAGACCCTAGAGGCCTGACTAACCATATACCAAAATAGTGGTATAAGAACCACGTGAGAGTGAAAAAGCAGGCCTGTGGAATCGCTGGGGCTGCCTAGAACCACCAAAGGTTAAGATGTAGGAGGCCCACGGGAGACGCGCTCAGTGTCTAAACACAGCCGTGGGTTACCATTGACTTTCTATGGAGAACTAACAAGTTAAAAATTTACAATTTAAGGGCCATTCTAGGTGAACTACGATGGAACCCTTTTAGACTAGGACACTTCGAGAGTCACGACCCACGGGAGCTCCGGAGTACTCTGGTTACCTCACCCAGGGAAGCCGGGTGCATAGATGTCTTTTATTGTCGGGTTTCGTAGTCGATTCCAATGGAGAGCTGCGAAGAAGTGCTGCAGGCGACCAGAGGAAAAGTGTCTGGGTGGATCCAAGGGTGGATCGGAGTTGTGAAGAACCTGAAAGCAGAGGAGACAGAGTCTGGGTCACTTGCCAGTGACCAGGATGGCGATAGGAAGATTCCAGCCGATGTCTGGTGATTTCAGGTAAAAAGGTGAAGCTTGTCTCTTCAGCCACGAGGACCAGGAGGCGTCGACGACGACCAGGAGCTGGATTCGAGCTGTCCCACGAAGAATCTAGTTGACTGCGGTGTCGGTATCCGGATTGGACCCCACACGCCTTGGCAAACGCAATCCACACAAGATGTCGCTATGGACTTCGGTGCAGACCAGCAAGGTCTGAGGAACTCTTCCTTTGGAGAGGAGTGGGAGCAAGCCTGGAGCAACCAGGAAAGCTGAAGAAAGTGAAGATTGGTCTTCGTTGGGGCTCACTAGTGAACGGACTAGGAACCGCAAAGACGCGTCAAGCTGAAATGCACAAAGCGGGCCCACGGGACACTCGTGGAGTGTGGGCCTCTGAGCTTTGGTGCAAAAGGTGCTCGGGGCAGGGGCTTCAAAAACCCCAATGCACAACTTCGGGATTCCTCGGGAAGTAGGTGCAGTAGCAAAAATGCAGGATGTCCAGGAGTTCTGGTCCCACGTCTCTCGTGTCTGCCTCAAGTCTCAGCATTGCTGGGAGCGCAGGTCAGCGTCAGAGATGTCTGGAAGTCTGTGTCCTGTGTCGCAGATTCTTCGGGGTCCGGCTGGAGCCTCGAAAATGCAGACCGGCAAAGATGCTGTTGGTGCCTGTTTGCACAGGGTGGTCACTCCTTAACCACAAGGGAGATTCTTCCGCCTTCCATTCGAAATGGAATGTCGAAGGACCAGAAATTATTATCAAAGTTTCGTCCAGGGTAATCTAAAGTTCTAAGGACTGGGGTTCTATACTTATAGTAAGTTTAGGGGTTGGACTAACTCTAAGGTCCCTCCTATGGGTGGACCTGGGCAGGGGGTGGTTACACACCTTCCCCTTTGTCCAGTTTCGTGCCAGAGCTGGGGCTGAGTGCCCCAGCAAACGGTTTGAACTGGGAAATGCATGGAGCACCTTGGGTGCACTGAATGCAACCCACCCTGCCCCAATACACTAAAGCCTGTCTGGGGAGGTGCTAGCACCCCCCTGGACAGGAGACCTATTGTTCAGGCCTCCCCTGCCGGAGTTTCGTCCAGCAGCAGGAGGGCAGACTCGTGTCTGTGGCAGCAGCATCCATTTTGTGATGCTGGGGCTCTGTTTAACTTTATCCGGGTTTACCAGTAACTACATGTCTTCTCCCTCTAGAAGGGTGGAATGCTAACCCCACCGCTAGAACTGGCGGGGGGGGGGTAGTATTCCGAAGTGTTTGACACCTTACACGACATGTTTTGATAAAGCCAAACCAAAGTTAACATTAACCGCGAGGATTATAATGCACTTAAGAGTATATGGTATGGCTATATCATAGAACAGCTATAAGGAGATGGTTCCGAAAGCTGCAGAGGAGCTCAGCTCATGTTAGGGCACCCTCTCACACAAAACCAAGCACTCTGCCTCCAGGACTGTCAAGGTCTGCCATAGGAGTGACTTACAGGTTACTATGTGTCTCTATATAAGATAGATATAGATATACCATATCTAAGTAAGGGCTGATTACACCACCTTACCCAGGCTGCAAGTACAGACCTGTGGTGTCAGTTTGGAAGGCTGACCAGGGGGGGCACAATACATGCTGCAGCCCCTGGTAGGCCTAGGGTGCACCTATGCTGGGTACCTAAGGTACCATATACAGGAGCTCACAAGGATGACCCAGTAACCAATCTGGTATGTACCTAAAGTACATGGTATCCTTTAGAGAGAGTACAGCTAGGCTGTGGGCCTGATTAGCGGGGCCACAGCCATAATAAAGTCGAAAAACCTGTGAAACACAGCAAAAAGTGGGGGTAACCATAGGAAGCAGACCCTACTCTCCTACACACTGAGCCAGTGTTGGTTTGGCCTGTTTTATTCTGCTTGCCATTGTGCACTCTCTCCTTGCTTCTTCTCCTCTTACTAACATCTGATCTGGAGACTTTGCGGCCTGGTTAATTTTTCTGTGCTCCTAACTTGGACGTTGCAGTTGATGTTAAACAGGGCAGTGTGGAGTTTTGCTTGACCAGCTAGTGCTTCTGATGCTCCTTAGTTTTTTTCTATTGCCTTTTTTTCTTAGCTGGTGTCTTCTGACTTGGTGCAGGTGACTTGAAACAACTTTGCTCCCCTCGCTGTCATCCACCTCACCTTGTGGATGTGGGGTGAGTTGAATCTTGAAGGTTGAATCCATGCCAATAAGGTGCACATTTACATCAAGCTCCCTAGTTTCTCTAACCTTGTGTTCACTCAGCATCTGTTAATGAGCCTGTGGTTTTTGCTGTTTCCCCCCTCCCCCCCGTTATGTTTGCCATGGTGATGGCTTTACCAGTCTTCCTTTCACCATTTATGCAAGCGGAGGAATGTCCACTTTTGGGTGTATTGTGGAGATTGCGTTTATCTTGGACCTGCTACCAGTGATTAATTGGATTGGGCAGATTACATGCTGTGCCTACATATAGTGACCTTTTCTTGGTCCACCTGCCTCTTCCGGAAGGTTGGGTTTGTAGCACTTTGCTCATTTTCCAGGTTGCTTGGGATTTCCTTGTGACTTACTTTATCGTTTCTAAGGTGCTTGTGCCTCCCAATTCTTATTTGCTGGATCCATTATTTCTGTACCTTTGTGTTAGTTTAAACCTTTTGTCATATTCTGCTATGCTTTACTGTCTTACAATAGTTAGCTGATGTGATGGGCTAAATCCCTCTGGTTAAGCTTTTGTCTTGTTTTGTTGATGCAGTTATTTCAAACAATACCAGCCTCTCAATATTTATAGTGTCCTTCAGGATTTTCTTCTTGTTTGACAGTGAATAGGTCTGTTTTATTGTACTTCAGTAACAATCATTCTTAAGAAATTCAATGTTTCCGAATATTCCTCACTGAACCACCCGCCTCCCTATTCTTGTTGAGTGTTTACTGTGCTTACTGTGTGGTTCAAAGTGGTTTTGAACACTGTATTCCTTCAAGTTTGACAGGTTTATCTCTGCTTTTGAAAGGCGGTCTGGGATGAGAACTGCCATCAGATGTGAACATAGGAAGGCACCGTATATGTATAAATATATATCTATATATCTTTCCTCCGACTCGCGTATGGGAGAAGCAAACCGCATCGAAACACGTCCGTCAGTAACCTTTGAAGAACATGGTGGAGAGCAGGAAAATAAAAGCAGAATGGTGGACTTTCAGCAGAGTGCCCTCCCGAAACAGCTTTTGGGCATTCGTTTTAGAAAATTACTAACGGCGGCCCACGTCGTGGGGGGAGAACCATCTCTATGATAAGAAGGACCATCCGTGTGATGGGAAATAGAGATACTGTGCAATGAGACTGTCTATGGCATGCAGTGCTGGTAGACCGGAGTACGTAGTCTCTCCAAAGTGTCCCGAATACTACTAAGGAAATAATTGCTTTCAAAATTGCAACTCCAGCAGAAACTCACTTAGGGGAACATAACACGGCGCTCTTTTGGAACCAAAATTCCCAGCATGCAATACAGACTGCACTATGCAAATCCCACTCAGGGTGATTGAACAAATCATGCGTGCCTCCAATTAGAAATAAGAGAGAGCCTCTTCTTTTGGATTGCGAGAAGCAAGCCTCTGATGAGATGCAAACCGCATTAAAACGCGTCAGGCAGTAACCTTTGAAGAACACGGCGGAGAGCAGGAAAATAAAAGGCGAATGGTGGACTTTCAGCAGAGTGCCCTCCCGAAACAGCTTTCGGGCAATTGTTTTAGAGAAAATATATATATATATATATCCTCCGACTCACATATGGGAAATGTTGGAGGTGACTTAGACTGTAGGCACCACATTTGGATGAAGGAGAGCTATTGCAGATTTTCCTGATCACTCTGGTTCCTGGCAGTAATTGGTGAGGTATCTGCAGGTAGATGAAGTGCTCACCATAATGATTGATAAAAAAGGTAAGTAACATTTTCTTCAACAGCTCACATTTTTCAGTAGTTATCCTACTTGATGTTTTTGAGAAGTACCTAAATTAGACTTTAACATCCAAGGTAGAGAGGATGTAGCCTAACGGTTAGGGTGGGCGACTTCAAATCTTAGGAGTCTAGGCAATAGCACTCAACATCCTGTGATTCTGGGCAAATCACTTCATCTTCTCGTGCCTACCCAAAATGAATGTGTCCTCATGTAACGCAACTGGTGCTCATGTAAAGCCCTCCGATACCTGATTTTGGGTCAAATTTGTGCTATGTAAAACTTCAGGGGAAAAAAACAGGTAGACATGTCACAGTCTACAACCTCCCTTTCATCCACAGGTGACAGCTACCAGCATCCTTTTAGAAAGTGCATGGAGTGGGTCTTAGTTGACTACTCCCTGTGGCCTTCCCAACATAATTGTCAGCAGCTTCCTTGTCTATCAATGATGGGACCATTGTCCAACATGATACTGTATTTGACTGTATAGTCTGCCACACCCAATTTGACTAAGAACATGCAAATTATTGTTTACAAATCTGACTTTTTCCACGGACCACAGAGTATCTGTAATCCTTTTGATCACCCATCGGAGTCGGATTGCGACTCTCCTTATAGCTTTTGGCATTCAGAAGGTTAAAAAGAATGCGAGACACAGGAAATAGTCTCTTGTGACTAATCCTTAATTTCTGATAGAGACTTCTAACTGCAGATTCCCCATCTTGTAAATTTCCCTAGGTGCCAATCTGGATCCATAACATTTTACTAGCAGATCCATCGCTCATCGACTGCTTGAGTGGTGTGGCTCCCAGTCATACTCCAGACACCGGTCAGTATCGATACTGACACAGTCAGTTCAGTATCGATACTGACCGGTGTCTGGCCGATTGGAGTATATTTTTTGTGATATCTACTACTTAGAGAAGATATACTCCGGTACTGTCATACCTCTCTTCAGGTATTGTGATTTTTTCAAGAACCTTTTTGTATTTATGTGGCTCCCAGTCAGCCATCCTACCCCATATGTGACATCTTGGCCCCCATATATGTTCCACCTCCTTGCACTGTTAGTTCCTTTTTTTCTGCCTCTTTCGACATGTAACAGAGATTCTTGAATCCTATCATTTGGACAGAATTTTCCCCTAAACTTTATATAGTGTCCAAATATACCCCCAAAGATTGCAGGGTTTAAGCAATGTTGAGATTGTCATTGACAAATGTCGGTGATGATATCCATAATGTCGGTATGTGGTGTCTCAGCTCCAACAGGACTGCTTTGTGTAAATGCTGCATGAAGGTGAGTCGTAAGCCCCTCCGTGCAGTGAAACTTACCATCTCTAAATGCTGTAAAAAGTTGAAAAAGCAGTCAAAATTGAGGGGCACGGATGCTCTCTCAAAGCTGCTTCTGTGACTGTCATCGAAGTCACTGGATTCAAATTAGTTGAAAAAGTCCAAGCAGCACATGTGATCCAAACGTGGGTCTCCTGTGTCCCTCCAATACCATTTGGAGTCACACGAGCCCAGGCACCTTTTAGTCCACCAGCTCTTCACCTCACTTCCGAACAGATTCTGAAGCTGATCCCGATGCGCCGGACCTCCCTAGGTCTTTGCCACCACAGCTCGAGGAGTTGAAAAAGAGCCTTAGACTTCAATTTTGGTGCCGCAAGAACCATTGTTGTCCTTCAGTGAAGCACTGTCTGAGTTACTGATGGCGAGGCAGCATTGACCATCTCCCGGGGATTCTGACTTCCTGCTTTAGCACCCTACTCCAGAGAGGCTTGTGGTACAAGCATCTGCCATTCGCCTGAACCCCAAAGCTTTTCCCCTCTACTCTGCTTCACTGGGAATCTAAGAGAATACAAACGTTTGCCAAACATGTATGCTGCTCCTCCAGCCTTGCCTTCCTGGCCGTGAACAATTAGTGTTCTGAGGAGATATTTGCACGCTGCCATCGCACCCGAACCCCAACGCACCATCAATACGACCTTCAAAACAGGCACCTTCCCAGACGACTGGAGGCGCGCAGAAGTCAGACCTCTGCTCAAGAAGCCCACAGCTGTGCCCACAGACCTCAAGAACTATCGGCCCATCTCGCTCCTCCCCTTCGCAGCCAAAGTTGCAGAGAAAACAGTCAACAGGAAACTGACACGATTCATTGAAGAGAACGCCGTCCTCGACCTGTCCCAATCCGGATTCCGAAGCTACCACAGCACAGAGACCACCCTACTCCACCCCACAGATGACATCCGCACCCTCCTGGACCAAGGACACTCCGCAGCCCTCATCCTACTTGACCTATCAGCGGCCTGTGACACCGTTTCCTACAGCCTACTAGTCGCCAGACTACACGACGCAGGCATACAAGGAACTGCCCTGGACTGGATCCGATTATTCCTCACCGGAAGAAGCCAAAGGATCAGACTCCCACCCTTCCTCTTCGACCCCACGAAAATCACCTGCTGAGTCCCACAGGGTTTATCCCTGAGCCCCACCCTCTTCAACATCTACATGGCTCCCCTCGCAGCCATCGTCCGACAACACGTCCTCCTCCACATCGAATCCTACGCCAATGACACCCAGCTCATCCTCTCCCTCACCAAAGACCCCACCACTGACAAACTCAACTTCCAGAAAGGAATGCAAGACGTCGCAGTCTGGATGACCAACAGCTGCCTGAATCGCAACCCCGAGAAGACAGAAGTCCTTGTCCTCGGTACCACCCCTCCTGCATGGGACAGCACCTTGTGGGCGTCCGCCCTCGGAAGCCCACTTAACCCCTCAGACCACACCAAGAACCTCGGCATCGTACTCGACTCATCACTCACCATGTACCGACAGGTCAATGCCGTCCCCTCCAGCTGGCTCAACACCCTACGCAAGACCTTCAAGTGTATCCCCCTGCGTCAAGGAAGACAGTCACCCACGCACTTATCACCAACAGACTGGACTATGGAAACACACTCTATGCCGGCATCAACAAGTCCCTACTCCCCAAACTCCAGACAATACAGAACACCACTGCCAGACTCGTCCTCGGCATCCCCTGACACAAACACATCAGTCAACACCTACAAAGTCTCCACTGGCTCCCCGTGGAGAAAAGAGTCACTTTCAAAATCATCACTCACGCCTACAATTGCCTACACAACAACAGACCCAAATACCTCAACGACAGAATCAACTTCCACGTACCCAAAAGAAACCTCCGATCTTACAAACTCCCACTGGCCGAAACCCCACGCATCCACAGAGCCGGCGGAAGATCCTTCTTTCACATTGCAGCCAAGACCTGGAACGAGCTACCGGCAGACATTAGTCGCGCCGCCTTCCTGAACACCTTCAGGCTGACCCTCAAGACCTGGCTCTTCTGCTAAACAGAGCTGTTTCTCCCCCCCCCCTCCCCCCCCCTCCACCAGCACCTTGAGGCCCTCACGGGTGAGTAGCACGCTTACAATTCCGTGATTGATGGATTGATGGGAGAGTGGCATATATCTAGCCACTCTCAGGTGCCATTAGGTCAACTTGCACTAACTGATCACAGCTAGCCAGGACCCTGCAAAATATTCCATCTGTTGAGGCTTAGGCACAACCGAGTGACTGCAGGGTGAATAAGGACCAATGTGGTGGTTTGACTTAATGCCAGGGTTTGCTTACAGGTTTTTCAGCTGATGTTCATTACGCTCTCATAAACATGCCTTTTGACGACTGTAAGCTGTTTGGATCAAAGGCCACTGCTCACTGTAGGTGCAACTCCACTCTTTCAAAAAATCCAACAACAACCTCTCCCCTTTTAAAGTTTTGGCAGAGGATATCAGCAGAGGCAGCATCCAAATGAACAGCAATCCCATTCGGGGTAGAAGCCTGGGGATCCAGCAGACAGCGTCCAGGTCAACATTCTACCCAGTCCCCCTCCTGAATCAAAGCAGCTTTAACCCCTTCGACGCGGATGACAAAGCCAGCTCGTCATGGGCGTTACCTGCGCTATGTGGATGACGAGCTGGCTTTGTCACATCAGACGCGCCGCCTTCCTGAACACCTTCAGGCTGACCCTTCAGACCTGGTCCCGCGCCGTCCTCTGCTCCAGGGTCTGCCGCCTCTAACCAGTGAGCCACACCACTCGCAATTGATGGGAGAGTGGCATATACCTAGCCACTCTCAGGTGTCATTCGGTCAACTTGCAGTAACTGATCACAGCTAGCCAGGACACTGCAAAATATTCCATCTGTTGAGGCTTAGGCACAACCGAGTGACTGCAGGGTGAATAAGGACCAATGTGGTGGTTTGACTTAATGCCAGGGTTTGCTTACAGGTTTTTCAGCTGATGTTCATTACGCTCTCATAAACATGCCTTTTGACGACCGTAAACTGTTTGGATCAAAGGCCACTGCTCACTCTAGGTGCAACTCCACTCTTTCAAAAAATCCAACAACAACCTCTCCCCTTTTAAAGTTTTGGCAGAGGATATCAGCAGAGGCAGCGTCCAAATGAACAGCAATCCCATTCGGGGTAGAGGCCTGGGGATCCAGCAGACAGCGCCCAGGTCAACATTCTACCCAGTCCCCCTCCTGAATCAAAGCAGCTTTAATCCATCTTTTGCAGCTCACAATTGCTGTTTGGCTCATCACCTTTTAACTCCCAGGTTGGAGGAGCATCACATCCGACCAATGGGTGCTCCAGATCGTGGAACACTGCTACACCCTACTGTTCCTATCACACCACTAGATATGATATGTTCCATATTGGTACCCTAATATAGGCCCGGGTAACATCATACCCCTTCACCTACATTACCTCCCCAACACTACTCTGTAACAAGCCTTTTAGGATTGAACCTTTACCTAGTTCTAGTCCTGGGTCCAGAAGGAGGGTTTCTCCTAAACAATAGAGTCCTATAACTCCATCAATAGACTCGCACAGAATCAATGGATATTCATAAGGGTTCTTGGAAACCAGGCTGGGGCTACACCATCTTCCTCCCCTATCTACGTACACGGTTCATGCTATACGTCATCCTCAAATCTAACAATGCCTAATACAAGAAACAAGGGACAAAGGAACACTAGATACTTTCTGTATACATACAACACCTCTTACTTGTGTTAGCTAGAGGGAACCGAGACTTCCAGGCCGACACACTGACCTGAGACACTGAGGCTCCTGCATGCAGACGCCCCAGCTGACAGTGGTCTAACACATCCCTTGCGGGGTGTCCAACTCGAGACCAGGACTGGGTCCCACACGCTCTGGCTTCAGGTAATGGGGTTAGACTAAACCTTGAGGGACTCTTGGCTTTACACCTACTCACATGCTAGGTACACTTAGGTACATCTAGTTAGGCATCGTAGGAGTACGCGCGCTTTCTTTTATCATGCATTTTATGTTCATGTATGTATTCATGACTATTGCAAAATGGTAGAACTGTACTATCCTTTTATATGTATCTCTGCTACTGTATAGCAGTTGTCACAGCACAAATATTTTACACTAGAAGAACTGTGCAATAAATTCTTATTGTAACATGCCCAACTGTTTCTTCTGTGTAAATCTGAGACCGAATAAGTGAGCACAAGTGACTGAGCGAAAAGTAGTACAATGTTTCCACAATCTTGGGGGATCAGGGTTGTCATGATCCAAGGTTGTCAGAAACTATTCTCTCCGCAATAAGAGGAGATTAAAGTGGCACTGTGAGCTAGCTAATGCAAATAGGCTAACATACGCGGTGGGGGTGCTCAGAGTTAGTCTGCCACCAATCCTACAGTTTGTCATCCAAACGTGCAGTTTCTGTATAGGAATATATAGGAACTACACGAGATGGCACCACCAACATTGGTTGGGTACTTATTTAACAGTAGAATGGGAGTAGTTCAGTTGTGCAAATTCTCAGAGACGTCTGGAGTGGGTGGGCACAAACTCCACCACAGCTGAGTTGGCGAAATATCCTATTTATCGGCTGATGGTTAATCAAGCTTGCAGGACATAGTGTTCCTAAAATTGAGCAATAAAACCTTACCTTTGTTCGGGACAGGAGGTGACGTACTACAGCTCTCAGGGGGAGAAGATGATGTGGGCGCAATTCAAATTGCACCTAAATTCAGACATACAATTACTCTAAAACTATTAGATAATGGTTTACAAGCTAGGGGTGGCATAGTAGCTTTTGTGATTGAGGCACACAAATCAAACAAAGATATTCTAGTCATGGGTTATATTCCCAGTAGCGGATACACAAACACAGACATTTCACTACTGTACAGATGGAGATGCACCTGAGGAATATTGTCCGTTCAAGGACATTGAGATTTCACTCACTTACCAGGAACACCAATACTGGTTTAAAGGCGACCTACCCAATGTAAGAGGAGGTGTAAGGCTCAGTCCGTTAGGAAGACCAGGAGCAACATGGCCGATATTAGCAGCCTACATACCTAATCCTGACATTGAAACAATGCCACAAGAAGACTAGTTCAATCAACACAAAGATTTAATAAAAATGTACAGAAACATGATGCATTTTGTCATGAGGACATTCACAGTCCAACCAGCAGCAGTTGCAAATGGAACTCGGTCTGAGTACAGCAACTAAGATCACTCCACAAACATTACACGCAGTAATGGGCAAAAGGCCCGCAAAACGCAAACAAATACCATTCTGGGTAGCCCAGAAAATAACTCCGCTTTAGGCAGTATTCCCGAATACTACCCCATTTGAAAAACACAGAATGCTAACACTCTGCTTGCCCATTGGGATAACACCACAATTAGAGGATTCTACCACTTGGGATACAGTCTTTGCTGCTATTCATACCAGAACTCATGGTATTCCTTCATTAGCGATGATACCGGATGTATTGAGACAAATACAGAAAGAATACGGAGCAGTGCCTGCTCTGAACTTCGGGATGAAGTTATTAAATAAATATGACCAGGTATCAGCCATAATAGTAGCTAATAATAAAGGGGAAGCAGCTTCAGTGGCAATCCGCCAACGCCTTAGGGAGTTCAGTCCGTTTGATCGACCACACAAGCTGCCCAAAATAATTGAAACTGCATATGCAGAATAAGGTAGACACAGTTTGGGTGGGAAGACTTTAAAACCACAACTGATGGGCTGTCCTGAAAAGGACACTTCTAACCAGACACCTGCTTCTTCTAAAAAGAAGTGGGATAATAAAAAAAACTTTACAGAAAAGAGATCTCAATCCTGAGGTAGATCTCCTCCACAGGAGCACTCTGAAAAAAAGGTATAACCTTAGGAATAGGGATATTATTAGGAAACCTGATAGGTATCGGGATACTGATATACGTTCCTCTCGTTCCTTTCAGGGCTCGAGAAAAATTCAGAAAGATAAGGACGATCAGAACACAAAGAAGAGCTTACAAAGTCCAGAGACAAAAACCGCACGCTCAAGACTATACTTCCAAATAAGAAAAAAAAGCCAAAATCAAAACCTCAATTTAAGAAAAAGAAAGTTGCAGGCCTGGACATCAGACATGCCCAGAATTCTGAGGACGCAGCTTCTGAACGGGGAGTGGGCTCGGAAGACACTAGCCAGTGCGGCCGAAGTAACAATAGCTCGCCAGAAGCTGAGGAAATTTCTGGTGACAGCTGACTTGAATGATCACATCACGGTGAGCGTCCCACATAAGTTACATGAAATAACACTCCGGATGGAGGGGGACAAGCCCAGAAAAATGAAAGGTCTCTTTTGGAAGAACCTGTCATCTGGTTATGACATCCTGTTATCTGAACAAGATTGGCCGCCAGCATTCAATATGGAGTGCCCTAGGGTGAAAATATAATTTTTCCAGCTTTCTCCTGCCTGGTTTGGATACATATAAAACACACATATGCACTGGAGTGGGCAGTAGTTTAAGCTCCAGTTTTATACATAAATCATGCCGAATGGGATGAGAATTCAACCCACCACGTGATCACGTTAAAAGTTTCACATAATGCACAAGGGCAATATTCAATAAAACAAGAAGCTTAAAAACAGGTCAAGAATCATTGAAACATGCACCTCACCAATGAACAATCCTTTGTTTCCTGTATCAAAACAGGACAATACATATTGCCTAGTTTTAGATTACAAACATTTAAACACTTGCACTAAGACATTTGCCGTTCAGAATGCACACAGTGCCGCATTAATTAATAACATTGTGTGGAAAAAATACAAAACACTTGATATCTCAAATGGATTTTTCTGCCAAAATATAATGCTTGAAAGCAGGCATTCTCAGCGCTAGGGTCCCAGCGACAATTTTGTAGTCCTCCCATGGGTATAAGAACAGCCCGGGGGTATTTTCAGCAAGATTAACAGAGTTACTCCAAAATTTTGATGAAGAAGCATTGTCCTATGTTTATGACGTTTATCTGACGGACGATGACTTAGAAAGGCACTTGACCAGGGTGAACACCATAATTATGGGATTCACCTCTGAGGGCTACAAATGTAACTTTAAAAAATCAAAAATTGCCCATCTCAATTTCCTGTTTTTTACAATATGAGCTGTCAAGTGATGGGAAAAGTCTGTCAGTTAACTTTTTAGAAAAGTGTGCACTGCTCCAACCTCCAAAATCATTGGAAAATTTACAATCAATACTGGGATTTCTATATTTCGGCAGAACAAACATTTTGGATTATGCAGAAAGAGTAAAACCTTTCTACGACTTAATAAAACCTGACTTTTCAGTTAGACAATGGACACAGGAGCACACAAACATCCTAAGTTCACTACAAGAAGACATGATAGCTTCCAAACACATACACACGTAAACATACGCAACGTGGTGATCCGTGTAAATGCGGGTACACCTAACGTTTAATGAAGGTGAAACAGTACCGATCGCATACAAATCACACCTGTACACAAACGCAGAAATGCGTTTTACTTCAACAGCGAAAACCCTGACCGCAGTTCAAACCGCTGTAGCAAGAGAAAGAGCACTGGCTCTGGGGAACCGCATAATTGTCGTAACCCCGGTACCAGCTTTAGAAGCGGTTACAAAGGCTAGAATTCCAAATGCAAAAGCCTTACATCCAAGATGGATACAATTGGCTAATTCTCTTACTGCAACAGACGTTGAATACAGATTTGATCCAAGTCTAAAAACACAAGCGTTCCTGCAATACGAACAAGAATATCCTCTACCAAATGAAATCTTGCTTCTCGATTGTGAGAAGTTAGCCTGGCATATGATGTCCACTTGTTCTAGTGGGCACCTTGCACCAGTCTAATCGACCCTTATTGATGGTGGTTGTAAAGTCAACCTTAAAGAAAGCTATCCTAGTGGTAGCATGGACCAGCAGTCATCAGGCTAAGACTTCTGAGCGAGTATTAAGCAAATTGTTGTTTATTGTTTTACACAGTTAGTGTATGGAGGGCAAGAATGTAGAGCGGAGAAATGAAGGAAAAGGATCTTTGTTTTGAGTCGTCGGGTGGACGATGGTCCGCGTTGTTCTCTGGTACGCAGGACGTCTCGGGGCTGTATCCTGTTCGTGGGCTGGTCCCGGTGGGGTCCTCGGAGGTATGAGGAAGAGAAAACAACAGGGCGGTTAGTCCTCGAGCGTAGGACCGATTGAGTCCTGTTACCAACACCCGGGGTGTGTAGAGGGTAAAGCGAGCGTGAGGAGCGGGGCGATAAGGAAAGGGGGATAGGAGATGAGATACGAAGAGCGGGAGGGAAGAGGGTGATTGCGGTGAGGGGTAGGTGCAAAGGTTCTCTATACAACAGTGCTCGTGACGTGATTCGGCTGTAGCGTATATACAGTGATTCGGCTATAAATACAGTGAGGTTTGCAACGTGAGGGGGCACTCTATATACACCTATGTACACCTATATACGAGTCAGCCTGGGGACCAGGAGACAAGGTACTCGCATGCCCCGCCGCAACTCTCCTGCGAGTTGCGGCCGCTCTCCAGCCACCTCCTGGGGACTCCACCAGTCTTCGGTCCAGACGTCCTCCTCTTCTCCGGTCTTCTGTTCCTCGGTTTCTTCTTCGATCCCGCTCCCTCTGATCTCCGGTTCAGGTTCTCCACACGCTGTCTCCTGCCACGAGTCTGCCGCATTGAACGCTTCTCCCTCGCTTCTTCCGGCTTTTCCGGGTTCTGGCTCTGGTTGGAGGGAGGGACTTCCAGGGTCGCGGGAGGGTGCTTCCTGTCTTCTGCTAGCTGCCATAGGTTCCTGTAAGGGAGGACAGAGGGGTGGAGTCCGGGTCGCCAGGGACGCCGTAGAATCGGGATCTGGGACCCGGGATTGCATGCTTTGGCGCCTCGCTGTTGAGGTAGGGGACGATTCCGTTCCACACAATTATAATCCCTTGAGTACCAAACGAAAGGACACCACACAAGGTATATATCAAATATATATGTATTTATTCTAACCACAACCCCTCTGCACTCTTTATGAGGTCAGAGGTAAAAGTACAATACAAGTTACTCAATTAGCATTCGACAAGTTGCACAGTATACGTTTTGCCCTAGGGGCCTCAAAAACCATGTACTAAAATAGTGGTATAAGAACCACGTGAGAATTAGAAAGCAGGCCTGGGGCCTGTGGAATCGCTGGGGCTACTCTAAACAACCAAAGGTTAGGAAGTAGGAGGCCCACGGGAGACGCGTGCAGTGTCTGGACACAGCCGCGGGCTACCATTGACTTTCTATGGGAAACAAACAAGTTACAATTTTGCAATTTAAGGATACTTCCAAATGGACTACGATGGAACCCTTTTAGACTTAGACACTAGGAGGGGCCAATACCCTCGAGACTACCAGAGTACTTGTGTTACCTCACCCACGGAAGCCGGGCGCATAGGTGTCTTTTGGTGTCTGGTTTTGTCGTTGATTTCAATGGAGATCTGCAAACAAGTGCTGCAGGCGACCAGAGGAAAAGTGTCCGGGTGGATCCAAAGGTCGAAGATCTGAAGAACCTGAAAGCAGAAGGGACAGAGTCTGAGTCACTTGCCAGTGACCAGGATGGCGATGGAAAGCTGCCAGCCAATGTCGGGTGATTTCAGGAGAAAAGGTGAAGCTTGTCTCTTCAGCCACGAGGAACAAGAGGCGTCGACGAAGACCAGGAGCTGGGTTCGAGCTGTCCCACGAAGGATCTAGTTGACTGCGGTGTCGGTATCCGGACTGGACCCAACAAGCCTTGGCAAACTCAACCCACGCAGGATTTCGAGCTTGGCTTCGGTGTAGACTAGCAAGGTCTGAGGAACTTCTCCTTTATAGGGAAGTTGGAGCAAGCTTGGAGCAACCAGGAAAGCAAGTTAGATTCAAAAGAAAGTCTTGGGGGCGGGGGGGGGGGGATTCTCACTAGCCAACGGACTAGGAACCGCGAAGACGCGTCGAGCTGAAATGCAAAAGCGGGGCCCACGGATCACTCGTGGAGTGGGGGCCTCTGAGCTTCGGTGCAAATGGTGCTCGCGTCTGGGGCTTCAAGCACCCCAATGCACAACTTCGAGTTACCTCGTGAAGTAGGTGCAGTTTGCAAAATGCAGGATGTCCAGGAGTTCTGGTCCCACGTCTCTCGTGTCCGCCACGGGTCTCAGCTTTGCTGTGAGCGAAGGTCGAGGTCAGATGTCTGGAAGTCATTGTCCTGTGTCGCAGATTCTTCGGGATCCGGCAGGAGCCTCGAAAGTGCAGACCGGCAAAGTTGTTGTTGGTGCCTTAAACGGGTTAAATGTCTTAAACGGGCTAAATGTGATCCTGATTAACCTGTACAATGCAGCAGCAGTGAAGGGGAAGGGTTCCACAATAGGTGAATTAGACAACAGATTAACTGTAGAGATTGCCTCGTGGAAGGGAGCAGTGGCCCCGTGTGTGATCTTAGCGAGCGACTTTAATTGCCACTTGTGCCCTAACTTGTTAACGATGATTGGTCTCGCTGCACGGCGGAAAAAGGTCTGCACTTTGAGCATTCTAGTGAGGGGACAGAACTAGACAGGGTTCTGAAAAGTCATGCTCTAGTGCACACAATTGATCTGGTGGCCCCAGAATGCGGACTTGAGATCAACCCAACATTTAAGGGCAGAGGGTGCCGTTCCTTTATAGATTATGTAGTGGTCTCCAGTCTATTTAAGGACTGGATAAGAGGGGCTGAGATTGAATGGAGCATATTTAGCGACCATAACCCTGTCCCTCAGAAGCGTAAGGAGAGGCGCAGTGGCAGCTAGAATCGAGAGGGTAACGGACCAGGGGAGACTACTCAGATGGTCAAAAGTGGATGGGGACGCTTTTTATAAATCCCTAATGGAGAGAGGTAAGGAAGCGATCGGGGTGTGCCTTGATTTATCTGTGGAGGGACCTGCCGTGGTTAACGCATTCGAGGCAGTGGCGCACATGATAGATGGTCTACTAAAGACTACCTCGCATGGGAAAGTTAACACCACCCCCAGATGGTTTGATAAAGATTGCTCCCGGCCACAGAAAGATTTAAAAAGTGACCCTGAAAACCATCCCACGGGATAAGTTACGAATCGCACAGTGTAGGACTGCATACAAGAAGGCGATCAAATGCAGGAAATTTTCCCTCCAATCACAAGCTTGGGATGATCTAAGGGACGCAGCAGACAGAAGGGACACTAGTGCATTCTGGAAAATAATAAATAATCCATGTTTCCAGGACGCGAACGCCCCAGTAGTTGGCACAACCATTCTCCCAGAACAATGGTTTGACCATTTTAAGAGACTAAATAACCATACAGCTGAGAAAAACCAGGACGATAGAGAGGGATGCCCGTGGGTTGCTTCGACTGAATTTACCCTGGAGGAAATCGTAGTGGGCATTCAGGCCTAACACAAAACAAAGCACCGGGACCAGACGGCATCCCACCAGACCTTTATCTAAGTAAGGTAGAATTGTGGGCTCCCATTCTTAAAAGGGTGATAAATGCGGCCGTTGCAACCGGCCTTCCGCGTTCATGGTCAGCGGCAACAATAGTGCCCATTTTCGGAACAGGGACAATCCCCAGTGCTATCGTCCCATATCACTGATCGATGTGACGGCTAAAGTCCTGGGTCGAGTGGTCCTATCGCGCCCTATGAACTGGGCCGATGAACATCAAATCATCACTGACACCCAGTATGGGTTCAGGGCAGGGAGATCTACGACGGATCAGTGCCTGAACCTTTACCTATTGGTGGCCAAATATACCCTAGCCAGCAACGAGGCAGTATATCTAGGGTTTATGGACCTCACCGCAGCCTTCGACCATGTCAATAGAGAGAAGCTGTGGGCTTTGATGATCAGACTAGGGGTTGATCACGGCCTGGTAAATATCCTGAGAGCATTGCACTGGAACACCTCCGCTAAAGTGCGTTTTAATCTGGAAGGGGGCACTACTGCACCTTTCCCTTGCACCAGCGGGGTAAGACAGGGATGCATCCTGGCCCCGTTCCTGTTCTCTTTGTATATCAATAACCTAGACCAGGCGTTAGGCACACTGAAAGTAGATTCCCCTAGAGTAGGCTCTCGCCCGGTCCCAGTGCTGCTGTACGCAGATGATGCGGTTCTCTTAGCCCGCACCCCTAAGGGTCTTTAGCGTCTGATAGATGTGTTTGTCAGATTTATGGACACACTAGATCTATCTGCTAACCTAACTAAGGGGCCTATTACGATTGCCGTTTTTCCGCATCCTCCGGGCCGGCGGAAGCCACCGCCGGCCTGGAGGATGCGGGAAAAACCGCAGCGGACCCACCAAAGACCCACCGCCACATTAGGATGGCTGGTGGGTCCTGGTTTCCATCCGCAGCTTTTCCACCGCGGTTGGCTTACAACCGCGGTGGAAAAGCTCTAATATGGTGGCGGTGTCTCTCAGACACCGCCAGCCATATTAGGATGGGCTTTAAAAATGCTTTTCCGCGGCGGGTTTTCCGCCGTGGAAAAGCATGTGGAACTTCACTGCAGGGGCCCGTTGCGGGCCCCCTGGATGAAGGGGGGGTGGGGGTGCACATGGGGGGTACCTATGGTACCCCCCTGCATTTGTATGCAGAAATCGTCAGGCACCGCACGGTGCCTGCCGTTTTCTGCATACAAATGCAATGTATGCATTTTTACCATTGCGGCGGGTGCAGCTTGAAGCCGCACCCGCCGCAATGGTAAAAATAGAGGATGTGACCGCCAGGGGGGGCGGTCACATCCTAATTGGACAGGAGGGAACTCCGCAGGCCATGCGGAGGTTCCCTCCTCCTCTATGGTCGCGGACGGACTCAAGTCCGTCCGCGATCATAATGGGCCCCTTAGTCTTACGTTATGTTGGCTAGATCCAAACCCTGCAAGAAGTCTTCTTACAAAACAGGCACACATAAAATGGAGCAGGTACGGACCTTCTCCTACCTTGGTATGTTATTTGATGGGTTTTTTAATTTAAAATTTTTAATTGAAGAGCGGTGTTCCAAACTAGTGCCCTCGACTTTAGCCATAATGAACTATGGATGAAGGCTGGGTCGATGGTCCCCTGAACAGGTTATGAACTTGTATAGCTCAATCTGTTGTTCCAAAGTGTTATATGGATCTGAAGTCTGGGGATTTGTAAGCACCCATCAGGTACAGATAGAGGAGAACAAATATCTGAGGAAGGTGCTCAAAACCCCACAAAGCACACTCGCCTACATTATTCATGAGGAACTAGGAAGGGTGTATATTGAGGACTTGATCAAGGTCAGACCCCTTATGGCTTGGTTTAAAATTTGGTCCAACACGGAGGCAGATCTGAGCAGACAAATCATTAGAGACTGTATAGACAGGGACAAAGGAATGAGCATTCCGTGGCTAAAATACGTGAAGACTACCTTTGAGGGAATTGGGTGTAAGGATCTTTTTAATAACCCAACGGCAATCATCCCTCAAGACAAACTGAGAATTAAAAAACTTTCTTGGATATGGTAGCCTCACGCAGAGCTGCCACGGAAGGAAGAAAGACCACAGTCTGTGCGCATAGATTGGTAAAGACAGGGGAAGGAATGGAACCTTATCTCGCTCTCATGTACAAAGCACAGGAAAGGTTTTTAATTACTCGTTTTAGGCTCAACCTTTTACATCATTTACTGGCTGATCCACCAGGTTTTACTGTAACTGTTGAGCAGAAGGGTCCCTACGGCTGCGACAATAGGTCTCCGCAGGATACCCTTCATTTTGTACTATTATGTCCATTTTATGCTTTACCAAGGCGCAGTTTTTTAGTAAGGATTTTAAAACAGGCGAAGTTTAGACACGCCAAGGTTGCCCTTTTATTCTTGCAAAGGGCCAACGATCCCCTCACATTGTCATGTACTATGAATTTTATTAAGGTTGCTCTAAGACTCAGGTACTCAAGAGGGCTGTGTTGAATGAATTCTCGGTCAATTGTTTCTAATGTACTTTGTCATGAACTGTACTTTTCTTTTTTTTTTTGTGCATTTTAATTGTATAATCTGCACTTTTATGGTATTTTTTAAATACCGAATAAAGGATTATTGGATTGGACTTAGACACTAGAAGGGCCAATACCCTCGAGACTACCAGAGTACTCGTGTTACCTCACCCACGGAAGCCGGGAGCATAGTTGTCTTTTGGTGTCTGGTTTTGTCGTCGATTTCAATGGAGATCTGCAAAGAAGTGCTGCAGGCGACCAGAGGATTAGTGTCTGGGTGGATCCAAGGGTCGAAGATCTGAAGAACCTGAAAGCAGAAGGGACATAGTCTGGGTCACTTGCCAGTGACCAGGATGGAGATGGAAAGCTGCCAGCCAATGTCGGGTGATTTCAGGAGAAAAGGTGAAGCTTGTCTCTTCAGCCACGAGGACCAGGAGGCGTCGACGAAGACCAGGAGTTGGATTTGAGCTGTCCCACGAAGGATCTAGTTGACTGCGGTGTCGGTATCCGGACTGGACCTAACAAGCCTTGGCAAACTCAACCCACGCAGGATGTCGAGATTGGCTTCGGTGCAGACCAGCAAGGCCTGAGAAACTTCTCCTTTGTAGGGAAGTTGGAGCAAGCCTGAAGCAACCAGGAAAGCAAGTTAGATTCAAAGGAAAGTCTTATGGGGGGCTCACTAGCCAACGGACTAGGAACCGCTAAGAAGCATCGAGCTGAAATGCAAAAGCAGGGCCCACGGGTCACTCGTGGAGTGGGGGCCTCTGAGCTTCGGTGCAAATGGTGCTCTGGTCTGGGGCTTCAAGCACCCCAATGCACAACTTCGAGTTACCTCGTGAAGTAGGTGCAGCTTGCAAAATGCAGGATGTCCAGGAGTTCCGGTGCCATGTCTCTCGTGTCCGCCGCGGGTCTCCGCTTTGCTGTGAGCGAAGGTCGAGGTCAAAGATGTCTGGAAGTCAGTGTCCTGTGTCGCAGATTCTTCGGGATCCGGCGGGAGCCTCGAAAATGCAGACCAGCAAAGTTGCTGTTGGTGCCTGTTTGAACAGGGTGGTCACTCCTTGACCACAAGGGAGATATCTTCCGTCTTCCAGTCGAAATGGAATGTCGAAGGTCCAGGATATATGTTTCAGAGTTTCGTTTAGGGTAATCTAAAGTCCTAGGGACTGGGTTTCTATACTTCTACTAAGTTTAGGGGCTGGACTACCTTTAAGGTCCCCCCTATGGGTGGACCTGGGAGGGGGTAGTTACACCCCTTTCCCTTTGTCCAGTTTTGTGCAAGAGCTGGGGCAGAGTGCCCCAGCAACCGGGTTGAACTGGGAAATGCATGGAGCACCTAGTGTGCCCCAGGCAGTGTCTGGAAAGCATTCACTGAATGCAGCCCTCCCTGCCCCAATGCACAAAACCCTGTCTGGGGAGGTGCCAGCCCCTCCATGGACAGGAAACCTATTGTCCAGGCCTCCCCTGCCGGAGTTTTGTCCAGCAACAGAAGGGCAGACTCATGTCTGTGGCAGCAGCATCCATTTTGTGATGCTGAGGCTCTGTTTAACTTTAACCGGGTAAACCAGTAACTGCATGTCTTCTCCCTCTATGTTATGTTATGTTATGTTATATTTACTTTTGTATAGCGCACGGCTACTCAAAAAGAGTGTCCCAGCGCTTTGAGTAAGGAGGGCTACAACACATTAACATAACACAGTTAAAAGAAGACAAAAGGCAGAAGGGGCAGACAACAAAGCGGCCTACTGAATAAACAACCAGGTTTTGAGACCTTTTCTAAAAGCAAGTAAGCTAGTGGCTCCCCGAAGTGTGAGCGGCAGAGAGTTCCACAACTGTGGCGCCAATAGTCCAAAAGAGCGACCTCCCAGGCGAGCTCTCTTCACACGCGGGACAACCGCCAGAAACAGGGATTCTGACCTCAGAGAACGAGCCAGATGGTAAAAGGCAAGTCTCTTTTGGAGGTACTTTGCTCCCATCGCATGGAGAGCCTTATAGGCCAAAGTCAAAGCCTTAAAGGCAATCCGTTTGCGGATTGGAAGCCAATGCAGCGTCT
Organism: Lissotriton helveticus; assembly: GCF_964261635.1. Classification (NCBI taxonomy): domain Eukaryota; kingdom Metazoa; phylum Chordata; class Amphibia; order Caudata; family Salamandridae; genus Lissotriton; species Lissotriton helveticus. Next base: position 598,820,283 of record NC_136071.1, on the reverse strand, counting down.
GCAACAAGCCCGCTGCACTGGCACGTCTGTTCAACCCAAAAATGGCCCTCGCGGCAGCGTTCTGCACAACTTGAAGCTGCTGTAGCAGATACTCTGGCAGGCCCAGGTAAAGAACGTTCGAGTAATCTAACCTAGAGCCGATCAGAGCCTGCACAGTCAACTTCCTGTGCTCCTCAGACAAAAGGGGGAGAAACCTCTAGAAGGGTGGAATGCTACCGCTGCCGCCAGAACTGGCGGGAGGGGGGGGTAGTATTCCAAAGTGTTTGACACCCTGCACGACATGTTTTGATAAAGCCAAACCAAAGTTAGCATTAACCGTGAGGATTATAATGCACTCAAGAGTATATGGTATGGCTATATCATAGAACAGCTATAAGGAGATGGTTCCGAAATCTGCAGAGGGACTCAGCTCATGCTAGGGCACCCTCTCACATAAAACCAAGCACTCTGCATCCAGGATTGTTAAGGCCTGCCATAGGAGGGACTTATAGGTGTATATGTGTCTATACGTATATATAGATATAGGTATACTATATCCAAGTAAGGGGTGATTACACCACCTTACCCAGGCTGTGTGAACAGACCTGTGGTGTCAGTTTGGAAGGCAAACCAGGGGTGGCACAATACATGCTGCAGCCCCTGGTAGGCCTAGGGTGCACCTATGCCCTGGGTACCTATGGTACACTATACAGGGGCTAACAAGGGTGACCCAGTACCCAATCTGGTATGTACCTAAAGTACATGGTATAAATTTAGAGAAAGAACTGCTGGACTGTGGGCCTGATTAGCAGGTCCACAGCCACACTAAAGTCGAAAAACTACAGAATCACAGCAAAAAGTGGGGGTAACCATAGGAAGCAGACCCTACTCTCCTACATCGATCAGTATGAATATATCATTTACACCGATGGATCTGCTCAACCGGCCATAGGGAGTAAGCAACAATACCACGCAGCATGTGCTATCATTAAAGGTCACATGTGGGATGGGAAGTCCCATTCAAGTTTCACCAACATGCAATCTCTAGGACACTGCACAGCTCCGTTGGCAGAGCTAAAAGCACTAATGCTGGCACTTGTAAATATGGATCACAAATTCCCCACACTAATTGTGTGATTATTTTTATTGTGTGCAGTCATGCAATGAATATCTACATCATTGGGAAGAAAACTGGTTCAAAGACGCAAAAGGTGGCACAATTAAGCATAAAATGCTATGGGAACAGGTATTGGAATGGAAAAACGATCTACCAAGGGCTCACGTGATTCATACACGGAGTCATCAGCGTTATGGCGTTCACGTTGATGGGAATTCATTGGCTGATGAAGCCGCAAAGGGGGCTGTACTCACGACTTCCCTTGGCTGCAATCACTCAATCAAAAAGAGGCTAGACGGGAGATTATGGTTGCTGTCATTGCTTCGCGCGAGGGCAGCACAGCAGTACTTATTTATTTATAAAGCGCAACATTCATCCGTAAGGATATCATGGTGCTAAGGAGAGCAAATCCTAAATGCAGGGGGTTCAGGGAAAGATTCCTAAGTGGTGAATCAGTCCTTGGGAAGAAGATGCTTTTTTATTCCTTGGGGAAAAGATGCGTTTAGCTTAAAGAGCCAAAGAAATTTCCACTCAAGTACTCCTACAAGTTAGATGCAAACAACATACCATATGCTCAGATTCCTGGAATGGGGGATAGAGTAATACCAAATATGGATCGTAGACAAGGTCTGATTGTTGCAGCACACAAGGGTTTGGGCTCTACGCACACAGGCGTTAAAGCGACTATTTCATCATTGAAACAGCGCTATTGGTGGCCAGGTGTAACAACACAAACTAAGGACTATGTCTTAAAATGTGCGTTTTGCCGGTGAGCCAGAATGATTGGAGGAACTGCAGCTCTGCACCACAAAAGGAGGATATACAGACCTCTCATCCATCAGAGCAAATATCCTGACAAGCAAAACAATTACAGTACTCCATGAACAGATCAGCTAGTCTATTGAAGATCAAGAAAAATGGAGCCACTGGATCAACTGGCCATCTACAGATATAGAATATCAGTCAGCAAACTATCCAGTTAAGGATAAATTACTTTAAAAAATCCTACCATATCTTTTTCTTTAGAGAGAGGAGGATCTTACTCATATGACAGTATAAATCTCGTATTTGCCTTCATTTAAGACTGCAGAATATGACGATAAAATCCCCAGGACTCTCTATCCAATAAGGTTTTTATAGCAGATGAAAATATCTTGCACCGGTCATCGTGATCAGGTCAGTTAGTTCATTAAAGTCTGTTTAGATCCAGAGAAACAGAGTCTTCTGGTTAACTGGTTATCGTCATACATCGAGTTGCAGGCAGTATTTATTCCAGCCAAGATCAAATAAACCTAAATTAAAACCACTGGTAAAGAAAATCCAGAGGAAGGCAACTTGCCGAAACGCGTTGCAACAAACATCATTACCAGTAATGACAGTTATGAACTGATGAATTATGTTACAATTTTGATGCAATAGTTGCTGTAACCAGTTTATAGAATCTGCACTATATGTATCGGCATTAGACGGGATAGACTTTGAAAGAAATATAGTGGTAGTTTTTCATTTATGTATGACTACAATTAATTATAAATGTACATTCAAACTGGAGAAAATTGATTATGTAAATATGTTACATGACGCCTTTTTACTAAAATATTTATAAAAATAATCCCTTTTTTCACAAGAAAAACTACAAAGAGAATAATAATAAAAAAAGAATGTTCTATATCATTTTTTCTCTGTGTATAATCTTGGATCTATAGTTTTTTTCATGAACAATTTGTTTTGAGATTATCATCGAACCTGATGTAAACTAAATCCCTCCCCTTCGCTTCCCAAGAGTTGTATTCCCTGATAGGGTTATCCGTTGTTCAGGGGCTTGTGCATTTTCAAGAGTTAAAATGTGTCCAGCAAATGAAAGGCTCCACCATAACATGTCCGGCACAGGCATCATTCATTAAATCTGACAAACCTCTCGCTTGTGTGTATCTGGACCAATGCGGCCCCTTAGAATCTGATGGGGCTTACAAGTATATCTTTGGTTGCAGTGGATTCATGCTCAAGATTCCTATGGGTATGGCCTCAGCGTTCGGCTGACGCTCGAACTGTTATCAAAGATTTGCGAGTCTTCATAGGGACATACACAGTTGGCACTTTACATTCTGACCGTGGCCCGGCGTTTAGCTCTCTGCTTACAAAGAGGCCATGGAAAGTATGGGCGTAGCATTCTCTTACTCCTCTCCGTACCATCCGGAGGGAAATTCAGTTGTGAAGAGGAAAAACCGTGACATAAAGCAAACTTTAACAGCTAGGGTATTAGGCAAGGGCGGTGGTTCAGTCAATCACTTATATGGGGTACAGAGAGCCCTCAACAAACTGCCAAGAAGTTCTCTAGGGGTGTCACTCCTTACGAGGTCCTATTTGAGACGGGATGTGGGTACCTGATCTTGATTGTGAAGGCGCAATGGCAAATGAAAAACCATTTGATATCCATGAGCGTTTGACTGTTTTACAGGATCTAAATGAATCCAGGACACAACAACGTAACGTCCACAAAAAACAGACCTGCACTGGGGAAGTCAAGGCAGTCACAGCAAGGCCTCTCTGGATCCCAAAAATCGGGGATCTGGTCAGAGAAAAAATAGCGGACAAGTGAGAAGTCGGGCCATCCTACAGAAAGCCTGTACTGGTCCTAGCAGTACAAGGAACAAGAACTGTACTTTTGCTGCCTCTTGCTGAGAAAAAGGAGAAAAGATTTGTTTCAAACGACTTATTCAAACCACACTAAGTGGCCGATACTGAACAGTAGGCCTTGTGGACTCCACAGTAGCAGACGCTCACCTCTAGCTACAATCCAAGAAGTTCAAACAGAAAGACTCATCACATTTGAAGAGCCTCCTGTACAGAATGAAGGACTATGCAACAATGCTATGGAACTCATTCCTCTTGAACCCGAAGTTCAACTTCAAAATCAAGCATTAGGGAAACACTCAGGTTGCAATCAGACCAAATACAGACGTCTACGTCAACATGCCTCGACTAGAGCAAAATGCGATTTCAGCAAATTCAGATGTAATCCAACAATTGATCGAACTACCTCTGGCTACTTCATGCACTTTGATACTTTTTCCTTGGATCTAAGTGAACCTGAAACAACGCCAACCCAACAAACACGCAGGCAACAAATCAAGAACTTTCTGCACTTTCTTAAAAAGACTTACCTGGTATCACCTTGGGTAGAACTCAGGGTAATTACTGGGATATTGTTCTTTCTTTTCTAGCTAGGCTTAGTTATAACCTTTAACATGCTTGTTAATGGACAATGCCTTCAAAAAAGCTCTACAGCCCAAAAAGTCAACTTGATTCTGAAGCTACATCAGTCATCACATCGTGAACAAAGAGACTTGTCATCAGTGAACATTACAGCAGTTCCTATACTGGACGGTATAGTGTGGGGCAAGGTTGATTTCAAAATATTTGGTCCGACTGAACTTTTAAAAATTTCTCATGGATTTAAAATTTCATTAAGTGATAACATTACCTCCAGTACATTTTTCTGATGATTGGGACACTGAAACTGTTAATAACCGGTTATCTGATTTAGAAAAAACTGCTGCATTTCCGAACACTGAAATGTTAGAAGGTACTTCAGACTATGACACTTTGTACTGTTACCAACATTATGGTCATAATTTCCTGCACAAATCTATTTCACCCTAGAAATGTTTTTGAATACCACCAATGGGAACTATGACCTATACCACCAAAAAGTAGTCGCAAACATTTGCACAGAAATTTTTATATTTTTCAGGGTTTAAGACCACTGACCCGACCTCGCATTATTATAAGGTTACACCAACAACTGCACTGAAAATTATGTTGACAAACACCAAACCGATTTACTCTGCTTCCTTTATTGCCCAATTCTCTGACCATGGTTTTGACCTATGGAAGGAGACAACAGACTTAAAATCGATCTGGGGATCTAGGGACTGGCAAGTCCAGGGAACAGAAGCACTATTTAGAGCATGCCTCATTCCACACAGATGGCATTTCTGAATGACCCTGTGCAACAGACATCTTGTCTTGGACTAGCCAAGAACAAGGATCTGAACACACCTCTGTTTCCAACTTCATCACAGATGGAGGGGTGGCAAAAATTCATTCGACTTCACAGGAAGGGGCAACAGTAGATGACATTTTACAGTTCAATAGATCAGACCCTAGTTGGAAAGAATGGGTGGTTTGGCCCTTAGACACGAACATATGTCATAAAAGATTCTTGGGTGTCACCGAAGGGTTCAATATCCATAGGACAGACCCACGTTATGTACAAAGAGAAGGAATCCTGGGAATTACCATGTAGATTTCGATTCCGAAGTGGAGATCGAGAAGTTTTTCTATCTGAAAGAAACACGTAGTGATAGATTCCTTACCTTAAAATTAGCCCCAGTCGTCAGACTGGATCTGGAAAGTTTTCATCAGCGGTACCCCTGTGCGTCGGTAGGCGTTGTTGTGCGGCTCCGCGTGCTTCGTTGGTGCCGGGATGACGTCCCTGGAGCTACTTAGACGCGCCCACACATCAGTTCTTTCTTTTTCCACACCAGAAAGCACAGATCCGGGAAGAGCTAGTACCCCCAGTCACTTTTTGACTGAGTTTTCTGAGGCCTTTTGTCTCATTTTCTCGAGTGGATCGACTCCTGGTGTCGTAGGGATGCCCGGCTTCAAGAACTGTGGTGACTGTCACTGCATGATGTCGGTGGCGGACCCACACCGCGTGTGTCTACTGCCTGGGGCGCGACACGACTCCAAGTTTGGCCCCGTCTGCCGGGCCATGGCGCTGAAGACTTTGCAGTATCGGTCCCTTAAGTTGCTGGAAGTCCGGCAGTCGGCTCCGCGCCCCTCAACGTCTCGGTCCCGAGGGAGGTTGAGGGACCGGTCACGGAGACGTCACCATCATTCTTCTGGATCTAAGTCTTCGCACTCGGGGTCAGGTAAGTCGAAGCATTCCAAAAAGAAGTCGAAGAAGCGTTGTCGCTCTTCGACTTCCCATCGCAGCTGAGGGTGCGTGTGGTGCCGCCCCTGCGGCTCTGGTGGAGCCTACGACGTTGCCACCGGCCTACCCACCCTTTCCGGGTCAGTCGGCCACGCCTGCTCAGGTGCAAGAGTTTCTTGCTGCGATGGCCTGACTCTTTGGGCCATCTGGGCCTGCCGGCGCGCCTAAGGGCCCCGCAGGCCTGACTGGGGGTCCTGTTCTTCCATCACCGGCAGCGCCGGCCCCGCAGGACCCCCTGGGATCCGCGATCGGACCCTGGTCGACGCCAGTTGAACTAATAACTCCACCGACGTCACCCGCTCCTCGGGACGTCGTCCCCTGGTTCAGCCCTGACACAGTGCCAAATTGGCGCCGCCCAGGGCCGATTCAGACGCCAATGGGGCCCTTTTTGCCCTTTGTCCGTCCTACTTATTTTCAGCCTGTTCCACAGACTTCGGAGGAAGGGGAGGAATGGGAGGGGTCTGAGGACCCTCTAGCACAGGAGTGATATGGTTGCGCAGGTGCTGCCTAACTGTCCGGAGGAGGCCCAGACAGTCCTCTCCCGAGCTATTGCTGCTGGGAGAGACGCAGCTAAGTTAACCATACGTTGTGGGCTGGTCACCGCCGACTCGCTGGGCAGGTTGATTTCTGGGACCATGGCGCTTAGGTGCCACGCCTGGCTGAGAACAACTGGCTTCTAAGGGGATGTCCAGAACACTCTGATGGACATGCCCTTTGATGGCATTGTCCTCTTTGGCAATAAAGCAGATAGTGCATTGGAGCGCTTTAAGGACTCCCGGGCTACAGCCAAGTTCTTGGGCCTGTCGGCCACTCTGCCTCCACCGCCATCTGCTTTTCGCTCCTTTCGTGGCCACAGAAGGGGTGCCCACCACGTTCGCAGAGCCACAGGCCACGGCAACAACAGCAGCAGCGCGGCGGTGGACATGGGAACCGTTGAGGTGGTTCAGGGGGCCAGCGGGCGGGTCAGTCCACCTCCACCCCTGCAGCATCCACTGCAAAACCTTCCTAGTCCGGAATTTCAGGCCCATCAAATGCCAGTGGGTGGCAGAATTCGCCATCATTTCCCCCCACTGGCGCAACATCACCTCGACAAGTGGGCGCTGCAAATTGTCCGAAGGGGCTACTCCCTCCCCTTCGAGACCACCCCTCCAGCCATGCCACTTCAGTACCACCACATTTCGGGGGATCACTTGGTACTTCTCCAGCAGGAAGTTGCGGCCCTCTTGTCCAAGGGGGCCATCGCGCCCCTTCCAACCCCAGAAGTAGTTGGCGAGGCAAGATGGCGGCCGCTACTGTGGCCGTGTGAGGTGCTCCACTGATGACCCCGTTCAAAATCCCTGCCAGCGGTGATTTCCCTCCCGAGTAACAGCTTGAGAACGCTATTCGACCAGCCTGTTACCGACCTCTCCATTCGTTGGAATATTGCTGATTTTCGGCCAAGTTTGGGATCTGTTAGAGCTGAGTTAAAAGTGCTCCGTGTGTTCCGGCAGCTGAAAGCTACTTGTTTTACCACCTTGGGCGTTTCCCACGGCGCAAGGAGAGAGCGGTCCCAGCTGGGCGCATTTGACTGAACGAGTGCGGGGCTCCGAGGTAACGACTGCCCTGGTTCCGTGTGGTGGATTATTGCCTATTTTCCCTTCGCCTCTGTGTTGTTTGGCGAGCAGGCTGTGCACTCTGCTCGGCTCATTCACCGAGTCGAACGATTGAAAGCGTCTGAAAAGCCCGTTCATCTTCGTGCTGCAAACATTTCCACTTTCAAAAAACAACAAGTGATGGACTGAATGTGGATCAATGTCACACACTCCCCCAGTCAAAAGATCTGGGCCCAAATCCATCGTTTTTTTGCACTCCACACCACCCTGGGTCAGATAATGGCTTTATGCAAATCAGCTCTGACCCTGTTGCCCCATGGGAACAGTCCAGTCCGAACTACAACAGCCATATCTTTCCCAGACCGGAATCAAGCATCCGAGGACCGGACCGGTTTCGAGGTAACACCTCTCTTCAGCCCGGCTAGCTTGACTCCAAGTGGTGTGGAGTGCCTGGGACCCACGTCTGGGCATCCCCAGCGCACTCAGGGCGGCAATTGCAAAAAACAACAAGTGATGGACTGAATGTGGATCAATGTCACACACTCCCCCAGTCAAAAGATCTGGGCCCAAATCCATCGTTTTTTTGCACTCCACACCACCCTGGGTCAGATAATGGCTTTATGCAAATCAGCTCTGACCCTGTTGCCCCATGGGAACAGTCCAGTCCGAACTACAACAGCCATATCTTTCCCAGACCGGAATCAAGCATCCGAGGACCGGACCGGTTTCGAGGTAACACCTCTCTTCAGCCCGGCTAGCTTGACTCCAAGTGGTGTGGAGTGCCTGGGACCCACGTCTGGGCATCCCCAGCGCACTCAGGGCGGCAATTGCAAAAAACAACAAGTGATGGACTGAATGTGGATCAATGTCACACACTCCCCCAGTCAAAAGATCTGGGCCCAAATCCATCGTTTTTTTGCACTCCACACCACCCTGGGTCAGATAATGGCTTTATGCAAATCAGCTCTGACCCTGTTGCCCCATGGGAACAGTCCAGTCCGAACTACAACAGCCATATCTTTCCCAGACCGGAATCAAGCATCCGAGGACCGGACCGGTTTCGAGGTAACACCTCTCTTCAGCCCGGCTAGCTTGACTCCAAGTGGTGTGGAGTGCCTGGGACCCACGTCTGGGCATCCCCAGCGCACTCAGGGCGGCAATTGCAAAAAACAACAAGTGATGGACTGAATGTGGATCAATGTCACACACTCCCCCAGTCAAAAGATCTGGGCCCAAATCCATCGTTTTTTTGCACTCCACACCACCCTGGGTCAGATAATGGCTTTATGCAAATCCTTCACTTGTTGTTTTTTGCAAACATTTCCACAGCCTGATAACCTACGGAAGGACCCTTCTGAGAAGCGGAGAGCTTTGGCGCCTTTGAAGTATTGAAGGTAAAAGGGGCAAAAAAGAATATATCCAATATCAAACTTTCTGCGCTGGGCTTACATTTTTTTCTTAATAATCCCCGAAACCTGCAATAGACTTTTTTCTTTACAAGGATGGCGCCGAAGGGAAGGGGCACCGCGAGGATCAAAGGTGGGGCAGCGGCTGAGATACCGGCTGAGACCCCAATTAGCGGGCTACAGAGCTTTCCTGCAGATAGAATGAGCAATGATACCAAAACTAGAGGGGCTGTCTGCAAGTCGACTATAGCTTGCGCTGATGGTGGCTCCGACAGTATGGCAACCGGAGCAGGGGGTGGAAACGCCAATGGGCAAACTGTGAAAACGCAGCCTGGATCGGTAGCTGCTCCACAAATGCAAGTGCAAGGGGGGCAAGGCGCACTAGGAGCTTTACAGAGTCATTACCGAGATTCAGCAGCCCACCAGACCCAAGAGACACCTATCAAACTAAAAACTGTTGCAGCAATTTTTGATAAAAGGCGGGGTGCCAGGTCGAAAGAGAATGCAAAGCTGAGTCTGGAGAACACAGACAAAAATAACGCTGTGGGAGCTGGTAGAAAAGAGGTCTCGTCAGCGACAAAAGGTAATCCTGCTTCGACAGCGGCAATCACTTCGGCAATGGCTGTAGAAGATGCTACCTCTGTCCGGTCCGAATACTGAACCATCTACTCTGGTTTTGGATAAGGGGCTCGAATCCGAGACAGATGGAAAATTTTACTCAATGTCGGACCTAACGACCATGTCCAACAAGGAACATGAATCAGATAGTGTCAGCAATCTTGGGGACTGGGGGGGATCTCCCGGATGATGAAGAAGGAGATGAACTTGAACAGTTTCTGTCCCAGGACACGGTGAAGAAAACAAAGGATATTAGTGAAGGAGTACAGCGTGATCGTGTACAGCCTTTAGCACAGATTAACCTGGACGAAGAGCTGGAAGAGGATTCAATCACGCTTGGCTTGATCTATAAGACTGTTATGATGCACCGAAGTGAAACAAAAATTGAGGGACAGCGAACGCAAGGCGCTGTAAGGAAACTACAGAATACTGTACGGCGGTTAATAAAAACTTGTGCTGAAGTAACATCACGGGTTGTGGAAGTAGAGGAGAGAGTATCCTCTGCAGAAGATACCCTAGCGAAGCAACAAACTGCGGTAGTGTCCTTACAAAAATCTAAGGTCGACGTGGACTGGAAGCTCACGGACCTACAGAATAGAGCACGCCGTAATAATCTACGCGTGTTAGGAATTGCAGAAACAAGAGAGGGGGCAGATCCTCGTAAGTTTGTTGTCCAGTTGTTCAAGGAAGCTTTTCCAGAATTAACTGCATGGAACTGGGAAAAGGAAGTAATCCGTGCCCATAGGTTCCCGTTTGTGGCGCGACAGCGTGAGAGAGAAAGACAGGGTGACCAAAATTCATACCCAAGGGCAATTTTAATTTGCTTGAATAATTATTTGCTGCGAGAAGCTCTTTATGATTTAGCAAGGCTGGGAAAAAAACGAATTGGTATGGGGTGTGAGTTCTTTGTTCGCCCGGACATCTGCCTGACTGTCAACGAACGATGGCAAATGCCGAAATTATTTGTTCCCTTTCAGGCAATAGGAGCCCAGGTTTTTCTGCTCAATCCCTCCAAACTAAAGGTCATTATTAATGGTCAAATGAGGTTTTTTACATCCGGTAGGATGGCGCAGGACTACTTATCAGTTCTGGAGAAAAACACAAAAATATGTTAAAAATGCTAAAAATAAGTCATCTAGTATCGGATCTTGATATCGGGAACTTATAACCTGTTATCTTATGTAATGCACTGGGAATTGGGAATATCGGGTGGAGGGTAGGGTTAATCACTGCCTTAGTTATCTGTTGAAGTATCAATAAGTGTATATCTCTTTCCAAGGATATGTACTTCTCTATTTATGTCTTATGATATAATTGGGTACTCTGCTCTCTTTGCTAAATTTATTTGCTCAGGAGACAATGATGTTAATTGTAATTGTTTCGTATGCATAGGTAGAGTAGGAACATTTCTTCTTTTCTTTTCCCCCTTTTTTTTTTTAGGGAAATGTATAGGTTTCGTTTCTCTGTAGCTATGCAATGTATAGTTTCTAAGGATTTCGGATCAAGGATTTGGTATCCAAAATTAAGCTTATCCTGTTAAGAGGAGAAAACAGTTGGGTTTAAGAGAGGGGAAAGAGAGTGCCATATGAGTGTGGTAGGGAATTTGATGGGGTGGGGGAACGGTTGTTGCACCTCAACATCGCTGAGGACTGTGTCCTTAAGCCTCATTCTGGGTGGTGCGGGTGTGGGGGGAGGGTGTTCTAGGGTGTGGTAAGGGGTGGGGGCGGGAGAATGGGGAGGCTATAAAATCAAAAAAATGTGAGACTCATTTTGCAAAATTGGCAGTACAGATTGTCCATATAATGGTAGGTAGGTACTACGGTACATTATTAAGGCTGAGGAAAGCTTAGTCACGTTTGATTTTTCTGTGTTTTGATGGGGCAGGATAAACTTGTTATAGGCACTTGGAATATTTGTGGTCTTAACGATGCCAAAAAGCGTGCTCTTTTTTTCTAAAATCGTTAATTCTATGCGGGTAGATATACTTAGTATACAGGAGACACATATACCATCGGGGGAGTGCTTAAGGCTGCCTGGGTTCGAGGTTTTAGTCTGTTCTAAACAGACCTCTATGATTAGAGGGGTCGCCATATTCATGAAGCGTGGCGTAGGTCTATGTAATAGGACATTGGGGGATAGGATGGGTAGGTGGGCCATAGCGGAATTGTGCATAGGTGGTAAACTGTTAACAATCTGCAATGTATATGGGTCGAAATTAGATGATCCTGATGTGTTCAAATATTTAGACGTTGAATTGGCAGCCTGGCCTAGCCCACTTCTTCTCTGTGGAGATATGAATATCAATATTTTAAGTCATTTTGATCTTGCCAGCGCTCATAATTATGTGGGGAGAAAGGCAAAAGTATTCAAAGCTCTTCCGGCTCTTCTTCAGGAACATGGTCTTGCAGACTTATGGTTTCTGCATAATAAAATAGAGGATGGATTTACGTTTTATTCTATACCTCATAAGAAAAATGTTAGGTTAGATTTGTTTTTTTGTCAAAACAGGTGGCAGCTGCCTCTGTTATTTTCTGTCAGCCACGGCTCCTTTCTGACCATAATCCACTGATCGCTGAATGTCCTTGGCCACGAATTAGGAAACCACCTAGGGATTGGACGTTTGAAAGGAAGCTATTATTTGAGATGGGGTACTGCTTACACATCAAAAAATGGGTAGCTCAATTTTTGAATATTAATAGGGGGTCAGCTACAGACCAAGTGGTTTGGGACACGCTGAAAGCTGGACTACGGGGCGAGACTAAAAGCTTTTCCTCCTATAGGTGGAATTTAGAACAAGAGCAGATGCGTATTGGAGTTAAAGAGCTTAGGGAGGCAGAAATTGAACTTACTTTAAATATTAAGGATGGACAAGATATAGTGCCCTGCCAACAAAAGGTAGCGATTCTTAAAGCCCGGCTGTTGGAGTCTTTTGGTCAGGACCTAGCGTTGAAGTATTTACAATATCGCACAGAGATGTTTGAGTTTGGGGAGAACTCGGGCAGGGTCCTTGCCAAAAGACTCCGCCAGCGAAGTATACAGACTCAGGTTGTAAAAATCCAAGACGAACGCGGAATAATACATGATGCTCAGGAAGAGGTTAACTAAGTGTTTCTGGATTTTTACTCTTCTTTATATCGAGAAGATACTTCTAGGCTTAATACAGAGAGGGCCGCGGAAGATTTTTTAGCAGATGTTTTGACTGCTGTTATTTCTCCCGAACAAGCTGAATTTCTGGCCACCCCCATTCAATGGGAGGAGGTAGAGCTCGCTGTAAAATCCTTGGCTAATGGTAAGGCTAGTGGCCCAGATGCAGTCCCATTAGAATTTTATAAGGTATTTTTAGCTGAAATTGGACAGTTTTTTCTTGAGGTTATTAAGAGCAGCCCAGAGGGGTATAGTGCCGGAATAATGGCAAAATGCAACCATAGCGTTGTTTAAAAAAAAAAGGGCAAACCTGAGTTGTTACCATCGTCATTTAGGCCGATCTCTCTAATCAACAGCGACTCGAAAATGTATTCAAAAATAATGGCAGGCCGACTCGTGCAAGTGATTACTTCGCTGGTCTCTGTACACCAGCACGGATTCATACCGGATCGGGACACAGCTGATCATGTTAGACGCTCCATTGCATTACTGGACTGGGCCCATGTTACGAACTCTCCCCTCGGGTTGATCCTGTTGGACACCGAGAAGGCGTTCGACAGGGTCTCCTGGGGGTTCCTGTGGGCCGTCCTGAAGTTGAAAAGATTCCCAAGAGAATTCATACAGGCGATTTGTGCGATGTATTTCTCTCCAAGAGCGCAACTTCGTATTTCTGGACAGCAGACTAGCTTTTTTTCCATCACTAGGGGCATGTGACAGGGGTGTCCCTGTTCACCCCTGCTGTTTGCCCTGTATATAGACCCCTTTCTTTCTAAAATCGAGGCTTATCAGAGTATAGTACCGATAAGAGCTGGCAATACGTCGTATAATCTGTTAGCTCATGCAGATGATATAGTCGTCATAACATCAGATGTTTCATCTGCGTTTAGGGAACTCAAGGAACTAGCAGGGCGCTTCGGGGCAGTATCGGGCTATAAGCTCAATGTCTGAAAGACCCAGGTGGTTCAGACGCCTGGCATGGCAATTTCTGATGCCCCAGTTGTTCCCGAAGCCACGTATTTAGGGGTGCGTATAACCTCCGCTGTGGATAGCATTCCGGATCTAAATATTTTATCGGTGATAGATGAAGTAAACACTAAATTAGAGCGGCTTGATAGCCTACATTTATCTTTATATGGACGCTGCAGCGTCATTAAAATGTTAGTCCTTCCTAAGTTTTTATACCTGTTTAGGACCATCCCTCTTTTGTTTTCCCAAACATGTTTGGCAAAGGCAGATAGGGTTTGTTACAGGTTTTTGTGGGGTTATAGGCGCGCACGTGGGGCAGCTAAATGGATGTGTCTTCCCCGTGATCGAGGGGGCTGGTCGGTTCCCAGTCTCGTTATGTACTATTGGGCAGCAATGTTACAAGGAATGGGCGTGTTGCTATGTGGAGATAAAGCGAATGTACCAATATGTAATCGCCCTACTATTTTTGAGATCGGGCTGGGGTCTGCTACAAAGGATATTTTTCTTGAGGTCCTCGAACCTAGCTATTACAAGAGAACCCGCTTTAAAGTTTTGATTGCTGCATGCACTATTTGGCGGTTGATCAGGAGGAAATTAGCTATTCCAAATATGAATTTATATACGCCTTTTAAAGCCACTCGAATGTTTCCTAGTATCTTTCAGGGCTTCGTTATGCATAGTTGGCAAAGCAAGGGTGTCTATGGGCTGGGCGATATGGTGGAGGACGGAGTAGTTTTACCCTACAGTGATATTAGGAATAAATTCAAGTTATCTCCACGCGACTTTTTTAAGTACTTACAGATTCAAAGCTTTATCCAAAAATATTTGAAGAAAACACCTGGTATGCTGGAGAAAGTACCAATTATTGAATTGATCAATAAGAGAAGCAGAATAGGAATGCTGTATCAATGTATAGTTTCAACTCTTCCGAATGATCTGACAGTTCAAAGCGCTAAGTGGGAATTGAAATTTGGAAGGGCTGGTATTGATTTAACTTCGGTGTTAGAACTCGCCAGTCAGGTTATTGTGTCAGGCTCACTCAAGACTCAAAGTTATATGGCAATGTAAGATTTATATTACACGCCCGCTAAGATTGCAAAGTGGGGTGCCATAAAGGGCAATGCCTGTGCACGATATGGGCTGCTGGCAGCCGATATAATACATATGTTTCATTCCTGCCCAACCCATTGTGGGTTCCTAGAAGATATTGAGCGCTTTATTAATGTTACACTTCAGATTAGATGTGCATTGACTCCGGCACTTGTGATATTTGGGGTTGAGGTCGGTAATACACTAGTAGGCAGTAACTCCTTATATGAATCAGCCCTTATATTTATTGCTATGTTGCAGGTCCGTCTGTGCATAAGATCTCAGTGGCTTTCTCCGGAAGCTCCAACTTTTGTGCAGTGGCGAGCAAGATTGTTAGCTATACACCGGCTAGAATTTTCCGTTTTTTTAATGTAAAGGGGGGAGGAGGCGGCAACTAGCAACCAGGATTTGGGCGCCGGTGGCGGAATGGGTTGGATAAAAGAATAGCAATTCTTTTGCCGCATTATCGTCTTTTATTTCTCCTTTTCTACTCTGCTTTCCTTATTCTCAATCTCTAGGAATGTTTTGCTGTACCGTTTGCCTAATTTGTTTAACGACTTTCTTTGTTGTTCTGTATTAATAACCAATTCTGCTGTGTAAGTAGGAATTTGTATTGCTAAATGTCTGATCTCAATAAATAAAATTAAAAAAAAAAACAAAAAACAGAAGTAGGTCGGGGTTGTTACTCCCACTACTTTCTGGTTCCAAAGGAGGACAACGACCTTCGGAATGTCAATCGCTTCCTCCGGAAGGAGAGGCTCAAGATGCTCACACTTGCTCAGGTCTTGTCTGCCCTAGACCCTGGAGACTGGATGGTAGCATTGGACTTGCAGGACGCTGATTTTCATATCCTCGTCCTCCCGGCCCACCTGCGTTACCTGCGGTTCACGGTAGGCCACAAGCATTTTCAGTTAACCATGCTTGCTTTCCACCTTACCAGCGCCCCTCAGGTGTTCACGAAAGGGATGGCAGTGGTCGCAGCTCATCTGCGGAGATCAGGGGTTTCACTCTTCCCCTATCTTGATGGCTGGTTGTTGAAGGCAGACTCGCCCAGGCAGTCGTCTCCCACCTCCAGATTACGGCCGAACTCCTGCATTTGCTGGGGTTTTCCATCAACGTGCCGAAGTCGCACCTGATTCCCTCTCAGAAGCTCCTCTTCATCGGAGCGGTTCTGGACTCTCGCAGTTTTGGGTCTATCCTCCCGAGCAGCGAGTGCCGGATTATCAGGCTAGGATTCTGATCTTTCAGCCTCTATCCCGGGTTTCGGTCAGGATTACGCTCCGGCTCCTGGGCCTCATGGCCTCCTGCATCCTGCAAGTGGATGATGCCAGGTGGCATATGCGGGCTCTGCAGTGGGATCTGAAGTTCCAGTGGGCACAGCAACAGGGCAACCTGTCGAGATCTCGGAGGGCACTGCACAACACTTGCAGTGGTGGCTCATGAATCGCGATAGGGTCAATGGCAGACCCCTCTCCCTTCCCCAACCGGAACACACAGTTGTGACAGACGTGTCCCTTCTGGGGTGGGGTGGCCACATGGGAGAGGTGAAGATCAGAGGCCTCTGGTCTCCGTCGGAGTCCCAGCTCCATATGAACCTTCTGGAGTTCGGGTGATCTGATTTCCACTGAAGGCATTCCTTCTGTCTGTCGTGGGGAGAGTAGTGCAGGTGATCACAGAACACACCACCGCCATGTGGTACTGCAACAAACAAGGCGGGGTGGGTTCGTGGGCCCTATGTCAGGAGGCTCTACGCCTCTGGACATGGGTGGAACATAAGGGCATTTCCCTGGTGGTTCAACACCTGGCAGGTTCTCTGAACGCCAGGGCAGACTAACTCAGCCGCCGGTGCATGATGGATCACAAATGGAGTCTGAACTCGGACGTAGCGCAAGGTCTCTTTCAGCAGTGGGGAGACCTGCCTCTCGAAGTCTGTGATGTTATCTTGGAAGCCAGGCGTCCCTCCACTAAAACGATATACGCCTGCAGGTTGAATACGTTTGTGGCATTGTGAACAGCAAAGGCTGTGGATCCCCTTTCTGCCCCTCTATCGGAGGTCCTTCTATTTCTCCTTTCTTTGGCCCAGCAGGGCTCTGCTCTTGGCACTATCAAGGGCTATCTCTCGACCATTTCAGCCTTTTTATGTTTTTTAGATCAGCCTTCTCTTTTCAAGTCCCCCGTTGTTAATAGATTCTTAAAAGGCATTACTCATCCTTTCCCTCCTATTCCTTTCATAATGCCTCAGTAGGACTTGAACCTAGTTCTGACTTTTCTGGTGTGTGCTCCTTTTGAGCCACTTCACAACTGTCCTCTTTGTCTTCTCAATTTAAAGACTGCTTTCCTGGTTGCCATCACCTCTGCCAGAAGAGTGAGTGATCTCCAGGCTCTTTCTTCCAAACCTCCTTTTCTCTCTGTCCATCGGACAAAGTTGTTCTATGGACTCGTCCATCTTTTCTGCCAAAGGTTGTCACTGCCTTTCACATCGGCAGACCATCACTTTGCCCACCTTCTTTCCGCCTCTGCATTTTTCTAAAGAGGAAGAGGCTCCACCGTCTGGACCCAAAACGTTCACTCTCATTCTACCTTAACTGCATACAACAGTTCCGGGTTGATGACCAGCTCATTGTTGGCTACGTGGGCACCAAGAAAGATCGAGTCGTGCACAAGCGGACCATCTCTCGATGGGTCGCTCTTTGCATTGAGGCTTGTTATTATTTGGCTAAAAAGGAGCCTCCGGTGGGGCTGCCTGCCCATTCTACTAGGGCGATGGCAGCCACTACTGCTTTGAGACGGGCAGTCCCCTTGCATGACATCTGTCAAGCAGCTACGTGGCCCGACTGCACACTTTTACCAATAATTACTGTCTGGACAGCCTAATCCGGAGAGACCGAGTCTTTGACCGTTCTGTTCTCCAGGACTTTCTGGTGGGATCTTGGTTCGCAGACCCACCACCAGGGTTGGTATTGCTGGGGTATCTATTCTAAGGTAAGGAATCTATCACTACGTGTTTCTTTCAGATGCAACAGTTACTTTCCTTGGATAACAATATATCTGTAAGAAACATTAGTATTGATAGATTCCTTACTGCCCCACCCATTCTCCCTATTCTGCGAACTGATTTCTAGAGTTAAGGTTATCCCTTTCAGGGCCCTAGTTTCATGGCCCCAGTGGTCAGTTTCTTGCATGGCTCTGTGTTCCTGGCACGGAAAGTCGTGTTCAGAACTGACGTCCGTGCGCGGAGGCGCATCTAAGTAGCTCCAGCTGCTTCATCCCGGTGCCGACGCCGCCTACCGATGCGCAGGGGTGCTGCTGATGAAAACTTTCCAGATCCAGTCTGACGCCTGAGGGTAATTCTAAGGTAAGGAATCTATCACTACTAATGTTTCTTACAGATATATTGTTACCGAAGATAAGTAACTTGTGCAAGTGGTACAAACTGTAAGAACGCTTTAAGCGGTTCTCTCAGGTGCCAGGGCATTTCACTGCACAGAGCATGTAATGGTTTGGTAGCGAATTTGTCTTGCCACATGAAAGGGACTCCAGCTGCCGTGATTAAACTGGTATTCGAGCTGCTCTCTAGTGGGAGTTACTTGATGCTGAACAGTCAAGGTTGCTGGGGGATTCTTCCGGGCATTGCCTTACTGGTCACTGTGAACTACAGGGTTACTCGCTGTATGCAAGTATTGTTCTCCCCACTAAGTACAGTCAGGGAGGCACCGTTATGGCCTTCGCTGAATGTTTCCTTAATACAGTTTGATACTTTAAGCAGACTGAAAGCCATTCTTTTACAGCAAACCGTACCCTTAACCTTAGCTCGAGAGACCTTTGATCTTCAAGATGCAAGGACCTTGACTGAGATACAGGCGTTTATACATACAAACTGCCCCTTTTATTTTGTATCTTTAACATGTCTGATACGAGTGGTATTGTACACCTATTTAAAAGACCATAGGGTCAGGAATTCTAAGCACCTTTCAGAAATCCTCGGAGTTATTCCAAATTGTATACACTCCGTATTCTGAAGCATTTTTGGAGATTTACCTCTAATCCTGTTCTAAATTGAGGGAATCCTGATTGGGCCGTCCATTGTGTAGCAGGTAAATGACAATTACCAACGACATGGCTAAAGCGCTCCTGGAGTGGAAATACCGTGAGCATATGGTACAACATCTGGGCACACCTCGCCTACGGGAACTCAGCGCCTCCTGGTGCCTATCGTTTAGACCAGTCTGGATGGACTGTATCTTACCTGTTCTTCGATGCCTGTTTTGCGGTTAGGAATGCGTGTTGGATCTCTGTCTGACACTTGCAACTGACACACTTGCGGATTTGAATATCTGATAGAGACTACTAGCCGCAGATTCCTCCCCAGGCGTAAGACTGGATCAGAAATTTTTTCTTTCCCACAGCATCTCTGCGCGCCGGGAGGCGGTACCACATGACTCTGCCCTGACGTCTGCGGGCGTGTTGTCAGCAAGGTCACATAAGCCCCACTGCGGCGCGCCGACATCCGTTATTTCTCTTTTCCGCGTGCAGCGTGGATCTGGATCATGTCCTGGCTGTTTTCAGGCCTTCTTTCACGCTTTGCATTGAGGAACAGTGTGCGAATGCCTTCGGGCTTCAAGACATGTACTTCTTGTTTATGTCAGATGATGGCAACGGACCCTCACCCCATCTGTATGTGGTGTTTGGGCGAGCACTACGACTCTACAGACTGCGAAGCTTGTCAGCACCTCAAACCGAAGTCCCGGCGAGAGCGCCGGATGAAATTGCTGTTGGCCCGCTTGTCCAGGTCTGTGTCGTCCCAGCGTCCATCCCCTGCCTCAGAAGCCTGGAACCTCCGATTCCAACTGCAGCATCGCCCTTCACCACGACCCCAAGGGCATCGCTCGCCCGCTGGTAGGTCCTGCAGCTTGTCTCCGAGGCCCTGTCCTCGTTCGGCAGAGGGCGCGGGTTCCCCTCGGGACGTGCGCCCTCGCCCGTCGCCACCCTAACCGCCGTTTCCTGGCGTTGGGGCAACTAGGGCCCAAATGAAAGCCCACACTATGGCTCTGCAGGCTTCTTTGGCCCCCCTCCTCCTCCTGGGACGTCTGCGGATCCCTTGCCTTGCCTTGCCTTGCCTTGCGTCCGCGGAGTCGCCGGCGGCTTCTATCCCGGCGCTGACTAGTTCGGCTTCAGGTTGTTGGGGTGTGGTGTCGTCGAAGTGCGACCCTGCGGGGCTCCCCTCTAAGGCCAACGGCTCTCTGTCTCGCCGCAAATCCCTACGGGGCTCCTTGTGGTGTCGCGGGAGATCGCCGGGACTTAGGGGTCGTTCCCGTGTCCCCCTTGGTCCTCTGTACAGGCGGCTACCTCACCAGAGGCCGAGCCGGCGCCTTTTCGGCGCCGGGGGCTTCCTCCCCGGCCCTGGCGGTGCCGCATGTGGAAGCCGGGGCCTGGGGCGTTTTCCTGAGTCCCTCTCAGTCCTTTATGCAGGCAGATGCCTCGTGTGAGGTCGAGCTGGTGCCGAAACCCTTATCCGAACCGGCTCTGACCCCGCCCCATTTTCCTAGGGAGCACGTGGTGGTGGTCGACTCTGCGCCGCCGATGTCTACTTTGGCGCCGATCGACGTCGCACCGGCACCTGTGGTGGATTCCACGGCGCCGGGCCGGCGTTGGGTCCTTGACTCGTCTCCGGAGGTTTGTCATCTTCTGGTCTCTTCTTCTCCGGAGACGGGACGCTGTGTTGTTGCTTTTTCACTGGCGTCTTCTAGGGAGGGCTCCTCGCCGTCCCCACGGCCTCAACCCTCAGACCCTCTCTTCCGCAGCTCGCTGTTGGTTGTTCCGCCGGCTTCTCCGCCTTTCCTGGAGGCCCCTCAGGTCCCCCACTCGTCCGGGGGCTGGACGTTTATTCCTCCAGCTTGACTTTGGGACGGACGGCTTAGTTTACAGCCGTCGCCCACTGAGGAATTGCTTTCTCCCCCGCGACGCCCTATGGAGGCCCAGTGTAGCCTATGTTCGGGCTATTTCCACGGCCGCTGGCATTTTGCAAATGGGTGACCGTCACCCCATTCCCTACGGCTTTGGAAGTTCTCCACCAGGGCTCTGGTGGACGGGAGCTGCTTCTTCCATTCGAAGCTTTGCTCCACAACTCTCTTCTGGGGGCTTGGGGACGTCTTGCCACGGGTGATCCAGTGCCTCAGCCGCTCCTAAACCGGAACCGTCCTGCTCGGCATGATCCAGTCTGCCTTTCTTTCCACCCTTCTACTCAGGGCCCTCTTCTGCAGACTGCTTTTCCTTCCTTGCCTTTGCTGCTGTTTCCTCCTTCACAGGAGGCCCTGTGGTTGGATTCATGGGGGCGTAACATCTTCGCTTTCTCCAGTGCTGCTTTGCGAGCGCTCAACACACTTTGGGTGTTGGCCAGGGCTATCTCCAGCCTGTGGGATTCTGTAGAGTCCCTTCTGTCTCGCGTCTCCCACAAAAGGTGCCCGCGCTGATCTACGGCACCATGTGTTGGATGGTCGGGAGTTGGCCGCGTTTATTCTCTGTGCGGCCTTGGATGTTGCTGATGCTCTCGGCCGTGCTATCGCCAGTTCTCTGGCTCTCTGTCACCATGCTTGGCTGCAGGATGGTGTTTTTCCTGAGAATATTAGGGAGCGTCTGGTTTACCTGCCGTTCGATGGGGTATTTTTGTTTAACACCCACACGTTCTCCGCCATTCAACATCTCCTTGCGGGGCACCGTCCTCCTCCCCCTCCTTAAGCTTGGCTTGTTGATCCTCTGGGGCTTGATGTGAGGCGTTATCCAAATTTTTTCCTGGAATCTGGTGTTTTGAGTCGCCCGTCTGTGTGGTTTGACTTGCCTTCGGGGTCCCTAGGTTGGTCCCTCTCTCCTGTTGGCTGCTGGTATAGCCCCTCTGGCAATTGTGTATTTTTGGGCTGACTGATAATCTGTCTGTGGTTCGAACCGTAGGTCCTTACGTTCTTGTTCTCTGATGCAGGATTTTTTCCCTAAGAGTGGTTCCCATGTTTTCTGTGGGACATGTCATACCCTAAGTGGGGTATTTGCAGCTATTGTATAGCTCTGTCCTATGCTGGGAGGGTGTGGACTCCCCTTGGGGGGTCCTCCTCATTCCTGGCGTCGCTTTATATCGCTGGTGCGGTTTCTTTGATCTTGTCTGGGCGTAGCTTGCGCTGCTCCAGGTTATGTCATTTTCAGTATCCACTGCATCGCTGGACCAGCTTTGGCATGCCGTCTGCGGTGTTGTGCTGTGGTGTCTCTGCTCTTTTTTGTCTGCCGTTTCAGCGTGGTCCTCTGTCTGGTGTTCCAGGGGGGATAGGATTCCTGGTATTTATCCTGTGTTCTGGTTGACTGCTTTAGTCCGTCCTATGTATTTCTCCTCTTCTCTTTTAGTTGGTCCCACTTCTTTTCGTTGGCCAGTTTGTCTGGAACGGTCTCCCTTTGGGGTTGTTCTTGATTTCCCTGGCCTTTGCCAAGTCTTGTGCTCGGTTTGGTCTGGGCGCTCGGCTTCATGGTACTTGCTAGCTGCCGGCTGCGCACGCCTGCTCTTTCGGGTCCACAGCCAGGAGCCTTGGCGTGTGCCCTTGTGCTCCTGCCTCTTGTTCTGCGGGAGCCTTGCGAGACTACGTTTGTCCTCTCATGCCTACCTTTCTTGTCTGTGGAGCCGTTCCTGCCTTGTCCCCTGACTCGAGGCTGAGGCCGGTTCAGCTGTCCCCTTCACTGTGTGTGTTCTCCTGTGGAGGGCTTTGCCTCCATTTCTACCTCTCCTTGGAGTTTGGGGTGATTCTTTTCTTTCTCAGTACTCCTCTACCGTTATCTGTCCCTCTGAGGCTTTCTGGCGGATGTCCCTGGTACCTTGGATGGGCTTGGGGTGTCCTGGCCTCCCTTCGCCACGTCCTTGCTTCCTTCTGCTTGGTGGGGGCTGGGCCGCCCTTCTTGTCCCTATTACACATACCCTGCTGGGGCCCTGTGCTTGTTCCTACTGGGAGGCTCTCTCGCAGGCCCTCCTCCCTTCAGGGTATGGCTAGGGTATCTATTCTACGTTAAGGAATCTGCAGCTAGTAGTCTCTATCAGATGTACAAGTTACTTACCTTCGGTAACGATGTATCTGGTAGAGGCGATTCTAGCTACAGATTCCTTCACGACCTGCCCTTCCTCCCCTTTCTGCGAGGACCTTCAGCTTGGTCTTCTGCCTGCCTCCGGGTGGTTTTGTCTTCTGCGAGTTCCCTCTTTCACTTCCTCCCTAGTGGGATTCTCGTTCTGTTTGTTTGATCCACCCCTTCCTTCTCGTGATTGGTTGGTGGGTTCATGGGTACTTATGCGTCTCTGTACCCTGGTCTTCCAGTCTGGGGCCTACTCATGCTCTCCCCCCCTTTTTCATTGCTTGAAATTTTTGACTCCTCTGCAGTCCTCTGAGTTGGGGTCTCTTGGTTGTGCCTCGACCCTTAGCTCTTTTGCAGGGAATGCGCCTCTCCTTGCTGGTTTTGTCTTGTGCTAAATTGTCGTTACTCTTCTGTTCTGGCCTTGTTGTCCCTCACTGTTTACAGGCTGGGGTTGCATGCCTTTTTTGTCTGCTGTGACGTTTTTCACATGCTTTTCGGCCTCCTAGGGAGGATGTTGTATTTGCTTGCAGGGTTGCTTCGCAGTAGCTGTGCTCTGCTCTTCCCTTCTATGACTTTCGGTGCCACAGTGCCTGGCACTCTCCCGGATGGTGCTGTTTTGCTTCTTCCCTTTCTGTTTATCTGATTTTTTTCGCACACTGTTTCCATATTCTCACAGTTTGTTTGTGATGGATCCGCGTTGTGGCGCGAAAAGTTCTCTGAAGAAAACGGACTTCGGCGTGCCGGGGTGGGGCTTATGTGACCTTGCTGACGTCACACCTGCGGACGACGTCCGGGCAGAGTCACGTTGTACCACCCCACGGCGCGCAGAGATGCTGTGGCAAAGAATATTTTCAGGATCCAGTCTCATGTCTGGCGATAATTCTACGTTGAGGAATCTGCTGCTAGAATAGTCTCTACCAGATACATCGTTACCGAAGGTACGTAACTTGTACACCAGGCTAGAACCCTTGAGGTCTCGTGCTCTGCAATATCCCCATTGTATTCCTATACTGATCGCTGCATTCCTCGAGAACCCGCAGGTGCCTTTTACAAATGGGTTGAGCATCAGCTCCACCACTCGCACTCAGGTATCGACTACAGCACCATCTGCCTCTACACCAGCTATTGGCCGCGCTGAATATCATCTGTGCTCCATTGACGTACTCTGCGAGGTGTTACAAGGACTGTCCAACCGCAGCAGCAAGCAATGATAATGTTGCGCCTCCCAGCCAGGACATGTAATCTAAAATTGGCTCATCGTGTGCTGGGAAAGAATTCAGATTTTACTTTCTTCAAAACATAACTAAATTTGGAACATTACCTAAAATTGACACTAGCTAGAAAAAGCATGGGTTTCTAAACGCTTGTAGTGGTTCCAATTATAAAAACAAACTGATGTAGGACTTTGGCTCAACTGACATTTCCCAAAACTACTTTTCAGGTTTTTTTTTTTTATTCCTTAGACTATTTTTAAATGTTTTTAATGTTTTAAAAATGCTTTCACGAGGCTCACTGATAATTTTATGCTCTCCTACCTAGTAAAAATAGTAGTTCACTAGCATTTTATCATTGTTGACAATTCGGGAGAGGAGTGGGTGTTAGTTTCCATATAGGTACCCTAATATAGGCCTGGGTAACATCATACCCCTTCACCTACATTACCTTCCCTACACTACACTGTAACAATCCTTTACCTAGTTCTAGTCCTGGGTGCAGAAGGAGGGTTTCTCCTAAACAATAAGAGTCCTATAACTCAATCAATAGACTCGCACAGTATGAATGGATATTCATAAGGGTTCTTGGAAACCAGGCTGGGGCTACACCACCTTCCTCCTCATATCTACGTACAAGGTTTATCCTATACGTCATCCTCAAATCCAACAATGGCTGGCTAATACAAGAAACAAGGGACAAAGGAACCCTAGCTACTTTCTGTATAAATACAAAACCTCTTGCTAGTGTTAGATAGACGGAACCAAGACTTCCAGGCCGACACACTGACCAGAGACTCTGAGGCTCCTGCATGCAGACACTCCAGCTGACAGTGGTCTAACACATCCCTTGCGGCGTGTCCAACTCGAGACCAGACCTGGGTCCCACACTCTGGTCCACTATAATCTCCCCGATACGAGGAGATTATAGTGGCACTGTCAGGTAGCCTATGCAAACAGGCTAACATACGCTGTGGGGGTGCTCAGAGTCTGCCACCAATCCTACAGTTTATCCGAACTCGCAGATTCTGTATAGGAATATATAGGAACTACACGACAATGCCGCCCTCAGCAAAAATACCTCCTGAGAACCGCTTTTTCATACTCCCCAGAAAAGTTCAAGCTGTCTTGTCCAATAGAGAAATAGAGAGGATGCCGGGACTTGCTGTTGCTACTGTTATTTTCTGGTGCTGAAAAAGAACAGAGGCCTATTTCCCCTCCTAGATCTGCGCCTTCTGAAATTCTTCCTCCAGAAGTTCAAGTTTAAGCTACCCAATTTTTGGCCCAAGTTACGTCTACCCTGGACCAAGTTCTGCCTACCCTGGACCAAGGAGAATGGATGGTGGCATTGGATTTGCAGGCCGCTTAATTACACATCCCTGTCCTGTAGTCCCACAAATGTTATCAGCGGTTTCAGTTAGGTCAAGAGCACTTTTAGTTCTCTATGCTCCCCTTTGGCTTCACCAGTGCACCATGGGTGTTTACCAAAAATATAGTAGTGGTCCCAGTCCATATGCAGAAGTTGGGAATACCAGTCAGTCAAAAAGTCTTTATTCGATTACAAAATCATAAAAGACGTTTACATTTAAAACAATAATCGTAATATCCTTACAATTCATACCTTAATTAATGCAAAATACATACAAAGTACAAAATTCCCCTGAAATGAATCCAAAGGTACTACTTCGTACATACAAAAATGCAATAATTTAGTTTAAAAACATTTAAAATAGACCATAAATATCAATAAAAGACGGCCACAATACTATGTACCAGATTTGAAATAGAACCAATTAGCACAATCTTGTTATAGTAGAACTAACACTTCTCTCACAATATTAAGAGCTCAATCTGTGAGCACGGGTCATCCACATGCCATGTAAAAATTTGGCGATCGCAATTATAGTTAGATCATTTCCATCTGTTTTTAGGATCCTTAGCCCTTCGGGGCCAGAAGTGATCCCCATCTTCTGACAAATGGGCTTCAGCCATTTATACCTCAGGTTCTTATAGACTGGGCAAATGAAGAAAACATGGGCAATAGTTTCTGATTGAGTAGGGCAAAACGGACATTCCATACAGGAGCCTATACCCCATTTACCAGTAAATGATTTAATCGCAAGGGTGCCCATCCTAAATTGGTGGTACCATTTCCTATCACTGGGAACCTTTATAAGGTCCCAGTATATTTCATAAACGGGTACTTGTGTGGTCGCTAAAAAGTCTCTTGACAGAGAAGAACTCTTCAGAGACGAAAAATGTTTCATGGTGACCATATTCCAGTATAGCCCCTTCAATTCTTTTCGAGATGGAAATGTACCATTTATAGGATTTTGCCTTAACATATTAAGCCCCAAATCACTCAATATTGACTTTACCTGCCTCAGCCATAACATTTTCCCCGCACTGTCAGCATCCCTAACCTCCAGTAGGGCACGCTCATACTGGGTTAGCTCGTGGGTGACCCAGAGCTTCCTCCTGTAAGCCACAGGTCCGGAGTGCGCCACATCCTCTAAATACTGGCTTCCCAAATCGTAATAAAGCGGTATTAGAGGTGTAGATTGGGGCAAGCCCGTAATAGCCCTCATAAATTTATTTTGTGAGTTCGAAAGTGCCGATAAATTACTAAAACCCCATAATTCTGCCCCATACAAAATAGTAGCTGCAATTTTTACAATATAGATTTTCAAAACGGGGCAATCGGCTTTGTATGGGATAACCAGTGCTCTTTTAACAGAGCACCGGACAATTGAACGTGTTTTAACAGCAAGTGGTCCAAGTGTGGGTTCCAATTAAGTCTAGAGCTTAATGTAATACCAAGATACGTAAAAACATTTGTCTGCTCACGTATAACTTCATTCATGGTAACTCTCCCTCTTACAGTTTTTAGGTCGAGCCTGGAATTCGCATCCAAAGGATGCGTCCAGGTGGAGACTTATAGCTAGCTGACTCGGGGGAATGAAGGACAAGAAACTGCCACGAGCTTCTCTTCAGCTGGATTACACTGCGTGCACGCGCACCCACATTCACGCATGCGCACATCACAGCCACACGCATACACAGGCACACCCCCCCGCCCCGCCCCTACACACACACACACACACACACTAGCGCACCTACACGCACCCACAGAGACCACCCCACACACACACACACCAGCGCACCTACACTCACGCACGCACACATACAAAGACCCCCCGCCACCGCTATCGCACACACACACACACACACACTGCATACACACACGCTCACACACAGGTGCCAAGCCCCACTTACCGCCTCTCCTGACTTCTGCTGCCATCCACTCTGTGGGCGCGGGCTTCTCACAAAGTCGGAAGTCCCGCCCCACGACTACCGTGAGCGTGCACATCCCAAGACCGGAAGTTCGGGAGAGTGCACGCTCACGGCTTGTTTTTGGTAGGCATGGATAGATTCAGATATTTGCCCAACATCACAATATGTTGAGCAGACCCCGAGACTCGAACCTGGTTTACCCAGCTCTACAGTCGGCAGCTCTGACCGTTAGGCCACACATACACAAAAGTCATAACGGGCACCTACGATATCGTCAATATTATGATTTGAACAGATGGAGTGCCCTATATAAAATGGCTTGCTCCCTTGTACTCCTTAAATTTCACTAGTGGCTACACAATTTTAGTTCCAGTTTTTGCTTTTTGAAAATGAGATCTCTAAACACTCTTCTACGATCTTCCACGGTGCTACCGCATCGCCAGCCCCTTCTACCGCAGTCACCCATTCTGACTATAGGTGGCCCGGCTGCTACTACCGGGAGGACTAATGCCTGGCTCGTGGCTATCTCACTTCAAGGGACTGGTCATATAAAATCCGGCCCGGCGCTACGAGTCCAAAGAACGAAGTCCCCTGCCATCTGCCACAGTACCGCTGGAACAATATTTACTACAGGCATGTGCGGAATCCACAGCCAATGAGCACGTCAGAAATGTATTTGGCGCACTAAGATTGGCTGAGGTGCTGCAAATGCTCCTATCCTAGGTAACCTTGCACATTGTCAGACCCTCTTAGTCGACTCGCAGAGTATGTTCAGCCATGTGATAGGCTGTTGACAACCCGGATGCAAGTAGCACAATATTTTGTTAGCAGTGCATGTTAGGAGGTGTTGCTTGGGAACAGGGTTACGTTAAACGGGCGGGCAACTCCAATGATGGAGCCGGCTGTGGTCACGGGAGTGCGGAGGCAGCGGAGGCCACCGGCGGGCAGCGACTACTATCAGCGGATTGGGGCTTTACAGCAGAATCTGAGGGACAGGTGAGGGGAGCATTGTTGCAATCATACCTAAAGTAGCTACCTCCTCACATGTCGTCTGGACAATTGACCCCAGTCCTGGATTTTATGACCACTTTAATGCATTTAAAGGATGAAGGGTTAGTTGGCTTCAGTGCAACTAATTAGACTCAAACGCATGGTTAGACAAAATGCCTAAAGCTGGAAACGTAGTGTGTAATTTATGGCATGTCGAGGGAGGTGACCTCCATATTTCATTTGATCCCCACGTTTCAACACACCCAAAGTAAGCAGAAGACGCCTTATTTATTTAGTTAGACTCGTTGATAGTTTTATTTTTTTCCGAATGTATTTTACACCAATGAAGTTTTCAGGAAAGTATAGTCGCCCCGTCTCTGAATCTCACTAGGTGTTATCAAGTATTGGCACGTGCGCTTAAACTATAGGCACTCAAAATGATTTCTTCCAGTATACACACACACTTCCAGACAGGCCTGCTTTCTCCATGTGCACAGGGAAGTAAAACACCATACGCATAATGCCAACATCTGGAAACAAGAAAGTGGGACGTTTAAAAAAAAATCTGGGGAATTTGACATGCGTTGAATTGGAGGCAATTTTCAACAGGAGATAGCTTTAATAAAGCTGTATTTGGTTAAAAAAACTGTGTCACCCTTCTGAGACTGATGTGTTGGTATGTATGACATGGGTAGATATGAAAGTGCATGCAGATATTCTTCAAGCGCAGAAACGGTTTGACAA
Source organism: Lissotriton helveticus (assembly GCF_964261635.1). Classification (NCBI taxonomy): domain Eukaryota; kingdom Metazoa; phylum Chordata; class Amphibia; order Caudata; family Salamandridae; genus Lissotriton; species Lissotriton helveticus. Next base: position 598,791,037 of record NC_136071.1, on the reverse strand, counting down.
TTGGGCCAACATGTATAGGGGTGCTAACCAGTACTGTAACTGGGATAACAAGGTTTGAGGGGGTTCTCTAAAAAAGGCGTAGACCAAGGAGTGTAACTAGGTATGTTTTATTAGAGGCGCCTCCTTAGTAATCCCATACTCCCTACCTAAAAAAGAGACACTTTTGGATGAACATGTCCTTGATTAACACAAGCGCTCAATGCACTCTAAAAAAAATCCCATCTGTTTTTATAAAACCTGTCGATATAAAGGATGGGGACTTGTCAGTATGGATTGTGCAGCTTATGACAAAGAAATTCTAAAAAACCTCTAATACTTTACGTTATCACTGCATCTCGCCTCACTGAAATCAGGCATCTGATGTTATACATTGCAGATGGGGATTGCATCCTGGTTGGATAAACAATAAAGAATTTCACTTTTTAGACAAAAAAGATCCCCTTATAAAGTATGTATTGCTTATGGTTCCATAAGTGCACCACAAAACCTTCGTGGAGGCCAATAATTGCAGGGCTCCTTGCTTGAGCCTCTATCACAATATATTGATTTCTTCTTCAAACCTTTTTTACTTAAATCTCAAGCTTACATCAGAGACTCAATGGGCCTTAACAAAAAAGTTGAAGATTATCCTTTTGAACCTCACAACAAAATGCTAGTGATTTTTGATATTGTATTACATTCCTCAAGATCAGGCTACTACTCCAAAAAGTAGAGGCAGCTGCCAACGAATTTCAAATGCAGGAGCTTAAGGTGAATTTTGGGGAAACACCATCGTTGACACTTGTGTCTGTGAAGTCATTTAAGCTCGGGAAAATTTTACATAGTCAATACTTTATCTATGCATGCAAGTATGGGTGGAGATGTATGTCTAAGCCTAAAACCGAAGACCTGTTGTCTTTGCCAATGCTTGTATTTTGTGTTTATACTGTGTATGTTCTACCATATACCATTCCTCTTGGGCGAATACTGCCAAAGCATGTGCCCAGCCCAGAGGAAACAGGTTTCCTTATTCCCCGAAATATATGCGGCTATAATTTTTATGAAAACGCAAGGAAGGAGATGTCTAATAAGACTGTGCTTTAATACAGATGTAGATTGTTTAAACGAAGGTGTTGAAACTGTACTGACATTATCCAATTCCAAACAAAATGTTGTTAGATAACAATTGTATTTGTTGGTCACATCAAACAATAATCCCTTTGTGAACATGAAGTTCGATGTAAATTGTGCTTATGCTTTATAAATAAAAGGAGCATAAGCATAAATTAACTTTGTGCCGACTGTGTTTCTTAATTGTTGTTAGTGCCCGCTATATGGCCAATAATGAGTTGATCCTCACTAAAAAGATGACCTAAGAGTAGTTTGATTTTATAGCATTTAAAATGTGTGCACACAATAGACACTTTGCAATAGTCAATTCCACATCCTTAGTCACAAAATCAAAAGAGCATTTGCCCATGAAAACACTATAAAATGGCAATTAACCCTCATCGACGCTAATGACGAGCTCAGCTCATCATGAGATACACCTCTCGCACGCTCATGACGAGCTCAGCTCGTCATGAACCGCGGGATTCTGAAATCTTTAGCGCACAGCGGGAAAATGCCGCGCACCGATGCGGTTAAGTTAGAGCACTTTGTGAAATGGCAAATAACTGAACTTTTAGCCTCAAATCCCCTTAAATGTATTTTAAACTGCTTCAATTTGCTTTTACTTCATTACATTTTCACAAATTGATGGATTAAAGACAATGCGCAAAGCCTGCTTGAAGTACGGCTGTGCTTAACTATTATTGTTCAATGATCCGGAAGTTGGTCAGCCTTTACCATATCTTGCAAACTAGGATTAAAGAGGTGAAAAACTACTGTGCAATGTCATGCCTACCTACCACTCTACAGAATCGGCCCTGATCATGGCCACAGAGGAGATTCGCAAACCGCTAGATGAGGAGGGGATCCTACTTGACCTATCAGCAGCGTTTGACATGTTAATCATGCGGTGTTGACGCGGAGGCTGAAGTCAATAGGTATTAAAGATATGGCTCTAACCCTACTCTCCTCCTTCCTGACATCTAGGAGCAGAGGATGTGCTGGGACAACTTGAAATCAGAGAAATGTTACCTCCTATGCGGGGTACAATAAGGCTCAGCATTATCGCCAACCCTATTCAACATCTATGTTACTTACCCCTCTGGCCAAGCTAATCAGAGCGCATGGTTTCACGTTTATCTCATACGCTGACGACACTCAGATAATTATATCTATCTCGTCAAGAATTGAAATCACAGCCACCAGTTTCCATAATTGTTTGAAGAGCATCATGGGATGGATGAATCTGAATTACCTCAAACTTAATACAGATAAAACAGAGGGTCCACCTATAGGGAATCAAGCATGATGGCCAACGAGGAAGGTAACTGCCCCCTCCCATCTGCTAAGGCGAGAAACCTGCAAGTGATGTTCGACAACCAGTTAAACTTCACAGGACAGATCAATCTCCTGATTTCCTCATCTTTTTAGGTCGAGATAGACGTGCAAGCAATGCGAAGCATAGCTTGCTGTCTGCTCGAAACCTATTGCTGTCCGTTTCTGGGAATGTAGACACGAGTCGGACGCGCGCTTTTCCAGTCTCAGTTTTGTCCGTGTGAGCGCGCTTCTGAGATGCGCTTGCGCAGACGCACAAACAGCCCCTGCTTTCACTTTGCTCGCATGCACTAACGGCGCACACACACACACACACACACACACACAGCCAGCCCCCACACCCCTGCACACACACACACACACACAGGCGCGCGCACACACGCTGCCGCCCCCCCACCCCCCTGCACACACACACATACAGACACGCATACACACAGACACGCACGCATACACACGCCGCCGCCCCCTACCCCCCCCCCTGCACGCACGCACACACAGACACACACCCCCACCCCATGCACCTTGAGATCTGCCATACCCCCGAATCGGTACTTACTGGTTAGGCGCCGGAGCGGTCAGCGGAATCTCCACCTCTTCCTCCTCGTACTCTGGCCCGTCTAGAGTCAGGCTCCTCTGCAGCTCCGGAGGCTCCGGGTGGAGGAGGCAGTGGTGGGAAGGCGGGCCCGGCTTCAGGGGAAGGACCAATACGATCATCTCCCGCTGGGGAAGAAGGTGGCGAGAGTGGCTGCAAAACCGGCAGCTTCCCCCAGACCGGGGGCGCATCCCTGCCAGCCTCCGCCAACATCGCAGGGAGCGGCGGTTGTAGGCCCCCAGCGTAGGAAACAGGCCCCGCGGTGCACACACTGGGAAGAGGAAAAGGGGACGAGACCCACGGCGCGCGACACTGCACAGGGAGGCGGTGCACGCCAGGCCCCTGTCGCTGCCTGGAACCTGTGCACGCGCTCCCCAGCCTGTCGCGAGCACTCCTCCTTCTGGCTACTAGCTGTGCGTGCACTGTCCCAGCCGCCGCGGTCACAGCGGGCCGCCTCTCCTCTCAGCTGGATTCGCTGCCGGGGGCGGGGTGGGGGGCGGTTCATAGGTTCTGTCTGCCTTCCCCGTGGAAAACGAAGGCTCTTCTCATTCCTTTCATGTCCGGACTTGAAGAGCGGGAGGGCTAAGATTGTTTCCATTGCAGGGTATCGGTAGGTGCCCTGAGTTCTGACCCTGCCGACGTCCAGCGCGGAATGGAACGTTAGTATCGTGACAATTGCGCCACGCTTTGCTTCCCGGCTTAGGCTTCTTCCCTGTCAGTCGTATTCCAGAAATCGGGCCGTGGCACGCCCGCCAATGTCCCTTTTTGTAGCGCCTCTTGCCAGCTCCCCTCGTGACCTCATGGAGGGATGGCCATTGCGGTCTTTACTGACCCGAAAAAGAGTATTACGTTTTCAAAGCCACTTAAAATAGGTATTTTACAGATTTATGACTAGCTAGAATCCCTCCTTTCATTAAAACCTCTTTATCAACGCGATTGGCCGATGTTGAAGTCTGGTACGCAACAACTGGTACAAATATGTTCTCTCAATGTTTCACGCTTTATTAGAAATGTCACCAAAAAAATGTTAATATTTCACTTCTGTTCTTGGATTTGTCACAATAAAATACAATGAACATAATCTTCCCAAAAGTTATTTACAAAAATTTAAGCTAGTGCCATTATAAATTACAATAACTTTTATTTAAGTATTAATTATTTTAAAAAATAAAAGCCATTGTTATTTGTAATATCAATACATCTAAGTCATGTAAATACAATACATATTGCATTGCAAATGCTAAAGATGTCACATTTGCGAAAGTTAAAACTATTGGCATTATAAATGACAAAGCTATTATTTCGCTATTCTCAAAACAAACACATAAATAAAAAATGTGTCATTTACAATACCAATAGCTCAAACTTTCCTAATGCGAGACCTATTGCATTGCAAATGCTTGTTTGTTTGTGTAGGACCATGAACTTGGTCTTGTCTACATTAATTACGAGACCAAAGTCCTTGCAGAACAACTCAAACCTTGCTATGACCATCTGCAGGCCTTGCTGGGTTTTAGAAAGTAGCAGGGTGTCATCGCCAAACATTAACAGGGGTAATGTCCTTCCATTTAAGATCAGAGCATCAGTGAGGTGATTCTCATAATACTTAATCACCCTGTTAATGTAAACAGAAAATAAAGTCGGTGCCAGTACACACCCCTGCCGAACCAATCGTGCAATCTGGAATCTATCTGTCACTCGGCCTTGCTGGCCCCAACAAACTTTGCTTCATGAAGTTTAATCAGAAAAGCCAACAGGTCCAAGGGCATACCCTGTTCTGCTAATACATCCCACAACTTACCAGTCTTCCCACACCGTGACAACTGGCTCCTGAAGGTGGGCGCGTCTCAGAGTTGTACGCCACTTCCAGATGACGACCGACCTGTTTCCATCGTTTGACATTTCCATCAGTGTGTGGAAGTCACACCTGCCTGCTTCTCAGTCGCTCGCCTTCATCAGTGCTCTTTCATGTCTTACCTTCCCAGTGAGTTCAGGACATTCAGGCTATGATTTTGATGTTTCAAACCTTGACCTAGGTCTTGGTGAGAGAGCTCCTGAGGTCTTGACCTTTTGGTCTTTTGGCCTCCTGTGTCCTACTTGAGGACCAATCCAGCTGGCTCAATGATGACCTCTTGGAGTCTATTCAAGTGTTGAAAGACACAGTAACAAATCTGCAATGGTGGTGGCAGGACTGTAGATGGGGAACCGGCTTCAGACTCTTCTCCCTACCCCCACCCAGAGCTAACGGTTGTGACGGATGCATCTTTCTTGTGCTGGGGTAATCTGGGAGAGGCGAGGGCTGATTAGTGCAATTGCATTATTGCCTCAACCCCTGCCAGTCTTCATGTGAGTTTGGCTGGCTGTTTACAGCTGGCCAATCTTGCATGGGCACTTAAGAGCTTGCAATTCCAAGGCTGGAAAACCAGCCGAGGGATTGCAGCCGCAGGCCTCCAGCCTCAAAATGAGTGCTGGCTTAGCCTGCCCCAGCTGCAGCTCCGGGATTGTCTGGTTTTGCGCTGTACAAGAGAGGAAGTCCTTCCCTTTTCTCCCTAGTCACCACCGACTAAGGAGAGCACCAGTAGGAGAGAGAGAGAGAAAGAGAGACAGCAGCCGGGCCCTCAAGCAAAGGCAGCATGCATATGGTGAGTTTTTGGGCATCGTGCCCCACCATATTTAAATGGTGCCAGCTGCTGCTGGGTCTCCAGCAGAGACACTGTTCCACTTCAGCTTGATGGAGTTATGAGCCATTCCGTTGGGACTGAATGTGTTCCTCCTGGCCATCAAAGGGAAACTGGTGTAGATGCTAACAGACTATACCACTGTCATGTGCTACTGCAACAAACAGGGTGTTGTGGGACCTGTGCCAAGAGGCTCTTCGCCTCTGGAAGTGGCGGAATGCTCAGGTTGCCCATCACCCAGCAGGATCTTTAAGCACTAAGCTGGAGGACCTCAGTTGGTGTTGCCTAGTGGATCACGAATGGCAGTTGCCCACTGGTCGTTCAAGGCATCTTCCAGCCATTTGGAGAACGCTGGCTTGATTTGTTCTCCACAGCAGAGATTACATTATTTGAAAATGTTTGTACATTGGAAATTCAAATCATCTCTCCATTGGAGACGATTTCTTCTTGCGCTAGGTATCTGGACTCCAATATACCTTTCTCCCCCTACCTTTCCCGCCCAGAGTACTGAACAAGATAAAACTAAATCGGCTCCAAGTCATGGTGGTGGCTCGAGGCTGCACAGGGAGTGTGCTATACCCAGAACATCTGCCCATGAGTATCTGTCCTCCAGTCTGGCTGACCCTCTGTGATCACTCCCTGTTGCAGCAACAGTGGTGGCCTGCACAACCTATTTCTCTCTCCATATGTGGAGATTGAACAGAGACAGTTACTGACTTTGAGTCTGCCTCTGAAGTGAATAAGTAGACTATCCCGAGCACACACACATATTTAGAATTTAGACAATGCAGCTATTGAAAGAACAAAACATTAGTTTCAATCCAACGATGGTATCTTGTATTTTCTTTTAATTGGTAGTTCTACACAGCGCAGCCAGCCGATACGTGTTTCATCAGAGATACAATTAACTCTGAATCTTCAGGGCTGTGTGGCACGTTCAAGTTCAGTGTAATCCCACAGCCAGTGATACTTCCAACCCGGAGGGGTCTAAGTACATCAGAGGAGTGGCTCATAAAACGAATACCGTGTGCTGAAATGTGGCGATCGTGTCCTGGCGGCTCCACCTCAATCCATGGAGTCGCCAGGACACGATCACCGCATTTCTCGTCAATTTACAGACACACTACCCGTGTTCCGCCCCGCTACTTTGCTGCTCATTTTGGACTTAATTACCATTATTAGGACCCATGTTTTCTACATATATGTGTTATCCGGTTTGATCGTACTGGTGTTACGGACCTTTTTGAATACTCGTTGGATTACCGTAGTCTCTACCTCACTAGATAAGAGAGCATCCTCGACTTGGATGAGTTCTTTCCCTGCTCTCACGTTCCCTACCATCATCGGCCTGATTCAGCACACGGTATTCGTTTTATGAGCCACTCCTCTGATGTACTTAGACCCCACCGGGTTGGAAGTATCACCGGCTGTGGGATTACACTGAGCTTGAACCTGCCACACAGCCCTGAAGATTCAGAGATAATTGTATCTCTGATGAAACACGTGTCGGCTGGCTGCATTGTGTAGAACTACCAATTAAAAGAAAATACAAGATACTATCGTTGGATTGAAACTAATGTTTTGTTCTTTCACTAACTGCATTGTCTAAATTCTAAATCTGTGTGTGTGCTCGGGATAGCCTTCATATTGCATGTGACCGGGTTCCCCTGTCCGAATTAAGGGGTTACTAGGGTTTTCCCCTTCCCAGGTTGCACCACACTATAATTTGTTTCCATACACTCACGTGAACTAGCTGTGCGCCACTACTTCCTGGACACTAAAATCCTATGTTCGAGGTATATGAGCTGCAGATTACACACTGTGCATAGATGGCCACCTAGTGTTGGGCCCGGATGTTTGCAGTTTGTTTTGTTAAAGAAAAGTCTTTGAAAGTCATGGGATAGGTGACTCCTCCTTTGGATGATACGGCGCATGGGTATCGGCTCCATCCCCAGATTGATTTTTTCCGCCACCAGGCTCGGATGTTTTTCCAGCGCTCCGTGTTGGAACCGGTTTCCTTCTGTGCGCAATCCTCACCAACTTACAAAAATTAAGTTTTGAACGCTTTTCCAGTCGACACTATTCACCAACACTGAAAAACTTCGATTGCGGTCGTCGTCGACGGCCTTCGGGCCTCGCTCTGCCTCGACTCAAGCTCATGGAAAGGACGCGATTTAAAAAGTGTCCTCAATGTGGGTCGAAGTTTCCCCACACCGACCTTCATGAAGTGTGTAACCTTTGCCTCTCCCCGGAGCACGAGGCCAAAGACTGTTCCGCTTGTGCCTCTTTCTGGTCCAAAAGGACCATTCGGGACCGAAGAGCGAGGAGAACAATGGCTCGATCTTCAGCTTCCATTCCGGACGACATCTTTGAAGAAGGCGGCAACGTTCCAGAACAACACGACGTTGACAGCAATTCCGAGGCAGAAGACTCTGAAGTCGAGGACATCACTCCAACACAGTGGGTCGTAAGTAAGACTGTCGACCCCGACCCTTCCTCGACACCCTAAGAAGGCCCCGGTCACACCCTCGCCCTCGGCCCCGGTCACACCCTCGCCCTCGGGCTCGGGTGCACACCAACACACTGCTTCTACTGCCCCACCTTCGGCCCGGCTAAGAAGCTAATTAAGCCTTCAGGCGACTCGGGCTCGAGTCGGCCTTCGCACGGTGCCGACGCACATTTACCAGCACCGAAAAAGACCACTTCACCGGCTACGCCAACATCCAAACCATCGACGCCGAAACAGACCACTACTCCTTCGGCACCGAAACCCAGGTTGGAACCAAGCAAACCCACTTTGGATTAAAAGAAAAAACCATCGGATCCAAAAAATGTACCGGAGCCGAAAAAATCCTCGGGACTGAAAAAAGCTTTTGAGCCGAAAAAGACTCCTGCTCTCCGAGTAAAGACATTGCCAAAAAACTAAAACAAACCGCTTCGGTGCCGAAACCTTCCTCCGCACGAAAAGATCGGCCTCCTGCAGAGGACTTACTTTATCCAGACCATGCTCAAAAGACTCTAGCAAAAGATCCAGTCACTGGACAGCTAATTTTAGCTTCAAAAAAGCACACCAGCTCCATCTCCGTATTCAAAGAAGGACATGGCAACCTCTCCCCTAAGACTGCCTTCCTCTTCCCTTTCACCTGTACCCTCACATCCTCCTCCCATACCACCACATTCCCCAGCATCCTCTATCATACCAGACTATGACAACAGGGATGATAGCTCTGATGATATGGGGGGGGGTAACATACCTGATCCTACTCCTACAGGATCACCTGACCCGTGGGATGATTATACCACCCCAGATGTCCCAAATGTCCCTCAGGATGACATATACCCCTCAAGGCCTTCCCCACCATAAGACACTGTGGGTTTCAATCAATTCACAGAGCTGCGCCATATCATGGGGTAGACATGCACACAGACCCTGTAGATGAAGACTTCCTAATGGATACCTTTGATAATGCACAAAGGTCCTCATCCACTTTACCAATGCTTAAAGGAGTGATTAAGCATGCTCCTGAAGTCTTCAAGGACCCAGTCAGAACTTGGGTCTCTAACCCTCGTATAGGGAAAAAATATAAAGCTGATCCCTCATACCCAGCATATATTAAAGGTCCAGTACCGCTAGACTCACTTGTAGTTTCCAATGCACGCAAAAGAGCAAACTCACAAAGATCAGGGGAAGCTCTACCACCAGATAAAGAGTCTAAGCTACTTGACGCATCAGGGAAAACAACGGCATCTCAAGCAGCAAACATGTGGCGATTGCCAATACACAGGCATTATTAGCCAGATACGACAGGGCACATTATGATGAATTAGAATCATTAATGAGGCACCTCCCTGATAAATACAAGGATAGAGCAAATTAGCTCATCCAAGAGGGGAAAAACATTACAAACACCTCTATTCGGTGTGCACTTGATGCAGAAGATACTGCCTCTAGGGAAGTTAACACCAGCATTTTATTACGTAGACATGCCTGGCTACACATATCAGGGTTCAAGCCTAGAGTACAAAGTCCCATTCTTAATCAACCCTTTAATGAGCAACACCTATTCGGACCTAACGTAGATGTATCACTTGAAAAAATGAAAAAGGATACAGATACCGCCAACTCTATGGGAGCCCTGCAGTCGCAGGCTCCCAGACGTTCATTTTGACACTCATCCTATCGAGGTGCCACCAGGGGATACTCTTCAGACACACCCTCTACCTCATACAAAGCCCCTACACAGTCCACTTACAGCAAGGGCTACCAAAGGGGTGGTTACAGGGGTAACAATAACAAAGGCAGAGGTAAGAATAGCAACTCTCGCTCTGCCTCTTCTCCTGCCCAAATGATTCCCTTCCCCTTCCCCTTCCCCTTCCCCCGTCCCATTCCACTCCTGTCGGGGGAAGACTTCAACAATACCTGCCAGCCTGGGAAAACATCACATCCGACAGGTGGGTGCTCCAAATAATTCAATCAGGTTACTGTCTAGAACTAACATCCAACCCCCCGCTACCCCCCAACATACCACCCAAGCAGCGTCCAAAGTCCCAAGAACATTTAACATGGCTCAGACAGGAGGTAATATCCCTCCTGCAAAAAAATGCAATAGAGATAGTTCCAGAACATCAGAAAAACAAAGGAGTATACTCCCTATATTTCCTAATACCTAAGAAGGATTGTGAGAAAGTGGCTCTATATATACTGGACTAGAATGAAGTACAGTGTGTATAGACTCCACCAACCCCAGAGGTATAACTGAGGTTTAAGTCAGAACTGACCTTACTCTCCAAAGTGGTAGCTTGGTCGAGCAGTAAGGCAGTACCAGAGGACAGTGTAAAGCATTTGTTGTGCACACTCAGTCAGCAAAAGGTTTCACATACTCAAGAACTGAACTCCAGGCCAATTGTTGTTATATCCTCAGATATAGTTGTTTTATTTTTAGAACCAACAGTTATAAAAATATACTTTTCAAGTTATGAGTACTCTCATGTAATTACTTTGCAAAGGAGCAATAAAGCTTGTGCACACAATAGTTACAGGATAAAAACTGAGCCACACAGTTCTGAAACACACTCTAGCATTGAGCTCAATGGGTTTTTCACAGATAAGTACAGTTGATTACTTTATGGATTACTTTGGTAGTTCCAGGACCAGATCTTAGATTCAGTCCTCGGGTCTAAGCTGAAACCAGATTAGCAAAAACGTTTTAGTTACTGTGATCAATTTTCATAAATATAAATCAGTTTTAAAAGTTCACACTTAAAAACTTTTCAATGTAAATCTGACAATGTTATTCAATGGGAAGAAATTCAGGTTGCAGGTAAAGTACGGTCGCGTTACTTTTGTAACCCAGCACTGGTCTCCTAGGGCCAGCACTGGGGGCTGATCTCAAAATAGGTAGGTAATTGCGTTTCAGTATTTCGTACGATTTTTCTTTTTTTGTTTAAATCATTTTTATTGTATTTCAAACAGAGAAGACATAGCACCAGTAAAACAATGTGCATGCTGGAGGCATGCCCCCTTTCAGTCTCGTACCCCCCCACCCCCATGGGGAGCCATGGTGGCCGGATGTGGTAGTGTGTCCATGTGGACGGGTGTGAACTGGACGTGGACCGGTCATGTCTCAAACAACCGCATAACCCCCCCCTCCCCTCCTAAACCCCAACTTCCCCCCCTACCTCCCGTCCCCAGCCCCCCTAGCCCTCCCCCTCCGGTGTGGACATCTGCAAAAAAAAAAAACCTATGTACCAGCATATCAGGCTGAGGTTCCTGAGGCGGGTCCTGAGGCGGGGCCCTCAGGTATGTTCCGGAACTCATCAGCCAATCGTAGGACTCTGAGGTACTTCGGACAGTTAAGCTCATTGAATTCATCGGCTAGTAAATCTACTAGGTGTTGCCAGGTTTCGAGGAAGGTATCTTGCGTCTGAGTTAGGGAGGCCTGTATCCTTTCCATCCCCATCGTGTACCATAACTTGTGCAACCATCCAGTGTGTGTGGGTTTCCGCGTAGTGCCCCAAAGCAACAATATGTGTTGTGCTGCTGCCCCCATCGCTAAGCCCATTTGTTTGCCTCTGGGCTATTTAAGTGGGAAGGTGATATTGTTGGGTAGGCCAAGCGGTGTATTTGCCGGGAAACAAGGGATTTCAGTGTCAAAATACTTGTTAATGTCCCTAAGTACTTGTTCCCAGAAGTCTTGTACCTCTACACAGTCCCATAGTATGTGGGTCAGGGTGCCTGGCTGACCGCATCCCCTCCAGCACAAGGGGTCACAGCGTGGATTGCCCTGATGTAGTCTTGCTGGCGTCAGGTGCCAATAATAAGCGAGTTTGACTGCCGATTCTTTGCTAGCGACATTCTTGGCAGTGTGGTGTGCCCTGTAGTATACGTCTTGCCACTCTTTGTTAGTGAGGGATCGTCCTAACTCCCTTTCCCATCTCTTCTGACCCGCTGATAGCGCGGATGGAGGTCGTGGGGGGCATAGCATCGCATATAGTTCCGTCATTGCATGCTTATCCGATTTCTTGGCATGAAGCCATTTCTCATATGGGGTTAGGTGCCTGCTGACCTGTGGTAGCACGTCCCTGCTCGTGAGCCAGTGACGAATTTGGACATACTCAAATCGCGGGAGCTGGGGGAGCACGTAGGCGTCCTGTATATTTTGCAACGTCATAAGGCCGTTAGGATCGAAGAAGTGACCGGCTGATCTGCAGTCTGACAGCCGCCAGCGGGGAAAGGATCCTCGGACCATGCCTGGTGCAAAGGCCGGGTTATCGAATAAGGGTGTCAGAGGTGAAGGGTAAGTGGTGAGTACTCGAGTCACCGCTACTTTGTCCCACACCTGCAAGGTAGTGCGGGTAATGGGTGAGTTCTTCATGTAGGTGGGACGGTCCTGCCTTCTAAGGAAGGGAATTCTCCACAGTGGCATCCGGGCCATTGCGCGATCTTGAAAGAGCCATCTCTTTTCAGATTCGGGGCGGTTCCATTCCATGAGGTACCTGAGTTGTGTCGCCTGAAAGTATCTTAATAGATCCGGGACTCCCAAACCCCCCACCGCTGTGGTGTGGCTAGCGAGGTCCCTGCATAAGCGCGGTCGTTTGCCTGTCCAAACAAAGTGTCGGATGGCATCCTGGAGTTTCGCGAGTAGGCCGATTGGGGGAGTGACTGGTATCGTTTAAAATAAATATAGAACCTTCGGCAGCAGAGACATTTTGATCGCCGCCACCCGCCCTAGCCATGAGAGTGAGTGTTGCCGCCACCTCGTGAGGTCGCCCAGTAGTTGGCTAAGGAGGGTTGTATAGTTCTGCTCCACGGTTTGGGCCGTGGACGGTGTTAAGAGATATGCCCAAGTAAGGCATGGACATGCTGGAGGAGAGCCCCCCCCCCAGGTTGCGGAGAAGAGTACCAGACGCTCGGGCATTACATCCGAGCGGGAAGAGCAGCGACTTCCAGACGTTCATTTTGAACCCCGACACTGTTCCGAAAGTTTCCATTTCCAACAAAAAAGCCGGGACCGAGCTTATAGGGTCCTCCAATGCCGCGAGGATGTCATCAGCATAAAGGCTTATGGTCTGCGCCTCTCCCCCAAACTTGATTCCGGTGATCGCCGGTTTGTCCCTGACCTTTTGTGCGAAGGGCTCTACATAAAGGGCAAAGAGCAAGGGGGAGAGGGGGCATGCTTGTCTCGTCCCCCGCTGGATGGTAAATGGTGCGGAACACACCCCGTTGACCTTAATGACCGCCTGCGGGGCGGAATAACAACCGGCTACCCAGGCGCGGAAGCACTCCCCTATGCCGAAGCGTACCAGGGCGGCGCCTAAGTACCCCCAGTCGACCCGGTCAAACGCTTTCTCTGCGTTGACCGAAATCAGGGCCGCGTCCGAGTCGTTGAAGTGGGCCTTGTCTATGACATGCAGCAGGCGTTTCGTATTGTCTGCGCATTGCCGGTTAGGGATGAAACCCGCTTGGTCCGGTTCGATGATGCCGGGGAGGCAAGGGACTAGTCTCGCGGCCAAGATGCCGGTAAACAGGTTTAAGGCCTGCTTTGGGAGGGCGTCGTCTTCGCACCCGTTGCCACCCGTCTCGTGAGGGCTTAAGGATCCGTCTATCGAGTGTCGCGGTGATGTCTCTCCTGGCGTATCTTCTTCCGGTAGTTCAATGCCCAGCAAAGTGCAGGTGTCCCGTAGTGAGCGAATCTGGTGTAGGACCCCCTGCCATTTAAAGATCAGTCTGAATGGGTGCCCCCAGGAGTATGGCACCTCTTTATCTCGCAGGAATGTTGTTACCACCCGGAAGTCCCTTCGCTTCTGGAGAGTGATGGCCGATAGATCTTGAAACAGGGCCACCGGGTGGCCCTGAAAGTGGAGAGGTTGTTTCTGGCGGGCCTCTTTCAGTATGCGTTCCTTTAAGGGAAAGTCAGGGAGATAGGCCAAGATGTCCGGTGGTAAGGCAGGTGCGTGGCGCGCCAGGCCCACTCTGTGCACGCGAGCGGTTTTCCAGGTCCTCCGCGTGTGCCTGGAGGTCCACCTGTTGCTCCCGGAGGCGTAGTAACTCTTGTCGCATAGCCTCTACTTCTTCGCTGCGGCATGGTCCGCCTCTACCACCGTAGCCACCCTCTCCCCCAAGCCGTCCACATCTCTGCGTAGTTCGCGTTGCTCCCCAGCTAGGTCCTGTTTCAGAGCCTGGAAGTCGTCACGCAGGGTATTGAAAAGCGACTCCAAGAAGGCCCTCGTGATAGGCCCCCCCCCTCTCCCCCCCTGTCGTCTTGCATGGGAGCGCTGGCCTGTGCTGTAGGCGAGGGGGGTGTCTGGCTCTTCTCCCCTTTTGCGGTGCCCTTAGCCAGCATGTCAGGTATAGTACGGGCCCCCCTGCGCCCTACGTTGGCCATGCCGTCTCTGTCACTCGGCCCCAACGGGCAGGGTAGGATGGCGCTTTCTTTGGGGTGAGGTGGCCGGGTGCCTCCGGGTTGAACAGATAGGCAGGCGGGGATCAAGCAAATCCAGTAAAGTATATGTCGCCCCTAGGGAGCTCCACAGTGCAGGGAAACTTTCGGTACTCACTGAGCGGGCCGCCGCAGTTGGTTGTCCTGTTGTGGAGCCGGCAGCTGGGTTCCTCCACCTCCGGTGCGCCCCCTCTCAGTCACCGTGTGGAGGTAGAATAGGTGGTGATGCTTGCACCCAGTACCAGTCCGCAGCTCCACCAGTGGCAGGCCTCGATTTTCACGGCAGTCCGGGAGCCCTCCGCCGGCAGATTCCCCAGTGCTGGCGGGGTGTGGAGCCCGGCGTCAGCGCCCACCAGGAGGCGCTTGTCATGTGGTCCGTTGTGGCCGTCTCCGCCGGACGATAGTGGCGCGCCCGGACCCCCACACCTTGCGAGCCAGGCCCAGAGTTGGGACCTCAATTTTCGTGGCGGCCCGCTGGCCGCGTCAGAGCACTGTCACTCGGGAGCCCCCGCGTAATCCGGAGTTCGCCGGGCCCCGCCAGTCAAATCCGGGACCCAGCCTCGGCGATCGCCGGCCTCTGGTGCGGCGTGGGAGTCTCGCAGGGCCCTGGTCTCAGTTGCGGGACACCGCCGAAGCCGCCCTCAGTCCGCGGCCGCCATTACCTCCCAGCGCCCTCGCAGATTCTCGCGGCTCAGCCCGCAGGTCTCTGGCAGGCGCAACAGCGATCCCGGCTGGTCCCAGAGGTCAGTGTCGATAGGCGCTCTCCAGGGGAGCAGGGATCTTAATTTTTAGGGGGTTTACAGGCTGATGAAAGGGGCAACAAGGGGTTCAGGGCTGGGGAGCCGCGAGAGGCACGTCTGGTCAGGCCGCCATCTTGGCCACGCCCCCTTTCGTACGATTTTTAAAGAATATTTGCAGTTAACAAAAGTAGACACTTTGAAGAAATTTCATAGAAAAGTAGACAATGGGTTCCTATGGAGAAAATACAGATTACTAGTAAACCCACAAAGGTTTACTTTTGCGGTTCAGTACTGGGCTGAAAGGTACAGTTCTGGCTTCTCCCCTGATCCCAGGTGTGAGTACTTTGGAATTCGAACTTTGGCTGATTTTATAGGAATATTTTCAGTTTTCAAAACTTCACACTTAGAAGATTTTCGAGTCAAAAATGGGTCAATGTTATCCAATGGCAGGTAAGTGAGTTACCGGTTTCCAGGTGAGTTCATGGGTGGCGAAGTTAAGGTTCTGGGTATAGACTCGGGGGGGGGGGGGGGCCCAGGGTCAGGGGAGTACAGCTAGTTCAGGCCCAGCGGCACAGGGGCGGCCGGGTGCTGAGGTAGGTAGGCCCAGTGATATCCAATGAGGGAAAGGGGGCCTTCGGTTGGTGGCTGCTGGCTAGCAGGCCACGCGGTTCTGGGAGCTGGGCTCCTGGTCACTTGCTCAGGGCAAGGAGGAAGTAGGACAAAGGGGTCACATCCAGCGGCACTCGGGCGGCTGGGTGCGGGGTGCTTTTGAGCCGTCGGGCGCTCAAGGTTATCCAATGAGGATCTTGAAGAGGAAACAAAGGCTGCAGGCTCGAGGACGGAGACTCTCCAGGGGCTACCAGCACTTCGAGAGGTAAGTTGGGATGCTGAAGCACAGGTAGGTAACCCAAAGGGAGGCACAGGGGGCCGCGGAGCGCCGGGTGCAGGGGTGTCTTTGGGGGTCGGAAAAGCTTACCCTCGGCTGGTCGCGGTTGGGGTGGTCCCTGGTTCTGAGTCTGCAGGCGTCGTCTGGTTCGTCGAGGAGGGTCTTTGGGCACTGGACTTCGGGTCCCAGTCGTCGGGGGGACGTCCTCGTGGTCTTGGTTCGGGTTGGCCCGGCCCTGGCTCGGCTGGTGCAGAGTGGGCTTGTCCGGAGCTTTCTGGTGAGCACCAGGTGGGTTGTTGCAGCAGAGCCTCTGCTGACGGGAGTCCCAATCTTCGAGAGGGTCAAGGCAGGCAGGTCCTCTGGGTGTCCTAAGGTTTCTCTCCGGGGAGGTCGCTGGGATTAGGCAGGAGCAGGTTCCAGGATCAACAGGCCGGTAGGGCTGGGGCCAAGTCAGTTGTTGTTGTCCTGTTGTTAGCTGCTACGCTGCGGGTCTTCTTCTTGATCTTCTTTCTTATTTTTGATATCGAGATCTGAGGAAGGACGGTTCAGGGAGCCCCTAAATACTAACTTTAGGGGCGTTACAGGTAGGGAAGGGCAGGGACCAATGGGTCCCTGTCCTGGGGTGAGTACACCCCCTAGCCTGCTCTTCCCCTGTGGGAGAAGGGCAGGAGCCTAGCTGGGATTGGGCAGGGCTCCCCATCTCCAAGATGGCCGGAGCCCGGGGTCGTGCTTCACCTTGCCTCCTCCACCTGAGGGGTGGAGTTGGCAAAGGTTGGCACACCCCCCCCCCCCCCCTTCCTGACATAGTTTTTCCCGCCAGTGTGGGAGTAGAACTGGTGGGGGCCTGCCTTTGAAGCTTCCCCCTGTCCACCCTGGGGGAGGAGACATAGCACCTCGCCCAGCATGTGCATTGTTGCAGGCCCAGGAGAGCGGGGGGGCTCACCACCCAGGGGTCCAGCAACATGTCTGCTGTGTGGCAGCCTCTGCAGCCCCTCAGCCCAGAGGTGGACTGAAGGTTCGGGTTTTGGAGGGCATCTCTAAGATGCCCTCTGGTGCATTTTACATTAAATCCCACACTGGCATCAGTGCGGGTTTAATGTGCTGAGAAGTTTGGTACCAAACTTGTCAGTCTTCAGTGTAGCCATTATGGTGCTGTGGAGTTCGTAATGACAACCTCCCAGCACCATATACTCTTAATGGCATCACTGCACTTACAATGCCCAGGAATGGCCCTGGGTACTGTAGGGGCACAGGGCTCATGCACCTGTGCCCTCACCTCTGGCATAGGGCACCCAGCTAGAGGGGTGACTGAAGTATGCCAGGGCAGTGGGTTCTGTGGGCATGGCACACAGGGATGTGTGCCATGTCGACTCTTGTTTTAGTTCTGTACTTAGGCACTCAGCCTGCAAAGGCAGTGTGTGGGTGCCAGGGTACAGGGCCCCTGAGGGTGGCACAATAAGTGCTGCAGCCCTCAGGGGTCTTCTCTGGTCACCATGCCCTGGGTACCTAGGGTACCATTTACCAGGGGCTGACAGGTGGCCAGAGATGCCAATTGGGTCTTTGGTTTCAGTACAGTTGTTAGGGAAGGAACACAGGACCTGGGTACCTGGTTGACAGGAGCCCAGGGCACACTCAGTCAAAGCACATCAGCAATTCAGCAAAAAGTGGGGGCATACCAATGCAAGAAAGATGGCACTTTCTCACAAGCATGGATCTCTAAGACCCATCCTAGACCTCAGACCTCTAAACATTTACATACAGTCGGATCATTTTCACATGGTCACACTCCAACAAGTCCTTCCACTTTGATACTACTTTCTTGTCACTCTAGATCTCAAGGACACCTACTTCCATATTCCCATCCACACGGCGCACAGAAAAAATCTCAGATTTGTGCTAGACGGGCAGCACTACCAGTTCAAAGTGCTCCCATTCGGAGTCACAACAGCGCCAAGGGTGTTTACAAAATGGCTAGCAGTAGTAGCAGCACACTTAAGAAGACAACACATTCATGTCTTCCCATATCTAGATGACTGGCTCATAAAAGCCAGCTTATACTGCCAGTGTGTACAAATCAAATCAAAATACTTTATTCGGTTTTGCAAAAGAAAACCATAAAAGCAGCGTTATAAAGATAAAAAAGTGACAGTTTTAAGACTCCAGTGCATTAATGGTAAACATGTATTTAAAAAGAATCGTAAAATATTGGTATAAGCCTAGTAAGAACCTGATAGGAAGGAAGAGGCGTGGTGCCGCGGCCAGGGCGACTGACTCCGGAATCTGGGGATCACGGTTCGATCCCCGGCACCGGCGGCAGATTAGCCCAGCACCATGTGACTCTGGGCAATAGCTTGCTTAATCTTCCCGACGGCCCCCAGCGCCTAGAGACCCTAACGGGTAATTGTGCGCTTTACAAATGTGGATATTATTATTATTATTATTATACCCATACAGTTTATGTAAAAAGCTTAAATACAATTTTACCATTTAAAACAGTGGCCACAGTATATAAACAATTAATTTGGAAAACTATTCCTCAATCTCAAAGCCGATTTTAAGAATCCAACCACAAATAGAGTACTTTCTGGTTTTAGCATTTGCAAAAAGCAGAGAGCTGGGCGAACCTCAGTAAAGTTCATCCTTTTGAGAAGGGGCTTTAAAAAGAACCTTCTGGGGGCATCATAATGGCGGCAAAAAAACATAAAGTGCGTCAGATCCTGTGGAGATGAAGCATCGCAGCCACAGGGCGACAGCACCTGGCCTCTATGGCTTCCCTTAGGAACGGCCAATAAGAGATGGTAATAATCAAGCTTGAACCTTGTTGTTAATAGGAACCGCTCATGAGAAGAGAGGGGCCACGTAAGGTCAGGTTCCAGCGAGGGAACGGTTTTAAGTAACATAAATTTACGTACGCTGGGTTTTACCATGTCTGCCCCATCTCTATTTAATTTTTGCCATAGGGAGAAAGTGTTTTTTATATCATTCACGTCCCCAGGGATAATCTTTTCAGGATTTGAGAAAAGGTCTGGACGCCCCAATTAATTAAAGCAGGTTTTTAGATATTTTAACCAGGGGATATTGAGCATGTTGTCCAAGGACATGGCCTCTTTGAGCAGCTGGTGGTTGAGGGCAAGATCTTTATTTAGCCAACACTTTGGCCAAAAGAGCAAAGGGAGCATGGCTATAGTGTCACCAATAAATGGGATCCCTGTTTCTTCATGTGTAAGTTGATTGGAGGTTCCTTTGGGTACTCCCAATAGCTGCTTTAAAAAGTTATTCTCTGCCACCTGAATGCCCTTGACTTACATATCCCCATAGCTCACTACCATAACTGCCAATTGCTACGCTTTTTGCCTGGTATAATTTCAGCATTGCATCAATTGGGCGCTTGCCCATTTTGCTCGCAAAGCTGAAGATAGCCCCATTTGCCCACCTTTAGCTCTCTTGCAGCTTTCGAACATAGAGGGTCGAACCACTTAGGGTCTCAAGCTAGTGATTTTTGGGCAGTAGTAGACAACAGGGTCCCCACCTTAATGACAATATCCTCAAAGGCCTTAAGTACATTCCGGGGGGGGAAGGGGTCAGGGGACGTGCATGATCTCAACTCAACAGCACAGGTTTCCCGAATATTATGATAGACAGCTTCGGGGTTCACCTGGGACCACTTAAGCTGATGTCTACCATCCTTAAGTCGACGTCTACCATCCTTAAGTGTCGGCACACCAGGGGCTACCTTCTTCCCCTGTGGGTTCAGGAGATCTCCGCCGAAGCGTATAAATACGGGATTGTGATCGCTAAAGATACTGCTTTGAATTTTAAACTCTAGGAGAAAAGAGTGTAGACCCCCCCCCCCCCCCCCCCCGAGATAAGGACGTGATCTAAATAGGAACCCCCATTATGGCCTTTAAATGAGGGTACGAGCTGTTAACTATTATCGTCAACCTTAGACATGGCTGAGATCAAATCTAACTCATTAAGTAGGTTATTAAGCACGTTTCCCTGCAGAGTGCTCAAAGTGTAAGCCCTCCATCCTTGCGGAGCCAATTTCTCCCATCCTCGTTAGAGCCAGGTCTCCACACAGGCGTAAGTTAAAGTCGGCGGATATCATGAGACAATGGGAGAAGGAACTACAGTGCTGTTTTACAAAGTCACCCAATAGGGTGATTTTACAAGAACTCACAGGCATTACTGCGTTATAAAAATTAATCAAGCAAAGGCTTGAGTTTCCTTGCTGTAGGGTGATAGCTTGGAGAACTGGATAAGGGGAGCAAATTTCCTTGGTTCTACATTTCAGGGCTAGAGCTATATAGATAACCAGGCCGACCTTGGCTCTACCCCTTGACTAGGGCAGGGCGGGGACAAAGAAGGCTTTATAGCCTTCTAAGAAGAATTTATGTTCCACCGCCCAAGTCTCCTGCAAGCAAATCACGAGGAATTGCTTAATAAACAATACCCAGTTAGGATCAAGGAACTTCCCTGCGATATTCCATAAGACGATGTTATATGTAACTTGCTCCGGGAGATCCCCCAGAGGGACATTCGGTTGAATTACAGATAGCACAGGATTACACACCCTTAGCGGGGATCGACTGCAATGCGGGGAGGGGCGGGGAGTGTCTGTGGTACAGACGGTGGAGCATTAGGTTCAGGGCTAAGGCTCAGTCTAAGGCTCAGTCAATCGCATTAGTCTAATCTAGAAAGGGGAGCAAACCTGTTTGGTCCCAGGGGAATGGGCGAAAAGAAGCGCCCCTCCAGAGTGGCCTGACTTGGTATAAACGGAGTTATGAGGCTACTCACTCCACCCTCGCACTGACCGTATGGAAGATGGTGACCATGGCGATTGAAACTGCGTGGTGGGGGAGGTTGGTAAAAGAAAAGCCCAAGGGAGGATCTGGATATTAGAACCCCTATCGGGGGAGCCCGGTCGAGTCTCTGAGTAATATTTCAACAATCATGCGGCCATTAAAATGTACAATGATACAATCCCCACCCAACCCACGCGACGAACCATTGAGATCTTACGGTCTACTACTGAGCCTACAGAGGTATTACTAGAGAGCCAATGTG
Organism: Lissotriton helveticus; assembly: GCF_964261635.1. Lineage (NCBI taxonomy): Eukaryota > Metazoa > Chordata > Amphibia > Caudata > Salamandridae > Lissotriton > Lissotriton helveticus. The sequence goes on along the minus strand of NC_136071.1, from coordinate 598,769,711 downwards.
ACACTTTATTTTTTAGCTGACTGAAGCCTCGTTGGTACCTCGAGGGAGGGGTGGGACGTTCCCTAAAACGATAACCAAGGGTGTTGGTTCTGGTGGTAAATTAATGGTTGTCAGATTTGGGGAAACAGCGGTATGATCGACCTCAGGACCCCCAACATTATCCCCTGGGTACAACACACTCACGCTACTATTCAACTGCTTCACGATTTGGGATTCACAGTAAATCACACCAAATCGCATCTGCAACCCTCGCACATACAACAGTATCTCGGCGCTACAACAAACACCCAACTAACACTAGCTTATCCCTCTCCAGCCAGGATAACAAGTCTACAAACTCTCCTAACAAAATTCAAACCGCAACACTCGCTCACAGCTCGAGTGTTCATGCAGCTCATAGGAATGATGGCGTCTTGGATATTTGTAGTACCTCACGCAAGACTACAAATGCGTCCACTTCAAGAGTGCCTATCACGCCAATGGAACCAGGCTCAAGGTCAACTAACAGACCTAGTTTTGGTAGACGGTGACCGTTTCTAGAGCCAGTTCCTCAAATAGTCATGACAGCGGACGCATCGCTCTCCGGCTGGGGAGCTCACCTACTGCATCACACCATGCAAGGCAGGTGGACACCGCAACAAAAGTTACTCCACACCAACCACTTGGAGTTGCTAGCTGTGTTTCTAGCCCTAAAAGCTTTTCAAACTCAGGTCTCAGGCAAAGCTGTCTAAGTCCGCACAGACAATATGACAGCTATGTACTACATAAACAAACAAGGGGGAACACACTCTCTGCAGCTCTGTTAGCACAGCAGATATGGAGATGAGCTATACTACTAAAGATCTTCCTCTTAGCCCAACACGTTCCAGGAGTACAAAACACTGTGGAAGATCTGCTAAGTCGACAAACACAGCAGATCCACGAGTGGGAACTTCATCCACAAGTTCATCTGTTCTTTCAAATGTGGGGACAACCTCAGATAGACCTCTTCGCCACCCACGAAAACGCAAAATGGCCACACTTTGCCGCCAGATACCCACACCCATTGTCCAAAGGCAATGCGATATGGATGAACTGATCAAAACTATTTGCGTACACTTTTCCTCCTCTCCCACTACTTCCGTTAGTGGTACGCAAACTACAGCAACATTTCCTGACGCTCATTCTAGTCGCTCCAACTTGGGCCAGACAACCGTGGTACACCACGCTGTTAAAGATGTCTGTAGTACCACACCAAAAACTAAACCTATCTCCATGCCTATTAACGCAGAACCATGGAGAGATCAGACACCCGGACCCAGCTTAGCTCAACCTAGCGATCTGTCTCCTGAGGTCCCAGAGTTTAGTTACCTTAACCTTCCTCCAGAATGTATGAACGTTATCAAAGAAGCTAGACGTCCCACCACTAGAGCATGTTATGCTGCTAAGTGGAAACGGTTTGTCATATACTGCCAAAACAACCAAAAAAAATCCTTTGACGTGTCTATTCAACACATCATAGGATACCTATTACACCTTCAAAAGTGTAACTTAGCCTACACATCTATCAGACTACACCTCGCTGCCATTGCAGCATACCTACAAAATATGCAACATCTATCTCTTTTTAGAGTACCAGCTATAAAAGCTTTCATGGGAGGACTCAAAAGGATAATTCCTCCCAGAACGCCACCTGCACCTGTGTGGAACTTAAACATTGTTCTCACAAGATTAATGGGACTCCCCTTTGAACCATTTACATAAATGTGAATTGCAATTCCTAACCTTGAAAGTAGCTTTCCTAGTAGCTATTACTTCTCTCAGAAGAGTTAGTGAACTACAAGCATTTACAATTCAAGAACCCTTTCTGCAATTGCATCATAACAAAGTGGTTCTTCGTACTAATCCTAAATTCCTTCCTAAAGTCATTTCGCCATTCCATCTAAATCAATCAGTTGAGCTGCCCGTATTCTTATCGCAGCCTCAAACAGTCGCAGAAAGCTCTACACACATTAGATGTCAAAAGAGCATTACTGTACTATATCAAAAGGACACAAACTTTTCGTAAAACAAAACAACTCTTGTGTCTTTTTCACCGCCACATAAAGGCAACCCCATATCAAAATCAGGGATAGCTAGATGGATTGTTAAATGCATACAAATATGCTACCACAAAGCCAAACGTACATTAACAATTCCTCCAAAAGCCCATTCTACAAGGAAGATAGGGGCTTTAATGGCATTCTTGGGGAACATTCCCCTAGAAGATATATGCAAGGCAGCTACATGGCTTACACCGCACACAAATCATTACTGTGTAGATGTGCAAACTAAACAACAAGCCACTGTGGGCCAGACTGTTCTAAAACACTGTTTCAAGCAACTGCAACATATACTGGTGGTCGCCGCTAGGTGTGGGTACTGCTATACAATCTATGCACAGTGTGTAATCTGCAGCTCATATGCCTCGAACGGAAAATGCTACTTACCAGTATGCATCTGTTCTTGGCATGTAGAGCTGCAGAGTTACATACACCCACCCGCCTCCACGGCTACCTTTATCTGTTCCAGTATTATCCTAATTAGATACAAATCACATGGACATCACTACCTCTTGTACAGCTCCATCACTTCCCTAATGGCTAAAAACAATCTGGGGATGGAGCCGATGCCCATGCGCAGTATCATCCAAAGAAGGAGTCACCTATCCCATGACTTCCAAAGACTTTTCTACAACAAAACAAACTGCAAACATCCAGGCCCAGCACTAGGTTGCCAGCTATGCACAGTGTGTAACTCTGCAGCTCTACATGCCAAGAACAGATACATACTGGTAAGTAGCATTTACCTTCTTTGACACTAATCTGAAGTGAATATGGTTGTCTTGGTGGCCAAGCTTCCATCTACCAACTCTGTTTATGTAGGACACTGGGAAAAGTTTGTTCGTTGTTCCTTCCAGCTCATTTTATCCTTGAAAGCAAAGTGGCCTGATCTCATTTTCTGTCTTTCTTTATCCCAGTAAGGCTTTGGTGTGGTAAAATGTTTATGGTTACTGTTGGAAGCTGGCTCTGTATATACTATACCAAAGTAAGGTATAGTGCTCACAGAGTCCAGTGGAACCTCAAAGGTAGACAGAGGTAAAAGTAGATAATACCTTACTCTCCATATATGGTAGTCTGGGCAAGCAGTAAGGCTTTATCAGAAGGCAGTGTTAAGCCTTTAATTGTACAAACTCAGGCAAGAAATGATGTCACACACTCAAAAGATTGAACTCAGACTATTTGATTTTGTCTAAAAATATTATTTAGTTATTTTATTTCTAGGACCAAGCCAGGCCTAGTGCTCTGAGTTATATAATGCTTTGCAATATATATTCATTAATTTACAGTTGAATGCAGGTTCAAATAGAGACGGTTGATATACAGGTAAGTCAATTATCTGAATTACTTTTCAGTTACTTTGTTACAGTGCAAGTTACTTCTTGAATTACTTTTCAAGTTACTTTTGGTAATCAGTGTGATATGCCTAGATATCACACAGAGACATTTCCTAGACAAAAGGTAGGTAATTCACTTTTTTCACATTTGCAGTTTTTCAAGGTTTCATACAAACCAACTCCACACTTTTCAAAGACATACAGTCAATGCAATCCTATGGGAGGAAATAAAGATATCGGTTTGGAGATAAGTAGTTGCTTGTGGGAGTAGGGTTTCTGGGGTTAGAACCAGGGTACCCCCAGAGTCGAGAATGCACTCTCAAAGCACCCTCAGCGGCACTAGGGCGGCCGGGTGCAGAGTGCTGAGGCCCAATGTTATTCAATCGGGGATAGGGGGCCTCCGGTTGGTGGCTGCTCACGAGGTGGCCACAAGGTTGTGAGAGCAAGCCTCCTGGTGTTGGGCTCAGGGCAAAGATTGATTGTAGTTAGCACCCAAGGTGCTAGATGCAGGGTGCTATTTTGTCAATGGGAGCCCTGTTTTCAATGGAAGTTGCCGGTTTTGGATTTTGGCTGCAGGCTCGGTCCAGGAAGTCTACCGGGAGGAACCAACAGCTGGGCGGGTAAGTTGGAGGGCTCTGGGAAATAGGTGCACTTTGGGTTCTTTTCTCCAGAGCGGCTGGATGCAGGTGTGTCTTTTGAGGTCGGGTTTCACCTTACAGGGCCGCTCGCAGTTGAAGGGGTCTCCGTGCAGAGGCTGCAGGTGACGTCGGGGAGCCATGGACGGGTCAACCCATGGTGGACTTGGCCTCTGGAGCCCTGGGTGACCTCGCTGAGACCAGTGGGCCACTATGATTCGGGCCATAGGCATCTGGTGCAGTGGTGGTTCCAGGCATTGGTTTTCTTTGTCTCTCTTGGGAATTTCATTTGAACAGAGCTGCTGTTCACAGGAGATCCGGTCTTTGTTGAAGGCAGCCAGTCCTCCCAGGAGTTCTGGAGGTCGCTGGCTGCAGGATAAGGCGACGTTTGGCACAGGATCTCTGGAAACTGCAGACGGGCCGGTAGGGCTGGGGCCAAGTCAATTTTACATAGTGAATCTTTTCTGGATTCACATGCTGTGCATTATTCTGCCTCCTAGTGGTTGAGTCCGTAATTGTTGTATTTGTCCTTTTTTTTTTTTTTTTTTGTTAATGGGCGTCGACATACCACCATTAGGTGTCCTCTTGTGACGTAGAGGTGCTTCCCCTGGAAGCTCCCACCATTGGTCGTCATCTTTCGATTCTTTTTTTACGCCATTGGGTCTAGATCGATGAGGAATGAGCTCCAAGATTTGGAGTGAAGAATCGATGAAAAATATTGCAGAAAATTCAAGAACGATGTTTCAAGGTACTGAACTTCGAATCGAGGTGCCTCGTCGATGATTAAAAGTATAAATCTGAAAGAGACACGTTAGTGATAGATTCCTTACGTTAGAATATCCCCAGGCGTCAGACTGGATCCGGAAAGTTTTTTCGTCAGCAGTACCCCTGCGCGTCGTAGTCGCCAAGATGACGTCGCTGGAACTACTTAGACACGCCCTGACATCAGTTCTTTTTTTTTTCCGCGCCAGCAAGCGCAGATCTGGAGAGAGCGGTACCCCCATTCATTTTTTGACTGAGTTTTTGGGGAATTTTGATTCTGTTTTCAAGTAATATATCAATCTACAGCTGCAAAGGATGCTTGGGACGCGACCACGACTCCGAGTCGTGCCTCCACTGCCGGGCCATGGCTCTGAAAACTCCTGGGCCTCCAGCCACTTTCTGGACCGCTCCTACGCCATTCATGGTCCCGGTCCATAGGGAGGTCGAGGGACCGGGCGTGGAGCCATCACCATAAGTCTTCGCACTCGGAGTCAGGTAAGGCGAAGCATAAAAAGTCGAAGAAGCATCGACGCTCTTCGCCTAGCCGGTCGCGCGACGCGGCTGAGGGAGCAGGTGGTGCCACCCCTGCTCCCTGGCGGAGCCTGCGCAGTTGACGATGGCCTACCCGCCCATTCCGGGTCCATCGGTGACTCCGGCCCAGCTGCAGGAGTTCCTGTCAGCCATGGCACATGTCTTTGGACCGTCTGCCCCCCCAGGCCTGGCTGGGGGTCCTCGTTCTTTGACGTCGCCGGCTCCGGCACCGAGTACTTAGGCGTCGACACCGAGGAACCCCCCCCCCCTGGATCCAGGCCTGGATCCCCGTCCATGCCGGTTGGCCCTGTGCGACCTCCACTAGCATCGACGGCGCCGGCCGCAAACCCGGCCAACGCCGTCCCCAGCACCCTCCCTGGCCTGAACAGGTGCCAGAAGAGTGTCGACCGATTCCGGCGAAGTTTGGGAATTTCTTATCCATCCACCTCCGTATGTTCCACCTGTTTCACAGGCTATGGAGGACGGGGTGGACTGAGGGCGTCTGAGGATCCTCTTGCAGCCCAATGTGAGTTAGACCAGGACTGGGATGAGGATTTGGGGGAACCAGGTGACCAAGATTATGCTCCGGAACCTGCCGCACTATCTCCTTATACCGTGGCTACGGAGGAGGGTGGATCATATTCTATGGTGTTGCCTAGGGCAGCTGAGGCTCTCCACCTCGACCTCCCTACTGTGGCCGTCAGGGCTAATCTCCTGACAGAGGTGCTTCAGCCAGCTTCTGCTACTATGGAGCCGCTGCTGCCCTATAACGATGCACTCTCAGACGTTCTTTTGGGCACCTGGTCCAGGCCCAACACATGGGCTCCTGTGGACAAGAACGTGGCCCGACTCCATCGCCCGACCCCGTTTTCCTCCCCCAATACCCCACCCCGAGAGCTTGGTTATCCAAGCCTCTGCGTCCCTAAGCGCATTCTCTTCCGCACCTCCGGACAGGGAATCCAAGAAACTGGAGTAATTTGGGAAGATTTTCTCTTCCGCCAGTTCAGGCTTGCGGGCTGTGAACACTGCATGTCTCTTGGGCCGTTACTCCCATTCTATGTGGGATATGGTTGTGCAAGTGCTGCCTCACTGTCCGGTGGAGGCTTGGAAAATTCTTTCCCAAGCTATTGCTGAGTGGAGAGGCGCAGCCAAGTTCACCATCCGTTGTGGTATTGACACTGCTGACTCGCTGGGCAGAGCGATTTCAAAGACAGTGGCGCTACGCCGTCACGCCTGGCTGAGGACGACTGGCTTTCTGGGGATGTCTAGAACTCGTTGATAGACATGCCCTTTGATGGCACTCGCCTGTTCGGCGATAAAGCAGTCTGCGCGTTGGAACGTTTTAAGGACTCGCGGGCTACGGCCCAGTCCTTGGGCCCTTCGGTCACATGCACTCCTTCCGCTTCTCGCTCCTTTCGTGGCCAAGGAAGGGGCGCCCAAGCATGTTCGTTTCAAATCCACAGGCCTGCGCAGCAACAGTCTCAGCGCAGTCGTGGACATGGGACCCGCAGAGGCGGGTCACGGGGCCAGCGTGCTGGTCAGTCCACCCGCCGCCCTGCAGCCACTGTCCCCAAACCTTCCTAGTCTGGTGTTTTTAGGCCCACCAGACGCCAGTGGGTGGCAGGATTCGCCATCACCTCCACCACTGGCACACCATCACATTCTGACCCTCCAGCCATGCCACCACAGTACAACCGCTTGTCAGGGCATCATTTGACAGTTCTCCAGCAAGAAGTTACGGCCCTCTTTGCCAAAGGGGCCATCGAGCGTGTTCCGATGTCAGAAGTAGGTTGTGGTTTTTACTCCCACTACCTCTTGGTTCCAAAGAAGGACAAAGGCCTGCGTACTATCTTGGACCTTCGGAATGTCAATGGCCTCCTCCAGAAGGAGAAGTTCAAGATGCTCACACGTGCTCAGGTCTGGTCTACCCTCGACCCACAAAACTGGTTGGTAGCGATGGACCTGCAGGGCGCCTAATTTCATATCCCAGTCCTGCCGGCTCACTGGCGTTACCTGTGATACATGGTAGGGCAGGAGCATTTTCAGTTTACTGTGCTCCCCTTTGGCCTTACAAGCGCCCCTCGGGTGTTCACGAATGTGATGGCAGTGGTTGCAGCTCATCTGCGTAGATCAGGTGTTTCAGTCTTCCCCTATCTCAACGACTGGTTTTTGAAGGCGGGCTCGCCCCAAACAGTTGTCTCCCACCTCCAAACTATGGCCGACCTCCTGCATTTGCTGGGGTTCTCCATCAATGTGCGAAGTCGCACCTGATTCCCTCTCAGAAGCTCCTCTTCATTGGAGCGGTTCTGGAAACAGAGCAGTTTCGGGTCTATCCTCGCGAACTGTGAGTCAGGAAATTCGGGCTATGATTCCGATCTTTCAGCCCTTGTCCTGGGTTTTAGGCAGGACTACCTTGAGGCTGGTGGGCCTCATGGCCGCCTACATCCTGCTGACCAACCATGCCAGATGGCATATGCCGGCTCTGGAGTGGGACCTGAAGTTCCAGTGGGCGCAGCATAAGGGTAACCTGTCCGACTATGTCCAGATCTCAGAGGGCACTGCACAACAATTGCAGTGGTGGCTCACGAATCATCATTGGGTCAGCGGCAGATCCCTTTCCCTTCCCCAACCGGAGCACACAGTGGTGACGGATGCGTCCCTCCTGGGATGGGGTGGCCACATGGGAGAGGGGGAGATCAGAGGCCTCTGGTCTCCGGTGGAGTCACGGCTCCATATCAACCGTTTGGGGCTTTAGGTGATCCTTATTGCACTGAAGGCATTCCTTCCCTCTGTCAAGGGGAAGGGGTGCAGTTGTTCACAAACAACACCACCGCCATTTGGTATTGCAACAAACAGGGCGGGGTGGGGTTGTGGACCCTATGTCAGGAGGCTCTGCGCCTCTGGACTTGGCTGGAATGTCAAGGCATTTCTTTGACTGTTCAACACCTGGCAGGTTCTTTGAACGCTAGAGTGGACAAGCTCAGCCCCAGGTGCATGATGGATCACAAATGGCATCTTCACTCTGAGTAGGCGCAAAGTCTCTTTCGACAGTGGGGAGAGCCTTGGTTAGATCTATCCGCCACCGAAGAGAGCGCACAATGTCAGCTGTTCTGTGTCTTGGAATTCCCAAGGCGGCCCTTACTCGGCACCGCTTTTCGTCATCAGTGGAGCTGATGTCTATTGTACGCCTTTCCGCCTCTACCACTTCTTCCCAGAGTGCTGAAGATGATCAGGCGCAACCAGGGCCAAGTCATTCTTGTGGCACCGGACTTGGCTCGAAGAGTTTGGTATCCCGAGCTGCTCAGTATGAGCGTGAATCCCCTGATCTGACTGCCTCTTCGAGAGGATCTCATGTCGCAGCAGCAGGGGACGGTCCTCCACCCGAACCTGTCCAGCCTCCACCTACATGCGTGGAGATTGAGTGGAGACCGTTCATTCCGTTTGACTTACCTCTTGAAGTCTGTGATTTCATTCTGACAGCCAGGCATCCCTCCACTAAATCGGTATACGCCTGCAGGTGGAACAAATTTGTGGCATGGTGCACAACAAAGGCTGTGGATCCCCTTTCTGTCCCTCTTTCAGAGGTCCTTTTGTTCCTCCTTTCTTTGGCCCGGCAGTGCTGTGCTCTGGGCACTATTAATGGCTATTTTTCTGCGATTTTGGCCTTTCTAAGGCTCCCTGCTCAGCCCTCTCTTTTCAAGTCCCCTGTTAATGGATTTCTCAAAGGCATTACTCACCTTTTCCCTCCTATTCCATTTGTGATGCCACAGTGGGACTTGAATCTGGTACTTACTTTTTTAATATGCGCTTCCTTTGAGCCGCTCCATAATTGTCCTCTTTGTTTGTTGACTTTGAAGACTTATTTTCTGGTTGCTATCACCTCCACTAGGCGTATGAGTGAGCTCCAGGCTCTGTCTTGTAAGCCTCCTTTTCTGTCAGTCCATCCGGTCAAGCTTGTGCTTCACACTCGTCATTTCTTCTTGCCAAAAGTAGTCACTGCTTTTCACATTGGGCAGACCATCACCTTGCCCACTTTCTTTCCGCTGCCGCATCCTTCCAGAGAGGAAGAGCGGCTCCACCGTCTGGACGCAAAACGTGCGCTCTCTTTCTATCTGAACCGCACACAACAGTTCCAGGTGGATGACCAGCTCTTTGTTGGCTACGTGGGCTCCAAGAAACGCCGGGCTGTGCACAAGAGGAATATCTCCCGCTGGGTCGTCTTGTGTAAAAAAGCCTGTTATTCTCTGGCTAAAAAGGAACCTCCGGTGGGGTTGTGCGCCCATTCTACCAGGGCCACAGCAGCTACTACTGCATTGGAACGTGGTATCCCCCTGCAAGACATCTGTCAGGCAGCTACGTGGGCCTCGCTGCACACTTATACCAAGCATTATTGCCTTGACAGTCAAGTCCGGAGAGACAGCTTCTTTGGCCGTTCTGTTCTCTGTGACTTTCTGGTGTGATCTTGATTCGCAGACCCACCTCCGGGGTTGGTATTGCTGGGGTATCTATTCTAAGGTAAGAAATCTATCACCAACGTGTCTCTTTCAGATGCACAAGTTACTTACATGTGTAACGATATATCTGTAAGAGACATTAGTTAGTGATAGATTCCTTACTGCCCACCCATCCTCCCTGTTCTGCGAACTGATTCCTAGGGTTAAGGTCATCCTTTTCAGGGCCCTAGTTTTAATGCACCAATGGTCAGTATCTTGCATGGCTCTGCGTTCCTGGCATGGAAAGTCGTGTACAGAACTGACGTCTGCTCACGTGGGCGCATCTCAGTAGCTCCAGCGACGTGATCTCTGTGACTACGGCACCAGCGATGTACACGGAGCCGTAAGAAGACGCCTACCGACGCACAGGAGTACAGCTGACTTAACTTTCCGGATCCAGTCTGACGCCTGGGGATATTCTAAGGTTAGGAATCTATCACTAAGTAATGTCTCTGACAGATATATAGTTACACAAGTAACTGGTGCTGCACGTAAACACCATTCATGTTTTGCCAAATTGTCATCACAAGTATGCTGAGAAGGATCAACATCCAGTCTGCAACCTCTGGTTACCGGTGGATCACCGAAGTGAAGATTGCAACGTGTGTTCAGCGTTCACCCCGAAAACCTTGACGGTAAGAGAAAGGCAGAGAAGAGCCAACTACAACATGCAGGGCCAGAGCACAGCCTTATTGGTACAAGACCTGGGCCTCTCCAGCACGAAAGCGGACATTGTCGCAGAAGGTCCAGAAGGCGACACAGGCATGGATACCCAAGTTGTTAAGGAATAAAAGAAAACTTCGAGAGAGGTAAGAGAACCGTCGTCCTCGAAGAAACTAGCTCACTCCAGAAAACCAGTCTCAAGAGCCTCAAAGGGAGCATCGGCGTTAAAGCATTCGATGTCTGCAGTTGCGTCCAAAAAGAAACGCTCCATAGGATCCTTAGACAAGGACTCCGTAACGACGAAGACCCTTGAATAATTCAAGAGATCGAAAGACAAGTGATGATGGGCATCACTGAAAGAAGACACACATGGCTGCAGTTCTCAAGATTCAAGCCAGAGGTGCAGAACAACATACTGAACACACCGTTCAGTGGGGAACAGCTCTTTGGAAGCGTTGTGGATGACACGCTGAACCAATTAAAGAAAGACAACGAAACAGCAAGATCGATGGGGGCTCTACAATTCAGAGGTGGCATGCGTAGAGGAACCACCCACTCAAGGAAGGCAGCGGATAAAGGGAACCATCATCCCACAACTTTGCATCAAACATACCAGCAAGTTTACCAAGGGGGAAACCAAGGGCAACAACGAGGACAGCACCAAAATTGGTAATACCAACAAGGAAGACAAACCTTTCGAGGACGCCCCCGTAGAAGAGGCCTTCCACAATGAGGGGGAACACCCACAGTATCTAAATTACTGCATTCCAAACACACCACACCGTTCAGAAACATCACAGTGTGTGCACGTAGAGACAAAGACAACAATCAACCAGTTCCTACAACATTCTACACCAGTATGGGGCAGACTAAAGAACTTAATCCAAAAATGGAGAGAGATCACTTCAGACAGATGGATCTTAAACATAATACGGTACGACTACTGCATAGAAGTAATCAAAATGCCTCCAAACAAAAGCCCAAGGAGGAAAGTACATTCCAAAGGAAAAACTACTCTGGTATTCCAAGAAGTACAAGAACTACTAGCAAAAAAAGCTATAGAACACGTACCACACAAGGAAAGAAATTAGGGAAATTACTCTACATACTTCCTAATTCCGAAGATAGACGGAACACTGCGTCCTATCTTCGATCTCAGATTCCTCAACAAGTTCATAAAGACTCAAAAGTTCAAGATGACGACCCTGCAAGAGATAATACCTCAGTTGCAAAAAGGGGACTACATGGCTACTATAGACTTAAAGGATGCCTATTAGCACATCCGCATGAACAACATGCACAAAGGGCTATTAAGATTTGTTGTCAATGACACGCACTACCAATTCAAGGTGCTAACATTCGGTCTAAAGTCAACACCAAGAGTGTTCACAAAGTGTCTAGCAGCAGTAGCTGCACACTTAAGGAGACAGGGATCCATGTATACCCGTATTTAGATGACTGGTTAGTAAGGGCAAACTTGTTCAGAGTCTGCATATACAGCATATAAACCAAGTGATAGATACACAACTCCAGCTCAGCTTTTCCATACACTGGGAGAAATCATCGCCAGAACAAGAAAAACTGGGGAAAGTGTTTCCAAGCGAGAAACTAAGAATGGCCCTACTGGAAGAGACACAGCTATAACAGATAGGGCAAGCTCTGACAGTGAGGACAGTGGGAAAGCTACTAGGGATGATGGCTTCATGCATTCACTTAATCCCAAGCATTCGCCTACACACGAGACCATTCCAAAAATGTCTTCAAGCACAATGGTCACAAGCAACAGGGAGTTGGGAGGAACTAGTGGTTGTCCCACAGAAAATACAGGAGGAAATAGCACGGTGGAACAGGGAGAACATTCATGCAACCAACTCCAACAGTGACCAGTGCCTCACAGATGGGATGGGTAGCTCACATGAACAATCTCAAAGTGAGGGGACTGTGGACACAGCAGAAAGCTCTACAGCACATCAACAGCCAAGAATTAAAGACAGTGTTCCTAGCCTTAAAAGCCTTTCAAAAAGAGCTATACGGGAAAACAATTCTAATACAAATAAACAACACAGCCACCATGTTTTACATAAACAAACAAGTAGCAATGCAGTCAGTGGCACTTTCGACTCTAGATCAGCAACTCTGGACGTGGGCAATCCCATGGAACATAAACATAATAGCAATCCACCTGCCAGGAAAGGACAATGTAGAAGCGGACAAAATGGGCAGATAAGCTTCGTCATCCCATGAGTGGGATATGAATTAATACGAACTCATCAAGGGTTTTCACAAATTGGGAACTCCAGAGGTCGACCTCTTTGCAACACCCCACAATGCAAAAGGCCAACGCTTCGCATCCAGGCAACCTTGCAATCAGTCCCTAGGAAATGCGCTATGGATAAACTGGTCAGGGATATTTGCTTACGCTCCCCCTCCCATCCCCCCCGATACAACTACTCCACAAGGTGATCAACATATGCAAGATCAGACACATGACAATGATTCTCATTGCCCCACAATGGGCGGGGAAGACTTAGTTCTCAGAGATAATGGAGATAGCGCAAGGGTCAATTCACAAATTGCCAAACAGACAAGACTTACTAACTTTGCATGAGGAAAGAGTGCTCCGCCCAGAACCAGAAAGTCTGAGCCTTCGCTGCATGGCTCCTGAGGACATAGAATGTTTTGCGCCTAAAACTACCAGAAAGCACAATGGTAGTCCTAAGGGAAGCGAGAAAGCGGACTACTAGGAAATGTTACACGGCAATATGGAAAATGTACTCTCTATGGTGCCTCAAAGAAGGTCTTTCCCAAAAAATCACTAAGGAAAAGAAAGTTCTGAAGTATTTAACGTCTCTACTGCATATTAAATTAACCTACACATCACTGAAAATTCACTTAGCAAATTGTAGCATTTACAAGAGGACAAGCAGGGAATAGCTTCTTCACTTCTCACATAGTCAAAAGGTTCCTAGAAGGAGCAGAAAGAATCGCCCCACCAATGACTGTGCCATACCCACATGGAATCTAAATATAGTACTCACTCAGCTGATGAAGCATCATTTGATCCCCTACACAAGGGATGCCACAAATGCTCAAACTAAAGATGGCCTTTTTAGTAGCAAGAACATCACTATGTAGAGCTAGTGTAGGCACTAACATTACAGGAACCCTACTTACATAATGACTGAATCGTCATCGGAGCAGATCCACATTTTATGCCAAATGTGATATCACGATTCCACATAAACCAATCCATACAACTGCCAAGTTTCTTCCAGAATCCAAAGACACAAGCAGAAAGGGCATTTCACACTCTTGACGCTGGAGGAACAGTCATGTATTACATTGCAAATATAAAGGAATACAGAAAGACAAAACAACTCTTTGTATATCTTTTGCAAACAGTTTCTTGGGAAGACCAGTAACCAAGTACACATTTGCAAGATGGCTTGCACAAGCCATACAAGTGTGCCACACCAAGCAGGACAAACATTACAAAGAGCTCCAAAGGCTCACTCAGCAAGAAAGAAAAGCGCAACTATTACCTTTCTCGTCAATACTCCAATTCAAGACAATTGCATGGCACCAATATGGTCTCCAATGCACACATTCGCGAAACACTATTACGTGAACATCCAAATGAATAAAGAAGGACTAGTAGGACAAAGTCTTGCAACATCTATTCACAGACCAATGCTCATCTTGGACCCAGCCACCACAGAACTAAGAAACCGCTACAAAATCTATGCACAGCCTGTGAATACAGAAAAGATTCACACTTCAAACATATAGTTTCTTACCCGTCTGTGTAGTTTAGCAGCTTGAAGAATATTTGGGTTTCTTTAGTGAACTCATCCTCCTCCACCAAGTAAGATAAGACGGAGGGGAAGAAAAAAAATCCGAAGATGGTTACCAACGGTCCAGAGGAAGCACGTTGTCGTCCACAAGGAAACAAAATGGTGGCATATCGACGTCCACTAACAAGAAAAGAGGAAAAAAAGGACAAACACTACAGTTGTAGACCCAACCATGAGATGGCGGAACAATGCACAGCATCTGAATCCAGAAAATTCTTCAAGGTGCAAAACTACACCGACAGGCAAGAAACTATAAGTTCTTCTCTGCAGTCTCCTCTGCTGGGCTTCGTCTTTCATCCTTCTTCGTAGGTTGCGGCAATCTGCCTTCTTGGTTCAGGCCTGCCCCCTAAATACTGTATTTAGGGGCGTTTTAGGGGTCTTGACGTTAGTATTCAATGGGCTACTGACCTAGGGGTGACTACACCCTTGGTGTGCTCACACCACGTGGGGGAGTGAGCACAATCCCAAATCCTGATTGGAGAGTCCTGCCATCTGCAAGACGGCATGCACTGAAGAGTGGGTTTCACTTTGCCTCCTCCACCTGAGGGGTGGGGTTGGCAGAGGTGGGCAAGCCTTCTGGGCTGGGCTCATTTTTCCTGCCTGTCCTTCAACTGAAAAGCGGGTGAGACAGGAAGGGGGCCTGCTCCTGATAGCAGGAGAGGCTGGATGTCGCTTTACAAAGGCGGCAAGGCATTTGAAGCTCCACTGCCACAGGTGGCACTTCCTGACCTGGGGGAGGCCTACACAACCAAGTCTATAAACCACCACCACCGTCACATTTTCACTCTGTGTTACAGATTTGCATGTATTTACCAAATGTTTAGTGGTAGTTGCAACACACTACACCACAATGACAGTCATTGTTTACTGTATTTTGATAACTGGCTGATACAGAGCAGAAGCCAACAGCCTTTCTTGGCACACACTTAGAAGAAGGCTTGCCTCTATACAGATGAGGATTCAAAGCAAATGCCAAAAATTATATCTGGTGCCAACAACTGCAACTCTTCCTTGGAGCCATATTGAACACAGTGATGGGCAAAGCCTATCCCAGCCAGAAGATTTATTGGAATTTCAAAGCTGCTGCCCTCTGTAGAAGACATTGTGTTCTCTGACAATTAGCTTCGTACATAACATTGGTGGGAATGACTGCATTTTGAATGGCAACAGCTCTAAATGGTTGCCTTCCTGTGTCTGCTACAGGAGAGAAGGCAATGGGTAAGGGTTTTTAGTTGGTGGGAAATTCTAGTATTGCTAGAGCCCGGAGTCCAGCACAAACTAAAATTGTAGAACAGCAGAAGATTGTTACCATTACATATCATTTATCAACTGTCAGCCGCACTTGACCATTATCACAGAAGTTTCCCTTACGAGATGCGGAGCGAAGCTGGACAACTGACCCCTCTTGGTTCCTGGACACAGGAACAGCAGCAAATGTATGTCAGTTTTTTGTAGCTAAGAGCAATGCAACTGTCACTGAAAGTCTCTCATGCTCTAAAATGCAACACTGTGCTCATCTGAGTGGGCAATTTCTACAATGTACTGCATTCAGAAACAGGGGAGTCATTCACCTTAATTGTCAACCTTGCCACAAAATATATGGCATTAGGCCATTTGTAACTAAGTCCTCCTTCTTGTGGACCATCTTCCATGAGTCAATAACAACTTTACATACCTGTTGAGCAGGACACTCACAAAAACGTGGGAATGGGAGGTAAAACCTCTAGTACTTCAGTAGTAATTTCAGAGATGGTGAAAACCCACTGTCAACCTCTTTGTCAGAGCTTAAAATGCCCAAATTAACAGGCTCCCGCATCAAGAGTTACTAGGTAGTGCTCTATGGATGAATTGGTAAGGGTTATTTACCTGTGCTTTTCCTCCACTACCATTAATTCCATATGTAGCGAAAACATAAGACAAACATCCATGATGATCATTTTATTTATGCCCATCTGGGTGAGAACCATTGTACTCCAAAGCTACTGACGTATCCATCGCCCTCAGGAAAAGCTAGTCCTGCAGGCAGAACTCTCAGCACAGCATCAGGGTGCAGATAAGACACTTGTATCCTAAGCCTCGGGATCTTGCAATTTGCACCTTATATCCTAGAATTTTGCTATCTGCAACTTCCATGTAGTGTATGCTCATTTTGAGAGAAACCAGAGGACTCGCTACAGGAGCATGTTGTCACCAAATGTGAAAACAGTTTACTCTACTGTCTTAGTAAGGACAAACAACATCTTCAGTACAATATATTTTCCATTTACTGAGTTTGCACAAATCAGGCCTAGCAAGCAAGCTCATTAGGTTTTTCTTGGGACCTAATGTTCTTACACTATTTGTAGGGTCCACATGTGAGCCGTTAAATCGTTATGAACTGCATAGCCCCTCATGGAAAATAGCTTTCCTCATTACAAACGCTTCGTAATGTAGTTAGTGAATTGCAAGGTTAACTGTGGAGGAATCCTTGATTCGGATTCACAAAGATCAGGCCATTCTAAGAACAAACCAACCAATTGTTTATTCCTAAAGTTTTCTCCCCTGTTCCATGTCAATCAATTTATTATATTATCAATCTTATTTCTACAGCCTTGGTCAGCTGCAGAAAAAGCTTTACAAGCATTCGATGCCAATTGAGCCTGTCTATATTACATTGAACATGCAAAGTCAATTAGAAAAACAAAACCGCTATTTGTTGTTTTTAAAAAAAACTTTGAGTCTGGCCTTGCGCATATTGGATAGTTCAGTGCATTTTGGCGTATACTAAACGTAACAAAATACTATACCTAGATCACATTCTGTTTGCAAAAAATAGGAGCCACTATGGCTTTTCTAGGGTAGATTCCATTTGCAGAGACCTATAAAGCTTCGACATGGTTTACAGCACTTAACCTCATCAGGAATTACTGTTGGCATTCTGTTGCATGAACCACGACTGGCATAGCTCTACAAGGTTTCCCACCCACGGGTGACCGGTGAACTTGGTTTAATCCACTATGCTGAATGTGAAAGGCTTGTTACTGTAGCCCCACATAATCCCACCCAATACATTGTTGAAATTGAATCATTGCTTCTAGGTTACTATGAATCCCTAGACTGGGATTTGGGACAATGTGTTAAAAGAAATAAATCAATTTCACTCTTCACAGTATTGCACACACACAAAAGGTTCTAAGAAGATAGACATTTTTTCACTAAAAGCATTTGTTACAAAAGGGTGAATCTGTTTCTCAGCACATCTAAAATAACCACACAGAATATCTTGAAAACAGCAAATAGGCATGTTTACAATGAAAATAAAATTAACATTTCTAACATAGTTAAAATGTCACTTAAAACCTAACACCCTAAAACCTACTTCTATGCGCTGCGCTAGGAGAGCATCGAAAGTAGAACTTGCAATCTAGACTTTATTAGGGTAAAGCAATGCCTCGTTGACAGCAAAAGCTGTTATCAGAGAGGTGTTAAGGCAGTGATCGCTGCAAAAGGAAAACACAACGTAACTGCGTCTTTTCTCCTAGCCTCAGTTCGTTATGTGCATCAGGTGCAAAGTATCATCTTTTTGGTGCACTGGCAGCAGTCAAGACCCGTTTTCAGTAGTATCTTGTGTGATAATCTAGGTGGAGGGCATCTTCTAACAAGTGGTCATGTGGTAGCCCTTCTATATTAAATCTTATGAGGGACTGGAATTTCTGCCATATGTTTAGGAATGTCTGACATATTTGCATCAAGGTGTGCATCCCAGCTATATCCTTATGAAAATATATGGTAAACGGAGGATGTCAATTCAAACCACATTGTTTTGGCTATATGTCTGTGATTGCTCTTATTTGACCTTGACATTGTGATAATTAGACGCTTGTCCCAGACTGATGTTGCATCAAGTGTTATCTGTTTCCTTGTTAGAATGACGTGATGCTTTCACAGTTCTTAAATTGATATGGTCAGATGACATGTGCGTTAACGGCCGACATGACGATGATTCTGCATGAATTGGAAAAATGGTAACTCGCATTACCTAAGATAGTCGGGGTCTATTCATAATGGAGTCTGACCTTATGGGCTTTACGTCAATGTATGCCCCTCGAGTGAGGAGTACTCTATTGAAAAGTTTGAATGCCACTTAATGCAACTATTAGATAACATTTGTAGAAAGAGCATGTGATTAAATAAATGGGAATACAGAACGTGGCTTTAATTTGTCTAATGTTAGTCGTTATGGGTGATTTTCTGCAGTCAGTCCGATATGGTTCACTCATATGTACTAAGAACTAACCAGTCTTTGGATGATCTAGGAAGGATTTGCATGGTAGCATGTCCGTTTAAAATTTAATTGGATGTTTTTTTGTTAATGTTCAGTCTATCCTGAAGGTATTTGATCTTAACTCTATTTAGCATGTTCTTCAAAATATGAACATACAAAGTATTCAAACGTAATATTTTGAGGTACTTTAAGTACAGCATCAACACACACTCTTTAAAATGTGTAGCTCTTTAAAGTTGGCAGTTCTACATCTGTTGTAACATTCCTGTTCTCATGACAAATGGGGAAAGGGAGTACTTTGGCTCGCTGTTCATATGTATTTGTATTCTTTACAATTGACTTTGCTTTGACTGAAAATTTACAGGCATTGGTTTCATCTGTTTCAGAAATATGGGAGTAGATGATTTTGGCCCAACAAATATATAAATATTTAGGCTTGTTACACAAGTACTATAAATCCTGACCTGACCGGTATTAGCATTTTAAACACTGTCCCACATGCTCTGATTTTTCATACTTAATTTGTTTTTATAGCCAGTGTAGAAGCCTTAAATTATTCTGAAACTGGTTTTCATTTTCTTCTGTCTAGGACAATCTCCAAAGACCAGTTTGAAAAAAAGAAAAACGACATGCTGGACCCTGAGCCGTAAGTACTGTCTTAGTAGGAGACCCTATTTCAGTTTTTGTAGTGAAGGATAGAGTAAAATTATAATTATCATTGCCATTTTAATTAGAGCTGTGATCTTTAACTGTCTTTTGAATTGAGAAAATCCTGAACCATCAATAATATGGCTGCTGTTTTAGAACACATTCCTAAACAGCACACTGTTAATCATTTGTATCTGAAAGAGACATGTTAGTGATAGATTCCTTACCTTAGAATTACCCCCAGGCATCAGACTGGATTGCAAATTTTTTCGTTAGCTGTACCCCTGCCCGTCGGAAGGTGACGTTGTGTGGCTCCGCGTTCGTCGTAGGCGTCGTGATCCCTGGTATGACATTGCGGCAGCTACTTAGATGCTGCCCTTGCGCGCTTGTCAGTTTTCTTTTTCCACACCAGCAAGCGCAGATCCGGAGAGAGCGTTACCCCCAGTCAATTTTTGGCTGAGTTTTTGGGGACTTTTGTCTCTGTTTTTTTTTAGTCTTTGACTCCTGGTGTAATAGGGATGCCTGGTTTCAAGTCTTGCGAGGTTTGTCCCTGCATGGTGACGGACTCGCGCCGTGAGTGTCTCTACTGACTGGGGCGGGACCATGACCCCATTTTTTTTTTTAAACAAATTTTTATTAGGTTTTGTCACAAAGCATACATCAGCTGTAACAGTTCCCACCTCCCCTCAATCGTACGCAATCGGGTCCGCCCAACGGAGTTCTAGGTGGTGGTCCCCTGCATGAGCTTGACCAACTGGACACTAGCCCGTAAGGCCGATCCTATCTATGTGTTCGTAATGCTCAAAAGGAACACAAAGTTAAACTTAACTCCCCCCCCCCCCCCCCCCCCCGGTCCCCGCCATCGGTGCATTGTAACAGGACAGTCGTTGAGGGTCTGAAGCATAGGCGTTGTCAGTTGAAAAGTCATGCAATGTACCTGTCTTGTCATAGGGGTACAGTCCAGTTATAGTGTTAGTCCTCCTGGTCATGTCGTGCATCATAGTCGCGTAATGTTTTCACCAGGGCCTCCCACGCCTGCGCAGTCTCTAAAGCCTTGTCGTTCTGCAGTCGCCGTGCCAATTGAAACCTCAATGTGCTCTCACCACCCGCCCATTTAAGGAACTCATTGCGCCATTTAGCATCCACTAGGCCCGCCTGTGCCTTCCAGTGTCGTGTGATTTCGTGCTTCGCCAGGATAAGTCCCATATCTATGAATTTGCTCGTAACCTTGTTTTTAGGGGTATGCGGAAACCAACAGCCATGTCAAATTGTAGTTCGCGCTCTGTCACCGCGTTGAGCGTATCACCCACTTTTTTCCATAAAGGCCTAAACTAGGGCATGACCATAGCATGTGGTCAAGCTCCACTCCAACCGCCCTACATCTGGGGCAAGCCGCGGAATCTACCGCAAAGTATTTTTTGATCTTTCCCGAGGTCAAGTACGCCCGGTGAAGGATATAAAAATGAACTAGTTGAAATCGCGCATTGCGCGTGCTCTTCCAAGCCCGACGCATCAACTGCGCCCAAACTGTCCTGGGGATTTCCTTCTCTATATCCGCTTCCCATTTACTCTTAAGCGTCTCTAGTGGAGGCAATCCCTCATTAAGCATTCTGGTATATAGGCACGTAACTGCCTTAACCGTGCCAGCCGCCATCATGGTATATTGGCAGGCCATTGTCGTTTGCCGTTCAGCAAGCCCTCCCTTCCAGTGTGTCTGTATTGCCCTCGTGAGCGCCGAGTGCAGCAGGAAGTCTCCTCTAGGTAGGTCATATCGGTCCAAGAGCGCCGGAAACGACAGTAGCACCCCGTCTTCATACAGATCACCCAAGATTTGTATCCCCGCCTCCTCCCAGCTCTGCAATTGCGACCAATCCCCGCCATGTGGCAATGCTGTCAGCATCCCCAGTGGTATTTCCGGGGCATATGGGTGTCTCACTCCCGCTCTACGTTGTGTTCGGTTCCAGCATAGTCTAAGTGTGCGTTCTTCTTGCGTGAGATCACTAAGGGCTAGTCTCTGCTGCATAGCTATATAGGAGAGCACATGTCTAGGTATCCCAAGGCCCCGTTTATCCTCTGGTCCTCGGAACTCGCGTGCTATCTCCTGGGTATAGATCTGTAATTGAGCCGCTAAATAATACACTTCAAAGTCGGGAACAGCCAGCCCCCTTTTGATTTGGGTCTCATTAGTGTTGCAAGGGCCACTCTATGTCGGCCCGTACCCCAGAGAAAAGACACTACCAATGACTTCAAGAGCCGGAAGACAGCAGGAGGGATCCAAATGGGGAGCGTCCTAAAATAATACAGCAGTCGTGGGAGTGCCACCATTTTCAGCAGCGCTATTCGACCCGCTACCGATAACGGGAGGGTGGCCCAGAAGGACATACTCCCCTTCAACGCTCAGATACTACGAGAGATGTTGCCCTCCAAGATATCGGTTGGGGTGTGGTAGACATAGACCCCCAGATATTTCAGACAGCTGGGCTCCCATCTAATTGCCCTTGTCGTGGTGGGCTGGGTTTCCCCTTTCCGTACAGGGAATAAGCATGTCTTGGACCAGTTTACTCTGAGGCCAGATATTTCACCGAAGGTGGTCAATAGATTATCTGCTCCCTTCAGAGCTCCGTCGGCATCTTCAAGAAAGAGCAAAAGGTCGTCAGCGTACAGGGAAATGAACTGTTGCCCCGTCAAGCCCCGCAAACCCTTGTAGTGAGCCCCCGTGCGGATCGACATTGCGAGGGGCTCCACCGCCAGTGCAAAGAGCAACGGGGATAGCGAACACCCCTGCCTCGTGCCTCTTTCCACCGAGTATTGTGGGGATATCAGCACGCCCGATTTTACTCTGGCCTTTGCCGAAGCATAGTGGGACCATGACCCCATGTCGTTCCCCGACTGCCGGGCCATGGCTCCATAAACTTTGCTGGAGCGGTCCCGAAAGTTGCGAGGGACCAGTCGCGGAACCGCAACCACTGTTCAACGAAGTCTAAGCACTCGGGGTCAGGTAAGACGAAGCACAGGAAGTCGAGGAGGTGCCGTCGCTCTTCGCCTAGCCTGTCGCGCGACACGGCTGAGGGTGCAAATGGTGCCACCCCTGCGGCTCCAGCGGAGCCTACGCAGTTGCTGACTGCCTACCCGCATTTCCCGGGTCCATCGGCAACTCCGGCCCAGCTGCAGGAATTTCTGTGAGCAATGGGCCATATCTTTGGCCCGTCGGGCTCTTCCGGTGTGCCTTCGGGCCCTGCGGGTCAGACTGGGGGGGCCTTGCCTTTATTCGTCGATGGCTCCGGCTCGACGTCGTCGACGGCTCTGGCCTTGGCGCGCGCAAGACCCCCATGGATCCATGCATAGATCACAGCCGATGTCGGTTGACCTCATATGACGGACATCGACATCTACTGCGTCGGGCGATGTTGTCCCTGGCTTCCACCCCTACATGGAGATGGTGCCGAACCGGTGTCCATCGACGCCGATTCCGACGCTGATGGGGAATTGTTATCCCCTTCTCCTTCTTTCCCACCTGCGCAGCAAGTTACGGAGGACGGGGAGGACTGGGAGGAGTCTAAGACCCTCTCGCAGCCCAATGCAAGTTAGACCCGGACTGGGCAGAGGACTTGGAAGACACAGGTGAATCAGATTTCTCTCCGAAACCTGGTACACTGTCTCCTTCTACCGTGGCTACGGAGGAGGGTGGTACTTATTCAGGGGTGTTGCGTAGGGCAGCAGAGGCTCTCCACCACAAGCTCCCTACATTGGCCGTCAGGAGTAACCTCTTGCCAAAAGTGTTTCGGCCGGCGCCTTCCTCTGCGGAGCCGCTGCTACCCTTTAATGATGCACTTTATTATGTTTTTTTTGGGCACTGTTGGACTTGGCCCTCTTGGCAGGGTCATCCCTGAACTTTTTGCCTTCCTCCAATATTCTCTCTGACCTATTGTTGTTGGTTTAATGACTCTGGGCACTTTACCACTGCTGACCAGTCCTAAAGTGCATATGCTCTACCTACTGTAAATTGCTACATGTGATTGGTTTCCATGATTGGCTTATTTGATTTACTGTCAGTCCCCAGTAAAGTGCACCAGGAGTGCCAGGGCCTGTACATACAAATGCTGCTGGTGGGCCTGCAGCGCTGGTTGTGCCACCCACAGAAGCAGCCTTTTAAAATGTGTCTAGGTCTGCCATTGCAGAACCTGCGTGCAGTCTGGTACTGTCATGCTGACTGCGCAAGTACACCTACTTGCCAGTCCCTAAACCTTCCCTTAACTTCATATTAGTCACCCCTATGGTAGGCCCAAGGGCAGGGTGCATTGTAAGCATAAGGTAGGACAAGCCCTGATGTGTGTGTCATGTCCTAATAGTGAATTACAGCCATTTCCGTTTTTCACTATTGTAAGGCTACCTGTTATCATAGGCCAGAATGGGCTGCTGGTATTATTCTACTCTATAATCCCAGCAGGCTCAGGCAACATGGTAGAAAGTCAAGTTTAGTATGCCTGAACTCAGAATAATAAAATACTTCTTTTAGTAAAGTTTATTTTAATATCCTGTGTTTGAAAATACTACTTTTAGAAAGTTAGTATTTGCTTGCCTGACCATTTCAGCCCGCCTCTGCTCTGATGTGTATCTGCTGTCTGGTTTCTGTGTGTGACAGGGCTGGGGAATTCCTGGGGACAGGCTGGGATTGACAAGTGGTGAATAGAGAGATTACGCCAGGATGGGTGGGGGGAGTCCCCTTGACTCTGAATAGGGCTGTGCTCTGCCACCACAATGCTGGCTCCGCCCCCTGGGGAGCGACTGATGACTCTGCCCTGCACCTGGTCCAGGAAGAGGGAAGACTGTCAACAGAGTGCTCCTGACTGTACTGTCATACTGTCATCACAATGCTGGCTCCACCTCCTGCGGAGCGTCTGATGTCCCTGCCCTGCACACTGAAAGGAGAAGCCAGGCCCTGAAAAACAAAGTGCTCCGAGACTGACTGGATTAGGCAAAGGCCCCCCTAGCCTGCGAGAACAAAAGAAATGGTGTATAAAAGTAGGAGCCCAGCTCCTAAGAAATTAGACACTGTTCACGCCAAGAAGAAACTCTGCCTGAAGAGAAGGACCTGGGAAAGCTGCATGGAGGACTACTGTCTCTAATCCTGAGAGACTGGCCTGAGGTGGGTGCCTTGCTGCAAGAAGGAGAGAGACAAAGACTCAGAAAGACTTTATTTCAACTTGTGTATTCTTTTAAACAATCTCCAAGGGCTTGCTGGTGAACGTGCCCCCTGAACTACGCCCCAGAAGCATTGGGCGCTACCCCCCTGAAGGAAGTGCTGGTGACCGCGCTGCTTGTCTTTGCAGCGCTGCCCACGGAAGACGGAGTGTGCTATGCGCCACCATCGCGAACTCTGAAGAGTCTGGGTAACACCCTCTCTGTCCTACCAACCTCACCGTGACTTCTGCCACCGAGCCGTAGCTCACCACGCCAAGGGAAGGACCCGTCCGAGCTGAGCATCGTGACTGTGGCCTCCGAGCCATAGGTTACAAAGTAAGGCTGAACTTCGCCCCCCCCCCCCCGTGCAACGCCCTGCTGGAAGCGCCTCACCGCTGACATCGCATCACTCCACTGCCTCCCCCTTTAGGACCGGGACGGACGACGAGGTCAAGAGCCGCCCCACAACGCATCGCTGCCCTCCGAGAAGCGGAAACTACTGGCCATCGAGCCGTAGCTCGCCACGAAGGAAGACCGCACCACGACGTGGGACGTCCCCTCTACGCCTGCTTTTGTCTGCCCCGAACCCCCGAGACCAAAGGTACTGTAAATAGAATCGCAGTACGAGTCGCACTCTCTCACTACGACTCGCACCGCCTGTGTGCATTGAGGCCCCTTGAACGCCTCGCTCTGTGTCCCCGCTTCGCATCGTGTAAACCCTGAAGTACGGCCCGCACAAGCCCCGGACGACTCGTACTCTTTCTCCTCATAGGCCGCGTCGTACGCGTCTAACGGGAGGAGCGTGAGCTTTGGCAGGATTTTCCATTGGTGATCGTACGAGGCGTACAAGAGCGCTACGAAGCGCTCAGGCATTTGCGAACCGCGCAACAACGCTTGAAACATTGCATATAGTGCTGGGAAGCCGTTTTTGAGAGTCCTATAACCCATTTTAAGTCTGGAACATTACATTTAAGAACTGTGGCATTTTTTAAGAGTAACTGGAATCGTGACACCTGTATTTAAAGCCTGCTTGAGAGTTTCTATATAAAGACTATATTTTTACAACCAACAGTCTTGTGCCTCTGTGTGGTGGATTAGTAGTTTACTGTGTGTGTATGTCAAGTGCTTAACCGTGTGTACTCTGGGGATTAGCCTTGTCTGCTCGCGCCACACTACCTAAAGGGTGAGCAGGGGTTATTTCTAGGAGTAAGTCCCTTGCCCTGACTTAGAGGAGAGGGTCCCTGCTTGTCACAAGTGTATACCTGTGCCAACCAGAGACCCCCAAATCTAACAGGCACCTTGTCCAAGCCCAACACAGGGGTTCCTGTGGATAGGAACATGGCCCATCGCCCGGCCCTGGGCGACCCCATTTTCCTTTCCCAACACCGTACCCCTGAGAGCTTGGTTGTCCAAGCCTCTGCATCTCCGAGCGCATTCCCTTCCGAACCTCCGGACAGGGAATCCAAGAAACTGGAGCAGTTTGGGAAGATGATTTTCTCTTCCGCCAGTTCAGGGTTGCAGTCTGTGAACACTGCATGCCTTTTAGGCCATTATTCCCACTCTGTGTGGGATATGGTGGTGCAGGTGCTGCCTCCGTGTCCGGAGGAGGCCCGGACGGTGCTCTCCCAAGCTATTGCTGAGGGGAGAGATGCAGCCAAGTTCACGATTTGTTGTGGCCTTGACTCCGCTGACTCAGAGCAGAGCGATTTCCACCACAGTGACGCTACGCCGTAACGCCTGGCTAAGGACGACTGGCTTTTCTAGGGATCTCCAGAACACTCTGATGGACATGCATTTTGATGGCACTCGCCTTTTTGGCGACAAGTAAGACAGTGCGTTGGAGAATTTTAAGGACTCTCGGGCTGCGGCCATGTCCTTTGGACTTTCGGCTACGCGCACTTCTTCATCTTCTGCTTTTCGCTCCTTTCCCGGCGAAGGAATGGACGCCCAAACACGTTCGGTTCAAAGCCACAGACCTGCGCAGCAACAGTCTCAGTGCGGACGTGGGACCCGGCGAGGTGGGTCGCAGGGCTAGTGGATGGGTCAGTCCACCACCTCCCCTACCACCACTGCCTCCAAACCTTCCTAGTTCGGTGTTTCAGGCCCACCAAACGCCAGTGGGCGGCAAGATTCGCCATCACCTCCCCCACTGGCGCACCATCACTTCGGACACACTATCCATGCCACCTCAGTACCACCGCGTGTCGGGGGATCACTTCGCCCTTCTCCAGCAGAAAGTTGCTGTTCTCTTGGCCAAGGTGGCAATCGAGCACGCTCCAACGCCAGAAGTAGGTTGTGGTTGTTTCTCCCACCACTACTTGATTCCAAAGAAGGACAAGGGCCTGCGTCCTATCTTAGACCTTCGGATTGTTAATCACTTCCTCCGGAAGGAGAAGTTCAAGATGTTCATACTTTCTCAGGTCTGGTCTGCCCTAGACCCGCAAGACTGGATGGTAGTGTTGGACTTTCAGGATGCATACTTTCATATCTTTGCCCTGCCGGCCCACCGGTGTTACCTGCGGTTCACAGTAGGCCACGAGCACTTTCAGTTCATGGTGCTCCCTTTTGGCCTTACCAGCGCCCCTCGGGTGTTTGGCCAGGCAGGGCTCTTCTCTGGGCACTATGAAGAGCTTCCTTTCAGCAATTTCGGCCTTTCTCAGGCTCGCTGATCAGCCCTCTCTTTTCAAGTCCCCTGTTGTAAGTAGATTTCTCAAAGGCATTACCCACCTTTTTCCTCCTGATCCTTTTGTGATGCCGCAGTGGGACTTGAATCTGGTTCTTATCTCTTTTATGTGTGCTCCCTTTGAGCCGCTTCACTACTGTCCTCTTCGTTTATTGACTTTAAAGACTTATTGCCATCACCTTCACTAGGCGCGGGAGTGAGCTCCAGGCTCTTTCTTGTGAACCTCCTTTTCTGTCTGTTCATCCAGACAGTTGTGCTCCGCGCTCGTCCTTCCTTTTTGCCAGCGGTTGTTACTGCCTTCCATATCCGGCAACTATCACCTTGCCCACTTTCTTTTCGCCTCCGCACCCTTCCAGAGAGGAAGAGTGGCTCCACTGCCTGGACCCAAAAGGTGTGCTCCATTTTACCTGAATCGCACTCAACCATTCAGAGTAGATGACCAGCTCTTTGCTGGCTACTTAGGCGCCAAGAAAGGCCGGGCTATACACGAGGACTATCTCCCGCTGAGTCATCTTGTGTATAAAAGCCTGTTATTTTCCGGCTAAAAAGGAACCTCCGGTGGGGCTGCATGCCCATTCTACCAGGGCGACAGCAGCTACTACTGCACTGGGACGTGGTGTCCCCCTGCAAGACATCTGTCAGGCAGCCATGTAGGCCTCGCTGCACACTTTTACTAAGCATTATTGCCATGACAGCCAAGTCCGGAGAGACAACTTCTTTGGCCGTTCTGTTCTCCGTGACTTTCTGGTGTGATCTTGGTTCGCAGACCCTCACCGGGGTTGGTATTGCTGGGGTATCTATTCTAAGGTAAGGAATCTATCACTAACGTGTCTCTTTCAGATGCACAAGTTACTTACCTTCGGTAATGATATCTGTAAGAGACATTAGTTACTGATAGTTTCCTTACTGCCCCCACCCATCCTCCCCGTCCTGCAAACTGATTTCTAGGGTTACGGTCATCCCTTTCAGGGCCCTAGTTTCAATAAACCAGTGGTCAGTATCGTGCATGGCTCTGCGTTCCTGGCGCAGAAAGTAGTGTATAGAACTGACATCTGCGTGCAAGGGTGGCATTTAAGTAGCTGCCGCAACCTCATCCCGGCAATCACGACGCCTACGACGGACACGGCGCCACCTTCCGACGTGCAGGGGTTCTGCTGACGAAAACTTTCCGGATCCAGTCTGACACCTGGCGGTAATTCGAAGGTAAGGAATCTATCACTAACTAATGTCTCTTACAGATATATCGTTACCGAAGGTAAGTAACTTGTGTTTGAAAAATTCCTAATTTTTACCCAAGTATAAACCTCTTATAGCTTGTAAAGTTAAACAATTAACATTAGTGTTACCACAAGGTATCAAAATGTCTGGTGTTTTATTGGTTACTGTTGCTGTCATGATTTATGAAGTTTTATTTTTTTATATCAACACTATTACTAGTTGTAATAGAAAGTACAGTAGTAAGTTTGGTTACAAAATAAAGGTCATAATATTTGGAAAATGTTCTTGAAGTTGGGGCTGTATGCATGAGACTGAGTTACTGGCTGTACAAACTTAAGCGACTGGCTGTGTGAGATTAGCTAGCCATATGAGAGATCCAGAAATTGCATGGCCACAGTTAAATTGGGATGAAAGGATTGCGTAGATTAGAGTCACTGTTCCACTTTTGTAACTCTGCTAATCCAATGTCATAGAGTAATTTAACCGGAGTCCGTTTTATGAAATTAGGGACTCTTAATATCCATGAGGCTGTTTGTCTTTAGGTTTAGTTAGGTTTTAAATTTCTTTCCAAGGAGGTGCTTTCTTACAAATACCAGCCACTCATGTTTTTTTAAGCTTGTACATTAGCCCTGTTTTTCTCTACCATTTTTGAACATCAAGTATCGATCAATCATTGTAATGAATCGTCTTCCAACTTCATCTGGGTAAACAAGTGGCCTTGCCCATTTTTAGCTGGGGGTTCTCCACAGTATCCTTTGTGGATTATGGGCTTCAAGGCTTGGGAATACCAGATTTTTTGTTTCTTTAATGCAAAATATACAAATATGCCTTTTAAAAAGCTAAACTAGGGCAATATCGAAATACCTGTGGAATGTCATCTCCCCTCAAGCCCTCCACACACTAGACTCCCCAAACGATCCCAAACTACTTCTAAGGTTTTCTGTTCTATCAGCTTTAAAAAAGCAACGGTACATTGGATTCTATTTCAGAAGTCAAGACATTTGACTCATCACACTTATTTATCATGACTTACAGTGGATTCCATTTGAAGCCACAATGAAATTCAAAGTTGCTTGCATCACATTATAAACATGCAAAAATCCAGTCTACTGATCAGTTGCTTTAATCACCTAAATATCTCGGAACAGATCCTCTAATTTAAAACCAATAAGCTCAAATACCACTAAGTTTGCCACACAGTCCTTCTGCAGTGCAGATTCATCTTTCTGGAACTCCATACACACAAACATCAGTTGTCTTGACTACCATCTTCAATTCTGCAAAAGACTAAAAACCTACTTGCTTAAACTCTTAATTTGTCCTATTGGCCTTTTTTCCTACTACATCCTGATACCCCACTATTCTCCTCTGCTGTTTGACTTGTTCTTAAACTGTATATCCTTTTCTCTTTCAGTCTCCCACCTGAACCAGTTTCACTAATTTCTCTTCCCTCTAACATACCCAGTCCGCCTGAATGTTTTAGTTTTTACTTTGATGCTAAGTTTAATAGAAGTTGTAATATATTGTTCTTTGTTTCTGATGTTATTGAAAAGAAATTTGATCATAGCACTATTGGAGATCCAGATACCGCCCATTGTTTCTTTGATTAAGGGCACCAATACCGATCTTGGCTAAAGCTGTGTTTTATAAAAAATTGAAATAAATACAATGACTCGAGCTATTGCAGGTTTAAATTCACAGACCTACTTGTCTCTGCGTGGCGACATTTTGAGCAAAGTCGTTGATTCCTATTTGAAGTCAAGGTACTGTTTGCTCCCTTTACCGATGCCATCCAAGAAAAATGCAATTGAAATGTGGCACAGCAGAATCCGTTCCACTTGTGCAAACCAACTAAAATGCATTGACATCCCACCTTGTGCATTCGCAGCCTTTAAAGCCAGGGAAGCTTCTAAAGCAAAGAAGTTAGGTGTATCAAATACCAAATTAGAATAAAGGCTTTGTTACAATCACAGAAAAGCAGTCTAGTGTACCATTTCAAAAACACACCAAATAGTTCTACATGATTTCCTCTTCCTCTTGCTGTCTGTGCTTAGCGCTGGGACGCCCCTTTGCTGGGGCAGCCATGAGCTCTACAAATTATATAACATAACATAACATTCCTCCAGTCATGTAGAACTTCTTCCCTGTTGAAGTTATTGATAAAGGACAATGTCATTCAAAAGAACAGGGTTTGGAGTGCTTTCCTCATTTTAAATACATTTGTCTACCAACACCCAGACCATTATTTTGTAACATAGTTCCTTTATGGCCCACAAATAACCCTCCATCCAGTCTCCTTTCTCAGAAATGATCTCTTAGCGCACAGAAGATTTTGCATCTCTTGAAGTTATCAGTCTGGTTCCAAATCAGGAGACTCATAAGATGACATGGTCGGTTCAGATACCACTAGGCCATATCGCTCTTTGCATTCATGTAATCCATTTTGCCAACCAAAAAAAAAGAGCCAGTCCCTCTCATTGAAGCAACTTCGATAAACACAGCCCATGTCAATTCCTTGTGTGCTTCCCTGATTACATTTGATCTAGACAGTTTATTAGGATTTATCCTGTCTTCCACTCCTGGTATAGCTGCTACAGGAGACTTATCTGAATTAAGCGGTGGTTTGTGGTTACCTGTATTGCTATTTATATATCTGTCGATTTTCGTCTGAGATCTGATTAGGACTGCTACTCTGACAGTCTGTGTTGCAGCCTTGTTAGCTAAGTTGACCGCATAGTTCTTTTTGGCGTGAAACCCATCACGCTTATGACCTAAAATGCCCGTCACAAGGACCAACGGAAGCTTATCTTGTAAGACCACTACCTTTCCTCAGATCTGTTTATTTTTAATTGTTTGCCTTTTGAATCCTTGAATCCATTTTGGCACTAATGTTTCAAATTCACATTGTACCCTTGCACACAGAAAGATGAATCAGCCGCGATTAGTGTAGGAACTGACTTATCAGCCTTCTTTAAAGCAAGTAGTAGGGCATACGCAAAGCTATCACCTACGATTTTTGTGTGGGTGTGCTGTGAATGGATTTTGCCATCTTTCACTACACCTTGCTCTGCTGCGCAGGCTGCAAAGTACTTATATCTATACCTATCTGTACCTATAGCTGTTAAAAAAATTAGGTGCTTCATGTAATAGATCAATTGATACCATGCCAGGCAACTGATCCTCAGTCCTGATGATGATCCCATATTATTACGGGATTGAAACATCGCCGACATACACTCTGACCCGGTACACTTTGCTTTGTAGTATTTTTGATTTGGGTGCAGTAGTGTTTGCTTTTATTAAGAAGAGACAAAGGTGTTATATTAATGTTGGTCACCGTTTGCTTGCCTGTATGTCTGTCTTTTATTGTCAGTTTTTAACACTTGGTTTTTTGTGCATTAGTTTTTTTGCTCATTGTTTCAGTTCAATGTTTGTTTGCTCTCTTGATCTTTGGTTTTTGAAATTATTCTGGCTGGGGTAATTGACAGTTTTGATCGAATTGTGGTAATAAATTTGAAAACTCTGATCATTGAATCTGTTTATGGAACAGATTTTTGTACTCAGAACAACTGTATTTCATATTTTGTTAAGGGGCCGTTGTCTCTAGAATTGCTAGAGTGCCTAGTGGCACATTGGCCTCATGCGTAGGGTCATTTAGAGGATCTAGTGTTGGTGTGCGCCTGCATACATCACTCTCTGTAGTGGTGGAATACAAAAAACCTGTTGCTGGGGTAGCTCTTCCTAGACCCAGTTCCGCATAAGACCATTACCACAGACTGAGCTCTCACAGGTTGGAGAGCATATCTCAATCATTTCAGGGTCAGTGGACGAGCAAACTCTTCCCATCAGTCACCTGGAGCTGCTAGCTAGCAAGCTCACTCTCCGGGCTTTCCACCCTCTCATTCAGAACAAGACAGTCCTGATACGTGCAGACAACACGACTACCATGTTTTGCTTACAGAAGCAAGGGGACACACATTCACCGCTGTTGCCCAGTGTAGCCCAAAGCTTCTGAAAGTGAGCAATCCATCGCAAAGTCCATCTACTTATTCATCACTTTCCTGAAGTGGACAGCGATCTAACAGACCTGCACAGCAGGAGGTCTTAACAAGTCCACGAGTAGGAACTTCACCCCCAAGTCCTACATGTGTCCTTTTACTGTTCCTGCAAATAAATCTGGTTGCCTCTGATGTAACAGCAAAATGCACACTCTTTGCTGCCACACTACCACACCCACATGGCAATGCTCTATTGATGAGTTGATCGAGGATGTTTGCTTACTCTTTTCCGCCTTCCGGACTAGAGTGGACGGAGAGATCCTGGGCACATTAAAACGATGGTCCCCAGTGTTTCACTGTCTTGTATCCCAGGCTTCTGCGCCAGAGATTCAACTGTAGTATGGCATCCAAACAAGGGCAAAATCCCTGAACGCCCACAAGGCTAGGGAAGACAAACTACACAGACAAAGAGTATTAAAGCATAGAGCCAGTGTCCTTTAGTTTTTCGATGTCTTGTCTCCCTTCTTGTGTGTCTGACAGGGTCCCGGCGAGAGCTGCCCTAGCAGCTGACCCACACAATCTCATCCAGAAGTCGCGGTCTGCTGTGATAGAGGCATTTCGAAGTTGATCAAAGCCTCTGCTCCCTCTACCTCAGTGAAGTGACATTGTTTGTTGACGAATGAGAAGGCAATGCCAAAAGGGTAGGTCCATTTATATTTAATCTGGCGCTCCCTCAGCGCACCTGTGACCGGTCGGAACTGCTGCCTGCGGCCCAACGTGGCTTGAACTACATTCTCAAAAAGCGAGCATGTAGCCCCCCTGAAAGAAGATAGTCACTTTTTCTAGCTTTCTAAAGAACGAGTTCCTTACTTTTAAATGAGCTAAATTTGGCTAGGATGTCTCTAGGATGCTTGTTTTCACCTGGAAGACGCTGGCCCACCCTGTGGACCCATTCGAACCTAACCTCTGGGCAATCGTCTTCCAGGACACTGGAGAAGTAGCCCACCATGAACACCTCCAGATCTGGTCCCTTGCTGCCCTCTTCCTGGCCCCTCATTCTTCTTTTGTCTCAGCAGGAGTGTTTCTCCAAGTCTTCGCATTTTAGTTAGGCAAAGTGCACCTGGATGCCCAGGTTGGTAGATCCTCTTCCAGGGGCTCAATCGCCTCTGAATTCCGGGTATTTTGTTTCCAGATCCAGAATGTGGGTACCCATTGAGTCTACATCAGCCTTAATCGAGACCAGCTTCAACCCCACCTCTGTTCGAAATGGGTCGCTAATTTCCGCCTTGATGTCCTCCCTAAGCTCCTTTTTTAAACTCCCACAGTGTCGCCTGAAGGTTCTCCCTGGTTAGCGTCATGGTACCCTTTTTTAAACTCCCACAGTGTCGCCTGAAAGTTCTCCCTGGTTAGCGTCATGGTACCCTGTGTATTGGCTTCCAGCTCCCTCGCCGCCCGGGACCCATTTGGTGTAAAATAACTGGAGAATCTGTTGGTCGGGGCCTTCTTTGGTGGCATATGGACGAGGGCCTCGGTCAGCACAGGCACTCAGCTAGGTCGTCGCAATCTGGAACAGGGGGAGCTGCAAATGATCAGCCGGGGACCTCGTAACAAAAGGACCTCAAAGACCCATCTGATAAGATCAGTGTGACAATATTCAAGGCACCCCTACTGTGGCACCCTTCCTACTTCTATTATATGTCCAAGTCAATCTCAGGGTAGGGCAACCTCGATTCTGCTGTCACTCCGGTGCCAGAACTCGTCGGGTCAGGTCATCTCCCTCCGCAGAATCACCCACATGTAGGGGGAATGCAGCTCGTTGTGGGCCCTCTGGGGGCCATCTTAAGGAAAGGCAGCTTCAGGTAAATCTGAGTCCCCAACTTGCGTGCCACTTGCAAGGCCTAGTAATGATTGAGAGGGGGGATCCTAGGGTCTCCCTACCCCCGCAAGTTTGTGTGGGTGCTTCCAACTAGGTAGTGACGCCAGCGGAGGGCTGCTTCCTGCTACGCTCCCGCCGGACTGGGCAGCTCGCCTGAAGATGGAGCTCAGGTCCAGAGAGATCCCCTCTAGATCCGTCGCTACTGAGAGGTTGGATGACACAGCAGTTCCAGAAGCGAGCACCCCCCAGCACTCACGATCGGGGGCAGTTCGAGCCGTCCGGGCTGATTATGACACAGCAGGTTCGTCTGCCATCTTGTCAGCTCCGCCCGTGTCGTCTTTGCGACCCGGGTTTCACAGCGCGGAGCCTAGCCATAACATGCCACCGCAGCCATGATGGTTGCCCATGCCCCCCGAAGAGCAGTTTTTTTTAAGTACATAAAGATAGTGGTTCTCAAAATCAATTCAAAATTCCTTCATAGGTGGTCTCATCCACAAAAGAAAATACAACATACAAGTGAGCACCCTGAGAAGATAGAATCACACCATACTCATTGCAACTGTAAAATAAATCAATCGAACAAAAGGAGGGATCGAGGGGCAAGTTTACCGAGGTCCAGTGTACATACCCCACCTGGAATAGTATACAAAAACGGTACGAATTTCCTCTGTGCTGGAGAATGTGGAAACTGGGGTGTAGTGAGTCACTGGAGACCACTAAGTGTATGCAAGTAAGGGGAGCTCCCCTTGTCGGAACTAGGGCTCTCAAACACCTAGCAAGCTAGGTGTCATGCTTCATCATATGAGCCTGCCCCTTGTCAGGTCGCCTCTGCACTACCGGACGGGCACCCAAACCAGGGCTCTTTATCGGGGATCATTTGTTCCTGCCGGTGGGTGCAGTGGGGGTGAGTGGCCTAGTATGTGTAGATGTGAAATGATGTTGGCCTAAAATAGGTCAGTTAGTCCTAACAAAACCTTTATTAAAAAGGTAAACTGCCTAGTATAAAATAGTGAGAGGGGCACAGGACTAGTAACCATGTGTCTAGTTGTGTATGCCCTGCTCTCAAGAGATCGACATGTTTTGAGCCGTTGGAGTCATATAGATCAGGGCACTTCCTCAGGATCAAGCGGAACGCTATCTACACTAAAATGGTAAGTAAATTCTACATACCCAAATCACAGGTTGAGCAAAGAAAAAATGGGGGTGGGGGGGGGGGTTGTGACATGTTAAAAATACATGATGTGTGCAGGCATACTGTGTCCCTACTATCCATACCTAACTATTTTGCTATTTTAAGGGCCAAACATGCTGGTGGGCAACCAATGGGCACATGATGTAGTCACTGAATCACTCTGTGTGGGACAGTGAACTAGGTAAGGTTAACAATATCAAGTGCTTAGGATATCAAAGAACTATAACATTTAAAACAAGGATAATGGCAGATAGGTAACAAACATAGTCAGGACAATGCTGTGACTCACCTGGACTGCAAATAATGTATACTTGCAACAGTGAGCTGGCTGTTTAAAAGGACACCGTTTGGGTCCTAGGGGAAAAGGAGATGTATTAAAGGGGGTTCAGGCCGGCCAGTGGTTCATGAATCACTAGTATGCGGAAGTCTCAGCCAGACGCCCGGTCGGCAAGTGGAGCACTGAAGTGGTGGTATGTCAGCAGTCCCAGTCGATCCCCGGTGACCAGAAACCTCTGAAGAACCCCACCAGTAGTGTAAAGTGGGGCGAGAGGCAAACCCCCCCCCCCCCAACCCTGCCTCCTACCCCGGGATGGTCGCTGAGAACGGGCAGGAAGTGTAGATGTAGTGTGAGACCCAGTGACATTGGTGCTGTCATGTGGTCCCAATGACGTTGGTGAAGTCACGTGGGACAGTAGTAGCGCGTAATAGCCAGCCGCAACAGAAGACGTCCTGGCAGCCTGATGGTAGGTACGGCGGCCATATTGGAGTATACCAGGATGTAGGCGACTAAATAAAGAACACCGCTTGTCGGCAGTAGGTAATGAAAGGTTGTGGGGAACAGGAGTTCGGTGATGGCATTTAAAGTGAGGGTCATTGTTGGCTGTGCTTAATCATGACCTCTAACTGTACTGTGATGCTGCATGGCAATAGGCGCGCTCATGAATCATGTATGCACGCATCTGTTAAAGTCATGGGAACCAAAATCAAGCTATTTAATAATGATAATTGGCCAGGTCATAATGAGTGTCCACCAATCATACTGCGTATCATTATCATGTATACTTATAGTGCCTCTACTTGTGGTAATGACCAGGTGACCACCCCTACAACCAATCATCATAGTGGCAGTCAGTGGAGTAACTGGTATCACGCTTAACTGCATAGTGTGGACAAGGTAGGTAGGGCCCCTAGTAGTTGTGATTCAAGTCAGTGAGCCCCACGGTATTTCATCATTGAGTCCAGTAGTATGTGTGGAGAGTCTATGGACCCATCTTTTTCAGCTTTGAACAGTGCAGTCTTGGTGGTCTGTGGGTAGGTTTCTAACACTATCCAGCACAGCGTATCAGGGGAGTTTTGTGCTTCCTTGAAATGTGTATACAGTTTTGTATTGACCCTTTGGCACGAATGTTGCTTTTATGTTCGGTTATTCGGATCTTAACAGGTCACATGGTCATTCCTACGTACTTAAAAAAAGTAAAGTAAAGTCCACATTTGTAAAGCGCACAATCACCCGTAAGGGTCTCTAGGCGCTGGGGGGCCGTCGGGAAGATTAAGCGAGCTATTGCCCAGAGTCACATGGTGCTGGGCTAACCTGCCTCCGGAGCCGGGGATCGAACCGTGGTCCCCAGATTCCAGCGTCAGTCGCCCTGGCCGCGGCGCCACACCTCTCCCACTTAAGACCACAGGGGCAGGTTATCATATAGATGCATTGCTTGGCTTTACAATTTGTGTGTCTCTTCAGGGTCCATCTAAAGTTGGACAACAGGGATATTTTTTTTAGATGTGGTGGTAAGAGGACAAAGCATGCAATAATCACATGGATAATGTCCAGTAACCGCCGGGATTCCCCACAGAGTCCTCTGTGTGTCAGTGTACGGAGTGTCTGAAAGAAATTATTAGTAAGAGGAATAGGCCCTCCTCTTCATCTTTGGGCAGCCCGACTCCACCGGCGCGCCTTCATGCCCCGCAGACTCGGCAGTGGGTTCTAGGCTCCTGACTCCGGTGACTTTGGTGCCGCAGGGCCACCAGGGATCCAGGCCTGGATCCGTATCGGCGCCAGTAGACCTTACGACACCTCCTCCGGTGCCGAATCCATTGATGACACCTCTGCCCCCTCTGATGCCGGTTGTGTCCCCAGCAGGGGTCGACCCCGGCCTCCCCCTCGACATGGATATGGAGCTGGATCTGCTTCAACCAACGCCGGTGCCAAACGGTACTTTAGTACCTCTGTAATATTGTGGCGTTTCATATGAGTGGCAGCCAGAGGAGGCTGAGGAGGACTGGGAGGGGTCTATTGACCCTCTAGCAGACTAGCTGTAAGAGCTGGACTGGAGAGAGGAACTGGGTGAGGCCAGTGTTCTGGATACATCCCCAGACCTTGGTATGCTTTCTCCCCCTACTGTGGCTACAGAGGAGGGTGCATCCTACGCTGTGATGTTGCGTAGGGCGGCTGAGGCCATGGGCCTTGAGCTACCTACGGTGGCAGTCAGGACTAACCTCCTGACTGAGGTGCTTGAACCAGCAGCAGCCTCTACAAAGCCCCTGCTGCCGTTCAATGACATCCTTCTTTGCACCTGGTCTAAGCCCAGTACAGGGGCTCCTGTGGATAGGATGATTGCCCACCGCCCCTGGGTAACCACGTTTTCCTCTCCCAAAACACTACCCCAAAGAGCTTGGTGGTCCAAGCCTCAACACCCAAAGGCGCGTTCCCTACTGCTCCCCAAGGTAGGGAATGCAAGAAGCTGGATCATCTTGGGAAGACGTTTTCTTCCACCAGCTTAGGACTGTAGTCTGTGAACACTGCACGTCTCTTGGGTTGTTGCGCCCACTCTGTGTGGGACATGGTTGCTTAGGTGTTGCCACAGTGCCCGGATGAGGCCCTGGCCGTACTCTCCCGTGCAGTCGCTGAAGGGAGGGATGCAGCAAAGTTTGCCATTCGCTGTGGGCCGGACACCGCCAACTCGCTAGGCAGGACGATTTCAACATTGGTAGCCCTGAGACGCTACTCCTGGTTGAGGTCCACTGGCTTCTCGGGCGTGGACATGCCCGTTGATGTCATCACTTGTTTGGCTACAAGATCGGACAATGCGCTCAAGTGCTTCAAGGACTCTAGGGCTGCAGCCAAATCCTTGGGCCTCGCTACCACCTCTCGCCCCGCACAGACTTCCTTTTGCCTCTTTCGTGGCTACGGAAGGGGTGCCCATCACTTTCTGCCCAGTGCCACAGGCCCGCACAGGCTGTCCAGCCTCTGCGGGGCTGGGGACGTGGGACCCTTCGCCGTGAGTCTGGCAGCCACTGGGCGGGCAGTCTACCAGTACCCCTTTGCAGCAGCCTTCAAACCTTCCTAGTCTGACCTTTCAGGACCACCAGTTGCCACTGGCCGGCAGGATCCACCATCACCTCCCCCACTGGCACACATCTTGTCGGTCAGGTGGGTTTTGCAGATAGTACGAAGGGGATACTTCCTCGCTTTCGAGATAAACCCTCCCTCCATGCTACCTGCATTCCATCGCATGTCGGAGGATCACCTGGCCCTTCTCCGTCAGGAAGTTGCAACTCTCTTGGCCAATGGAGCCCCTCGAGCGAGTCCCTGTGTCAATAATAGGTCATGGCTGCTACTCCCTCTACTTTGTGGTGCCCAAGAAGGAGAAAGGCCTGCATCCTACCTTTGACCTCAGGAGCATCAACCGCTTCCTCCAGAGGAAGTTCAAAATGTTGACATTGTCTCAGGTCCTATCTGCCCTCGACTCTGGAGACTGGATGGTAGAGTTGGACTTGCAGGGCGCCTATTTCCACATCCCGTCCTGCCTGCCCCAGACGCTACCTAGGGTTCATGGTAGGCCATGAGCATTTTCAGTTTACTGTGCTCCCCTTTGGCCTTCCACGCCTCTCGGGTGTTCACTAAAGGGATTGTGGTGGTCGTGGCTCATCTGCGCAGATCAAGGGTTTCAGTCTTTCCCTATCTCGATGACTGGTTGTTGAAGGCGGGCTCGCCCCAGGATGTTGTCGCCCACCTCCAGACTACGGTGGCCCTCCTGCATTGGCTGAGGTTCACTATCAACGTGCCGAAGTCGCACTTGCACCCTTCTCAGAAGCTCCTTTTCTTCAGACTGGTTCTGGTGCAGTTTCAGGCCTATCCTCCTGGGCAGCGAGTCCTGGGTATTTGAGCTATGAAACCAATGTTCCAGCCTCTTTCCCGGATTTCTGCGAGAATGAGGCAGCTGAGCCTTATGGCATCCTGCTGGTGGATCATGCCAGGTGGCATATGCAGGCTCTGCAGTGGGACCTGAAGTTCTAGTCGGCGCAGCATCAGGGGAATCTGTCCGATGTCGTTCAGATTTCGGCGGGGACTGCTAATCAATTGCAATGGTGGTTCATAAACCGGGATTGAGTCAATGGCAGATCCCCCTCCCTTCCCAACCAGATTTCACAGTGGTGAATGATGTCACTCATGGGATGGGGCGGCCACATGGGAGAGGCGGAGATGAGAGGCCTCTGGCGGAGTCTGGGCTCTACATCAACCTTTTGGAGCTCCGGGAGATTCATCTAGCACTAAAGGTATTCCTTCCTTCTGTCAAAGGAAGAGTAGTGCAGGTGTTCATACTTCCACCATGTGGTATTGCACCAAACAGGGCGGGATGGGGTCATGGACACTGTCAGGAGGCCCGCTGTCTCTGGAAGTGGCTGGAACATCATGGCATGTCCCTGGTGGTTCAACACCTGGCGGGTTCCCTGAACGCCAGGGCGGACAAACTCAGCCGCCGATGCCTGATGGATCATGGATGGTGTCTTCACTCGTAGGTGGTACAAGGTCTCTTTCAGCAGTGGGGAGAGCCTTGGTTAGCTCTGTTCGCCACCAAAGAGAACGCACAGTATCAGCAGTTATGCGAGTTGGAATTTCCAAGGGGGCACTCGCTAGGTGACACTTTTCGTTGCGAGTGGAGTTACGGTCTTCTATAAGTCTTTCTGCCTATACCACTTCTGCCCAGAGTGCTGAAAAAGATCAAGCGTGACCGGGCCGAAGTAATACTTGAGGCTCCAGACTGGGCACGAAGAGTCTGGTATTCAGAGCTCTTGAACATGGCCATCAATTCTCCGATCAGTCTGTCCCTTCGGGAGGATCTTCTGTCGCAACAGCAGGGGACGGTCCTCCACCCGAACCTGTCCAACCTCCACCTCCTTGCGTGGAGATTGAGTTGCGACAGTTGACAGCCTTCGACCTTCCTCCTGAAGTCTGTAATGTTATCTTGGCAGCCAGGCGTCCCTCGACTAAAACAGTATACGCCTGTAGATGGAACAAATTAGTGGCATGGTGCGCAGCAAAGGCTGTGGATTCCCTTTCTGCCCCCCTTTCTGAGGTTGTCCTCTTCCTGCTTTCTTGGGCCCTGCAGGGCTCTACTCTGGGAACCCTCAAGCGCTATATTTCGGCCATTTTGGTATTTATTCGCTTTCCTGATCCACCTTCTCCTTTCAAGTCTTCTATTGTCAATCGTTACCTTAAGGGCATTACTCACCTTTTTCCTCCTATTCCTTTCGTAATGCCCCAGTGGGACTTGAACCTTGTTCTGACTTATCTTATGTGCGCTCCCTTCGGGCCGCTACATAATTGTCCTCTCAGACTCTTGACCTTAAAGGCTGCTTTTCTGGTTGCCATCACCTCCTCACACAGGGTGAGTGAGCTTCAGGCTCTTTCTTCTAAGCCTCCTTTCCTTGCTGTTCATCCGGACAAGGTTGTCCTTCGAACTCGACGTTCTTTTCTTCCCAAAGTGGTTACCTCTTTCCACATAGGACAGACCATCACTTTGCCCACCTTGTTCCCGCCCCCACATCCTTCTAAAGAGGAGGAGAGGCTCCACTGTCTGGATCCAAAACGTGCGCTCTCATTTTATCTGGATGGCACAAAACAATTCCGGTGGATGATTAGCTCCTTAATGGCTATGTGGGCGCCAAGAAAGGTCGGGCGTGCAAAAACTAACCATCTCTCGATAGGTCGTTCTTTGCATTAAAATGTATTATTCATTGCCGAAAAAGGAACCTCCAGTAGGGTTGCACCCCATTCCACATGGGCGATGTCAGCCGCTACTGCCTTGGGACATGGAGTTCCCCCTTCATGACATCTGCCAGGCAGCTACATGGGCTTCATTGCACACGTTCACTAAACATTACTGTCTGGACAGCCAAGTCCAAAGAGACGGCTCCTTTGGCTGCGCCATTCTTTAGGACGTCCTGGTGTGAAC
The DNA here is from genome assembly GCF_964261635.1 of Lissotriton helveticus. Classification (NCBI taxonomy): domain Eukaryota; kingdom Metazoa; phylum Chordata; class Amphibia; order Caudata; family Salamandridae; genus Lissotriton; species Lissotriton helveticus. The sequence goes on along the minus strand of NC_136071.1, from coordinate 598,728,062 downwards.
TTGGTTTGCAGACCCACCACCGCGGTTGGTATTGCTGAGGTATCTATTCAAAGGTAAGGAATCCATAACTAATAGTCTCTTTGAACAAGTTACTTACCTTCATTAACGATATATCTGTAAGAGACAAATATTAGTTATGGATTCCTTACCGCCCCTCCTATCCTCCCCGTTCTGCTAACTGACTTCTAGGGGTAAGGAACTCTCTTTCAGCGCCCTAGTTTTATGCACCATTGGTCAGTGTCTTGCATGGCTCTGCGCTTCTGGTGTTGAATGTCGTGTAAAGAACTGACGTTAGCGCGCAGGGGCTGCGTCCAAGTAGATACTGAACTTCATTCCGGTGATCACAACGCCAACGGCGAACGCCGAGTAGACAGACGCCACCTACCGACGCGCAGGGGTACTGTTGAAAAAAAATTCTATTAACCCAATCTGATGCCTGGGGTAATTCTAAGGAACGGAATCCATAACTAATATGTCTCTTACAGATATATCGTTACCGAAGGTAAGTAACTTGTTCATTATGTCCGAACAAAAATACAGAACAGTGAGCATTGGATAGAGTGCATCAGTTTCATATCCTAAAGTTTACCAAAAACCATCTGAGGTTCTACTTACTAAAGAAGTGTGTTAAGGAGCTACACAGGAAATCCCAGCAATGCTGCTGAAGGGAATCACAAAGCTTACCCTGAAGTGCTAAAGAAGCAAGTGCTTCTACTCCTATTTCTTATTGTTAAAAAATCTCATTTATTGATCGGACATCTTTGCAGGTACATGCAGGATTAGTTCTTCTGCATGGTGAGATATTCCCCTTCCTGCAAGAAGAATGTAAGATGGCAGTAGATTGCAAGCACCTTCAGTTTTTCAGTCACTGGCTTATATCCACCCCAGAATTTGCTATGAAGTGCCCTGTGTGGATCCTGGAACCTCTTGTATCTCAATCACTGGTTAATTTATGAATCTTCTCAGGAGTCAACAAGGGCTTGTCTGTTTCCACCTTTTGATCCTGTCTCATTCCCTTGAATGACACAAAGTTCTGGTCCATGCATCCATTTTCTCTGTCTTTTATGCGACAACATTCCTACCAGCTCTGCTGTAGAAACTTCTCTCAGTGCAATTGTAATCTGGTAATCTGATGATTACTTTTTGCTGTCCCTGCAAGCAGCTAATCCAGCAAGAGCAAGGCAGCGATGTCATGTGGAAGATAGGATGACCTTGTTCTCGTAGTTCGGAACTCAAGATGGCTTTTCGGAGATGGCCGCAGATATTAAAGGTTGCTTACCGTTCAGGGAACCTCAGCAAAGAGTAGTATTTCTGATGCATGTCTGCCTGCATATTCCTCGCCCCTTGAATCTCCTCTAGAGCCAAAACTGAGTCTTGAAGTTTTGCATTGGCTCAAGTGTTGACAGGTGGCACAATGGCTCCAAGTTTGATTGACACCTCCTGGATGTGACGTTAAGGAGCCAGAATATTGCACCACCCTGCCCTTGGATGTCTGTTCCTTTTTTCCTCTCCCTTTGACGCAGATTAGATGTGCAGTGAAGTTTTCTACTTGACTAAAGTTTTTTTGCAATGCTTTAAATCCTGTGCTCGAGGCATATGAGCTGTAGATCATATGCTTATGCATAGATCGCCATCTAGTGTTGCGTCCAGATGTTTGCACTTTGTTTTTGTTCAAAGAAGTCTTTCCAGTCACAAGGTAGGCGACTCCTCCTTTCGGTGATGGTGTGCATGGGCATCGACTCCATCCATAGATTGTTTTTTTCCACCATCGGGTTCGGATGTGTATTGCTGCGCTCCGGTTCAGTACCGTTTTTTGATCCCTTCGAATCGCAATCCACTAACCTCAACGGTTTGGTTATTGATCGCGGTTCCCCATTTGACGCACATCATCTCACCTCAGAAAACCTTCGATCAGTAAACTCATGGCAGGCCATCAGGCCTACCAGCACCTACCACGCTAGCACCGATGGAACGGACTCCCTTCAAGTTCTGTCCCGGGTGTCCTGCTAAGTTTCCATGTGCCGACTTGCACGAAGTGTGCAACCTCTGCTTATCCCCGGATCATGACGAGAATGACTGTGAACCGTGTTGATCGTTTTGATCGAAAAAGACACTTTGTGACCATCGGGCTCAACGCCACAAGATGCGACACCACAGCTGCGACACCACAGCTGCTCCACACTGGACTATTCGGCGAAGATTCTGAAACTGAACATCAAGGTCTCTGAGGCTGACTCCAACATGGAAGAGGAACAGGATTCTCCGGGTCAGCGTACTGAGAGTAAAGATTCTCCTTTGCGCCCTCAACATAAAACAAACGCTCCAGTCCCTCCTGTGCCCTCGGGCCAAGGTCAAGACCGACAAAAAATGTCCAACTCGCCGCCCTCGAGCCCGGCTCCAAAACACAAAGAGAAGCCTTCCGGCTCGGGCTCGAGCCAGCCCCACTCCGACCCCGAGCCAACACCTTTGGCGCCGAAATACAAGTCCAAGGTTCTACCTTCCACACCGAAAGGCTCAGAGCGGAAACCTTTGATGCCCAAAGGCTCGACTCCAAATCCAGCACATAAAGAGAAAGACGCTTCCTCTAAAGAGCCTCGGCCAGATGCCCTGCCTTCCGATCCAAAGCAGAAAAAACTGGTGATCAACCCTGAAACAGGACATATTCATGCCACTCTACATAAAAACGGAAGATTGACCTACCCAGAGGACTACCACATTCCTCTCAAAAGAAAGAGTGTGGGTACTAACCAACTTGCTCATCACACCATCAAATTCACCACCACTTTCACCTGACCCACAGGATGAAGGGGATGGGGATGAGGATCAGAATAGGCCACAGGACACTGACCCTTGGGAGGATTATCATACAGATCCAAACACAGACAATGACCCTGATTTGTATCCCTCCAGACCCTCCCCACCTGACGACAAGATTGGATACATTGAGCTCCTTAACAGGGCTGCTCAATATCATGGGGTGGTGCTCCATAAGGAACCTTTAGAAGAGTATTTCCTCTTTGAAATGCTTACTTCTTCCCAAAGAGCTACTCATACCTTACCAATGCTCAAAGGCATGTTAAAACACATGGGTGAGGTATTTAAAGACCCTGTAAGGGCAAGGATAATTACTCCTGGGGTGGATAAAAAAATATAAGCCCGCTCCCACCGACCCTGTTTACATGAGGCCTGCTGCCCCTAGACTCTCTTGTATTCTCCAACGCTCGCTAGAGAGCTACCTCACAAGCCACAGGTGACTCTCCTCCTCCTGATAAGGAGCCTAAACTTATTGATGCCTCAGGCAAAAGAGTGGCTTCACAGGCAGCAAACCACTGGCGCATAGCCAACGCTCAAGCTCTATTGGCTCATTATGATAGGGCTCATTACGATTAGTTAGAGAAACTTATACAACATTTACCTGATGAATACAAATCTAAAGCTAATTACCTTATTCAGGAAGGTAAACTCATCACCAATACATTCATTAGATGTGCCCTAGACGCAGCAGACACAGCAGCTTGTGCAGTCAACACCAGTGTACTCTAACGCAGACATGCTTGGCTGAGAATATCAGGCTTCAAGCCAGAGGTGCAAACCTCCATCCTCAACCAGCCATTTGACAAGGAGCATCTCTTTGGCCCAGCTGCTGATACCTCGCTGGAGAAGATGAAAAAGGACACTGAGGTTGCAAAGTCCATGGGGGCTTTTCAGTACCTACCAATAGGGGCTCCTTTCACCACTTATTTTACAGGGGTGGTTCAAAAACTGTGTCCACCGAAAATCCCTCCTCCTCTTACAAGGGCCACAACCAATCCCCCCTCTTCAAGAGGTTATTTTAGAGAACATGGCGGCCAGTGGGAAAGCTTGTCGGGCAGCGAGTAGTTGGTTGCGGAGGACGCTCTGAGTCAGGAGCAAAATAAAGTCATATATCCTGGGCTAGCTTTGGAAAATCTGAAAATTAGTTTGTAACGGTAACAGTAAAAGTTAAAGCGCTCACCTGTGGTTACAGAAGTTAAAGCGCTTACCGACGATTACAGAAGCTGGTAACAGTACGTCGGGCCCCACACTGGCAGTTTAGCTCCCAGAGTCTGCCTGATTCTATTTGGGGGCCCGGTTTTGGGTTCGGGTCCGGTTTCGGGTTCTTGGTATTGGTTTCTGCGGTGCGGCAGAGTGGCGGGAACAATTGGAGTAAAGAAGGCAGCAGCTGCGGAGTGGCAGCCCCGGCACCCCCAGGCAATGCAGTTGTGGTCTTGTGCAGCCTGCGTGTTGGGACGCGGAAGGAAAGCTGCCACGAGGCTCCCCATCCAGGGCGGGAGAGGCAGGGGCAGCACAGATGTTGCTACTCCTGTGTTGCAGTAATCACAAGGAGCTCTCCAGGGGTTGGAGGAGGACGAGGTGGAAAAAACAATTGCCAACTCCAGGGCAGGAGTAAAACATAAAGTAAGTTCAATCATGGTAGATGAACCGGGGGCGTCTGTAGGACTGGGGAGGGCAACAAAAGGTAATAGAACCACAGGGGCGTATCCAGATACACATTGAGAAGTGCAAGTTTTAATTTGCCCAATGTAACTTTGCAAACTTGCGATAGTCAAAAGCTGGCGGCGCAACCTGATAAGAAGCATACTAAAACATTATCACTTCAGAACAAGGTAACAACTGGGGAAGGGATCATTCTTAAAAATAGGAAGTAAAAACGAAAAGCTCCTTCCTGAAACAACATAATCCAAAACTTACACCCTCACTGAGGAGTTATTTCAAGGTCGCACCCAGCACCTTCATACTAAAACCATTAGGGTGTATTCCTGCCGACAATCCTATGAAGGGATCTGAAACCTTAGTACTCTCAGAAGGCATATTAAGCCCAAATAGGTTCCAACCACTCGCTGGTGAGTCAGAAGCACTAGAGGGAGAGATTGCAAGAGAATCGGAAATGACAGACGAAGGAGACAGTGTGCCAGATATGGCAAAACAGCTGTACTCTGTTTCGCTAAGTGAAAGCCAAGCAGATCAACCTGGTGAGATTGGCTTAGAGTCAATAGCAACTCTAAGAGGGGAAGCGTCAGATCTGACCCTTCCTCGTTTAATTTCAGATCTCTTGCAAATGCTTACAAAAGAAGTTAGAGACAGATTTGTAGTCTCAGAGAAAAATCAAGAAGAGATTAAATAGTCATGCGAGAAATTCAAAGACCAATTCGACTCATTAACAGTTAGGACCTCGGCTCTTAAACTTACTGTACCGGACCTATTTTCTCGCTCAGAAGAAAACGCAAGAGACATAACGTTATTGAAGGAAAGGAGGAATAACATTCGCCTGCTTAAAATTCCTGAACGAGTCGAGCAATATTAAACAGTTTGTGCTTAAACTAGTTCAGAGAAAGCTCTCATGGCCGATATTTAAAGGGTACATAGGGACCATTTCAGATTGAACCCAAATAAATCCAGACCCAGGAAGATTCTGGTTCATTTTTTTAACATTCAATCTGAAGTATGAAATCTTAAACAAAGCTCTGAAGATGAATTCATTAACTGCTGAAGGTATAATCTTCCAAATTAGATCTGATTGTTTCATCTATAACAGCATCCGTACAGTGGGAGCTGGGGAAGCAATTAGAACCCTTTAGAAACCAGGGAGCAACAGCACAGCTTAAATTTCCTGCCATGCTAAAAGTGATGTACAAAAATAAAATGCAGTCATTTAGGCAGGACGAGGAAGCTGAAAATTTCCTGCCGTCTATCTCAGGGGGTACAGAGGGGGTGAGAACCTAAATAGAACTTTACTTAGCACTTAGTCGCCCCAGCTAAATATACACTAAAGGTTAGAACCAGAACGAGGTACATATAAAGATCATTAGATATATGGATTTATGGTATAAATTATCCCAATATAATGCATAGCAACTTTCTGTTAAGACGCCTGACTCAAGGGGGGAGTGCCTCAAAGGCCAGGGTAGGGCCATAGAAAGGGAAAGAGGGGTTTTTCCGGGGGGAGGGATCACGAGGGAGAAAGGGGAAGGAAAGGATGGGAATGACAGGGTGGGGTGCATTGGGGAAAAAATTTAAAAAATATGTCCAAGTCACCTAAATAAGGTTCTTAAAACAGAAAATCTTTTTGCTTTGCAAATAGAGAGATGGCCCAGCAAATAGAGGAACATAATATTTTTTAAGGGTACTGTCATGGAATCTGAATGGTTTAAGAGTAAAGCACAGGATGGAGAAGATTTTTCAATATTTGAGCGATGCTCCAGAACAAATTCTTATACTCCAGGAGACACACTCAACAGAGAGTGAGTTAAAAAATATGTGTAAGTCCAGGAACTTGATTCAAGATGTGGTCTGTACTAGGCAACAGAGTTTAACTAAGGGCGTAGCTAAAATAATAAAAAGAAACCCAGCTATCTCTCTAGAATACAGTAAAGTGAATAAGATGGGGAGATGAGCCATAGCTAAAATTAAGTGTTTTGCTTACAAATTTACGATTGCAGGATACTATGGCCCAAATATAGACGATCCAGCTCCTTTTAAGGATTTGCAGTCTGAATTATTAAATTTTGTAGACCTGGTAATCCTGGCAGGTGACTTTAATGTGGTCTTAGACCCTATCATTGATAGATCTTTAAAAGTAGAGCAATCCAGAATTGTAAAATGAGATCTACGATTAAGACAGCTATGAATCAGCTAGCTTGGTTCGATGTCTGGAGAGACAAAATGGGGAACAGGAGAGGGTACACTTTTCACAACAAGAAATACGGCCATAAGTCCAGGTTAGATCTCTTCTTAGTGAGTCTGGTTTTAAAAAGTTGTGTGTGAGACATAAAGCATCTCGGGGGACATCTCTCAGATCATTCAGCAGTAACAATATCTCTCAGGGTGCCAGCAATGCCGACCCTAAGGAGGTTTGACCCTAGATCATGCTATTCTTTTGGAGGAAGATGTAATTGAGAACCTAACTGTAGAAATAAATGGATTTTTTCTAGCCAATATGGACACTGCCCCAATAGAAGTCGTGTAGGGGATACGTATAAAGCTTTTTTGAGAGGATATATAACGTCACTCCAAATTGCTAGACAAAACAAATATGAGGCAGAAGTGGAAGAGATAGATCACAACATTCAAAAGACAGAGCAAAACCTTATCACTCAGGGACTTGATATGTCGGATAGGGATGTTCCAGTAATCCTCCAGTCTCTGACATCTGATCTAAATGGTGTGATCGATTCTAGGTTAAAGAAGAGGTGGCAAGCTAGTAAGCTGACTCACTTAGAGTATGGGGAGGGATGTGAAGAGCTGCTGGCATGGAAGACTAAACAAGATATTGCAAGATGGAATGTCAAAGAAGTAAAGTGCGATACCTTTCGGACTTTGCTTAAAAGTCCTGCAGAAATTGAAGAGGCCTTCAAAAAACACTTTGAAGAGGTATATCGAGACAACTTAATAGTCCAGGAGGCTGCAATTAGCACCTGGTTGGGTCAAGATCTCCCAGAAAAATCTCAGAGAAGGAATCTCGTAATCTGAATAGTTCGATAACAAGGAGTGAGATCAATAAAAACATTAGCAGCAGGAAACCCAGGAAAAGCTGCAGGACCAGATGGCCTCCCTGCGGAATTATTTAAGGTGCAAATGGAAGTTATTTTCTCATATTTTTTTTAAAAGGCGGGAATATTCCTCAATCCTGGAATGAAGCTACAGTAGCCTTGATCCTTAAGCCCTCGAAGTCGCCCCGATCTTGTGATTCATATCGACCTATCTCTCTACTGCACCTTGACTATAAGATTTTCGCTAACATTTTGACAGAGAGACTGAATGGAGTGATAGGGGGTGTCTTGCATAGGGATCAAAAAGGTTTCGTCTGGGGAAAGGAATTAAAGATCTTACTTATAACTTGATTGGGGCAATTGATTTAGCAACACTTCACAAGACACCACTGGCTATCATTACGTTGGATGCCACAAAGGCATTCAACTGAGTCAACTGGGCCCATTTAAAGTATATATTGAGATGATGTAATCTGGGTGAACATTTTTGTAGGACAGTGAATTTGATCTATAAAACTCCGATAGCCATAATTTTAGTGAACGGGAGCTTGTCTGCCCCAGTTAATATCCAATGGGGCACCTAGCAGGGTTTCCTGTTATCCCCGCTGCTTTTTAACTTGTACACTGAGCCCCTGGCTGGAAAGGTTAGAAGTCTTCCCGGTATACCTCCATTCAAACATAAGACCCGGGAAAGGAAGGTCGCTTTATACGCCGATGATTTGATGGTGTATACATCAGATTTAAACTCTGCAGTACCTATAATTTACAAAGAGGCGTTTCAGTTTGGTCAGGTTTCTGGTTATGAAATGAATGCATCAAAGATCGGGTGCATGGCCTGGAACTTAGACACAAATGTACAATTAACAAAAAAGTGATAAGATATCTGGACATAATGATCACGCAAAATATTGATATGGGCCTCTAAAGTATTAGGATATCTTGGAAGAAACTACGCAGAAGGAAAAACCGGAGTGGACTGTGACTACCAGACTTAGTTTAGTACACATGGATATTCTTAATGAGGCTGGAAAATGCCTATGAGTGACCCAAATAGCTCAGACATTGGTTTAATGTTCAAAGAGATGTTAACAGACCTAAAGAATGGGGGCCAGGGCTTTATATAGAAATGTGGTGATCCAAGAATTTTTAAAAAGGTTATCTTAAAGATCCTAAATGGCCTAGCTTCTACATGGTTCAAGGTTAGAAGTTATTGAAAATCAGTTATTATAGCGCATTGGCACCCATTTGGGATGCCCCAGGTTCCCCCAAATGGACTAAAGACTCTCTGGTAACCCCTTTGAAAACAGCTGGGATTCTACGTTGGGAACAACTGGCACCAGAGAGTTCTCTGCATTCTTGGTAACTTCTAAGTTTACTCATGGACAATGAGATATCCACATATAAGTATTGGTAAATCAAGACCTGGTATCATGCGATCAGTACAACAGTTGGTTGTCTAACGAACTGGAGAAGACGCTGAAGAAAACAATCGCGAAAAAGAAAGGTGGCGACCCTATATTGGCTCTTGATAGACTTGGCTGAGGGTGAATTTAAACTTCCATCGGAGTTGTGGGGAGAGTGCTTGCCTGGCGCCCATCCGGAAGAACTATGGCACGTATGTCATAACACTTTGTATATTTCAGTTTAAGCTGGAAACCTGAGGAGAAATCACATCTTTTGTCTACACAGGGTTTACTGGTCTCTAAAGCTATCCAAATTCACGAAGGGTACCACTCCAAAATGTCCTATATGTCTCCAGGTTAAAGCGGATGATGTTCATATGTTTTTAACTTGTCCAATGTTACACCACTTTTGGATCTCTGTAAGTAGAGGTATGGAAGCCATCTTTGGGTCTGATATTCAGGTGAGCACAACTTTGGTATTTTTCAGGGTGTCACCATATTATGAGTTAATGACCCTTGAGGAAAACAAGTTATTTTTTTTATTTCATTTTACTCGCACGAAGAGAAATATGTAAATTTTGGGTTAAACATACATCGCCTACTTTTTTAGAGTGGTTAATTTCTATAAGATATACGATGAAGCTTGATAGAGCCTTACTAAAAAAGAAGGGCAAGAAAAAAAATATCTGGGCATCATATGAGGAATGGCTGAGCACTTTTGATTAGCAGGAGGAAAATAGTCCAATGATTATGCCTCTACACTGAGTTACTTCACCTCTCTGGTTGTTCTGCGAGTTGCTCAGTGAGAAGAACAGAACATACCGCATATGAGAAAGGGAGGTTCTGTGTAAAGTGCATCCATTCAGATACAGAGCTCCCCAGTTGGTGAAAATCAAGTTGGGGACCGCGGAGAAATCTAAATTGTTCTGGATTTATCTAATGGCAAATGAGGGAAAAAAAAAAGGTTATTATAGAGGAGGTTTTAGAGGAAACAATGGTAAGGGAAGAAGCAGAGGTAACTCCACACTCACTTCCCCCGCAAACAAACAGTGACTTCCTTCCGCTATCCCCCAATAATTCCACCCGTCGGGGGACGTCTCTCCCAATTCCTACCTGTCTGGAATTTATTCACCTCAGACAAGTGGGTACACATTTTACAATATGGTGACTGCCTGGAGCTTATAGACACTCTCCCAAATATTCTTCCAAGATCACATGCAATGTCACCAGAACATCTCACCCTCCTGACACAAGAGGTTCTCTCTCTCTTGGAAAACCACACTGTAGAGCCAGTCCCATTACAATACCAGGGAGACGGAGTATACTCCCTGTATTTTTTAATTCCCAAAAAGGTTCGCTCTCTCAGGCCTATACTAGACCTCAGAGAACTAAATCTGTACTTTCATATGGTCACACTCCAACAGGTGCTCCCACTCCTTCAGCAAGGTGACTTTCTGTCCACTTAAAGGACGCCTATTTCATTATACCCATTCACCCTGTTCACCGGAAATACCTCAGTTTTGTGGTGGATGGACATTATCAATTCAAAGTTCTCCCATTTGGAGTAACTACAGCACCCAGAGTTTTCACCAAGTGTCTAGCAGTAGTCACTGCTCATCTAAGAAGACAACACATTCACGTCTTCCCATACCTGGGCGACTGGCTAATAAAAGCCAGCTCGCATCAGAACTTCCTACGCCACACTCGAAAAACAGTCCAACTGCTACACGACCTTGGGTTCACTGTAAACTTCACCAAGTCTCCTCTCCAACATACAACTGTATCTAGGAGCCACTATAGATACTTAGAAAGCTCTAGCGTATTCAAACCCAGTAAGGATCCGCTAAATGCAGACTCTAATATCGCAGTTTCAGCCTCAACACTCATTACCAGCTCGAGTGTTCATGCAATTGCTCGGAATGATGGCATCTTGCATTTTAATCGTTCCTTACGCAAGACTCTAAATGCGTCTCCTACAGGAATGCTTTGCACATCAGTGGAACCAGGCTCAAGGTCAGTTATCAGATCTAGTGTTGGTGGATGGCCGCACCCATTGCTCTCAGCAGTGGTGGAACACACAAAACCCTTTCCAATGGGGCGGCCATTCGTCGACCCGGTTCCACAGATAGTGCTAACAGCAGATGCAGGATCCCTCGACCTCTCGCAGTCCGGCTTCCGGGCCAACCACAGCACCGAGACCGCCCTGATCGCAGCCACTGATGACATCCGAGCCCTGCTCGACAACGGAGAAACAGCGGCCCTCATCCTCCTAGACCTCTCCGCGGCCTTCGACACTGTCTGCCACCGTACCCTAATGCGGCGCCTCAGCAACGTCGGAATCCAGGAGAAGGCACTGGAATGGATCATCTCGTTCCTCGCCGGAAGGACACAGAGAGTCCGCCTCCCCCCGTTCAGATCAGAAGCCACCGAAGTCATCTGCGGCGCTCCCCAAGGCTCCTCGCTCAGCCCAACCCTCTTCAACGTCTACATGAGCCCCCTCGCAGCCATCGCACGCCAACACAACCTCAACATCATCTCCTACGCCGACGACACCCAGATGATCCTCTCCCTCACCAACGACCCCGCCACCGCCAGAGCCAACCTACACGAAGGGATGACAGACGTAGCCAAGTGGATGATGAACAGCCGCCTGAAACTGAATTCGGACAAGACGGAAGTCCTCATCCTGGGATCTTCACCCTCCGCCTGGGACGACTCCTGGTGGCCCCCCGCCCTGGGCAGCGCACCCAAACCAACAGACCACGCACGCAACCTGGGCTTCATCCTGGACTCCTCCCTCTCCATGACCAGACAAGTCCACGCCGTCTCCTCGTCGTGCTTCAACATCCTGCGCATGCTACGTAAGATCTTCCGGTGGATCCCCACCGAGACCAGGAAGACGGTCACCCAGGCCCTCGTCACCAGCCGTCTGGACTACGGCAACTCCCTCTACGCCGGAACCACCGCCAAACTCCAGAAGAGACTCCAGCGGATTCAGAACGCCTCTGCACGACTCATCCTGGACATCCCCCGACGCAGCCACATCTCCGGACACCTGAGAGATCTGCACTGGCTCCCGGTCAACAAGAGAATCACCTTCCGTCTCCTCACCCACGCACACAAAGCCCTACACAACCAAGGCCCAGGATACCTCAACAGCCGCCTCAACTTCTACGCCCCCACACGCCAGCTTCGATCGACAGGCCACGCCCTCGCCTCCGTCCCCCGCATCCGAAGAGTCACCACAGGAGGAAGATCCTTCTCCTACCTGGCCGCCAAGACTTGGAACTCCCTCCCGACCCACCTCCGCCTGACACAGGACCACCTTGCCTTCAGGAAGCAGCTCAAGACCTGGCTGTTCGAGCAGTAGCGGACCCCCCCTCCCCTAGCGCCTTGAGACCCTCCGGGTGAGTAGTGCGCTATATAAATGCTTCGATTGATTGATTGATGCATCGCTCACTAGTTGGGGAGCTCGTCTTCAAAACATACTATTTAGGGCATCTAGACTCTGCAACAAAAACAGCTCCACATAAACCATCTAGCTAGCAATTTGTCTAGCACTGAAAGCTTTTCAACCACTTATAGTAGGCAAAGCTGTCCTAATTCGCACAGACAACATGCCAGCAATGTACTTCATACAAAAACGGGGGGACACACTTTCTCCAGATTTCACAGCTAGCCCAGAGCATCTGGAAATGGGTCATACCTCAAAAAATATATCTCCTTGTAGAACACCTTCCAAGAGTAAACAACCAAATTGCAGATCTGCTCAGTCGTCAACGACAGCATATCCACGAATGGGAACTCCACCCTCAAGTTCTCCTCCCATTCTTCTAAATGTGGGGCTTCCCGGAGATAGATCTGTTTGCCACCCACCTAAACGCAAAATGCCTGAACTTCGCGTCCAGGTATCCGCACCCATTGTCCAAAGGCAATGCACTATGGATAAATTGGTCAGGGATATTTGATTACGCTTTTCCGCCTCTCTGAATCATTCCAATAGTGGTTCGGAAACTCAGACAGCAGTCCGTGACGCTAATCCTAGTTGCTCCCACATGGGCCCGTCAATCTTGGTTCACATCCCTGTTGGAGCTATCAGTAGTTCCTCACCAAAAACTACACCTTACTCCCAATCTTCTCACTCAGAACTATGGAGAGATAAGGCATCCATATCCCAGTCATCTCAACCTTGTGATCTGGCACCTGAAATCCCAGAGTTTGGCTATCTTAATCTTCCGCCAGACTGCATGAATATTATCAAAGAGGCTAGGTGCCCTACTACAAGAACATGCTATGCAGCAAAGTGGAAGCGGTTTGTCATTTACTGTAACAACAATCAAATCAATCCGCTAGATGCTTCTTTCCAAAACATCATTTTCTATCTGTTACATCTACAGCGTTCCAATTTAGTGTACAGATCCATACGCTTACCTCTTGCTGCAATATCTGCCTAACTACAAAACAGACAGCATTTGTGTCTCTTTCGAGTGCCTGGTATTAAAGCATTTATGGAAGGACTTGAGTCAATCCCCCCAGACTTCCAACTGCCCCAGGGTGGAATCTCAACATACTTCTTACAAGACTCATGGGTCCAGCTTTTGAGCCATTGCATAAATGTGAACTTACAATTTCTCACTTGGAAGGTAGCCTTCCTCATAGCTTTTACATCTCTGAGAAGAGTGGGTGAGCTTCAGACACTAACCATAGAAGAGCTATTATTACAAATACACCAAAACAAAGTGTTTCTTAGAACTACCCTCAAATTCTTACCTAAAGTCATTAATCCCTTTCATATCAACCAATCTGTTGAGCTACCTGTGTCCTTCCCTCAACCAGATTCAGTGGCAGAATGTGCTCTTCACACCTTAGATGTCAATAAAGCATTACTATACTACATAGAAAGAACACAACCCTTCAGAAAAACCAGAAACTTTTTGTTGCTTTTGCTTCACCACATAAAGGCAATCCAATATCAAAATCACGTATTGCAAGGTGGATAGTTAGGTGCATTCAAATATGCTACACTAAAGCTAAACGCACATTAACAACTACACCTAGAGCGCAAACTGGGGGCTTCTATGGCATTATTAGGAAATATACCCATAGATGACATCTGCAAAGCTGCAACATGGTCTACACCACACACATTCACAAAACACTATTGTGTAGATGTGTTAGCCAGATAGCAAGCTAGTGTGGGCCAGGCAGTTCTACGTACACTATTTCAGACCAATGCAAAAGCTACAGGTTAGCTGTTGCTTTGGAAGATAACTGCTATGTAGTCTATGCATAAACATATGATCTGCAGCTCATCTGCCTCAAATGTAAAATGCTACTTATCCAGTATGAATCTGTTCCCAGCATATGGAGCTGTAGAGTCGTATGCGCCCACCCGCCTCCCCGGGTACCTTTACCTGTTGCAGTAACATCTTACTTGGATACAATATACATCTCGCTTTATTACTCTTACTAACTCCATCATCACCCTTTACGGCAAAACAATCTAAGGATGGACTTGATGCCCATGCGCACTATCACCGAGGAGTCACCCTCCTCGTGACTGGAAAGACTTCTTCCAACAAAAACAAAGTGCAAACCTCCGGACCCAACACTAGATGGTTATCTATGCAAAATCATATGACTCTACAGCTCTATATGCCAAGAACAGATGCATACTGGGTAAGTAGCATTTTCCTCTGGTTGTTCAAACTCCTTTCAGTCTCTTAAAGGTCTGATGTATTTGCCCTGAGTGAATCGGAGTTCTGAGCCACCATGGACCATTTTGAGTTCTGGCCTTCATCTCAACAGATTCTGGGTTATCGAAGGTGTTCTTTGCAATCAGCTGTGTAGACCAGTCTAGCTGCAGTATTTCTCTGATGGTCTAGGTCCAGCTCTAAATATAGTTTTGAGGACTCTTACCTTTGTTTAAAGTTGCCCTCTCTTGGCCTCTTTTCGTTGATCATGCTGCTGGTTGTTCCTCTTATCTTGTATCTTCCCTTTTTTAAGTCCCGCATAATGTTCACACACTGCTCCTGCTCGGTTGGGCTAGGCTGTGCTTAGGTGCCCAACTATTTTCGGAGGCCTATTTTGCTAGATCTGCTCCTGGCTTTTCAGGTACCTAATGCTGACCGTTCACATGTTGCAACATTCACCCAGGTTTTACTGGCTTGACTCTGGCTTCTTCTGGTGTGTCTTCGGGCCCTAAGGAGTACTCACTCTGTTGTTTACCTCCCCTCTGGTGGTTTTTGCCCTGGCGCTGTTCAGTTTCAGACAGCTGGCCTGCTCCATCCTGGCCATGACATGTTTCACTTTGCCACATAATGCCTTGTGCAGCTTTTCACCATCCACGCCGTTACACCGTGGCTGGTGTCTGTGCAGTGCCTTTATCTAGTCTTCTAGGTGGCGTTGGTTTCATGGGTTGAAGTCAAAGGGGCATTTAAGGCTGAATCTGGTTCTCTTTCTTCTTGTGCCGCATGATGTCAACCACAGAGTCCCTGGTAGTCTGCTTGCTCTTCCAGATTTTCTGATCATTCCATTATGGCGTCAAGGAAATGTGTGAGGCTGTTGATAACATCAGAGAAGCATTTTTTGCTTATTCTTCTTCAAAGCCTCTCAGTGGATTCTATCAGGTCTTTCGTAATGCCTGTAGATAAGATTCTGAGGTTGATCTTCAGAGGGCCTGAAGCCTTGATTTGATTGGGTTTCCTTTTTTAATTAGAAACTGCAATCCTTCCTAACGTAGATTGCTAACTTTTGCTGTGAGTAAACAATGGAGGCTGCACAGGCAGGCTGATAGTTGTTCAAGGAGTTGGTTTGATGGGAGCTGTTTCTGTTGAACATATCAAAGCCTTAACACGTTCCCAGGTGCTGAAGGAGAGTGTCATGTCTTTGGTGTAGTCCCAGGAATTGCTCCACTGCCCTTCTGCTGATATTCAACTGCTTTCAATTAAATTTCTGTAGCGCATCTGCAACCATGTGATATGGAGACAGAGGATATTCTTTCTGGAGTTAATGACAATGTGTTTACCGACCCAGCCGCCCCACTTCTTGGGGATCGTGTCTTAGTTCTAGTGGGAGTTGCCATAGGCAACTAATTTTGTGGTGTTCAATGGCATATGTTATTATTATTATTATTAGGTCGGTTTTGTACAGCGCACGGTTACCCTGGAGCATCCCAGCGCTTTGCCAAACAGAGTATTACTACAACAAGAAGGGACAAAGGGGATTAGCAGAAAAGGAAGGTTTTCAACTGTTTTCGAAAACGCAAAATGCATGGTTCCGCGCGTAGACCTAAGGGAAGAGCATTCCAAAGGGCAGCGACATTAACGGAGAATCTCCTTCCTCCTGATCGGGCCTTTTTTACTCTAGGGACAACAATCAAGTGTTGCTGGTCCGAGCGTAAGGTTCTACCGGCTTTATACGGGACCACCATCTTTTGAAGGACTGGGGGACCTTTGCCTTGCAAGATTTTGTGCGCCAGGCAGAGGGCTTTGAATTTCACCCTTTCCCGTATGGGCAACCAGTGAAGCGCCTTCAGAGCTGGTGTGGCCGAGCGAGACATTGAGGGATGTTAAATAGCATTCGTGCGGCCGCGTTCTGAACTTGTTGGAGTTTGTTCAGAGTAATCTCAGGGGCACCGAGGTAGATCGCGTTGCTAAAGTCCAACCTGGACATGATCATACCCTGAATTAGGAGTTTCCGAGATAGAGGAGGAATCAGGGGCAGTATTTTGCGTACCGATCGGAGGAGACCAAAACAGACACCAGCTAGTTTAGAGGCCTGGGTCCTAAAAGAAAGGTCTTGTTCCAACCAAATGCCCAGGCTCTTGATCTCGGCCTTGGGTTCGGGAGGAGATCCTAGGCAACTAGGCCAGGCCGAACAGGGAAGAGAGGGAGTTTTAAGTCCCATCAGCATTATCTCCGTTTTAGACCCATTCAGTTTTAGTGCTGATTCCCCCATCCAAGAATGGACTTTTGAAAGGCACGCATGAAGTGTCTGGGAGTTATCCGTGGATTGGGAGAGGGCGAGCACCAGTTGGCTGTCGTCTGCGTAGCTCACGATCTTGATGTTAAAAGGAGCCACCACATCCTCCAAAGGGGCCATGTACACGTTAAATAGTGTGGGACTCAGGGATGAGCCCTGAGGCACACCACAATGGAGGTGGGTGGATGCCGATCGTGCGCCCCCTTCCCAGACCTGGAAAGATCTTTCGCTGAGGAATGACCTGAACCAGTTCAGCGCAGTCCCCCTCACTCCGGCGTCTGACAGTCGCTCGAGTAATACTCGATGGTTGACAGTGTCAAATGCTGCACTAAGGTCCAGGAGGATCACTGCCACTGATCCTCCCGAATCCAAAATGCAGCGTGCCTCCTCCGTGACTGCCAGCAAGGCGGTGTCAGTGCCTTGGCGAAAACCTGTTTGGGAGCTTCTTAGCACACCATTGGACTCGAGGAATTTGGACAACTGAGAGTTAACCAATTTTTAAGTGATTTTACTGAGTCCCGGGAGGAGCGAAATGGGTCTGTAGTTAGCCATGTCTAAGGGATCTAGGCTAGGTTTTTTTAGGAGAGCTGTTACTATTGCACTCTTCCAATTGGGAGGAACAATACCCGCGCCTAGTGAGGCGTTGATAACTTCGGTGACAGGCTCCACAATGGAAGGGGCGATCAGTTTAAGAATTCTCATGGGGACGACATCTCGGGGGGAGCCACTCTTAATGGAAAGGAGGACTTTAAGGGATTCATCATGAGTGATTGGGCCAAAGGATTCCAGGATCTTCTGAGGTAAGCTCTCATCCTCCAGAGGCTCAAGTCCTATCTTAGATTGAGGTAGGGAGCTCAAAAATTTTCCAATTTTTGAGTGGAAATACTCTGCCAAATTGTTGCATTTGTTTTCCAGGTTCTCCGAGGGGGCAGAGGGTGTCGGAACCCTCAAGAGTTCTTTGACCACCAAGAAAGTTTCTCTTGATGAGTTGGAGGCATTACTAATTTTCTCCTCAAAGAACTGAGTTTTAGCTAGCCGGATAGAGAGCTTATAGCTCCTTATCGCTGTTCGGTATTCCGTCTTACTAGCTACTTCCCAGTTTTTCCTCCAGGCACGCTCTAATTTTTTACATGCCCTCCGCATAACCCTCAATTCGGGTGTATACCAAGGGGCAGTATGTAGTCTTTTCTCCTTTTTCCCTGCCGAACTCCTAGGGAGGACGGCATCTAGTGTGTTCGACATCCACCTACAGAGATCTGCTTCTGCTAGGACAGGGTCCTGTGGAAGTAGTGGGCGTGAGGCTTCCAGGCTTCGTGAAAATTTTTCCACTGATAGCCTGGCCCAAGGTCTTTCTGGTGCATCAACACTAGAGGGAGAGAAGTTCTCCATTTTAATTGCAGAGGTTTAATGTTGCAGAGGTTTGACTTGTTTCTCTTTCTTGTATTTGTAGGTCAGATGTTCCTAAGGGATTACTTTATTGGTGTTGAGTTTCTGGGTGGGGGGAGTGGGGCATGTGTTCATGCCTGGCTGATTGTTGTTGCTGAGGCTTGCTGTCGGCCAGGTAGTTTCTGCTCTTTTATGTGCTATCCACTGTTGCTAATTGTCTCACGCTAGTATGTTACCTCTTTCTTTAACGAAGGGCTCCACTGAATCAGTGCTGTTCGATCTGTGGTGTGCTGCTTGCCATTCAGGCCTGGATATTTGTCATTGACGGCCACTGCAGTCTTTTAAAGTCATGTTGAGCATGACAGTGCAAAATCTAGCTCGAGGACCTGCTAGTGCTTCTGATGCCGCCGAGGTGGCCCAATGAATCAGTGACATCTTCCCAGCATTCCTGACCTGGGTTCCAGCTTTGGATGACCGCCCCTGAGCTACCCCACCATGCCTGCAACCAATCTTGAAGGGTCCCCCTGACAGTGACAGGATCTGGTGAAAAACGTGATGCCGAAAGACACCCCTGCACTCTGAGCCCCCAGACCTTGGGGTACCCAGCAATTATCCAACTTACCTCTCCAGTTGTTGGTTCCCTTCAGTAAGTCTTCTGGTCTGAGCCTGCAACTTTTTTCTAAACCGAAGATCCTCATTGACTTCCATAGGGAGTCTGGAGCCTGTTTGCACGCGGCACTTAGCCACCTGTGTGCCGCTGGAGGTGAGCTCTTGGTGCCAGCTTGTGGCCCCCTTTGTGGTGGTCTTTGAACCCAGGGACCTTGCTCTGAAATCGCTGGTCTTTGCCTGCAACCGGTGCTCTGATGAGTACCCCCTGTCTCCGTTGACTTGCATTGGGAACCCAGCACTACATTTAACCTCTGCACCCGGCGGCCCCTGTGCCACTGAGAGTGCACCACTGGTGTCTTTCTAATCCCTACCCTGTGTTGGTTATACAACTTGGAGACTGAACAAGAAAGTCATGTATTTACCTGTAAGTTACTTACCTGTCTTTACTCTCATAATATTGCATTGGTTTTTCTCTGTATTGTACAGTTGATCCTGAGAACAGTACAAAGTATCTTATTGATATTATTTCATACACCTGTAAAGTATTGCTAATGTTTCTACAAACATTTGCCAACTGCATATTTAAAATATTTCACAACTGAAAAGGCTACTTACCTGTAACTGAGTTCCACTTGGTTCCTAAAATAAAAGTAACTAAAGTAATACTTTCATAAAAATTGGTCTTGAGTTAGTCATTGAGTGTGTTCTCTCCTGCCTTGTATGAGTGTGTACAACTAATGCATTCACATTACCCTCTGGTAAGCCTGACTGCTCAGCCCACCAACGCCTAAATTGAGAGTATGGTATTATGTAATTTATTATGTGCTATAACTTTGGGGACTTACTGAACTCTGTGCACCATATATCTCTTTTTAATATAGTATATACTGAGGCAGGTTTCTACATGGAGTGTGAAAATGCCAATGCATAAGATAGGTGGGGAGGTTTCAGGAAGAGGATTGAGGAGAAAAAAGATGTTACTGCCACTTTATTTTACTATCAAAGTTTACATATTTATATCTATCTATTGTGAGCTCCTAATGAAGATGAGCAGTTCTAGATGTACAACCCTTAAAACTAGCTCTTACGCTTCCATGGTATCACCACAACTTTCAAATGGCAGCAACATGTCTCGGTCCTTAAATAGACCTCAGGGCATAAGATGCTTCTTTCAGGAGGATTATTTGATGCCATAGAGCAAAACGGAACCTTAAAATATTAAGTGCATAAATCAAGAATATCTAAAAATTGTTAGTGGAAAAGAAATTATTTAAAAAGTTCTGCAATTCACAAATGGCAGTGACACATGAGCGATATCTAGCTAAAGATTGAAACTGTGATTGCCAGTTTCTACATTAGTTATTTTTTTTGGCATTTTTTATGTTATTGATTATTGTGCATCCAAATACTTTGACTGATAATGAATGTATATTGCATTTTCTACACGTTCTTACATTATTTACACAAATGCATTTCATTATTCATTGTGTGATTTTTAGTTTCTTTTATTATGATAACTATGCTCTTTTCATCTTTTCTTTAGTTTTGTCGATTGCAAGGAGTGCGGTCGGAAGATGCACCAAATATGTGTGCTTCATTATGAAATTATATGGCCTTCAGGGTAAGAACATATTTTTGTTGTATTTTTTTTTCAAAGTGCTGTAACTCTTCTTTTTTCGTAATTTCCGTCTTTTTATCTTTAACAAATGCCTGGACTAGCATTTTTTTAGTGTTTGAATTGCAACCCTTTAATTGTATTTTCTAGCTTTCATAACCTGTATTTAAACATCTAGGGGGGGCGTGGCTAGCAGCCGACTGGAATGGCTGCCTAGCAGAGGAGCTCCGTGGTAAAACGAGACCCCATCTCTGAATCCGCTCATTGATCCGTGATTTCTGCTGTTCTGCCGATCGATTCCACGAGACGACTCC
This sequence comes from Lissotriton helveticus, assembly GCF_964261635.1. Classification (NCBI taxonomy): domain Eukaryota; kingdom Metazoa; phylum Chordata; class Amphibia; order Caudata; family Salamandridae; genus Lissotriton; species Lissotriton helveticus. Next base: position 598,707,223 of record NC_136071.1, on the reverse strand, counting down.
AAGCGGCATCCCCTGCCGAAACCCCGGTGTTCCTCCGACACCGGCATCAGCCCCGTGCTGGAGTGCCTGCCTGCGGCCTGTTGACATCGTGGCTGCACCGGCCTGGCCTGGAGCACTATCCGGCCGGAAGTGGATGACTGCCGGGAGACCAGACCGGAAGTCCCGCGCTGCTACTCTGACCGTCGCCCGGAGGAAACTTCCAGCATCGGACGACGGACGAAAACACCGGGGACGGTGCGCTCCTGAGGTGGGTCGGCGATCCCCCACACCCCCCCCCTCCCTTGGCTTGGTTGGGAACGAGGGGGCCGGCGGTGAACTCCCAGAGACCGGGGAACCGAGGACGTCATTGGCGGCGGGTGAGACCGCCGCTGTGGCTTCAGGCCAGCATCCGACCCACCCCTCACCACTCCTGCCATCGCCTGTGCTACCGGAGGGAGGGGAGAGCCCCATTGCTACGGAGTCGGGGCGGCCCTGACCATTCGCTGCCAGGCGTGTCATCCATCCTGCGGCTCCGACCCCGCCTGCATTGCGGCTGCTCACGGGACCACACCGGTGAGGTGACGACTTCCCGGACCTCCACCTGGGATCGAGCAGGTACCGTTCCGCCCTGGACGGGGGCCGCCGACGTATAGGCTCTGTGGTGCGGTCGCCTACCTATACTGCGGACTCGTTGCTGCTTGGAGGGGGTGCATTGGACCAGCGAGGATTTCACGCAACGTGGGTAGCGAGTACTCACCACTGTATGCACCCTCATCCCCCCGGGACTTAGATCGCCCAAGGTAACAGTGGGGCCACTGTGGCATAGAGGCCTGCAAACCGCCAGACGCTCTGCATTGGGGTTCCCGTCTGCCAGAGCCTCATCTCGCCCCGGTCTGGCTCTATTCACTGCATTGGACAGCCTCGGATTTGGGGATCCCACCCACTGAGTCATTCTCGGAGCCTGCCCCAGACGCCTGATCGGAACGGCCTCCTCGACGGCCCGTCCTACTTGTGCGGCCGAACCCTAGGGGATCAAGACGCATTGGGACTCTAGCCGGAGCTGACACATCTGACGGCCCACGAGGGGACGGCGGAATGGCGGGAAAAGGAACGCGACACAACGCTGCTCAGTCGAGACTTGAAAAATTCGCGTTCGAGAAGAACCCCTCGCAACACCCTGAAGGCCGCACGTCCGTAGGCAAATGCCCCGAAGGTGACGGAGGAAAAAAGGTGACACTCGAGGATTTAATGAGGACGCTCACTAATGTCCAAACTACAGTGGGGGCCATCTCCTCGGATGTCGGCTTACTGAGGGCGGACCTTCACAAAATGACCGAGAGGGTGGCGCAGGTTGAAGTGGTCACGAAGTCCCTGGTTGAGGACACCTCCGAACTGCAGCTGGCCATGGAACCGATGGAAGCGGTCACTAAGAAATTGCAGGACAAGCTGGACGATCAGGAGGGGCGGGCTAGGCGTAACAATGTCCGAATCCTAGGAATTCCAGAATCGGAGGGCAAACGGGCGATGGACCTTTACATAGAAGACCTTATCAAGACCGAACTGAGACCAAAAGGTCTGTCGAACTTCTTCTCAGTGGAGAGAGCGCACAGGGTCCCAGGTGGAACACCGAAACCGGGAGCAGCACCAAGACCTGTATTGGCCAGGCTGTTTAATTTCCGTGACAGGGATGTCATACTCCAAGCGGCCCGAAATGCCCCGCCCATCAAAATACAAAACTCTACGTTGGCCTTCTTTCCTGACTATACGGCCGAGGTGGCCCGGCGCCGCAAAACCTTCATTGAGGTCAAAAAGGCCTTACGAGCAAAGGAATTGCCCTACTCGATGCTGTTCCCAGCGAAACTTAGGGTCGTGGATAATCATAAAGCTTGGTTTTTTGATACCCCGGAGGCGGCGTGGGACTGGCTGGACGGTTGGCGTCGGGTGGAAGGGTCTGGACGCACGGGCAAAGGCCAACGAAACCGACGGTTCGAGAGTGCAGAAACTTCACCAGCGGCGGCCGGAGAAAATCATGACAAGGAGCTGGAGGAGGGACCGGAAGCCGACGAACGATGTCCTGAAATATTAGTTCCTTATTGGCACAGTCTTATCCACAGGTGACCACGAGAGGTGAAAGGGCTGCCGTTGAACTATGAACAGGAAGAGCAGACTGTGACTGATGGGGTCACTAGTACCACGGAACACTTACCCCGCAAGCAAGTACATTGGGGGGGAATGGGAGCAGGCACTCTGCTAAGTTGGGGGAGCGGGCGGTTTTATGTCCTTATAGCAGGGAGGCAGGGCGGGGGGATGGACGGGGGGGGGTTGTTTGCCGAGTTATATTGTTCTCTTTTAAGTCTCATGTTTTTCCTAGGGTTATATGTACACACGACCACAGGACACTCACTCTGGAACCAGTGCACACTGTTGGGCCCTCCACGCCAGCACGGGCGGGGCCACCTGGTACGCCTGGTATTTTCTATAGGCCACCTAGCTCGACAGGGGGAGGGTTTTGTAGCCGCTCTGAGCACTACTCGGTACGATAGTTGGTATTGGACCCCTGACCGAGTTTCATATTCAGGGACACTACCGCCCCTGCACTTAGTGAACAGTGTTTGTTCGTTTGTCAGGTCCCGAAGTTCCAATAGTCACAGGTTCCTGTATAGGCTGACTCTGCACACTGGCGCAGGACACTCTCAGTATTGCCTCTGCACAGGACCAGGCACTCATCATCACCACAGTCAAGGCTTCCCATACTTAATGTTGCTGGACCCGGTCCGAATGCTATATCCAAAGTTCCTGACACACAAGAGCACCTACAATCATGGCTGACCAAGACCTTTTAACGCCTCGCCCACACTCACCCCCGCTGGTAACTGCCCCGCTTACTATCATCTCCTGGAATGTCAATGGGCTGGGCCACAAAATTAAACGGGGTTTGGTCCTACAATTCCTTAAGAGAAAGGCCCCGACAATAGTGTTGCTCCAGGAGACACATCTGGTGGGAACGACCTGTCAGGCCCTTAACCGCTGGGGGTTTAAAATGGTCACACACGCAGAATTCTCCTCGGGTTCACGTGGAGTTGGTATCCTGGTTTCCAAAAATGCACCCCTACTTATCAAACACACATGGGCTGACGACCAGGGACGCTTTGCGGCGATCAGTTGCCAATGGGAGGGACGGCCATATAATATACTAACAGTATACATCCCCCCTGCGTTACATCAAGGAGCCTTCCAAGACCTGGGTAACTTACTGCTTGGACTCCCAGAGGGGGAACTAATTATTGGTGGCGACTTCAATGCGGTGCCAGATGCTGCTGTGGATCGACAGCCTCCCCGAGAGGCTACCAGAGCAGACCACCTGTTCCGAGAATTCTTAGATGCGTTGGGACTGTTAGATGTATGGAGACTCAAACATCCCCGGGATCGACATTACACATTTATTTCGGGAGTACATGGTAGTCTTTCCCGGCTGGACTACTTACTGACACTAGCCGTTCCCCCAGAAAAGATTGCGTCCATAGAACATCTACTGCGAGGGATCTCTGACCATTCCCCAGTGCTACTCACCTACACATTGCACCCCACCAGACAACAGCGAATTTATCCGATCTATCCTGGGTATCTTAAAAATCGTACCATTGCTAAAGCGCTCAAAACAGCTACCACGAATTACTTCGAAGACAATGTGGGCTCGGTCGAATCACCATCGATACTATGGGAGGCATACAAAACAGTGGTCAGGGGGCAAGCCATCTCCACTATCACTAGGCATAAAAGGGCACAGAGGTTGACCATAGATTCGCTCGAAACAGCGGTCCAGACCGCGGAGTTAGCACACGCCTCTGACCCCACAGAGGACACAGCGCACACGCTGACATTGGCCTCCCAGGAATTCAGATCGTACGCAGAGGACATGACAAAGACAAGGTTAGCTGACACGTTACACAGGGTCTATGAATTAGGAGATAAGACTGGGAAAATGCTTGCATGGATTGAAAGGAAGGAAAGGGCGAGTAGGTGGATAGCCGCATTGACACTCACAGACGGTACTTGCACAACCTCTCCCCCTGACATAGTGGAGGAACTGGCTTCCTACTATGAATCAGTGTATACAGCACGTGCGGAAGTGTCAGAAGACGATTGCACACAATTCCTACGTGACATTCCTCTCTCCACACTCTCGCAGGACGATGCGCAATCCCTAGAGGCTGACCTGACGGGGGAAGAGTTGGGGGTGGCCCTGGCAGCCCTAAACACTGGAAAGGCGATGGGACCCAACGGTCTACCGATCGAACTGTATAAGACAATGTCGTCGACCCTTACCCAACATATGCTTCCCATGTACGCTGACTGCTTGGACCGGGGCTCCCTCTCGCCGGATCAGAGGTTGGCCACTATTGTCACTATACACAAGCCTGGTAAGCCACCTGACCTGACATCCTCATACCGGCCGATCTCACTAATGAACGCAGATGCAAAGGTGCTAGCGAAACTCCTGGCTCTGCGTCTACAACCTCACCTCACAACTCTGGTACACCCAGACCAATCAGGTTTCATGCCTGGGCGTAATACCTCCCTTAATTTGCGGAGACTAAACGGAATACTACATCGCATTCCAACACTACGGGAAGATGCCGCAATTCTCTCATTAGACGCTACCATGGCGTTCGATCTTGTGGAGTGGCCGTTCCTTTTTGCGGTGCTCAAGAGGATGGGCTTTGGCCCTAACTTCTGTGGCTGGGTTAGGCTCCTTTATACCGCACCCTTGGCACAGGTCATTGCGAATGGGCACACGTCGCGCGTGATCACATTGGGTCGCGGCACCCTCCAGGGCTGCCCCCTGTCCCCATTATTATTCGCCCTCATACTTGAGCCGCTAGCGGTGAAAATCCGTATGTATCCACAGATCCGAGGCATCTCGTGGGGAGAGGGATGGGAAGACCGCATCTCCCTCTATGCTGATGACGTGCTGCTATATTTGACGTCTCCGACCCCGTCCCTAGCGACGCTAATGGCCATACTTAAGACCTATGGTGACGTCTCGGGATATACCATTAACTGGGCCAAATCGCTCTTGTGTGTATTGCGCGGTTCGGCGCCCATGCTACCCCATGACTGCACCTTGCAAACGGTAGCCAGAGGGTTTAAATATCTCGGGATATACGTCACCCCACAGGAGACGGTTTTTATGGAAGAAAACCTACTGAAACCTCTACAGAGGCTAAGGTCGGATGTGAAGCACTGGCGTTCCCTTCCTTTGACTTTACTGGGCAGGGCGGCCCTCTTTAAAATGCTCTCACTCCCAAGACTCCTCTATGCATTACAAAACACCCCATTTCCGGTCCCTCTCCCATATCTGAAGTCCATCGATGCTGAGATCACCGCGCTCTTATGGGACGGTAAACCGGCCCGTATAGCACAGGCTAAATTGTCACGTAGTTGGTATGACGGGGGCATTGCCTTGCCGAACGTCAAGCTATACTACTGGGCAGCTCAACTGATGGTGGTGAACCAATGGCTGCATGCCCCGCAACAGGATCCGGCCTACGCTCTTGACAGGACCGTTCTCCCCCCAGACAAACTTATGAAAGCACTATACTCAGACAAACGCCGGCACACACTCATGGGCCCTACGGCCCACACAATCAAGATCTGGCACACTGCACAGAGAGCTCTAGGATGGGAGGGAGTCCTTACGCTAGCCACACCACTCTGGGATACCCCCAAACTTGGCACGCTGTCGAATTCGAAAGGTTTCAGGCAATGGGATTTAATTGGCATCTCGACAATCGGAGACCTATGGATAAGGGGGGAGGTTATTTCATTCCCAGCCCTACGAGAGAAGTATGGAATGGAGGAAAATGAACACTATAGATATGCACAAATCAAACATGCCTTGCAGGGAGCCATCCCATCTGACTCAATCCTGGCCGCATCCTCCCCCCTGGAGGATAGACTCCTCACTGACCACTTAGATAAGAAGGCGATCTCCCTCACATATCGGAAGCTCGTCAATAATCTCCCTGACCCCACGGTAGTCCTCCGCAGTAGATGGGAGGTAGATCTGGGAGACATAGCTGATGAGGACTGGTTACATGCACTGGCCTCGCCCAGAGAGACCACCATACCTTCACGACTGAAACTGGTACAATTAAAAATACTACATCGAGTGTACTATTCACGTACTCTACTGCACAAACTGGGGCGCACCCCGGAACCTACCTGCCTCAGAGGTTGTGGATCCCCTGGGACTTTTTATCATATATTATGGGAGTGCCCTAAAATACAATCATATTGGGAGGAGGTGTTGTTTGAGATATCGGAGACGGCGGGGGTAGTGCTGCAGAATGAACCTAAGTGTTGTATACTGAACATTTGGTCACCTACTGATATGAACAAGGGATTGCAACTCTGGGCGACACTGGGTATGGCCATTGCAAAGCGTAACATTGCTAGGAGATGGGGATCTGGTGTGAAACCCTCATGTACTCGGTGGTGTAATGATATGGACTCAGCAATGGTGGCGGAAAGGGCAGTATATGTGCATAGGGGGTGCCCTAAGAAATGGTCGAGAATATGGAATAATTGGAACGAATATCGAGGGAACCTATGTGAGCCCCCGGAGGAACAGCTGGAACCTGATGATGACCCGTAGAGGGTGTGATACAGTGTCTTTGCTCTGTGATAGCCTTCTGTGTGTGTTTGGGGCACGGAGGGGATGTCTTTAGAATAGGTGTGCTGCGTGGTGGTCTAAGCCGCTGCGATATAGACTGTGTGACTTGGAATACATCTAGGGGGGGGGTCGTAGTGGCAATTACGAGATGTGCCGTGCTAGACCGGGGGGGGGGCGCAGAGAGTGCCAGGCAAGACTACGGATGTGGCTTGTGAAGGGGGCTGTCTCCGTAATGTGATGATGTACTTAGGACCCGATTGAAAATGCTTGTATTATGTAACCCTGTAGGATGCTGATAATGACTGGTTTAATCCTGTTTTTCGTAGAGACAAGTTGTGGTTATTTATTATAAAATGAGACGGACTAGGTCTGTGAACACAAATATCCGAAGGTATTCAGATGTTATTTACACGATTTACAACTTGGCGAGGATGGCCGTTACCATTGCATTGATGTTGCGATACTTTACACATGATCAATAGCGGCCAGCCTCCGGGTTGTGTGCAAGACGCTGTGTATAACTGAAACTTTAATAAACGTCTTTTAAAAAAAAATAAAAACATCTAATGTAAGATTCTTTTATACAAAGGTCACTACCTCATCCTACTTTTCTTCACTCAGTAAAGTAAAATCCATCTCTTTAACCATCGTCAGTCTGAAATAGGAACCATCTTAAGAATTCCATCTTTCCAGATTACCTAGATTTTGAAAGTAACACCTATTTCCAGGTCTGACCATATGAACACAAACATCAATATCTTTACCTTTAATAAACTTTTCAAGTATGCATTTATATTTCTTTTCCACACTTCCCCTTTCAAAAGACAGTCTAAATCATCTTAACACACATACTTATCTCATTAAAGGGAAACTGCTTATGGTGCAGCTTTGTTAGATTGAGCCAACAGTTGTAATTTTATATTTGTTATCAATGGGTGCAGTTTTACTGTATGTTATAGAATATACCATCCTTGCTATAACTCCATGGCAGTATGTGTTTATAGTCGCCCCCCGCCCCCCTTTCTGAGTAAAATATAGAATATCAGTTAAGATTAATCCAATAGGATCTGACAAATACCTCCCATCAAACTTGAGTACATTTTATCCCTGGAGTAAAATGTTAAGGTTATTAACTCACAACTTGGAAATTATACTTTCTAGTCATGAGTGATAAAAATAAGTCAAAGGAACACTACCCAAAGGAATGACCGTGTTAGAGTTTTACGGGTAAGGGGTTATCATTAGGGGTTAGATGTTGAGTAAAGGTTTGAGATTGGAGATTTAAGGGCTTCGGTATAGAGTTAAGAGGTAGGTGTAAAGGGGGTTACAATATAAAGTCTTCTGTGTTGGGACACAGGGATTAAGGTTGATTTGATTACAGGTATAGGGTAATAGTTTGAAAATGAAGGTAAAGGGGTTGAGTGTATGAGGTTAAGGGTATAAGGCTAGAGGTTAAGAGCTATGGCTGTAGGGTATAGAGCTTAAGTTGTCGTTGGTATAGAGTGCTGGGCATGGAGGTTAAGGGTATGGAGTAAGCTGTGATTAAGTGGATTGGTTTTGAGGTAAAGGATTGAGAGTATGTTGTATATGGCTACAAGTATGGCATTTTAGTTATATGGCTAGGGCTAAAAGTTATGGGTCAAGGGCTTAAGGTAAATAATTAATTGATATAATTACCTATGTTTTGTGCAACATTTTGAAATGTGTTTAAAGTGTGTTGATGATAGCTATTTTTTTTTATTCGTTTCTATGTAAAAATACAAGAAATCAGTTTTTTCACAGCAACACTGCACCAATGCATTTTAATTGAAATAAAGTTTTGAGATGATGCAAATTAGTGTTAAAAATTAATTGATTATATTTCTTAGTAAAAGCTGATTTAACAAGTTACAATACACTCATGCACTGATTTCATAGGAGGAAGGATTTGTGTTTCAAACAACCTTGCAAGAAATGCATTTGTCAGTCCTCAAAAAAAAACAATTACAGTGCATGCAGGCTGCAGCTATAAGTTCCTTTGTTGTGATTGTTCATATTCTATTGTAGCTTTATCTGTGATAACTGCTTGAAGAAATCTGGAAGAACGCGGAAAGAAAACAAATACTGTGCAAAAAGTAAGTTGATTTTCTCTTCTCCAGTGCCTTTAGATTTTTCAAATGGTGCCTTCAGTAAGGTTTTTAGTTTGTATAGTTTTTACACAAATTAAAAAAGCAACTTAAAAGTTCATACTGCATTTTCCAACCTATTTTAAGTCCTAACTCGCAAGTCTTATAAACTGTTTTTCTGATTCATACTTCTTACTGCAGAGTCCTCACCCTTCCACTATCCACAGATGCCCATCTGCATGGTTAAAATTGCAGTGTTTCCTCATGCCAGAAGGCTTCTTTGGCTGCATGTTGACCTCATTCCGCCCTAGAAGTGATGATGGAGTTGCATATATGCTCCACCTTTGCACTTCAACGTCTGTTAATTATTTTCAGTGCATTTGTACTCTGATCAGGAACTTGCTTCCAACTTTTTTTCCTAGTCAGTTGACTTTTTCATTCTGAAACTACTACTACTTTCCAGTGTACAAGGGAAGTACGTCCCTCTTCTAAAGCAGGATTGCCACTAACAAATGTCTTTGACAGCCCTTCCACGAGGTGTGCTTCTGATGTTTCAGTTTGGGACACAAAGTTCTGCAAGGAGTGTTCTCTTATAAATCCAGTGGTGATCCAGGAATGGTAAGCAAAGCTTTATGTTGTCAAACACCGAAAGAAGGAAGTCATGCTTAAAGGCGAGGGCATGGACCTGTTTACGGTCTTTCCAATGACCGGTCTTTTTTGTGGTCCAAATCGCCTAGTAAATCGAAGTGGAAGCGCAAGAAGGCAAAGTAGAATTCATCCAAGTTACACCACTGTCAGCCTGAAAATGAACAAGGACGGTGGGGTGCTGCTCAAGCTCGCTTCTCATCCCCCACTGAGTGAGGCGGATTTTCAACTAATACTAATCCATCCTGAGTTTCCAGAACAATATGAGGCATCACATGTTATCTGTGGCACTCATCCGAGTCCCTCTGGCGCGCCTTCAGGCCCCATGGATTCACAGAGGCCTTTATTTAGTTTACTGCCAACCGGTCCAACCCTGGGGCTTTCTGTGTCTACTGAACCTGCCTTGGGTTCCGCTCCGATGTCAGAGCAGATGTCCAATCAGCACCAAAATCCACACCCGTCCCGTTGACCTTGAAGCTCGCACTGGCAGTCCCAGTAGTCCTTTCCAACACTGAGTCAAATTAGGCTCTGCTAGACTGATGTCATTTCCTGAATTCAGACAGAGACACGCCCTTTCCTCAGAGCAGCAAACTAGCGTTCCCACAACTTTTCGACTCTGACTCTGTATAGAGTCAGCCACTGTTTGGAGATGCGAGGGAGACGATGAGGATTATTTTCCATCATACTATGATGAGAATTTGTGCATGGACTTGCAGGAGGCCTGTTGGTTCTACACTTCCTCGGCCACTGAGTCGTCTTTTTCTCCTGGAAAATCATCTTTTGCCATGGTGATGAGACTGGCAGCGAAGGTATTGGATTTAAAACTGCACACTGTGAAAATCGGAACAAATTAATGAATTGACCAAAGCTTTGCAACATGTGCAGACCTACTCTGAGCCTTTACTACTATTCAGTGAAGCCCTGACTGGAACTCACATGGGCCCCTGGTCTAACCCTTGTTTCTGCCAAGTGCTGAACATGCAGAATGCCATGTGCCGCAGGTGCTTGCTGGGCGATCGTGACTTTATAAGGCACCACCTTACACGAGTAATGTTGGTGGTTGATGCTTAAAGTATCAGGGTGAATCCTCAATTCATTCCTAATAACTTCACTTGGATAGAGAATCCAAAGTAATCCAAACATTTGGGTAACAGATGTTTTCCTCTACCAGATTAGCCCTCTAGTCAGTCAGTGCCAGCTGTTTGTTTCAGCGATATTTCCATGCTTAATGTGACATGGTTGGCAAGAACTTGCCTACAGTCCCTGAGGAATTTTGAGCCTACCTGGCTTAAACCATCCAGGATGGACAAGACCGAGCCAAATAGATCATTTCTGGGCTGGACTTTACTGACTGCTTGGGCAGAGCAGTCGGCACTAGCTTAGTGCTTCGGCGTCATGCTTGGATCGATGGACTTCTCTGGTGATGTTACACCTCTTTGGGTATACCATTCAATTGGTCTAGCCTGTTTGGTGATAAGGCTGACTCAGCGTTGGAACGCTTCAGAGAAAGCCGAGCCGCTTCAGAGAAAGCCGAGCAGTTTTCTTAGGGCTTTCCAACCCTGTGAGACCGCATCTGGCTTGATTGCATAGCATCAAAACGTTAGCATGCTGAAGCTTTCTCTCAGAGACTCATTCCGGATCGAGTGAAGCTCATGAATGCCTTTCAACCGCTGCCTCTTCTGCCCGAGTTCTGAAGATCACCAGATACACAGGTACAACTAGGTCCAAATAATCCTAGTGGCTCTGAATTGGGGAAGAAGATTGCAGTACCGGAATCTTCTGGGCATAAGGATCCTTCCTCCAATCAGGCTACCACTTCCGGTTGATCACTTGCCACAACAACATGGCGAGTTCCTGCTCCAAACTTGTGCAATTTGCTCCTTCATGTAAGGGGATTGAATGGCAGCAGTTGATTTTGCTAGATATGCCTCCTGAAGAAGTCATCCCTGCTGCCAGGCATCCCACTAGAAAATCTCTGCGCCGGGACAAGTTTGTAGCCTACTGTGGAACCCGCAATACAAGCCAAACTGTTGGATGTCTTGTATATCTCTAGCTCAGGTGGGATCTCATATTGGTCCTTACTTTCCTCAGGCACACTCCATTTGAACCAATGCACAGCCTTCTACTTAGTCTCCTGACTCTGAAGATTGCGTTTTGGATCCACTCTATTTGGAGCAAATCTGATAATGAAAGGCAGCTCATGAAGCCAGACATTCAGGGTTGTGGGAATAGAGAATCTTAAGGAGCGGATTAGAGTAAACATCAGTCCATACCCTATGACAGGCAGTACCACCAACAGAGAGGGGGATCAAGCCCCTCATTAGTTGCAACACTATCAGCAACATTGGCCGCACCAAAATCCTAAGTCCACAAAAGGAAAAGGCAGCCATGAAACAGCAGCAGTTTACTTCTGTTACTTTGTTTCAAAAGTATGCATGAAAATCACCCAATTCTAGACCTAAGAACAGCAAATGCATATAGGAGGAGACATTTATTTTGGCACTCCCATCTAGGGAGTGGGATGTATGCCATAGGTCTGAAAGAAACACGTTAGTTATAGATTCCTTACCTCAGAACTACCCGCAGACGTCGGACTGGAACCAGAAAGTTGGCGTTGGTCGACTCCGCGTCCGTTGTTGGCGTTGTGGTCGCCGGGATGACATTGCGGCAGCTACTTGGACACTGTGCCCTCGCGCTCTGACGTCTGTTCTTTCTTCCCATATCCCCCCCCCCCCCCCCTGCACAGATCAGGGTAGAGCAGTACCTCCAGTCACTATTTGACTGACTTTTTTTCTCAAGTTTTGTCGAATTCTTTTTTCAAGTCTTCGACTCCTAAGGTGCACGAGGGATGCCCGGCTTCAAGCCGTGCAGTTCCTGTCATCGGATGACGTCGTGACGGATCCGCACTGGGTGTGTCTTTTTTGCCTGGAGCGTGACCATGACACCAATTCGTGTTTCGACTGCCGGTCGATGGCACCGAAGGCTTTGCCGGAGCTGTCCCGAAAGCTGCTTGAGCACCGGCAGTCGGCCATTCGAGGTCCCAGGGTAATTCAAGGAACCGGTTGCGGAGCCACCACGGTTCATTCAAGTGTTAGAAGTTTTCTCACTCGGGGTCCGGTAAGTCAAAGCAATAGAAAAAGTGGAAGAAGCACCGTCGCACTTCGACTTCTCCTCGTCAGTTGGCCGATTCTACGAGGGACGTGGGTGGTGCCCCTCCCGTGGCTCCATAAACTCCACGTTTCCCTCCCTTTCCGGGACTCGGAGTGACTACTGCCCAGCTTTGTACGTTCTACGAGGCGATGCATGCCATCTTTGGGCGGACCGAACCGCCTGCGTGCCTCCGGGCATGCGGACTCCCGCCTATGCGCTTTCGGGCTTGCGGACTTTCCCGCCAGCAGCTCCGGCCCAGACACCGCAGCCCCTCCTGCCCCCCCCCCCCCCCCCCGGAACCAGGCCCGGATATGCATCGGCGCTGGTTAACCTGTTTACACCTCCACCATCGGGCGCTTCCTCCTGCACCACTATCGCGTACGACACCGGTCGGTCCCCTGGCCGGCGTCGACCCCGGCCTCCATCCCTACATGGACCCGGAGCCAGACCAGCATCATCCGACGACGGATCCGGTGCCGAGAGGGGTTTTTGTGCCCCTGTTCACTCCTGGCTTCCCTTTTTAACCTCAATGGAACCCAGAGGATGAGGCGGAGGACTGGGTGGGGTCCGGTCACCCTCTGACTGACCAGCTGGACAGTGAACAGGACTGGAGAGAGGAACTGGAGGATGCCAGTGGTTTGGACACCTTCCCTGACCTTAGCATGTTGTCCCCTCCTACCCTGGCTACAGAGGAGGGAGCGTCATATGCAGTGGTGTTGCGTAGGGCGGCCGTGGCTCTCAACCTCTAGCTTCCTACTGTGGCAGTCAGGACTAACCTCCTGACAGATGTGCTTCAACCGGTTGTGAGCTCTTTGGAGCCCTTGCTACCGTTTAATGAGGCCCGCACCAACGTCCTTTTGGGCACGTGGTCCAGGACCAAAACAGGGCTCTCGTGGATAGTATAATTGCCCCGACGCCACCGCCCGGCTCCAGGTGACCCCACTTTACTCTCCCAACACCCCATCCCGGAGAGCTTGGTAGTCCAAGCCTCCACTTCCAAAAGCACATTACCTACTGCTCCATCGGAAAGGGAATCCAAGAAGCTGACCCACTTTGGAAATAAAATTTTCTCTTCCGCCAGCTTAGGACTGCTGTCGGTAAACTGCGCATGTCTCTAGGGCTGTTATTCCCACTTGGTGTGGTATACTGTGGCGCAAGTGCTGCCTCGGTGTGCGGAGGAGGCCTGGGCAGTGCTCTCCCAGGCTATCGCCGCCGGGAGGGATGCGGCGAAGTTTACCATCTTACCATCCGTTGTGGGCTGGACACCGCTGACTCTCTGTGGAGGACCATTTCAACGTCAGTAGCACTTTGTTGCTATGCCTGGATGAGGTCAACTGGCTTTTAAGGGGATGTGCAGAACACCTTGATGGACATGCCCTTTAGTGGCCGTCGCCCCTTTGGCGACAAAGTAGACCACGCTCTAGAGCATTTCAAGGACTCAATGCTACAGCCAACTCCTTGGGCCTCTCCACCTGCCATGCACAGTCTGCTCTTCAGCCCATTTTTGGCTACGGAAGGGGTGCCCCACTACGTCCCGCCCAGAGCCACAGGCCGGAGCAAGTTACCCAACCTTTGTGCGGCAGGGGATGTGGAAACTACCGCCATGGTTCCGGGGGCCAGCAGGCTGGCCAGTCGACCAACCCCCCCCACCCCCTCTCTTCAGCAGCCTCCAAACCCTCTCAGTCCGAACTTTCAGGCCCATCAAACGCCAGTGGGCAGCAGGATTCGCCATCACCTCCCCGCACCATCATGGCAGGCAGGTGGGTTTTGCAAATAGTCCCAAGGGGCTATTCCCTCCCCTTCGAGACTACCCCTCCAGCCATGCCACCAAGATACCACTGCATGTCTGAGGATCCTCTGGCCCTTCTCCAGCTGGAAGTTACGGCTCTCTTGGCCAAGAGAGCCATCAAGTGCGTTCCTGTCCAAGGAGCAGGTCTTGGTTGTTACTCTCACTACTTTCTGGTCCCCAAGAAGGACATGGGCATGCGTCCTATCTTGGATCTCAGGGACGTCAACCACTTGCTCCGGAAGGAGAAGTTCAAAATGTTGACACTTGCTCTGGTCTGGTCTGCCCTCGACCTGGAAGACTGGATGGTAGCATTGGACTTGCAGGGCGCTTACTTTCATATCCCCGTCCTGCCGGCCCACTGGCGTTACCTACGGTTCACGGTAGGCCACAAATTTACCGTGCTTCCCCTTGGCCTTACCAACATCCCTCGGGCGCTCATGAAAGTGATGGCGGTGGTCGCAGCTCATCTGCACAGATCAGTGGTTTCAGTCTTCCCCTATCTCGACGACTTGCTGTTGAAGGCCGGCTCGTCCCAGGCTGTAGTCTCCCACCTCCAGACTAGGGCCGACCTCCTGCATTTGCTGGGGTTCTCCATCATGTGCCAAAGTCACACCTGATTCCCTCTCAGAAGTTCCTTCATCGGAGAGGTTCTGGACACGACGCGGTTTCGGGTCTATCCTCCGGAACAGCGAGTCCGGGATATTCAGGCTATGATTCCGATCTTTCAGCCTCTATCCTGGGTTTCAGTCAGAATGACTCTGAGGCTGCTGGGCCTCATGGCCTCCTGCATCCTGCTGGTCGATCATGCCAGGTGGCATATGCAGGCTCTGCAGTGGGACCTGAAGGTTCCAGTGGGCGCAGCATCAGGGGAATCTGTCCAATTGCGTCCAGATCTCTGAGGGCACTGCTCCACAACTGCAGTATTGGCTCACAAACCAGGATTGGGTCAATGGCAGATCCCGCTCCCTTCCCCAACCAGACCACACTGTGGTGACAGACGCCACCCTTCTGGGATGGGGTGCCAACATGGGAGAGGCGGAGATCAGAGGCCTCTGGTCTCTGGTAGAGTCCCGGCTCCACATTAACCTTCTGTCGCTCCGGGCAATTCTTCTTGCACTGAAAGCATTCCTTCCCTCTGTCCGGGGAAGCGTAGTGCAGGTGTTCACGGACAACACTACCGCCATGTGGTATTGCAACAAACAGGGCGGGGTGGGGTCGTGGACCCTATGTCAAGACTTGGCAGGTGCTCTGAATGCCAGGGCGGACGAACTCAGCCCCAGGTGCATGATGGATCACAAATGGCATCTTCAATCGGAGGTCGTGCAAGGTCTCTTTCAACAGTGGGGAGAGCCTTGGTTAGATCTAGTTGCCACCGAAGAGAAGGCACTATGTCAGCAGTTCTGCGTGTTGGAATTTCTAAGGCGGCACTTGCTAGGCGACGCTTTTCGACTTGAGTGGAGTTGCGGTCTGTTGTATGTCTTTCCGCCTATACCACTTCCTGTGGCTGCGGATTGGGCACAAAGAGTCTGGTATCCCGAGCTGCTCAACATGGCCATCGATCCTCCAATCAGATTGCCTCTGCTGGAGGATATTCTGTCGCAGCAGAAGGGGACGGTCCTCCACCTGAACCTGTCCAGTCTCCACCTCCTTGCGTGGAGATTAAGTGGCTGCAGTGGACGTCTTTTGATCTGCCTCCTGAAGTCTGTAATGTAATCTTGGCACCCAGGTATTCCTCCACTAAGACGGTATACACCTGCTGGTAGAACAAGTTTGTGGCATGGAGCACAGGAAAGGCTGTGGATCCCCTTTCTGCCCCTCTTTCTGAGGTTCTCTTGTTTCTTTTTTCTCTAGCCCAGCAGGGCTCGCTCTGAGCACTATCTAGGGCTATCTTTCGGCCATCTCTGTCTTCCTTCGGCTTCCAGATCAGACGTCTTTTTTCAAGTCCCCCGGTTGTAAGTCGCTTCTTGAAAGGCATAACTCCTCTCTTTCCTCCTATGCCCTTTGTTATGCCTCAGTAGGACTCAAACCTGGTTTTAACTTATTTAATGTGCGCTCCCTTTGAGCAGCTTCACAACTGTCCTTTAAGGCTCTTGTCTCTCAAAACTGCGTATCTGGTGGCCATCATATCTGCCAGCCAAGTGAGTAAGCTCCAGGCGCTTTCTTCTAAGCCTCCTTTTCTCTCTATACATACGGACAAAGTTGTCCTTAGGACTCATCCATCCTTCCTGCCCAAGGTTGTCACTGCCTTCCACAAACGGCAGACTATCACTTTGCCCACCTTCTTTCCGCCTCTACATCCTTCGAAAGAGCGGCTCCACCGTCTGGACCCAAAACATGCGCTTTCTTTCTATCTAGATCGCACAAAACAGTTCCGTGTGGATGATCAACTCTGTTTTGGCTACGTGGGTGCCAAGAAAGATCTGGCTGCGCACAAGCGAACCATTTCTCGATGGGTCATTTTATGTATAAAGTGTGCTATTCTCTGGCTAAAACTGAGCCTCTGGTGGGGCTACATGCCCATTCCACCAGGGCGACAGAAGCCACTACTGCCTTGGGAAGAGCAGTTCCTTTGAATGACATCTTTCAGGCAGCTATATGGGCATTGCTGCACACGTTTACCAAACACTACTGCCTGGACAGTCAAGTCTGGAGAGCCGGCTTCTTTGTCCATTCTGTTCTCCAGGACTTTCTGGTGGGATCTTGGTTCGCAGACCCACCACCGGGGCTGGTATTGCTGGGGTATCTATTCTAAGGTAAGGAATCTATAACTAACGTGTTCCTTTCAGATGAACAAGTAACTTACCTTCGGTATCTTTAAGAAACATTAGTTAGTTATAGATTCCTTACCGCCCCACCCACCCTCCCCGTTCTGCGAACTGATTTGTAGGGTTTAGGACATCCTTTTAGGCCCCTAGTTTTGTGCACCAGTGGTCAGTGTCTTGCATGGCTCTGTGTTTCTGGCGCGGAAAGTCGTGTACAGAACGAACGTAGGCGTGCGAGGGCAGCATCTAAGTAGCTCCCACGTCATCATCCCGGCGACCACGACGCCAACAACGGACGCAGAGCCAACCGACGCCACCTTCCGACTCACAGAGGTACGAAAAAACTTTCCTGATCCAGTCTGACACCTGGGGATAGTTTTAAGGTAAGGAATCTATAACTTACTTATGTTTCTTACAGATGTATCTTTACCGAAGGTAAGTAACTTGTTCATCAAGACTCTTTATCTCCATCGTACAGAAAGCAAAAAAGTTTAAATTTTCTGTTGAGCAATGTGCACTATAAATAGTCTTTCCTTTTGGCCTCAAGTCAGCACCACTAACTTCTTTGAACTGCAAGGCAGTGGTGGCAGGACATTTCAGAAATATGAGGTTTGGTGTCTGGCCTTACGTGGAGAATTAGCTTATAAAGGCAGTGAGCTCACAGGAAGCCCGGAGTCACTACAGCTTACCCCACTCTGTACTTCAACACTGGGCCTCATATCCAGTTTATGGAAATCCCAGTTCAGTCCATCCGAGTGGTCATATACACATAGTAGGCAAAAGTGCATCCTTAGGAGGCCAGACAGTTCACGCTCCATCTGAAGTATCGACCTTCTATAGATAAGATACAGAATGGCCCATCAAATTTCATTATTTCTGGTCTCAATGGATCCCTGCATTTTTTCCTGCTGAACATCCCCTGGCTGATTAGACTGTTACAATAGTGCTGGAGGACAATTGTGCCAGCTCTTACTCACGTGGAAACGCACATTAACTCTCTCTCTGGGGTCAACAGACACTTTCTTACTGGTGTATATCCTAAAGGGTGTACACTTTAATTCAGACACTTCATCCTAGGCCATCGTAACAGAGGCTTTCTTATTAGATAGGGGAGCATACATTGATGAGCTCCAAGTTCAAGGAATGTAGTCCGACAAAGAAACAAAGTTACAAAATTAACTTGCTGGAGTTGCATACTCAAGTCTTTCCTACTGAGCTTCAAAATGACATTACACAAAATACAGAACCCTCTTTCTACAAGACCAGACCATGTAGTAATGGCTGTTCTCAAAAACTGATGACCAATATGGGGAAGTGTAGACTCTCAGCAGATGTACAACATAATATCTTTTTCTAATGAGGATTTCCAGAAATGGACATATTCACTAGCGCAGAAAACAAGAAATACCCAAGTTCTGCATCCAGATATTATATGGCAGGCACATTGAGGAGCACTCTTTAGATCAGTTGGTCTAAGAAATTTGTGTACGCCATTCTCCCGACCTTCCGATTTCATCCTCAAGCTAATGAGAAACATAACCAGGATAGTCCTCATCGTCCAAGTGGGCCCATCACAGTGGTAGTTCACTGATCTCCTATAACTATCGGAATGACCTCACGGGAGACTGCTGTGCAGACCGAATCCCCTGATCTGACTGAAAGAGATAGTTACTTATAGATTCCTTACCTTAGAATTTCCCCCAAGCATCAGACTGAATCCAGATATTTTTCTTTAGCAGTACCCCAGCACGTCGGTAGGTGGCTTCTGTTGTCTCCATCGTTGGGGTCGCCAAGATGATGTTGCGGTGTCTACTTAGATGCACCCCTGCACGCTGATGTCAGTTCTTTCTTTTTCCCCGCACCAGCCTAGCACAGAGCCAGAAAGAGCTACCCCATAGCCTATTTTTGGGTAACCTTTTTTTACTTTTTGTGGACATCTTTTTTGAGTCCTTTTTCTCCTGTTGTGCGAGGGATGTCTCTTCGGCCGGCTTCAAGCCCTGTGGCGCCTGTCACAAGATGTCTGTGACAGATCTGCACCTCGTGTGCTAATGGTGTATAGGGTGTGACCATGACCCGAAGTCCTGTTCCGACTGCCAGCCATGGCACTGAAAACTTTGCGGAGCGGTCCCGAACATTGCTGGAGGTTCAGCGGCCTGCTCTGTGTCGTTCCCTGTCTGGTTTGAGAGGAAGGTCCCAAGGCCGTTCACAGAGCCCCCACTCCCCGTCGCACTCCCAAGTCATTTAGGTCATCGGGTAAGTCCAAACACAAGAAGGCGAAGAAGCGCAGGCACCTTCTTCTCCACGTTGGTCGGCAGACGTAACCCGGAACTCAGGGCGTCACCGTTCCAAGGAATGGTCTCCAGAGCCTACTTCTGAGACAACTCCGCTCCTCCCATCCTTTCCGGAGCCGGAATGTCTCAGGCCCAACTTAAGACCTTTTACAAGGCCTTACACCTCGTTTTTGGGCAGCCCTACTTCTTTGGGAGCCCTGCGGGGCGGGGACCCTGGACTTCGGCGCCAGCGTCTCGGTTCTGGAGGGCTCCTGCGAATACAGGACTGGATCCGAATCAACGCCTGTCGATCTCACTCGACCTTCCCCGGAGCAGATCCCGACAACAATGCCCCTGACACTAGCTGTGCCCCCAGCCGATGTCGACCCCATCCCTGACTTGGACACAGAGCCGGACCAATGTCGGACAATGTCTAATCGGATGCCGGGGGGTACTTTTGGTGGTGATGAGTATTGGGAGGGGTCGCTAGACCCTGTAGCTAACCAGCTGGAAAAACCAGACTGGCGAGAGGACCTGGGTGATGCCAGTGGTCTGGACCCATCTCCAGAGACTGGGTTGCTTTCTCCCACTACCGTGGCTACGGAGGAGGGAGCGTCCTATGCAGTGGTAGTAAGGGCAGCAGAGGCCTTGGGCATCGAGCTCCCCTCAGTTGCAGTCAGGACTACCCTCCTGACAGAGGTGCTTCAGCCTGCGGCTTCCTCTTGTGAACCTCTGTTGCCTTCAGTGAATCCCTCACAGATGTCCTTCTGACTCTTGGTCCAAGCCCAGCACAGAGGCTCCTGTGGACAGGATGATTGCCCGCCGCCACTGTCTGGCTCCTAGCGACACAATGTTCTTGACCCAACACCCTTCCCTTGAGAGCTTGGTGGTCCAAGCCTCTTTTTCTAAGGGTGCATTCCCTTCTGCTCCCCCAGATAGGGAATCCAAGAAGCTGGATTATCTTGGGTAGCGTATGTTCTCTTCATCCAGCATAGCACTGCGATCGGTGAATACCAGGTGCCTCTTGGGCTGTTATTTCCACTCCATCTGGGATACGGTCGCGTAGGTGCTGCCCGGGGGAGGCCCAGGCCGTTCTCTCCCAAGCTGTTACGGATGGGAGAGACGCAGTCAAATTCGCCATTAGGTGTGGAATAGATACCACTGACTCACTAGGCAGAATGATTGCCATGTTGGTAGCGCTAAGATGCTACGTCTGGTTGAGTACATCTGGCTTTTCAGGGATGTCCAGTCAACATTGATGGATGTGCATTTTGTTAGCCGTCATCTTTTTGGTGACCAAGCAGAATCGGCGCTTGAGTGCTTAAAGGATTCTAAAGCTATTGCCAGGTCTTTGGGCCGCACTGCGTCGTCACGTCCAACCCAGTCTGCTTTTCGTCCCTTTCGTGACTACGGAAGTGGCGCCCAACCACGTCCGGCCCTGTGTAGCCACAGGTACAGGCAAGCTGTCCAGCCTCTGTCTGGCCTCGGACCCGGGGCTCAGCGTCCTTGGGGGTCTGGGAGCCATAGGGTAGGCCAGTCCACCACTCCCCTCTTCCACTACCTCCAAGCCTTCCTAGTCCAAAGTTCTAGGCCCATCTTCGGCCAGTGGGAGGCAGGATTCGCCTTCAGCCTCACCCACTGGCAATCCATCACGTCGGACAGGTGGGATCTGCAAATTCTCCGAAGGGGCTACTCCCTCCCCTTCAAGACTATCCCTCCCTCCATGCCACGGTCTTTCGATCGCATGTCAGAGGATCATTTGACACTTCTCCACCAGGAAGTAAGTCTGTGCTCTCTTGGCCAAGGGAGCAATACAAAGGGTGCCAACGCCAGAAGTAAGTCATGGTTGCTATTCCCGCTTCTTTCTGGTGGCCAAGAAGGACAAAGGCCGATTCTAGAACTACAGGCCCTCAGACTATTCCTCCGGAAGAGAAGTTCAAAATGCTCATGTTGGCTCACGTTCTGTCTGGCCTCGACCCCAGAGATTGGTTGGTGGTGTTGGACTTGCAGGACGCTAATTTCCACATTCCCATCCTGCCAGCCCACAGGCGCTACCTACGGTTCTTGGTGGGCCACGAGCACCATCTCAGTTTACCATGTTCCCTTTTGGCCTCACTGGTGACCCTCGGGTGTTCACGAAAGGGATTGCGGTGGTCTTAACTCATCTGCACAGAACAGGGGTTCCAGACTTCCCTTATCTTGCTGACTGGCTGAAGAAGGCGGGCCCTCCTGGCTTTCGTCTCCCATCTCCAGACTAGGGTGGACCTCCTGCATTTGCTCGGGTTCACTATAAACGTTTGCTGGCTGGCCACCTGTGCTGGAGACTCTCAAGGTTGTCGTTAGACTTATAGTGGGGAGGAAAAACAGCAGAGCTTTTCTCAGTTTCAGCTTCATTGGTCCTAAAATACTTTGTCATGCATGTCGCTTTGATGGCAGTGGTGTCTGGGCTGAAGACTCAACAAGGCTTGGTTGCTACAGGTGCCCTAGTACCCTGGGTATTGTTGCAGGGAGTGGCTCCTGGAGGGTCTAGCATCTCAACCCTTGGTGGAGAGACCGGACTGACCTCTTGGAACCACGAAAACCTCTTCCTGTCATGTTGCTCCCTCATGGACCCAATGGGCAGCAGAACGGCGTACTGGACAAGTGCAATCTTTGTCTGCCGATAGAGGGGGATCGCTCCTCCACCCCAAGGGAGATGCTAAGTGGTTATTAAAGCGCTGGACAGTCATCCAAAGGCTTGGGAGGATGCACAGCTGTAGGTCAATAGCCAATGGGCTACCTACCCCGGGAAGAGGGGGGATCTACACCCCCCTCTAGATGACCCCTTCCCTACGAGGAGTGCGCATAATCCTGACCCAGAGTTCCTTGTTTCCAATATGGTGAAACCCTTCAATTGTCTACTTCAGGTGGCCCACCTTAGGCGGGTGCCTTACCTGGTGGTGTGCTACAGCAACAAATGATGGACGGAATGCTGAATGCATCATGCATTCACCCCCAGTCAAGAGATCTGGGTTAAAGCCATTGTTCTTTTGCCCACTACGCCACCCCAGTTTGGACCAAGCCATATGCAGATCAGTCTTGATCCTGCTCCTCATGCGAACAGTTCAGACCAAACTGCCAAGCTTAGTCCTCCCTGGACTGGAAACGAGCATATTGGAACCGTGTTTCTTTTGGTCTTTTTGTATTAAGTGCTTAAAAGTGTGTAATACATAGATTATAAAGAAGTAGTACCTATCCCCTTTAGGGAAGGCAGTCCACTTTAACTTTGGTTCAAATGTATTTTTACATATACATTCCATTGGGGAGGGATTCAGAGCTACTTGTAATATGTGAGTTAGGTAGACATGGTTTCAATGGGGTCATTGAAAGAGGGCAGTGGGAAAGGAGGGGGTTGGTTTACAGTTCTTTCTCCTCCTCACTTTTCTTTTGGTCCATGGCTGCATAGTCCCTCAGCAGGTAACACCTCTCCTTAGCCAGGCTAGCTTGAATCCAGTGGCACAGAGAGCAAGGGACCCACGTCTGGCAATACCCATCCCACTTAGGGCGAAAAGTGCCTGGCAACAAATGATGGACCGAATGCTGAATGAATCAAACATTCACCTCAGTCAAGAGATCTGGGGTAAATCCATTTTTCTTTTGCCCACTATGTCCCCTCAGTTTGGACCCAGCCATATGCAAATCAATCTTGACCATGCTCCTCATGGGAGCAGTTCAGCCTAAACTTCCAACCCGGGTCCTTTCTAAACCGGAAACAAGCATTCTTTGTTCTTCTGTTCCCAGATATACAAATCTGTCTCTCTGGTATCTGTTGGACCCCTAAATACTACGTTTAGGGGTGTTTGGGGAGTGTAGGGTAATAGCCAATGGCCTACCTACCCCTTGGGGGTCTACACCCCCTAGATGACCACTTCCTGTGAGGAGTGTGCATAATCCTGACCCACAGTTTCTAGTTTCACCAAAACCAAGATGGTGAAACCCTTCTTCAACTGTCCACTTCAGGTGTTCCACCTTAGGGGTGTGCCTAGCCTGGAAGTGTGATACTCTTTCTGACTGCCTAATTTCCCACCTGCTTTGGTGCCAAATAGGCCTCAGGGATGGCTTTCCCCAGGTCTGGGCGAAGCCGTTGCATTTCAAACGCAGTAGAGGATATGGATCCTCTGGCCTTGATATGCTAATCTGATAGCCAACCTGCTGGAAGAGGTGTGAACACCTTTCATCAAAGCAGGCATTGTTTCTGACCTAGGAGCAGCGGCTCTCCCTTGCAGGGGGCTCAGAAACAAATCTGTGGTGGCATGCTGGAAGATACCAGTCAGCCAGCACGCTATGGGACTAGTAGAGTTTTAGGGGTCCCCTGCAAGGTGTCCTCTGGGAGCATGTCTTCATACATCTGGTAATGGCATCAGTATGGATTTATTAAGGCAAGATGTTTGATAACAAACATCAGTATTTTCAGTGAAGTGTTACGTAGCTGGGTAACCTGTAATGGTCAGTGCCCAGTACATATACCTTAAGATGGCTTCCCGATCACTTGCAATGTCTAGCAATGGAACTAGGCATTACTGGGAACATCTGCTCATGCACATATGTCCTCACATGTAATATAATGCACCCTGCCTAAGGGCTCCTAGGCCTGCTGTTGAAGTGACTTCCATATAGTACATGCAGTGTATAGGGACATGGCACACAGCGAGTTTTGTGTTTTTAGAAAGGTTTGTACTATTTCGCACATCCTACTATAAGTCTGCATGCAGATTGCATGTGGGATCCTTAGGATGACATAATCCATGCTGCAGCCCTTTGGAACCCTCTTTAGCACCCATGCCCTAGGCACCAGGGATAGCATTTCTTAGGGACTTACTGGGGCGCTTAAGTCCTTATCAATTCATTACAATTGAACGTTTGTCTTTTGTTTTAGGGAAAGAGCACCAGGGCCTTGTTAGCAGGGCCCTATTGCACTACCAATCAGCAAAATCAGTACGAGTGAGCAAAAGGTGCTGGTGACCATGTCAAAAAGGGGCACTTTTCTGCAATCCCTGCCTGCAAGCCATGGTCCGCACCAACATAAAGCCTCGGAGCAGATACTGATCCCTCCACTGCTGGTTGGCTTCAAGAATGTCAGCTCCTCCAGCACCAAAATCGCCAGGAATTTTTCCCTTTGGCTCTGAAACATCAACCCGCACTGAAACCCAGGTCAAGACTTGTGAACCAGAATACTACTTTGACATTGAATGGCTTGGCATCATGGGCCGGTCAGCTGCAGGCTCTGGAGCAGCTGATACTCTAGCATCTCCAGGAAGAGCTGGACACAAATCAAAAGACTCTTTTTTCACCTACTGACTGGCAAAATCTCAACGTATCCTCTACCTAAGGTACATGACACTCTTCCACTGAAGAAGACACTTACATTCGAGGATCAGATTGCCTTGGAGTCTAAACGTCTAATCACGCTCAGTAAGCATCAGATCTGAAAGAGATAATTAGTTCTAGTCTCCTTTATCAGCAGTACCCGTGCGCATCGAAAGATGGCGTCGGTAGGCTCCGGGTTTGTCTTTGTGTTCGCCGGGATAACGTTGCGGTGGCTACGTAGACTCTGCCCTCGAACGCTGACGTCAGTTCCTTCTTTTTCCGCGTTAACCAACTCAGATCCGGAGAGAGCGGTACCTCCAGTCACTTTTTGCCTGACAATTTGCTGACTTTCGTCGATGCCGTTTTTGAGTATTTGACTCCTGATGCACATCCGGGAAGCCCGGTTTCAAGGATTGCGGTACCTGCCGACTGTTGATGTCGGTGCCTGTTCTGTTTGAGACCGACCACGACTCCAGGTTGTGTCCCGACTGCCAGACCATGAATCTGAAGTCTTTGCGGGAGCAGTCTTGAAAGCTTCTCGAGGCGCTCCACACTGCTCGATGTCGCGTGGTAGGTCGAGGGATCGGTCGCGGAGCCACCACCACCACCACCAGTCCTCTTCCAAGTCTTCACACTTCTCCGGTAAGTCGAAGCACAAAAAAGTAGAAGAAGCATAGTTGCTCTTCAACTTCTCCCCGTCCATCGGCTGACGCGACGAGGGATGTGAATGGTTCCCTTTCCACAGCTCCGCGTTCGCAGCCCGCTGGGTCGACTCCGAGTTTCCCTCCCTTCACGGTACCCGAAGCGACCCCTGCCCAGTTTCTGAGTTTCTACGAAGCGATGCCTGCCATCTTTGGGCAACCCGACTTTGCTAGCGCGCCTTCAGGCCCTGTGGACTCGGCTTGGGACTGCGACGCCAACAGCTTAGGCCCCAGCACCGCAGGCCCCCCTGGGATCCAGGCCTGGATCATCGCCGGTCGACCTGACCACACCTCCCCCGGTGCCGATTCTATCGGCACCACATATGCAGCCGACGCTGGTTGTGTCCCCAGCCAGCATCGACCCCTGCCTCCACCCAGACGTGGATACGGATCCGGACCGGCGTCGACTGACGCTGGTTTCAGTGCCGATTGACGCCGGTTCCAGCGCCAACGGGTACATTTGTACCCTTGTTCCACCCTGATTCTTTTAGGCAACATTGGCAACCAGAGGAGAGTGAGGAGGACTGGGATGGGTCTGGAGACCCTTTAACTGACCAGTTAGAATATGACCCGGACTGACGAGAGGAATAGGGGGATGACAGTGGACTAGATATTTCCCCAATCCGTGGCATGTTGTCTCCTACCATGGCTACGAAGGAGGGGGCGTCTTACGCAGTGGGGTTGTGTAGGGCGGCCGAGGCTCTCAACCTCGAGCTACCTACGGTGGCGGTCAGGACTAACCTCCTGACAGATGTGCTTCAACATTCTGTGAGTCCTTCGGAGCCCCTGCTGCTGTTCACTAAAGCCCTCACTGACATGCTTTTGGGCACCTGGTCCAGGCCCAACATGGGGGCTCCTGTGGGTAGGATGATCGCCCGGCTCCTGTCTTTCCTCTCCCAACACCCCTCCCATGAGAGCTTGGTGGTACAAGCCTCCTCGTCCAAAGGCGCATTCCCTAACACACCACCTGAAAGGGAATCCAAAAAGCTGGACCACCTTGGGAAGATGTTTTCTTCCTCCAGCTGGGTACTGCGGCCAGTAAACACTGCATGTCTGTTGGGACGTTACACACACTCAGTGCGGGATACGGTGGCGCAGGTGCTGCCCCAGCGCCCGGAGGAGGCCCAGGCTGTACTCTCCTGTGCAGTTGCCGAGGGAAGATATGTAGCCAAGTTTACCTTTCGCTCTGGACTGGACACCACTGACTCACGAGGCAGGAAGATTTCACAGTCGGTAGCCATTCGACGCTATGCCTGGCCGAGGTCGACTGGTTTTTCAGGGGATGTCGAAGCCACCCTTATGGACATGCCCTCCGATGGCCGTCGCCTGTACGGCTAGAGGGCAGACAGCACACTAGAGCGCTTTAAGGACTCTCAGGCTACGGCCAAGTCCTTGGTCCTCTCCACCACCCAGCCTGCGCAGTCTGCTTTTCGCCCCTATCGCGGCTACGGAAGGGGTGCCCCGCCACTTTCCACCCATAGCCCTAGCCCGGCGCAAGCTTTTCAACCTCTGCGCGACTGGGGACTTGGGAACCACTGCCATGGGTCTGGGAGCCAGCAAGCGGGCCAGTCCATCACTGCCCCTCTGCAGCAGCCTCCAAACCTTCCTAGTCCGACCTTTTAGGGCCACCAATCGCCAGTGAGCGGCAGGAAACGACATCACCTCCTCCAGTGGTGCACCATCATGTCGGACAGGCAAGGTTTGCAGATAGTCCAAAGGGGCTACTCCTGCCCCTTCGAGACTACCCCTCCCTCCATGCCAACTCACCACCATCGCATGTCGGAGAATCATCTGACACTTCTCCAACAGGAAGTTTCGGCACTCTTGGCCAAGGGAGCCATTGAGCGAGTTCCTGCCCCAGAAGTAGTTTGTGGTTGCTATTCCCACTACTTTCTGGGGCCCAAGAAGGACAAAGGCCTGCGTCCTATTTTGGATCTCTGGAACATCAACCGCTTCCTTCGGAAGGAGAAGTTTAAAATGTTGACACTAGCTCAGATTTGTCTGCCCTCGACCTGGAAGACTGGATGGTACCGTTGGACTTGCAGGATGCTTACTTTCACATCCCCGTCCTGCCGGCCCACCGGCGTTACCTGCGGTTCATGGTAGGCCACAAGCACTTTCAGTTTACTGTGCTTCCCTTTGGCCTTACCAGCATCCCTTAGGTGTTCACGAAACTGATGGCGGTGGTCACAGCTCATCTGCGCAGATCAGGGGTTCCAGTCTTCCCCTATCTCGACGACTGGCTGTTGAAGGCGGGCTCGCCCCAGGCAGTTGTCTCCCACCTCCAGACTAAGGCCAACCTCCTGCATTCGCTGGGGTTCGCCATAAACGTGCAGAAGTCACACCTGATTCCTTCGCAGGAGCTCCTTTTCATCTGAGCAGTTCTGGACACAACGCAGTTTTGGGCATATCCTCCCAAGCAGCGAGTCTGGAATATTCGGGTTCTGATTCCAATCTTTCAGCCTCTAACCTCGGTTTCGGTCAGAATGACCCTGAGGCTGCTGGGCCTCCTGCATCCTGCTGGTGGATCATGCTAGGTGGCATATGCGGGCTCTGCAGTGGGACCAGAAGTTTCAGTGGGCACGGCATTAGGGGAATCTTTCAGATTGTGTTCAGATTTTGGAGGGCACTGCTCTTCAATTGCAGTGGTGGCTATCGAACCCAGATTGGGTCAACGGCAGATCCCTCTCCCTTCCCCAACCGAGGTACACAGTGGTGACGGATGCATCACTTCTAGGATGGGGAGCCCCATGGGAGAGATGGGGATCAAGATCCTCTGGTCTCCGGTGGAGTCAGAGCTCCACATCAACCTGCTGGAGCTCCGGACGATTCGTCCTGCACTCAAAGCATTCCTTCCCTCTGTCCCAGGAAGAGTAGTGCAGGTGTTCACGTACAACACCACTGCCATGTGGTACCTCAACAGACAGGGCGGGGTGGAGTCGTGGACCCTATGTCAAGAGGTCCTTCGTCTCTGGACATGGCTGGAATATCAGGGTGTATCCCTGGTTGTTTAACACCTGACAGGTTCACTGAACGCCAGGGCGGACGAACTCAGCCGCAGGTGCATGAGATGACGAATAGCGTCTGCACACGTCGGTGGCTCAAGGTCTCTTTCAGCAGTCATTCCTGAGTTGATAACTCGTCCTTTAGAGATCCCAGCTGCACTTTAGTGACACTCCCGGGTTCAGAAACCAAGGTGCAACTATCTGCGTTGGGTACTTTACCGAAGCAGTTTGAAGACTTAGCCTACCAACTTGCCTCAGCAGGTTTCTCAGCTGTTGTTTCCCTGTGTTGTGAACAGGAAGCCAGCTCACTGAACCTTAGAGTCTCTTGGGTTAGGCTGAGCTCTGCAGACAACTTCTCCCCAAGCAGGACACAACAGGCACAGTCCATCTTCTTTGCTAGCAGCCTATGCCGGTACAGTCTCTTTGCTGATTCCACTGTGCAGCAGGGCAATCATTCCTCATTTTTTCTTTCAGTCCAGTTGAGATCTGAGTTGGGGTTGCTGTGCTTAGGCTCAGAAAATTCAGGCTCAGAAAATTCTTGGATCAAAGATGCCTTTGATCCAAGGATGTATCCCCACCAATGCCAATCATACCCCCTCAACCTTCCTTGCCACCGCTGCCCACCTGCGGGGCCACTCCATTTCTGTTTCCCCAACACCAACACAGAGTAGGAGGGGCATTTTCTGACTCTGGTGCTGACTGGAGCCATGCCTTCCAAGCCCGAGCATGATTCTATAGTTCCTATATAGTTCCTATAGGGTAGGACTCTGGGAGGATAGGAAGGGGGTCGCTGGACCCTGATGAATACCAGCCTTTCGATCCCTAAATGAATTGGTGTGAGGACTTTGCAAAGGCGAATGGACTGAGCACTTCTCCAGATACTGACATGCTTTCTTCCCCCATTGTGGTAACGGAGGAGGGAGCTTTCTTTGCAGTGGTAGTGAGAAGGGCGGCTGAGGTCCTGGACCTTAGCCTGCCATCAGTGGCAGTCAAGGCCTACTTTTTGATGGAGGTGCTTCAGCCGCTTCTCCGACTTAATAAGGCTCACACAGATGTCCTACTTGAGAATTGGTCCAAGCCCAGCACAGGGTCTCCTGTGAACAGTGCAATTGCCCACCGCCCTGCCCCAGGGAGCTCCAATATCCTCACACAACACCCTACCCCAGAGAGTTTTGTGGTTCAAGCCTCTACCTCCCATATAAAAACTGGAGCCGTCCCTACCACCCCACTGGATAGGGAATCCAAGAGGCTGAACACCTTAGGGAAGAGGTTTTCTTCCACCAGCCTGGCACTGCGGTCCATAAACACCGCATGCCTTTTGGGCCGTCACTCCCATGCTCTATGGGATTCGGTTGCGCAGGTGCTTCCAATGGGCCTGGATTAGGCCTGGGAAATACTCTCCATGGCTGTTTTCGGCAGGAGGGAGCAGCTAAGTTCATGTGGACTGGATACCACTGACTTCTTGGGTAGAGCACTTTCCTCTGCAGGAACCTTACTACGCCACGCCTGAACGAGAACTGTCTAGTCAGGAAATGTCCAAGCCTTGCTTATGGACATGCCCTTAGATGCTCCCATCTCTTGGGAGACGAGACGGGTTCAGCGCTGGAGCACTTTAACCCCTTCCATGCTCATGACGAGCTCAGCTCGTCATGCAGTACACTGCTTGTGTGCTCATGACGAGCTAAGCTCGTCATGAACTATGGGATTCAAAAAAGGGCAGCAGCAAGCGGTCATGAACAATGGGATTCAAAAAAGGGCAGCACCAAGCGGGAATTGCCTTAGCATTAATGTGGTTAATGATAGCAGTGCAACGGCAAGATCCTTGAGCCATTCCTTGGCCCCTTGCAATCCCAATTCGCCTTTCGCAGCCACGGAAAAAGCTTCCAGCTGCATCTGTACACACCCAGCCACTGCTGTGCGCATACTTCATATCTTCTGCGTAGTTGAGAATTCAGTACTGAAGGAAGCTGGCTCTGTATATACTATACCAAAGTGAGGTATAGTGTGCACAGAGTACAGTGGAACCATAAGGTAGATAGCACCTCACTCTCTATTTGTGGTAGTGTGGTCGAGCATTAAGGCTTTATCTGAGGACAGGGTTACGCATTTGTTGTACACACTCAGTCAGAAAATGAATTCACACACTCAAAGAGTGAACTTCAGACCAATTGTTTTTGTATAAAAATATTCTTTTAGTTATTTTATTTCCTAGAACCAAGCAAGCACGGCACAGGTAAGTGATAAATACTTTGCAGTACATATACAGATGTAACAGTTTGTATTGTATTTGCACTTCGTTTTGATTTGCAGTACTGTTACTGAGAAATGCAATGCTTTGGAAATGCAGTACATATACTCTGAATGGGCTTTTTAGTAAAATGACCGGTACAGTACTTTCAGATTACTTTTCTTACACAGTGTAGTATACCTGTATACTACTCTGGGACATTTCCTGTAAACAGGTAAGTAAAAGCTTTTTTGTTATTTAGTACAGTTGTAAAAGGGTTTCATACATTTTCCAACTCCACACTTAAAAAGTTTTCATCGAAAAACAGTCAATGTCATACTATGGAGGAAAATAGTGTTATCCATTCAAAGGTAAGTACTTTGTTGTGGGAGTTGGTATTATGGAGTTAGACTCCGTGTTCCCCCAGGGTCAAGGATGCTCTCTTGTTACACCCTCAGCGGCACTAGGGCAGCCGGGTGCAGAGTGCTGAGGCCCAATGTTATCCAATGGGGGCCTCCGATTGGTGGCTGCTGACGAGCAGGATTGTGAGAGCAAAGCTTCTGGGCTTAAGCTCAGGGCAAATGCGGGTTTAGGGCAGCACAAAAGATGCACCCTCAGCGACACTGAGGTGGCCGGGTGCAAAGTGCTGTTTTCGCTTCGGGTTGTAGTGCTTAAGGATCTTGTTCGCGCTATATAAAACTTTGAAAAAATAAATAGTTCCTATATTCCCAATAGGCTCTGCGCATTGGAATAATATATCCTATAGATGAGACGTAGGACTTATGTCTACTGGGTCTCTATCGAATATTATAAACTTAATTGTGAGTGCCAGCTAGCTCAGAGGTCACTAGAAACTTTCTCGAATTCACAAGAAGGGATTTGTTTCTGACAACCGCACAAACATGACAACTTTGTTTCCCCAAGATAAAACTGATCTTCAGAGTCGTGGAAACAATAGATAGATATTTTACTCAGTCATTCGTGCATGCTTTGTTTTATCAGAGGTGCAGAGAAAATAGAAAGACTGGCGTTTTCAATAAAAAGTATTTATTGAACAGTCTTCTTTCTAATGCAGAATAAATGAACAGCTACAATCTGGCTGTAAAGTATAATGCGTACAGCAAGAAGAGTATTATAAAATAATACTGTAAAAGCATGGTATGGTTTCTAAGCCATAAAATACATACATAAATGAAGACTAAAAGTACTCAACTGGAGCTTCTAAAATACACCTACCCTGATGTACCTAACCTAAGTCTAGTATGAGGGAAGAAGTAAGTGTGGTGTAGCATGAGTTTAGTATTCTTTTGCCAAGAATCTATCCAAGATTTCTCTTGGGGTCTTATCAGCTCCGTACCTTGGTTTAGAGTGAAGGAGGTCTGGTATCTCTGTCTCGGGACTCGATTTCCCAACACCCCGCAAGGGGAGCTTGGAAACACTGGAGCTGGATTTCTCGGCAGGAGAAAAGGCAGTGTCTCTCTCAGTGCGTCTGCTGGAGGGTCGGCTTCCTTTGGCACTTGCTGTAGCTAGATGCGTCGGGCAAGTAGATAGTCGAACTGCTCCAAATCACCGTGTGTTTGCTTGGGCAAGTGTGGGCATATTTATACCTTGAAGGTGCCAAGTTGACGTACAGTTGGACATAATAACGTCATCAAAGAGTCTGTTATTTGAAAACTCCATGAATTCTTGGACAAATCAATATTCAAGCAAGGGGAAGTCCCTAACTGCTCAAGCCGAGTTTTCCAAGAAATCGTTGCTGATTTTCGGGAACTAGTGGAAGTAGCCATGCCGTATTTGGATTGCATGAGCTATGTCTAAATATGGTTATGATTTCTATGCCTATATAAGGACATGGTGATTTATACCTATATAAGGGCATGAATCGGGGAAAATTACACTAGTTTCCTAAAATGCTATACAATACCCACTCCACTTTATTATGTTCGACAATACTAAAATGTAAGCACTAAAACATATCTAAAGCATGTGATTACAATCCCACCCAAAGCACACGAGCACCGTGCCTCATGACGAGCTGAGCTCGTCATGAGCATCGAAGGGGTTAAAAATGGTTGTACACATGAAATGAGCATTCGTACTGTACGCATTTAAAAGCAATGATTTCGATTCAAGCATAAAGTATGATATTGGCAATGCTAACTGAATGAATCATAAAAATTACATTTATGAAATGGCTCTAAATACAGAAAAAAAAAAGGTCGAGACCATCCCATAGTAGAATATATAAACTGGTTTTGTTTGTGGATAAGGCCAATATTGTTTCTAGGAAGTGTTCAAAGAATTCTTGTTCTATAAGAATAGTTCTACTTTAAGCAGATTACTTTATGCCAAAGTTCATTTTTTGGAAAAAAAGTCAAATCAAATCGTAGAAAAATAGAGTTCCAAAGTTAGAAGTTTTTTTGTTTTGAAAAACGAAGGTCGAATTCATAGTTGATAAAACGCTGTGTGCTAATTTCAATAGTTATTCTCGGTGTCAGGAGAAAACATTAAATCTTCTAAGCTGGCAAAGAAATCGTCTACCACAGTAGGTGAAAGTTGAACTACTTCATTAAGTAGATCAATCATACACAGATGAGAAGCATCGCCGTCAGCATCGGTCGCATTAGCAATGTTCACAGTAGATGGTACCTGTGTGCCTGTTGGTCCACATATCTCACCCTCCGCTAGAATTGCCGGTGAGACCTCAATGAATGCCGTCATCAGGATTGGTAGCCGCTGGGGACAACACAATGCATGAGCTGTTACCCAACCAAGCAAAGCGTCAACATCCGTTGGCAGTGCTGATGGAAGTGTCAGACAAATATCCAACACGCATTCCTCTCCACAAAGCAGGCATCGTGGAACAGGTAAGATGCAATCTTGCCAGATTGGTCTGAACGATAGGAACCACGTGGTATTCAGATCTCTCAAACGAGCCAAGCCAAGAATCTGTGTTATGCGCTCACCGTACTGCATTGCCAGAAGTGTTCTCCATGGTATTCTGGGTATCAATGGTGACTGGACTTGCCATATCGGAGCAGAAGGAACAAAAATAGTATCCCTGTTACGAGTCCCAAAATGAGAGGCAGGCCGCCGAACACAGAGTGCACGAAGTTTGGAAAAATGCCTGGAACTGCTTCAAAGGGTGCTAACAGTCCCGAAAAAATCGTCTTAAATACATGTACAATACCGCTGGTATCAGACATGTTTAAGATCCGACCTAACATTTCTGAGAAATGTATGGGGCAGTTTGTTGATAACAAGGCATGTATCTCTGCAGAGGACCTTGCAACTTGCAGATCATACGTCTCTCTGGACGAGGTCAGTGGCACAGTTTTTTGTAAAAGAATGGCTTTCATTCTGCTTAAAGTATGTAATGTAATGTAATGTAATGTAATGTAATGTAATAGCTCATTTATACCGCGCAACTATCGCTCCAAGGAGCATCTAGGCGCCCATGAGTGACCAGGAGATGTAAAATGGTCCAGCTGCTTAGTTTTCGCCAGTCCAATTATCACACTAATGCTCTAGCAGTGGTATCTTGTAGCTTAAAAATCCAGGTTTTTAGTTCTTTACGGAATTCTGTTTCTCTCTCTAGGGCCCTTAGGTGGGGTGGGAGAGTATTCCATGCTTTCGAGCCCAACACTGACAGTGATTTACCCCCGCGCGTCCTAAGTCTGAACCCTGGGACAGCCAACAGATTGGCGTTTTCGGAGCGTAGGGTTCGTGTTGAATGATACCTAGAGAACTTCTTCCGTAGATATGTTGGCCCTAAGGAGTGGACTGCTCTGAAGGTAATAATCAGTATCTTAAAAAAGGACCCGTTTGATTATTGGTAGCCAATGTAGGATATTTAATGCGTCCGTTGCTGAC
Organism: Lissotriton helveticus; assembly: GCF_964261635.1. Lineage (NCBI taxonomy): Eukaryota > Metazoa > Chordata > Amphibia > Caudata > Salamandridae > Lissotriton > Lissotriton helveticus. The sequence goes on along the minus strand of NC_136071.1, from coordinate 598,672,695 downwards.
GATCTTTTCGGCCATTTCAGCACCAACCTGGCTGCTGCATGTTGCACCATCTGGAGTCTAAGCGTGACCCCTTTGTTGGTGCCTGCGTATAGACTGTTACAGTAGTCTATCCGTGATGTCACCAGGGCTACTGTAACCGTTTTTCTTGCCTCCAGTGGCAGTAAGTCAAAAAACTTCCTTAGTCCCTTTATGATATTGAAACATGTCCCTGCTACTTTTGATTCCTGTTGCTTGAAAGACAGGGCGAAATCAAAGTTAACCCCCAGGTTACGGGCCGAGTCGGTGGTATGAGGTGGTATTTCTGCTTCCTCTGGCCACCATAATCTGGGGATGAAGTCGTTTTTTGGGCCGATTGGCATGATCTCAGTCTTGCCCGTATTGCATTTAAGATGGTTTCTCCCCATCCAGTCAAATATAGCCGTCAGGCAACATTTGAGCTTTTCCTCCCAAACCTGATTTCCTTTATCCAGGACCAGGATCAGTTGAGTATCATCGGCATATGCCACCACATCAATGCCAAAAGATGATTTCAACCTGATCAGAGGTGCGGTATAGACATTAAACAATGTCGGGCTCAGACTGGACCCTTGGGGCACTCCCGTCGTCAGTGGTTTCTCCTTGGAGCGAAATTCACCCAAGGTGACCACTTGTCTCCTGCCACTCAGAAAGTTCTTGATCCATTCTAGGACTGTACCTGTAATGCCAGATGTTATTAGCCGGTCAATCAAGATGACGTGTGAGACCGTGTCGAAGGCCGCCGACAGATCTAATAAAATCAGGACGGCCTTCTTACCTTGGTCCAGAGCCAAGCGGATGGTATCAGTAGTGAACAGGAGAGCTGACTCAGTGGAGTGTTGGGCTCTAAAGCCTGCTTGATGAGGGTGCCACGCTTCACTGTCTTCCAAGAACTTGGTGAGCTGTTTGTTAACCAACGACTCTGTGATCTTACACAATACTGAGAGTAATGAGATTGGCCGTAGGTTGGATAAGGTAGTAGGATCAAGGAGTTGTTTTTTTTGCAACGGCTTGACTGCCGCTAGTTTCCATTCTGGGGGAATGTTGGCTGTCGCTAATGAGGTGTTTACAATATCATTGATTACAGGATTGGCTACCTCCACAATCAAGTGTAGGAGCCCAGGAGGGCATGGGTCGAATGGCGAACCCGACTTAGCAGCCAATATTACCCGGTGTGTCTCCTCAAGACTAATTGGCTGAAAGGTCGCCAGCTGATCTGCAACCTGGCCCCCCTTCCTGCTCCCCTCTCCTGACTCTAAAACAGGGACTGTGAAATCCTTCATGAGCCCTTGTACTTTTTCCTCGAAAAAATCTGCGATAGTATCACAGAGACTCTCAGAGGGCGGGATTTCCTGCACTAAAAATGTAGGCTTATTAAAATCGTTTACGATCTTAAAAATGGCTTTATGCTTGTTATTGGCAGTTTTTATCGCTGCTATATAGAACTTCTTTTTCGCCTGTTTAATCAGTGCATGGTATGCGCTCTTAGCTGATTTGTATTTACCACGCTCCACAACGCAGTAGCTTTTCCGCCACTTACGCTCAGCTCTCCGTAGTTCCCCTTGTTTATCTTTAAGCACTCGATCGAACCACGGGGCTGATTTTCTCCTTTTGCCAGGCCTAGTTCTACTTCTCCCGTGCCCTGCCATGCCTTTCAGTTCAATCATCCATTCCCTAAAAGTGTTATTATCCGTGTCTGGGAGTCCTATCAGATGAGGCCTACAATCCCTGGCCATCTTTACCAATTCCGGGTGACCCATCGCAGCTTTCCATTCCTCCTGTCTAGCCTGATGGCATGTTTCCAGTTGCTTTCCTTTTCTTATACCTTCTAGGGGTACAGTGAAAGGTACCAACGCATGATCTGTCCAAGTTTGGACTCTGGGATGGTTGGTATTGAGTGTAATGAGGTTGGTGGCAATGCAATCGATAGTATGGCCTGCCTCATGATAGGCCTGTGTGGTGCAAATGGCTAACCCTAACACGTCCATGGTGTCCCTGAACGAAACTGCCGACGTGTCTGTGGGAGACTCTAGGTGGATGTTAACGTCCCCTAACATCGTACAATTTGAGAACCTGAGTGCCAGGGGGCTCAGAACCTCCCCAATACTCTCAAGGAAGCCCTTGCAGGGTCCTGGGGGGCGATAAATCAATGCCCTGGCAAAAGTGAAGGTGTCACTGATCTTATTACGAAAGCCCATCCTTCCTTCAGATCTTGAAGTTCGACCACCGAGCATTTGAGTGAGTCCTTGTAAATAATGGCCACTCCTCCCCCCCCCCCCCCCCCGTTTTTTCCCTCTATCCACCCTTTGTATGCAGTATCCCGGTGGCAGAGCGTGCACTACGTCAGGGGTGCACCATGGTTTAAGCCATGCTTCTGTTAAAAGTAGACAGTCTAAATTATCATCAGTTAATAGGTCGTAGATATGCTGAGCCTGTTTGGGCATGGATCTAGCATTTATCCAGTATTAGGGGTGTCTTTCATAGATTCACATGCCTGAATCATTCTCCGTCGTTGAGACGGGAGCCTCCGGTACATAGAAAAGTAATGTCCTATAGACATACATAGAGAAAAATAGGCCTAAGGGCCTCACCTTAGTAGCCTATCCTTGTCCTTATGTAAAAAGGACCAAACTCCTAGAGCCAGCCAATCAGCTATCACCTCCCTCTAGAACCTTCCTGACAGGAGCCTCAGTCTCTCAGATTTTCTACCGCACGTTGTGCTAGGGAGTCTCCAACCTGAGTTCTCCTCAGGATCTCTTCAAAACCAACTTGTTCACTTTTAAAAGTGAGTTCTTTCTCCAAAAATCTCGAACAGGATTACTTCAAACCACTTCTCATTGGAGTAAGTGATTTATTTCTTCAAAATTCTGGCATGTCTGAATCCCAGAAGAAAGCCCTTTTCAGGGCCTGCTCTTCATGTGGGAAGAAAAGGCTACATGTGGAAGACAAGCATGACCTATGCTTATATTGCCTTTATCCTGACCACATACCTTAAGACTGTAAGATATGTAGGTCTTTCCCTAACAAGACCTTGAGGGACAGAGAAGGCCGCCTGCTCATCTGGCTGGACAGGCTTAAAAAGAGGGAAAATGTGGATTCCTCAGAGGGAAGCTTTTCAATGACCTCAGAAGTCTCCCTGAAGAGGCCAAGGGTGGAGTCCCCTGGCCCCTCAGACACTCCTCCTATGAAGGTACAAAAGAAGTCTTCAGAGGCAAGACGACAAAATCTTCAGTGTCTGAAAAGGGCTCTCAGGCTTTTAAGAATCCTACGCAGTCGTCCAGTAAGCTTGCGACATCCTCCTCGATGCAAAAAAGAGTTGTGGCGCCAGTTTCCGTCTCCACAGCGACGACGACTGTGTCGACGACGACAGCGTCGCCGTTTTCTCATCGACGACGACCACTCCTGCATCGTCGTCAGCTGGTAAACCTATTCCATCTATAATACTGCTGACGCCGTCGTCGACGTCCAAGACCTCGTCGACGACGAAGATTGCCCCGTCGACGACGACATCGTCGATGAAGAGTCCACCGTCGACGGGAGGGTTGACGACGAAGACGTCGACGAGGAATGAATCGTCGACGAGCGCATCGTCGACGAAGGCATCGTCGACGAAGAAAGTATCGTCTACGGAGGCACCGTCGTCGAAGGTCATGCCGTCGACAAGGGTACCGTCGACAGGGGAATCGTCGTCGGAATTAGTCATTACTGAGCCGTGGAAGAAATCCAAGCTGATAGAAACGTCGTCTTTGACCCTACCACCGTCGACAACACCAGGGACGACGGCAGGGACTCCTGCAAAAGGTCCTGTGTCTTACAAACTGACCAAGAAGCAGATTACACCAGAAACAACGTCACCAAGTAAGGTACAAAGTCATTTGCCCACGGAGATTCTCCAGAGTGAAGAATCTGAAGAAGAACTCCTGGATCAGGCTACTTCCATTTCAGACCTTCACGTGAAATGTCGGAGCACGGACGAAGAACAGGATGAGATGAGCTACCAGGAACACTCTTTCCAAGCTCATGTTCGTACAGAGGTCACCCCGATGGTATGCCTTCCCGCTTTAATTGTGAATGACCTTAAATACCTTATCCAGGACTACAAACAGCGTTTCCCGGAAACACCGGCAACTGAGACAGGGGGCCCGACGCCTGCTACAAATACACCAGCGGCAGCCCCAAGACAGACACGGCCAACTACTCAGGTCCGCCATGAGAAAGTGCCACCTCAGGTGATAGAATCATCAGATGAGGAGGCTGAAGAAATGGAAGAGGGGGAAGTCCAAGAGGATCAGACGGATCACGAAGAGGACGAAGAGTATGTGGCATCTTCCCCAGCTTCACCCCAACCGCGCCAGGCAGATTCACCGCCAGTGGACATTGGCGGTTTCCATAGAATAGTGGAAAGAGCAGCGAAGCGATTTCATATGGAATCAACTGAGACCGAGTGCTTCTTATATGACTTTAAGGAGCAAACAAAGAAGATAACGAAGTCTATCCCAATAATAGACTTTCTCTGGGACCAGGGAAAGAAACTGATGATGACGCCGGCCTCTGTACCTGCGGTGGTTCCACGCCTGGATAAAAAATACAAGGCTCCAACCACAGCGGCAGCTTGCCTTAATGGGCACCCGAAACCGGATTCGGTTGTAACCCAGGCGGCCCAAAAGAATTCTCGCAACCCTTCCTCTCCTCTGTCAGCCCCACCGGACAAGGAAGGAAGGAAGTTGGACACAATCGGTAAAAGGTTTACAACGACATCGGCCATGACCATCAAGGTGGCCAACTCCATAGCCCTGTTGGGGCGTTATAACCTTCAGCTTTGGGAAGATATAGTCCCATATATAGCGGAACTGCCAGATACAGTTCAGGAGGGGAGGTCAAGGCACTGCTTACGGAGGGTCAAACCTCGGCAGCTGAGATCATTGATTGTGCCATAGATGTAGCCATGACGGGCTTTCGACAACTACCTGGGGCAGCAGTCCTGCGCCGTCAGGGATGGCTTAAGGCAACATCATTCAGACAAGAGGTGCAGACGAAGGTGCTGGACATGCCCTTCGACGGCCAGCACCTTTTCGGAGACAAAATTGACGAGGCGCTCCAAACAATCAAAAAAGACACTGATACTGCTAGAGCACTTGGTACTTTGCAGGCAAGGAACCAGTCCTTTCGAGGTAACAAATCCAGGGGCCAGTCCTCCTACAGAGGATCCTATAAAAATAGGTCCTTGTATTCCTATCAGAATAAATCCCAGTACCAACAGAAGCAGCAACAAGGTCGTCAGACTTCTTACGGGAGATCAAACTTCAAGGGCAAAAACCAGAGGAGGGGCACTGGCGGACGCCAGTGACCAATTACTCCAGCAACTATATCCCTCATTAAAGATTGGAGGAAAATTGACCCATTTCCTAAACAATTGGCATCTCATCACCACAGATCGGTGGGTACTCCAGTTAATAAGATTCGGCCATTCCCTGGAATTCACCACCATCCCACCTGCAACACCTCCCCGCAGGCTTCCGCACAAACATCTACGACTGCTCCTCCAGGAAATATCTGCGATGTTGAAGAAAGGAGCGATCGAGAGAGTTCCATCATCTCAAAGAGGGAGGGGATTCTATTCCCGCTTCTTTCTTATACGCAAGAAGGAGAAAAAGTGGAGGCCCATACTAGACCTCAGAGCACTCAACTCTTTCCTGAAGAGTCAGTCGTTCAGGATGGTGACGATCCAAGAAATACTAGGCATACTGGAAAAAGGAGATTTTATGACATCTTTGGATCTCCAGGATGCCTACTACCACATCCCGATACTCAAGGGGCACAGAAAATTCCTGAGGTTCGAGGTGGCAGGACAGCACTACCAATTCAAAGTCCTACCGTTTGGCCTCAAATCCGCACCGCGGATTTTCACCAAGTGCCTTTCACCTGTGGCAGCTTTTCTGCGTCAAATGGGTCACCAGGTCTTCCCCTACCTCGACAACTGGCTGGTAAAAGCACCTTCAGCTGCAGGCGCGACCGAATCCTCCAACGCCTGCACCAATCTCTTTCAGCAGCTAGGATTGACTCTCAATCACGAGAAATCCTGCATGACCCCAACAAGGAACATCACCTTCCTTGGGGCGACCTTGAACACAGAATGCGCAAGAGCATTTCCTTCAAAGGAAAGGAAAAACAAGATAATATCTCTGGCCACGGCTGTGGCATCAAGGAAGTCCCTAAGAGTTCGAACTTACAAATCACTCCTAGGAATGATGTCTTCTTGTATACTCCTCATCCCGCACTGCAGACTCAGGATGCGCCCATTGCAAGAAGCCCTCACAAACCAATGGACACAGAGTACAGGTTCTTTCGAAGACATAGTGAAGATAACACCACAAATGTCCAAGAGCCTGGGATTGTGGAAAAATCACAAGAATCTGTCCATAGGACTGCCATTCCTACTTCCAGCGGCACCTCTGGTGATCACCACGGATGCATCCTTGGAAGGCTGGGGAGCCGTTCTCCAGGACCTCCAAATAAGCGGCAAATGGACAAATCAGGAGAAGCAACTCCATATAAATCTTCTAGAACTGAGGGCTGTGTATCTGGCACTGCAAGCCTTTTTACCACGCATCCAGAACTCCCAGGTGCTCGTCAGAACGGACAACACCACGACGATGCACTATCTCAACAAACAGGGAGGAACGCGTTCGCTCAGTCTATCACGCGAATCGCAAAAGATCTGGAACTGGCTTGTACTCCATGGGATCATGCTCAAAGCGGACTATGTCGCGGGCAAGGACAACACCATTGCGGACGCCCTAAGCAGACAGAAATCCCTCTCCCACGAATGGGAGCTCGACGAGAATACGCTGGATCACATATTCTCAGAATGGGGAGTCCCAGGAATCGACCTGTTTGCCACCAAGGAGAACGCCAAATGCCCAAATTATGCAAGCTGGCGTCCCCAACCAAGGTCACTCGGAAATGCTCTTTCCATCGGTTGGTTCAGCGTATTTGCGTATGCGTTTCCACCATTTCTGATGATTCCCAGGGTTCTCAGGAAGATGAAGGCGGAGCCTTGTACCCTGATCCTAATTGCCCCGTTCTGGCCGAGGCAGCACTGGTTCTCGGATCTTCATCGCCTCTCCATCAGGACACCGATTCGTCTGAAGCAGCACCCGAACCTGCTGACAATGTCCAACGGGCAGGTGCAACACCCGAACCTGCAATCGCTCAGGTTATCGGCCTGGCTCCTGAGCACAGAGAGTTCTGTCATCTAAACATCCCGCAGGAATGCAGGGACGTGCTGGCAAAAGCAAGAGCGGACAGTACCAACAAGACGTACTCTCTAAAATGGAAACGATTCTGCATATGGTGTTTAGAGAAAGGCCTGAGACCACTCCATATCACACCCGAACAGATATTGCCATATCTACTGCACTTGGCACAGTCAGGATTGGCGCACGCATCTATAAAGGTGCATTTGGCAGCCATTTCACGATTCACCAGGACTTACAAGGGACCGTCTCTTTGGTCCAATAGACTTATCAAGCAGTTCCTAAAGGGACTTTATAGATCCTTCCCAAGACCTAGAAGGGTCCCACCGACATGGCACCTCAATTTAGTCCTCACCCAACTCATGAAGCACCCTTTTGAGCCCATTCATCGAGCACCCATCAAGTACATCTCATGGAAGACGGCTCTGCTGCTCGCTCTAACATCTGCCAGGAGAGTCAGCGAGCTGCAGGCTCTATCCATTCAGGAACCCTTCATGCAGTTCAAACAGTACAGGGTGGTGCTGAGGACAAATCCCAAGTTCATACCGAAAGTGCCTTCAGACTTTCACCTTAATGAACCGGTGGTTCTACGTTCCTTCTTTGCAAACCCTACCACCGCAGCAGAAAGAACGCTGCACTCCTTGGACCTCAAAAGGTGTATAAAGTTTTACATAGACAAGACAAGAGCTTCAGGAAGTCATCACAGCTATTTGTGGCCTACAGTAGGCCAAGGATGGGTATGCCTCTAACGAAACAGAGCATCTCCAGGTGGATCTCCTCAGCGATAGCATTCTGCCATGACAGGGCCGGACGGCCTTTGAGTGCTAATGTTCAAGCGCATTCCACCAGAGCAATGTCCACATCAGCAGCGCTGTTCGCTGGAGTGCCGATTTTGGACATATGTAGAGCGGCGACGTGGAAGTCACCGCACACCTTCTCCAGACACTACTGCCTGGATGCTGAACTTATGCAGGATGCAGCAGTGGGCCAGGCGGTGCTTCGCCATCTATTCCAGTGAGGTGAGCCTTCCAACATCCCGCCATCCTGGTTTGCACATCTCTTGCTGTTATGATATATTGATGTATGCTAATGTTTCAAAGTCGCAGGATAATAGGTGTATTATCTAAAATGACTATATAGCATGATTACATCAGAAATGTGCATAATATATTGCTGACTACTCTGATTCAGGCATGTGAATTTATGAAAGACACCCCTAATACTGGATAAGAAACGCGTTACTTACCTGTAACAGCAGTTATCCAGTATTGGTGTCTTTCATAGATTCACATGCAACCCTCCCACCTCCCCTGGAAGGACTCACGTTCTCTCTAACTATATTACGCCTACCTAGCTGGGTGCGTACGAAAATCTGAGAGACTGAGGCTCCTGTCAGGAAGATTCTAGAGGGAGGTGATAGCTGATTGGCTGGCTCTAAGAGTTTGGTCCTTTTTACATAAGGACAAGGATAGGCTACTAAGGTGAGGCCCTTAGGCCTATTTTTCTCTATGTATGTCTATAGGACATTACTTTTCTATGTACCGGAGGCTCCCGTCTCGACGACGGGGAATGATTCAGGCAGGTGAATCTATGAAAGACACCAATACTGGATAACTGCTGTTACAGGTAAGTAACGCGTTTCTTATTAGCCCTCCCTTTAGGATGTTTGTCCCTGCCGCAAGTGCAGCAATTTGTGACCAAGAAAAGGTTTTCCGGCATCCCCGGCAACTCACCGGGCCCTTCCATAGGGAAAGATCTAATTGATGCCTGCAGCTGCGAGAGTCTAACTGTAATTCCAACAGTTCTTGCCTACTGTATCCCTTGATTTCAGCGGTACCGCCAGCCCCTCTGGCCCTAGGCGCAACTAGAGCGCGGACGGGCGCAGACGGGCTTACCTTTGGCGCACCTTCGGTGCGCCATTGGTGCGCCTGCTGCGAGTCGTTTCCATTAGTGCTTTAAATAGAAGGCTGGGCTCGGTCCTGTCCAGCAACTGGACCGCCAACCTCAGCCAAGATGGCCGCCTCTGGTGTGCCCCAGGAAGTGAGGATCTCACTTCCTCTCTGCCGTGCTGTCTCCCTCCACAACAAACTGCACTTGCAGTGGTGGAATGGGGAGCAATGCGGCTATTGGTGATGGTACAAGAACAGGATATGCACAACCACAGTTTCCAGGTATTATTTAAAATAGCGAAGTGAAAATTAAAACGAATACAATTTAATCAAACGTGCAGGCTGCCAGGAATCTTACTCATTCGAGCAGTGCGCTACACTCCATCCCCCTGCTACAGCTTGCGAAGCCTCGTAATCAGTCAAGCTTGCAACAAAGCAGTATCAATTCGTACTGAATTCAATTCGTTCAGTGAAGACCATAACGGCGACTCCACGTCTGTCTTAGTTTTAGGAAACATACATGTGACCCTGGCTGACACACTAACGAGATAGGCTATTCCTGGCATCATTCCACAACAGCTGTGATCATTCAACATTATGTAGATCCCATTGGATAGCTGCCTAAAAATTGGTTCTATCACTGCTGCCTGGTAACCCTACAGGTGGCATGATAAATTGGTCGAAGAACCATCGCAGGTTCCATGTAAATTAATATCCTGACATAGAAGTGTACCGGTCAGTGTGGTTTTGCAATTTTTACCACTAAGGAATACCTCCTTTTCCCCACTCCAACATTTGTGTGTGTATGGTAAATCCCAGGTCGACTATGTATTCTTTACCCAACCTTTCATACAGGCCTACTGGTATGTGTGTTAAGCAATACTGAAACTGGAAAATCGTCACTGGTATCATGATGGTGCCATGTATTATCCATTCAACGGCTGGTTTCTCAGAAATGGTTAATGGTAATCTTTCCAGTTTTTCTATGCTTAGCACCGTATAGTCTGCACCCCTCTGTGCCAAAGAGATTTGTTTATCTGTAAGGTTAAATCCAGTAAACAATGACGTGATGTTGACTATACGCCAAGGCACATAGCCTGAACTAAGGTTTTGTAACGTCCAGCCTAGCAGCATTATAGAACGCAATTGAGTGTCCATGTTGTAACATGAGCAAGTCTTGTTCCATTATGTCTATGGCAGAGGATACAATGCTGTCCAAAGAATAAATTCTGGATGACAGAGTTGTTAACCCATTGTCAACTACAGAGAGAGCTTTCTCTAAATTAATACAATCAATTTCTCGTATTCGTTCTGCAGTTTCCATTTGCGTGACTTTCCATGCTTCATTATAAGCAGCGTAAATACCGACGTATATGAAGCGTTTGACGTTGTTTGCGAGGTCCTAGTAAGAATTCTCTCAAATCAATGCCTCTTTAAGTAAAGTTAAGTGTTGTTTTATATCTGGAAGTGTGGATTTTTGTAGCCACTCAAGGCACAGTTTTCCTGCACTGTAAGTTATTAACCCTGGATGTTGTCTCTGGATATATCTTGGATCTGGCCTAGTTATTGTAAACACTTGTGTCTTGTTCAGGAATCTATCTTGACAGTTATTCGTGTCTGTGGGCCAGATTAACCATTTTTTTCCAATCAGGATTAGTTTTTTGTTGTCAAATATATTTCATGTCTACCTCCTCATCTGTAGTTCCATTACTATCAGGTGCGGGTTTAGGTATGGACGGTTTAATCAAGTCTTTTATCTTAGCAAGGCCAAGACCAGATGTCTGTTGAACAGTGTCATTTAAAAACATTTGTTCTGGGATGATGCAGGCTCTAAATAAGGCTTCTAAACCTTGCACCTGCCAGTCTTTTGTGCCCCAGACAGTTTTTGTCCCAATGTTGTCTTTCCAAAAGTCAAAACCCAATGTGGACAATCAAGCATAAAAGGCCGCAGAATAAATTTGCTTAGTTTTAGTCATCATACTTTTCATTCCTGTCTTATTAACATTTTTAAAGTAAAATGTTTCTGGTTTTGTGACATTAAAGCCTAAGAAGTATGGACATTTTTCATAAAATGTTCTGGAGCTACTCTTTGGTGGCGTTGGACAATGTTCCCATTGATTATAAGTTAAAACATTTCTAGGGTTTGCAGATTCGTGCAAATAATGGTGACCATAATGATTAAAACAATACATTTGTTCATAATCTGATGAACCTTCTAAGTATTCATGTTTTGTAAATTTTGCTGACCATTCTAAATCTGTCATCGTGTTATTAGCAGTCTTAAAGTCCCAATCATGAGAAAATGTACTGGGTGAAACAAAATCACTCAAGGAAACCTTAAATTGGTGTGGAGTCTTCAACAGCTCGACCGGACCGTGAATGTCATAGTCAGTTCTGTCCCATGCTATACCACCTGGTAGAGGAACGGCTGTGATGTTTACTGACGACAGGTCTCTTTGCTCACAATGAGATGATTTGTGTGGCTTCAGGAGCAAATTTTTTTTTTGTTGTAAATCTCTTTATTGAACAAATGATCAATCCACTCTTACATGTACAAGAATCATTCAAATATATGATAAGCAACAGTTGGAGTACTATCCGATAAACAAACAGTCGTGCAGAGGGATTTTGGGCGCTGTATACAATACATTGCGATTTTGTAATGTTGCTCTTAACCAAACCATAAGTGTAATAGTGTAATGGAAACAGAAACAAATAAAAAATATACAAAAAACAAATCATATGTGCAAGTTTGTGAGAGCGTGAGAGCAGATCAATTAGTACATCAAATGTCCCAAGTATAGTACGGTGATTTGATAAGGGTAAACACCATTACATTTTGTATCAGGCCAGGTCGCAGTGGGCACTAATTGAGAAGAAACATCTTTCCACAGGAAGACAGTCACAGTACAGGTCATCCCATGAAACACCCATGCCATCCGTGAGTACAACAAACAGCTTGGCCTGTTGTGCAGTGCTAACGTATCTGACACAATAATAGTGGTGAATTCGGCCACAGCGCAGCTATGCAAGCCAATCTAGCCCACCCCCTCCGGTACAATGGAGTTAATCGATTGAGACTGTTGTTCCTGAGTAAGTTTCGCAATATACGTGCGATATGGCCCCCATATGTCCACTGGTCGGGAAGCAGACGGAATCTGATCGGAGTATTCCACACTGTTGACATTGCAGTGGGCCATGCTGCGAAGCCAAGCTTGAGCGCTGGGAGCGCGTCTAGCGCACCAGAGCAGTGCTATCTCTCTTTTTGCCAATAGAAAGCCAATGGCCGCCAATTTGCGGGAAGAACGTGGGAAATTGACGACATAGCCCAGTAGCGCTATTTCAGGAGTGGGCAGCAACTCCAGGTCCAATATGTCACCTAAAACACGGTGTACCTGAAGCCAGTAGTCCTGCAAAAGCGGGCACGTCCAGGAAAGATGGGTGAAAACAGCCTGTGGGGCTCGGCATTTAGGGCAACAATGTGGCCTGCTAGCGTCGATCTTATGAGCAAGTGCAGGAGTGTGATACATCCGTCTCAAAAACTTAGTGTATAAGCTTATGCCTGCTATTAATGGACACGTCCCTAGTGGCCTCGCAGCACGCCGCCCATTGGTCGTCAGTTATCTGGTTACCCAGATCGCCCTCCCACGCGGCGCGCACCGCTGTGTCCGAGGAAGGAAGCGAGGCTAGACCTAGTTTGTATAGTTTAGAGACAACATGCGATCCTGTCTGGCTCTGTATTATGAATGTGAGTATGGTAGTGTCCTCAGGGGGAAGTGGAAATGTGCGAAACTCAGCATGGATCTGAGTCTAGTCAGTGTGAAAGAGTCCATAAATGTTCGGTCAGCAAAACGCTGATCCTCTGTCATGGAGAAAACATGGCCTTCCGGGATTAGGTCCCCGACCGTGTCCAGTTGGTATTTGGATAACGTGCGCTGTACCACCGATTCGCCGGTGATAGGGAGCCAATGTGGATTAGGCAACGGAAGGGCGGGAGAGTATAATGTCTCAATTTGAAGTAGTCTGCGTAGTTTTTCCCAAGCCCAGCACGTGGTGGATACTGTTTGTATATGTTGAGGGTCCCGGGAAAGCCCTCAGGGAAGGATGGACTTAAGGGGCCAGGTAGCACTAGGTCAGCCTCAGGTTTCAAATATAGAATTCTGGCGTCCGGGTGAAACCAGGAATATGCATACGAGCATTGTGCAACTAAATAATAAAGAAAAAAGTCAGGCACGCCGAAGCCACCCCGCTCATAAGGAAGCGTCAAGGTACGCCAGGACACTCGCGGGTTTCTACCGCCCCATACTAAACGCAACAACAAGGAACGAAGTTGCAAAAAAAAAAATCTTGGTGAGAGGAATCGGGATATTGTTAAATAAATACAAAAACCGAGGAGGCACGATCATTTTAATTATGGCAATCCGGCCAGCCATGGACAAGGGGAGCCGAAGCCAGCGTTCCAATTGGTCCTCCAAGAAATCCAGGGCATGTCCGTAGTTTAAGCAAATAATGGACACTTTGTCAAGGTGGACATGAATTCCCAGACATTTCACGGAGTCCGTGTTCCACTCTAGAGGAAAAGCACACGGCCATTGTGAGGTGGAGGGGGTAAGCGGAAACATAACAGATTTGTGCCACTTTATTCGAAGGCCCGAATATTCGCCAAAACGGGCTATTTCCAAACACAGAGGTTCCAGATTGGTCCGAGGCGTCCGGACATACAAAATCGTGTCATCTGCGTATAGAGAGACGAGGAGAGGCCCAGTGCGAAACTGAAGCCCTCTGTGGAGGTGATTCTCTTGAAAATGGCGAACCAGAGGGTCCATCGCGAGGATGAACAGCAGAGGGGATAAGGGGCTTCCTTGACGGGTGCCACGCGAAAGTTTAAAGCTTTCAGAGATGGTGCCATTTAAACGCAGCCGGGCAGTAGGCGCTGTATACAGTAACTCAACTGTAGTCACAAACATCTCCGGCATGCCCATTCGCCTCATGACCGTTAAAAAAAAGGGCCACTCCAGCGTGTCGAACGCTTTATCCGCGTCGAAAAACACTGCTGCAGCTGGGGTAGAGGGGTCAATCCTATGCAATACAGAGAACAACGTCCTCAGATTGAAGGAGGTGGACCTGTGTGGAACGAATCCGGACTGAGCCGGTGAAATGATGGATTCCATTAATAGTGATAGGCGGATCGCGAGAACTTTATCCAAAATCTTGTAGTCCAAATTTAATAGGGACAGGGGCCTATAAGAGCCACATAAGGAGGCGTCACAACCTGGTTTGGGGAGAACAATTACCGCTTCCCTGAGCGTGGGTGGTAGAACACCGGACTCCAGAGACTCTGCGTAGACCTCAACTAGCCGTGGCACAAGTTCCTTCTTATATTCTTTATAGAAATCTGCAGAGAAACCGTCAAGGCCCGGCGCCGAGGAGCCCTTCAATGAGTCAATGGCCTCAACTATGTAATCTGGAGTGATGGGTGTGGCTAGGAATTCCTGCATGTGTTTCACGAGGTATACCATGGCAATCTCACTCAAATAAGGGCCGGGGTCGCGCTGTCCCTCTGAAAGCGTGGATGTGTAGAGAGTTTTGTAGTATGACAAGAAAGTGCTCCATATATCGGGAGTGGAGTGGTGTCGTGTGTGAGAAGTTGGCCTGATATATGATGCTCACTAGTTCTAGTGATCACCTTGTATCAGTCCAAACAACCCTTATGGTGATTGGTTGTAAGTCAACCTTATAGACCAGCTATCCTAATGGTAGCATGGACAAAGCAGTCTTAGGCTAAACTCTTTTGGCATGTGGAGCCAGCTGTTTTACCACAATATAACCCCTTGAATACCAGATGAAAGGACACCACACAGGTTGTTATGAAAATAAACAGTATATTTATTAATAACAAACACCTCTGAACTCTTTGAGATCAGAGGGCTAAGCACATGACAATCTCTTAGGGAAAATACGATAAGTTGCACAAAATTACAATGGTGCCCTAGGGGCACGACAAACCATATACTAAGTAAATGGAATGTGAGAGTCGATAGAAGAAATGGAGCTGTCCAGAGGCTGCAGGGCCGCTGGGACTACGCTATCCTAACCTTAGGTAAGTAATAGGAGGCCCACGGGACGCGGGTGCAGAGTGTGAACTCACACGCGGGATGCGTAACAACGTCTATGGACAGTACAGTTCAAGAAAAGGGTGAGTACGGACAATCCTGACTAGTTAGGACTAAAACGACTGTGAATCTGGACACTAGGAGAGTCAAGCTACCCTTGAGCACCGAAATGCTCTCATTACCTCACCCACGGGCTGCGGGTGCATAGGTGCGAAGTCGTGTCGGGTTTCTGCGTTGAAGTCAATGGAGCCTGAAAGAAAAGATGCTGCAGGCGACAAGGAGGAAGATTTCCGGTGTGATCCAAGGGTGGATCAGAGATGCTGAAGACCTGAAAGCAGAGGGGACAATGTTCAAAGTCACTAGCCAGTGACTGAAGTGGAACCAGGAAGGAACCAGATGTCGTCGTCGCGATCAAGTAAAGAGTGGACGCTTGACTCTGCAGCCACGTGGACCAGGAGGTGTCTTGGACGACCAGGATGGAGGCACGAGCTGTCCCATGCAGGCTCTCACTGTCGGCGGTGTTGGTTCCGGATTCGGCGTCAACAGGCCTTGGCAAAGGCAACCCACGCGGTGAGTGAAAAAGGCGTCTGGTGCGGACTAGGAGAGTCCGGGGTGCCCCTCTTTTGGAAGGGAGCAAAGGCCAGTCTGGAGCAACCAGACCAGCAGTGAAGATTTCAAAGTGTGTTGTCTAGGAGGCCACTAGCCAGCCGGCAAGTGACCAGACAACGCGTCGAGCAGCAAACAAGCAGAAGGGCCCCACGCAGATCTTGTGGATGCTGGAGGGCTGATCTTCGGTGTAGGGGCTGCTCGGGGCTGGGGCTTCTCAGTCCCCAAAGCACTTGGTCGAGTTTACCTCGGGAGTCGTGCTGGAAGCGAAGTGCAGTTTCTTCCAAGATTGCCGGTCCCACGTGTCTCGTCGCACCCACGGATCTCAGCTGTGCTGCAGATGTGAGTTGAGGTCGGAGAGGTCTGGGAATCCGGGTCTCGTCGGGCTCTGAAGTCTGGATCCTCGAGGGAAGACGACAAAGGGAAGCCGCTGGACGCTTGATGGTGCCTGCAGTTGCAGGGTGGACACTCCTTGCCCACAAGGGAGATTTCTTCAGTCTTCTGTGGAGCAGAACGTCGAAGTCCAGAGTTTCTTCTTGTAGAGTAATTCAGGATTAATCTAATTTGGAATGGGACCAGCTCCTACCTTTATCCTGCTAAAGGGGGCTTTACTGGTGACTAGGTCCCTCCCCTGGGTGGGACCAGGAAGGGGGGTGGTTACACCCCCTATCCTTTGTCCGGTTTTAGCGCCAGAGCTGGGGCAGGGATGCCCCAGCAACTGGTTTGAACCGGTGTATGCACAGGGCACCTTGTGTGCCCCAGGCATGTCTCATTCCTTTCAGGCCTATCCTACCCAATACACAAAATCCTGTCTGGGGTGGTGCTAGCACCTCCCAAGGCAGGAAACCCTTTGTCCAAGCCTCCCTCGCTGGAAGGACTCCCAGCAGCAGGAGGTCAGACTTGTGTCTGTGGTGGCAGCATCCATTTTGTGATGCCAAGGCTCGAGTTAACTTTAACCGGGGTTCACAGTTACATACATGTCGTGTCCCTCTAGAAGGGTGGAATGCTACCCCCATCGCCAGAATTGGCGATGGGGTAGAATTCCAATTCGTATGACACCTTACTCGACATGTTTTGATAAGGTTATACCAGAGTTAGCATTTAACCGCGAGGTTGATAATGCACTTAAGAGTATATGGTATAGCGTTATCATGGAACAGCTATTAGGACTTGGTTCCCCAAGCTGCAGACGGGCTCAGATCATGCCAGAGCACCATCTCACATAATTCCAAGCACTCTGCCTTCAGGATTGATGAGGCCTGCCATAGGAGTGACTGATAGGAATATATGTGTCCATTTTAGGGTTAGATATAGGTATACTATATCTATAGCAAAGGGTGATTACACCACCTTGCCCCAGCTGTCTTGCAGCCAGTTGTGTCAGTTTTAGGTGGCCAGCCAGGGGTGGCATAATACATGCTTCAGCCCCTGGTAGGCCCTGGGTACACCTATGCCCTGGATACCTAAGGTACACTGTACAGGGACTGATAAGGTGGCCCAGTACCAATTGGTAAATGCACCTAAAGTACATGGTTGTCAATTTAGAGAGAGAACAGCTAGGCTGTGGGTCTGATTAGCAGGCCCACAGCCAGGGAAAGTCGTAAACCAGTCAAGCAAAAAGCAAAAATCTGGGGTGACCATAGGATTGCAGACCCCACTCTCCTACATCGTGTGCCCTGCGTGTCTACAATGTCAGTGATGTAGGCCGTCTGGTGAGGAGGACGGAGCAGTTGCGCAAGCAATTTGCCCGGCCTGTCACCTTCTCCATACTGACGCGCCGTATAGTGTTTGCCCATAAACCGTAGCTCCCTGTCTGCAGTGTCTCGAAATTCCAATAGCAATTCCAGGCGTTTGGCTTCCCGGGACTCTGATGGGGCTGTGAGTATTTCCTTCTCTATCCTAGAGATATCAGTTTCAATACGGGTTAAGGTGGAACGAATCTCCCGTAAAGCTCCGACATGCTTAGCAATACAAACCCCGCGAATGGTGGCTTTGAATCCCTCCCATAACGTGGCCCAAAATAGTCGTCAATAGCGCTGCGGATCTCTTCTTTAAAGACCGGATCCAACAGGGCCCTACCAGGAAACCACCACTGCCGTTCGTAGCCACCCTGTCTGGGAATTAATAAAGTTAACACAATGGGGGAATGGTCCGATAACGTGCGTGGAAGGATGGAAAGGCCATCCACCCAGCCGGCGACGCCTGGGGAGAGGAGCCAGTAGTCTATCCTAGTGCTAGTGTTGTGGAACCCGGAATGATGTGTATAATCGGGTGCGTTTGGGTGCAGCCGAGCTTCTATGTCTATTAGGGAGAAATGAGAACAAATATCTGCGAGCACTGAACGGGACTGGGTCTTGCAGTCCGGGGAAGGAGAAGTACTGTCCCTGTCAGGATTCATTAGCAAATTAAAGTCGCCGCCCATCACTAACAGATCTATGTCGGAGTGAAGCAGCGTCAGTTGAAGGTCTTGGAAAAAAGTGGGGGAATCTATGTTGGGACCGTAGACCCCCACCATGGCGATCTTGTACCCCATCAACACTCCGATAATCAGCACATATCTACCCTCTCCATCTGTGGTAGTACTAGTTAATACAAAGGGAACACGCCTGTGTACAAGAATTGCAACGCCTCTGGCATATCTGCTAAAATTTGAAAAAACTCTGTGCGCACCCCAGCCCCTAGCAACGGAGGCTGCATCCGCCGGTGCCAAGTGTGTTTCCTGAAGAAAAAGGACATCTACCTTGTGCCGTGCTGCATAATTTAATACCTGTTTACGCCTTCGTGTAGTGTTCAAACCACGAACATTCCAAGACATCAACGTAAGTCTGGAAGGTCCAGACTGGCCATAGCACCAGACTAAGAAAAAATACAAACAGGTGTGCATCCGTTAATCCACTCTCTGGATCATCGCAAATACTCACAAAAATAAATGACCATAAAAACAAAACACACCCCACACACCACCCAGCCTCCCAGCATCCCCAGAGAGGCAATCCCTGTACATTTGCGGACTAAAAGTGCAAAATACCAAAAACAATAACTATACAATGAAACAATGGCGCTTCCAAAAAAATAAAACCCCTAGGAAGGAAGACAAGAAGGCATTCGCCATAGGGGGTTGCAACGCCACGCCATGCGGGCATCCCAACTAAAGCGACCCCAGAAGTGATGTCAAGTTAACAAACGCTGGAGAGTCCACATCTATTAAGCAATACAATGAGCAGGGCCCAGGGACTAAGCAATAAAAAGCGGTCAGCCCTGACCGGTTTCAGCAAAAAGGTAAAAACTGGACCGCGTGTCGTCACGGGGTGGAGAGTGTGGTAAATAAATAAATAATACCCTATTTTTGACTAGACTTATAGCATAACAGATAGCTCAATAAAATAAGAGTCAAGATTCGAGGTAGTAGGAGTTTCTGCAGGTTTATTACAGCATAAGGACAGGATCAGGACAACCTGCATAGGAATAGGACAATAAGGCCCAGCAGGGGAAAAGAGGCCCAGCAGCTGCTGGGGCTAGGTCTGGGATGAGCGCGCTAACATTTTAATAACAAAACATTGACTTATATACATAGCGCAAACACATAGCAGTACATTGCAATAGGCGTAACAGTGGGTGGAGTAGAAGGCGTGACGCGTAGCAGTCGCGAGAGATAACAGTAATAAGAGGTGTAACTGGGAGTTTACTTAGACATGTGATGCAAAACGTAACAGAATATGTCATGAATGGGCGGAAACATTGGAGGGGGCTACCTAAGGAGCCGGGACCTCTAACCTAATGGTGCGCGGAAACTAGCAATGACGTGTTACTAGGAGAAGCTGGGGGCTACGAACTCTGTGCTAGGAGCAGACTAGAGTCTGGAAGGTCGGAGCGACATGTACCTAAACCCTATCTGGTATCTGATGTTTAGGGAACATGTTGATATAAACTAGAAGTCATGAGGGGAGAAGCTAACTTGATTCTAAGACTGGACCATGCATTATTCTTCATGTAGTGCGTGAAGAATATTAAATGACTATTAAATACAGTATTTCTCTAACGTGGAGACGAGAAGGCTAGACAATGACGGAAACTATTGATGCAGTTCAGTAGCTTAGGAATGCAGAGGAGGAGGACTGAACTGATAGCAGGAACTATAACATACTTTTGGCAGACTCAGAGGCAGAGCCGGGGTGCACCGGGCACTGCGAGGCAGGAAGTAAGTGAAGTGTCGAGGATACAGGTGGGGGCTGTATCGCTCCTCAGCGAGGCTTTCAGGAGACAGGAGCTGAATCTGTGGTCCGGGCTCTTTTGAGGCCTGGAAACGGGGACTTTATAATTGAATAACGTGCACACTGAGAAACGTGGCAACATTACTTACATAGGCCTGATATTCGTAGTATTCACGAGGACTGGAAACTAACATACTAGAGGTGGACACAACTGGAATTGCATCTTCAATCAGAAATGGGGAATAACATATGCATATTGGTCATGCACACATAACACATGATGGATGAGGCGTAGGGACACAGAACATGGCAAAATTTACTTTTCCACATTCCCTCCTTGTCACTACGTTTCCATCAGGAAACATCAATATTCATGATACCGTCTATCATTTCATACAGTACCATTTGCTCGTCTCGAATTGTCTTGGAACGGGATTTAGAACGGGGCTTGGGACTGGGAATACAAGAGGTAGCACACATGCTGCAAATCGCAGGGCCACATTGTATACAGAGGCAGCAGCTAAATATGATCGCTACTGCAATACCTAGAAAGGACAGGACTTTCCATCCCCATGCGGAAATTACATTCCAGAACCAACCGGACCATGTCCAGGTGCCTGGATCTTGGTGTAACAGATGGGCAATTTTATGGAGTCTGGTTATAGCTGAATAAACAGACGGCGCGTTATTTGGAATGAAAATGCAACAACTGGATCCGAGAATTCTACAGGCCCCGCCCCTATCGGCCAGTATGACGTCAAGGACGAGACGATTCTGTAAAACGACAATTCTCATAAAGGATTGCTCTTCAGTTAAATTACCTAGAGCGGAGGCAGTCTCATCTACTACTGCTTCAAGGGTTCTTGTTAACCTACGGATTAGCTTACTATTTACAACTGTACCTAAATAAGGGAAAACACCTTTATCTATATCAATGAATTGCTCTGCGGCGGTTTCAGTATAATCGACAATCGGGAGATTTCTCTTGTGTCTAGTGTGTACTAAGAAAGAATTCCTATGATAGTCAGGTGGGGCTAGAAAAACAGGTGGCAGTAGGAAGGCAATGTAACAGGTTCCCTCCCAATCGAGGGGCAGACGGACATATGCAGTTTGACCACAAACAAAATAAGAATGACGTGAAGCTTTGAAAATAGATTTCCTACTGTCACTATACTGGATAACAGTAGTACATTCACTATGACCTATATGTACAGAACCATAACTACGGACACATAATTCGCCTTTGACTGGTAGTACTGAAATAGCGGGTGAGTCTGGAGTAGTATCAGACTGAACATTCAGAACCATGAAATTCGACGAATAATTTCCTAAATTATATACTTCATTTTCTAAATCTAAACCTGTTCTGTGGGGGAAACCTTGCTTGTCTGGGAAACATGTACTGTTAAGAAAAGACATATCTGTTGAGGATGACGTTAACGTGGACCATGCTCCACACGAACCATTGTGTGAGAATGGATAAGGAAAAAGTGGCAGGACTCCCTTCGGTGTCTGGAAAGGGGGGAGTCGACCACACACCCAACAATTAGTGGCATTGCTGGTCTGGTGTGAATAATGTAACATACGGATAAATGTGTTATTACGCATTGCGAGGCGGTATGAATATTCGTGAGGAGGCAGATCACTAAACGTGTGCTCTACTGTAGCATGAGCAGACATATTTACATGAGGAACTGAAAAACACAGATAGAAAGCATAGCTGGTGCAGGAAATCATTATGCTGAGAAATAATACAAAACTCAGAAAAACGATACATTTGATTGAGCTTTGACTGACTCTCTCACTATGGGGGTCTATTTTATACATGTCAGAAACAGTCTAACCGTTTCACCTAGGGGAGGACTTATACAATCAAACTGGCTGACTTATTAGACCTGAGCTTTAACTTATACTCCTGTTGCGGAGTTTTCTCTAACAAGGGAGGGGTTGTAATAAAGTCTGGTGCGGGACAGTCCTTTAAAACAATGTTCTGGCAATCCTTCAAATCCTGGGAAATGTTCTTGGAAATGTTTTTAAAGACTGGTTTCGGTCCTTTGAAAAGTTTTACATGAGAAAGGTGGACCCACCCCTTCCTGCCTTCTAACTTGACGGCAGTCCGGGTGGTCAAGAGGACCTGACGTGGCTCCTTCCAACGTGGTTCCAGCGGACTTGATCTGTCGAAATTTCTGATCATCACAAGGGACCCTGGAACGATCTCGTGCGGTGCCACCTCGGTATTGTCTGGAAATGCGGCGGCAACCTGTGAACGACATGAGTTGAGGGCAGACATCAAGGAAGCTAGGTAATCTGTCAGCATATTACATGAAACATCGGTAATACTTCGGGGTCTAGGAGTACCCCACATGTTAGGGGGGCGGCCGAAAACGACCTCATACGGGGACAGACCTGATCTGGAATGTGCGACCATACGCATGTAAAACAGAGCGACTGGCAGAGCTACTAACCAGTCCACACCCTTGTCTTTACATATTTTAGCAATTCGAATTTTCAGAGTCTGATTATGCCTTTCGACTAGTCCAGCTGCTTCTGGATGGCGTACACAATGGAACTTCCACTGGTACCCTAACAAAAGGGAAACATGTTTCATGAGTTCGGATGAGAATGGCTGGCCGTTATCAGAATATACGACTCTAGGGAGTCCATATCTAGGGAAGAATTCACGAACCAACTGCTTGGCAGTGGTCGCGGCTGTGTAATCTGGGACTGGATATGCTTCTGTCCACCTGGACAAGGCGCATACAACTACAAGGACATACTTGAAACCTCGACATCGCTCCATTTGAATATAATCCATCTGGAGGACCTCAAAAGGGTGGTCAGGGGGCTGGAAACCACCTTGTTCCACCGGGACACTTTTACCTGGATTAAACTGACAACATATCATACAGGTACGGACTTTCTGCTTGGCTGCAGCTCGTAAATGCTTGTTGAACCAAATGTTCTGGATACTGTCTAACATAGCTTTTTCTCCTAAATGTGCTGGACTATGTGCGGTATTGATAATGACTTGAACCATAGAATCGGGGAGAAACCATGTGGCTCTACCCTTCGTTAACCATCCTTGATCTGTCTGGACCCCTCCTTGTACAGACCATTTCTTGATTTCATCAGGAGTAGCATGTAACTGGATATCTATGACATCTTGTGTAGGGTCCTTAACTGTCATGCATGTAGTCAGATCTGGAATATGTGTCTGATTAACTGGAATGTCTGGAGTCTGTGCTGTAAGCTTGGCTGTGCGGTCTGCTAAATCATTACCTTGGGAAATAATGTCAGTGACTTTCGTATGTGCTTTGCACTTCATGATAGCAATAGATGTCGGTAAATGTATGGCATCTAACAGGGCTTGAATAAGGAGACCATGCTGAATCTTGGTTCCATGAGAAGTCATAAAACCTCTCTCCTGCCAGAGCACTCCGAAGTCGTGTACAACTCCGAATGCGTAACGTGAGTCTGTGTAAACATTAACCTTCAGGTTTTTGGCATGTATACAGGCTTGTGTCAGAGCGACTAGCTCTGCTGCTTGAGCGGACAGAGTATCAATACGGTGTGTTTCAATAACTTCAGTGTCAGTAGTCACTGCATACGCGGCGACTAGTTCTCCTGTACTAGTTCTCATACATGAACCATCCACATAAAGTGTCAGGTCAGGATCTGGTAACGGAATATCTGTCAGGTCTTGTCTTGGCTTTGTCGTAATGTTAACTACTTCCACACAATTATGTGTGTCTGGATTTGAACTAACTGATGGTAACAGTGTAGCAGGATTCAGGACGTTGCAGCGTCTAATTTCTATGTGTGGCTGGAACAGTGTCAATTCATAACCTGTTAAACGTGCAATTGTCAAGTGCTGAGTTTGTGTTCGGTTTAAAAGAACTTCTACTGAATGTGGGACCTGTACTGTCAGGGAATGTCCTAAAACTATAGAATCACTTTGTCTGATAGCTAGTGCTGTGGCTGCAACTGACTTGAGGCACGCAGGCAACGCCTGGGCGACTGGATCTAATGTGCTCGAAAAATAAGCACAGGGCTTGTATTGTCCTGCTTGATCTTGTGTGAGAACAGATAATGCTGTACCTTCGCGTTCTGTAACGAAAAGTGTAAAAGGCTTACTGTAGTTTGGTGTAGCTAGAACTGGAGCTTGACATAGGGCTTTCTTTAACTCGTTGAAACTAAGTGTATGGTCAGATGTCCAAGGGAGGACAGTCGATACGGCTGCCTCCTGTGTCGTTAACTGTATCAGTGGCTTGGCTAGAAATGCATACTGGGGAATCCATTGTCTACAATAAGAAGTAAGGCCGATAAAGGCACGTACCTCCTTCTGGGTTCTGGGCTGGGGAAGACTCGCTATTAACTGGATACGATCGGGTGTCAACTGCCTACCCCTCTTGGACAGCAAGTGTCCTAAGTATACCACTTGCTGGACACAGAATTGAAGCTTCGAAGGTGACACCTTATGCCCCATCTCGGCTAGAAAATACAGAACTGTAAGTGATGCTCGCTCGCAGTCACGTTCAGAACGGGCTGTGATCAGCAGATCATCGACATACTGGAGCAGGGCAGTGTCAGTTGGCATGTGAATGTTGTCTAGTTGTCTCTTGAGTGCTTGACTGTAAATACTAGGGCTTTCTGTGAAACCTTGAGGAGCGCGTGTAAACATATAGCTCCTTCCATTTAAACAAAATCCGAAAAGAAACTGACTGTCTGGATGAATTGGAACACTAAAAAATGCATTCTTGAGGTCAATAACAGTGAAAAACATGGCTTCGGAATCAATGGCTGTTAACAGGGAAGAAATGTCTGGGACAACTGGGTACTGAGGAATAATACATTTATTAAGCTCTCGTAAATCAATCACTAATCGATATACTGGGGGTGCATTTGGATCAGTACGTTTCATGACTGGAATGATCGGGGAATTACATACATTGGAGTCGGTTTCTACAACTACTCCTTGAACCATGAGCTCGTCAATAATTTTGGATAAGGCTGCTACAGCCTCAGGTGGCAATCTATACTGCCTGATTCGTGGTAACACTACACCTGGTTTGAGAGTCACACGATAGGGTGTGATTTGCATGTAACCTACATCAGTTGGACCTTGCGCCCATAAATGCTGCGGAACATTAGACAATCTTGAATCAAAATCACGTAATACATAGTGACCCTTAAAGTCACGTAGGAACAGACGTATTCCCTCTGGGGAACAGCAAATAACTGCACCTAATTCTTTCAATGTCTTAATGCCTAATAGATTTTCTGGACATGACTTAGTAAGTAACAGATCAGTAGTACGGGACAAGGGACCTACTTCTAGAGTAACTGGCTTTGATATCTCATTAACTATGGGTTTTCCTGAAAATCCAAGGGAAACATTTCTTGAGCCTGAGAGCGGAGCCCCTGGAACTTCGGCGTGACTAATTGTGGTCCTACTTGCCCCTGTATCGATCAGAAACTTTCTGTCTTTCCCTAATACTTGACTATGAACATAGGGACCTTCTTGGTCTACAGGTATCTCGATGAGAGGCAAGCCTACCTCCCCCTCTAGGCTGTTTCATGAATATGGCTGGTACTCTGGATACTCAGACTGTGCATACTGGTACATCTGCGATGTGACATGCTGTGTTGCAGCAATAGGCTGCGGTACTGTAACTGTCTGCGGTGCATTCTGTGACTGAGGAGTCTGTGAAACTTGTTCTTGTCTCGGCGGACGTGGTCTTTCTTTAGTCTTACCGGTAGCTATGTTGTGTTTCAGGACTGCACACTCGTTTATAAAATGACCTGGCTGTTTACAATAATTGCAGTTCCCTTTAACGGGAGCCGCAGGATGACTGGCTTGATTTGGACCCCTCTTCTGACTGTCTTGAGGAATAGATTGTGCAACTAGCACTTTCATTTTCGTGTCTTTCATACGTTTTCTTTCGTGTTCTTGCTCTTCTCTAATTCTATTCTGGTGATACTGGAGCATCTGGAGCATCTGGGACGGAGTATTTGCTTGCCAGGTGCTTTCGACTTTCAAAACTCGATTTTTAATTTGTGGACTTGAATTCTCGACTAATTTGGTAACGAAAAGATGAGGGTATGACTCACTACTTGTCTTGAGACCACTATTAATACTGAAACATTTTTCGAATCTAGAATAAAAATCACTAATATCCTCTTCTTGTTTCTGTTTACAGGCTGAGATTGCATCCCAGTCTTCTTTCCTAGTTGTCAATAATCTGGGTAAAACTTGAATCAATAATTCTGGTAATTCTTTACATTTATCTCCAAGACCGGTACCTGGTACTCGTGCCTTGTCTTCAGCTTCTAGAGCTGCCCAATCGATCTTTTTCTCTCCCACCTCCCATTCTTTTTCCTTTAACTTTTCATACACCCCTGCGGGTAGCAGGACCTTTAACATTTTAATGATATCTGGGTAAGTGTATTCTCCCATACGGAGCATGTCTTTTAATTCTCGATGGAACCCCGCTGGATCTTTGTCATGACAGGGAATTAATTTCTTCATTTCAAGGAGTTCCATCTTTGATATCGGAGTGTATACAAACACTCGTTGCATTACGCCACCCGCCCCTTGGACTGGGTGGACTTCTCGTAGCGGATTCTGTCTGTCTATGTAGAATGGTTTACTTTCTGGGGGTGAGACATGAACAAAATGCGGGTTCAAAAACGTTCTATACTTGTGACGCTGTTCTAGAATGACACTTATTAAATCGGTACCTAGACCTCTCCATCTGTACTGGAGTAACTCGTTCAGGATATCGTGTAACGGGCCTGGATCAGAATGTTGACCCTCATACAGGGTAATGAGGTGCTGGATCATATACATACCCACCAGTCGTTGCTCGGCTGGGGGCAGTTTCAGAAACATTTGTGCCACTACTTCGTCTGGAAAAGTGGTAGAATCAGTAATCCATCGGACTGCTGATCGGGCTAGTTCTTGTTCGTGCATGGTACTTAATTCGCTATAACCGACCCGTGATTTCAGAATGTGATCGGTAGCTTGAAATACTTGTTCTAGAGAACCTTGTTCTGGTGCTGGATGATGAAACATAGACTTAGGTTCTAGACGTAAATGGCGATCTGGAAATCTGGATTTTCCTACATACGCTATTCTGGCGGGATTCTCGTCTTCCTCTTCAGGATCAGAGATACTTTCTTTCTCGCTTACTTGTGCTGCTTTACGCTGTTCGTGTAACCTTATTACTTCTTTACGAATTTTCTTGTACATACTTTCCATGGCACTAATGGTCTTGTGCTTACCCTCGGCTATATTATCACTCCACCTTGTCAGGATTCTCATTTCGGCGGGATCTTTAGACGGGTAATCTTGTTCTCTTATTAGACAATTGATCAGGAACTTTAATATCATGAGCTGAATCTCGGCTTTCCTTTGAGACATAATCTCGCCAATACTTTCTGGATCATCCCCTGTACGGATGAAACGATATATTCTATCTAGATCTTCTTTCATATTTGGTAAGGTGACTAGATACTCGGTCACCCTTCTTACGCGTACGGAATATAAAACCATATTATACTCGCCTGGGACTGCGTCATAGACGCATTCGGCAAGGGCTTGTCTGATTTCTGTAACTGACTTATTACTTTTTGGAGTACGCTGTGATGCTTGAGCATGTAATTCGAGTGCTGATAAACGCTTGTGTGGCGGCGGGGTTTGAGGAGGACCTCCTCCTGCGGCCCCTATACTAGAATCCTCGACTGACATTCTTCGTGCTTGCAGGGTCGGTAATTGTAACGTGGGCTGAATTTGTATGGCAGGCTGACCCGGGGGTACCGTAACAGGTACTCCGGTGTCTGGAGAAACGGGAAGTGCCTGATTTACAGGGACAGGCGGAGCGCGAACAGGATTGGCATATTCTGGAACTGTGTCGTCCAAATAGGACGAAATAAAAATATCAGCTGCGGTCGGTTTGTGACGTAACTTGGTCGGAACTAATGGCGGCGGGAAATTACTGGGTGCCTCTGGGGTCGCTTTTGGCAAGCCTTCGGCAAGGAGAGGATACATACCCTTAATAAGGGCATGCCTCTGTCTGTCTGACTGTTCGGCTTTGACTTGTTCACCTATCTCGATTAATTCTCTTTCTTGGACTCGTTCTTGGGATTCTCTACTTAACTCTGACTTTCTGACTTCCTTTTCCGTTCTTCTATGCGCTTCCTTACGCCATAACTCGATGGCATCTTTCTGTGACTGTCTGGCTTTCTTTTTCCATAATGCTTCTTCTACTCGCATGATACATTCGGCATCCCATGTACCCGATACGGGCCATCTATACTTTTCTTCTAACTGTTTGGTATACTCTACCCATAAATCTAGATACAATATGGCGCTTATGCCATGTTTCTGATACATAAAGTGACCTGGACTGTCCCTAGGCGGAACAGGAACTGCTGCTTCCAGCAGACCCTTTCTAGTTTTTAACTGACGTAACTTGGAAAAGAGCGGCATTCTAAACTTGAATCGGAACACAATACAATACACGAAAAACAATAACAATTGGGAAAACAATTCAGGCATACCACGACATTGGAAATACATTAAACAACATTATAAATAACAGTTCGAACAGAATACTACCTGAAAATACTGAAAACAGAACAGAATTCTCGAGAACGGAACAGACTAGAGTTACTGGATGCACTGCTATAACAGTACGGAACATACCGGTCCCATAAAGGAACGCATCAAGACCCGTATCCACCTAGGTGAACACTTCGTTTGTGGGCTTGGGTACCACCAACCCACGGACCAGGAGTCAATTTAGACTGACCCTGTCTAGACACTACCCCAGCAATGGTACTCACCGGGCAGCACGGAACGGAAGGCCTCGAACGGGACTGGACTATGACGACGAACTTCGGACTTCGGACTTCAGTTACGGGTGGGCCTCCGGATACCTCGGACCTTGGACTCTCGGCTTGGGCTCTGGTCGGGACTCGCCGCGTTCCTCCACCGTCTCGTTCGGATGCTGGACCGCCTCCTCCGTCTCCTCCGTGGGCCTGAGGGATACTTGAAGCAGAAATATCTGCACTTGGCCAGTATGGTTCCGTCACGACTGCAGAGGGTCAGGGGGTCGGCGTGGCTTCACCGACGCGTGGGGAAAGGGCAAGTCCCTATTCGGGCGCCATTATGTGGTAAATAAATAAATAATACCCTATTTTTGACTAGACTTATAGCATAACAGATAGCTCAATAAAATAAGAGTCAAGATTCGAGGTAGTAGGAGTTTCTGCAGGTTTATTACAGCATAAGGACAGGATCAGGACAACCTGCATAGGAATAGGACAATAAGGCCCAGCAGGGGAAAAGAGGCCCAGCAGCTGCTGGGGCTAGGTCTGGGATGAGCGCGCTAACATTTTAATAACAAAACATTGACTTATATACATAGCGCAAACACATAGCAGTACATTGCAATAGGCGTAACAGTGGGTGGAGTAGAAGGCGTGACGCGTAGCAGTCGCGAGAGATAACAGTAATAAGAGGTGTAACTGGGAGTTTACTTAGACATGTGATGCAAAACGTAACAGAATATGTCATGAATGGGCGGAAACATTGGAGGGGGCTACCTAAGGAGCCGGGACCTCTAACCTAATGGTGCGCGGAAACTAGCAATGACGTGTTACTAGGAGAAGCTGGGGGCTACGAACTCTGTGCTAGGAGCAGACTAGAGTCTGGAAGGTCGGAGCGACATGTACCTAAACCCTATCTGGTATCTGATGTTTAGGGAACATGTTGATATAAACTAGAAGTCATGAGGGGAGAAGCTAACTTGATTCTAAGACTGGACCATGCATTATTCTTCATGTAGTGCGTGAAGAATATTAAATGACTATTAAATACAGTATTTCTCTAACGTGGAGACGAGAAGGCTAGACAATGACGGAAACTATTGATGCAGTTCAGTAGCTTAGGAATGCAGAGGAGGAGGACTGAACTGATAGCAGGAACTATAACATACTTTTGGCAGACTCAGAGGCAGAGCCGGGGTGCACCGGGCACTGCGAGGCAGGAAGTAAGTGAAGTGTCGAGGATACAGGTGGGGGCTGTATCGCTCCTCAGCGAGGCTTTCAGGAGACAGGAGCTGAATCTGTGGTCCGGGCTCTTTTGAGGCCTGGAAACGGGGACTTTATAATTGAATAACGTGCACACTGAGAAACGTGGCAACATTACTTACATAGGCCTGATATTCGTAGTATTCACGAGGACTGGAAACTAACATACTAGAGGTGGACACAACTGGAATTGCATCTTCAATCAGAAATGGGGAATAACATATGCATATTGGTCATGCACACATAACACATGATGGATGAGGCGTAGGGACACAGAACATGGCAAAATTTACTTTTCCACAAGAGCGTGGCGCGGACCTGGAAGCCGATGGTGAACCCTGTCGTCTATAGCCCTGACAAAAGTCCTGTTCCTCCGTGGGGGAGTCAAAGATGCGGTATCTGCCATCTACATCCACTTTTAACCTGGCCGGATACAGCATTACGTATTTTAAACCTAGATTACGTAGAGTTGGTTTGACGCCAGTATATTTGCGGGGCGCCTCCTGAACCATTAGCGTGAAATCTGGGAAGAAGGACAAAATGCCGCCCTGCCACTGCACTTCACCGGCCTCTCGCGCAGCGCGGCATCCCGGTCGCGGAAGTTCATGATTCTGGCGATAATGGGCCGTGGGGGTTGTCCAGGGCGAGGCTTAGGACCCAGTGTTCTGTGTGCTTGTTCGACCACAAAGCCAGCAGTGAAGGTGTCCTTGCCGAACAGTTCAATGAGGAGATGTTCAACAAAAGTGTCAAAACGTCCCGTCGCTGTCGTCTCAGCCACACCAAGTATACGTATGTTGTGCGCCGGCTACGCGCTTCCAAGTCCTCATTTTTAATGGCCACGTCCTTGAGAATTTTTTCGACCCGTTCCAGCCGTTTTAGCGCTTTGGTGGCGCCATCCTCCACATCCGATATTCTGGATTCCGCCACGTCCAGGCGTCGGTCATGGGCCTGCACTTTGGTACCCATATCAGCAATTTTCTGCTCGAGGCTGTCGAAGCGGGTATCAAGCGCCTTAAATCCTGCACGCATTTCACCCAGCATGGCGGCGACCAAGGCAGTGGCGTCCCCCATGTCCGCAGAACTGGCAGCTCCGGTAGATGAACCAGGCGGAGGGTCTGTCGTGAGGAGGGGAGTCTTGTCAAAGCTCAGCTTCCTCTGGTTCGGGTCTCTCTTCTCCATGGCCAAAGCTGTGGAAAGTGCACTGTCCCGGAGAAACAATGTGTGGCTTCAGACAGCGAGGGAGGATGTAGCTGAGGCAGAGCAATGCTAGGTGCCAGGCAGAGGTATGCCCAGACTGGTGTCAGTGTATGGCGTAAATCCGGGCTATGCAACGCCAAGGTGGAGTAGACTGTGCCCTAGCCACGCGTCTTAGCGCCGATAGCGTCAGGTAGTTTTTCCGGCCAGGGCCTGGGCATGGAGAGCAGCAGCTGCCCGGTCAGCAAGCCACATCCGATGAGCGCCCCACTGCGTCGTTGAGGGGCAGTGCCCGATGGAGTGTCCCTCGCGTTTGGCAGTAGAATGGGGGAGTGCCCCTCTCCAGGTGTCTAATGCGGGAGGTTGGGGGGAAACAGGAGTCCCCCGTGTGGGTCTAAGGCGGGCCGCCACTGATCAGCAGTAAGCGCTCCCCGGCGCCTCCACCGCAACTGCCCTCCACCCCCGCAGCCGTCGAACGGACGATCCCGCCCGCAGCCCCAGATCCGCAGCAAGCCCGCAAATCGAGGCCCCAGCGTGCGTCCAGGCCAAAAGGCCTCAACCCCACCCAGGAGCCCGGCGCCCCCACCCAAGAGCCCACGAAAGACGGGCAGCAAGTGCGAGAGCCCGCGGGCAGCGCCGAAAGGGCAGAAGGCCCGGCAGCGGAGCGCCGCGCAGCACTCACCCAACGATCCGGAGCAGAAAGAGAAGATGGTTCCGAGGTCCGGAAGGCCTCGATTCCCCTCCGCCGTCGACACCACTAAGGACTTTCCCTGGGCCTCCGGAGCCACCCGGGTGGTCGGGGTGGCTTCCTCTTACAGATCTGCGGCGATGTGGGGACAAGGAGCGGCGGATCACATTCTACTCGCCGCCGCTGGGAAGCCCGCATGGAGGAGCTTCACGGCGAGGCAGCCATTCCGATCGCCTCCGTGGCCACGCCCCGCTTCAGGAGCAAGTTGATGTTCTTACTTGCTGTGTCCATTATACTATATTTTCCATCTATCAGCTTTCCCAAACTTAAAACAAGAATTAGCCAAAGTAGGAGAAAAAATACACCTAACACAATCCAAAATTCAACCCATGGTAAAACCAGATATGTATTTGCAAGCTGGTGAAAAAGTTCTGTTACTTGTTCCTTGAAAGTTTTATTTGCTGGCGTTGTTTCAGGCCCACTGGGATCCTCAGAAAACGTATCAAAGTTGATGAAATAGCCTGAGGCACTTCTGTCAATTGTTGGTATTGCATCCGGATTATTTGAAATCACTGGAGCTGCTTGTTCCTTTGACATATTTATATAGTCAGATGCTACATCATTGTAGACAGGAGTTTCTTGACAAACTGTTATTTGGGTTTCAAGAGGCACAAGTTCCATGGCTTTGTTGCATAGTCCTTCTTTTCTCACTTCAGATTCTTCAAAGGTGATGAGTCTCTCAGTTTGAACCTCTTGGATAGTAGCAAGATTTGGTTGTCTGCTACATCTTTGGAGTCCACTGGGCCTACTACTTATTATCGGCCACATGGTGTGGTTTTACCAGGGCAATTGATACGAACCGATTCTCCTTTCTTCCAGCAAGGGGTGGCAGTAACACTATTCTTGATCCGTGGATTGCTAGTACAGGCACTGGTTTTCTGTAAGAAGGCCCAAAGTCCTTCTTATCTTCTATTTTCTCTCTGACCCCAATCTTTGGAATCCAGACAGGTCTTGCTGGGACAGGTGGTTTTTCTTCAGTGGTCATTGCTTAGACTTCTTGTTTCATTTAAGTCCTGCAAAACAGCCGAACGGTCTTTGATATCAAAGGGTTTTTGTTCTACCACTGAAGTATGACGATCGAGGTCTTCGACCATAATTCTAGTACCAAAAAGGATTTCATATGGAGTGATTCCACCCAGTGAATTTTTTGGCAGATTGTTAAGACTACGTTGGACACTTATTAGATGTTTGACCCACCCGTCACCGAGCCTAATACCCTAGCTGTTATAGATTGCTTTATGTCACGTTTTTTTCTTTCCACAACCGTCTTTCCCTCAGGATGGAATGGACTTGAGTACCGTAATGCAACGCCCAAGCTGGCCATGGCCTCCTTGTAAGCTTGAGAGCTAAACGCAGGACCCTGGTCCGGATGTAGCGTGCCGATTGCGTATGTGCCGATAAAGACTCGCAAATCTTTTATAACAGTTCTGGCGTCAGCCGAGCGCTAAGGCCGCATCCAAATGAATCTTTTCCTAATAGTTGTGGGACCGCTTTTGTCCATAGGGACGTCTGAGCGTGGATAGTCTAATGCTATCTAACAATGGTATCCGTTCTGGGCTGGCTACACTGTAGTCAGGAATCTGGCGGCGCTCTAAGCTGTGATCTCTGTAACAGACATCGCAATTAATTCCAAATTCGTAATGCAGAAGAAATTAACTGCTACAATCGTAATACTGGCTGTAAAGTATAATGCGTACAGCAAGAAGAGTATTCTAAAATAATACTGTAAAAGCATGGTTTGGTTTCTAAGCCATAAAATACATACATAAATAAATAAAGACTAAAAGTACTCAACTGGTGCTTCTAAAATACGCCTACCCCGATGTACCTAACCTAAGTCTAGTACGAGGGAAGAAGTAAGTGTGGTGTAGCATAAGTTTAGTATTCTTTTGCCAAGAATCTATCCAAGATTTCTCTTAGGGTCTAATCCGCTCCGTACCTTGGTTTAGAATGAAGAAGCTCTGGTATCTCTCTGTCTCAGAACTCGATTTCCCAACACCCCGCAAGGGGAGCTTGGAAACACTGGAGCTGGATTTCTCGGCAGGAGGAAAGACAGCGTCTCTCTCAGTGCATCTGCTGGAGGGTCGGCTTCCTTCGGCACTTGCTGTAGCGAGATGCGTTGGGCAAGTAGATAGTCGAACTGCTCCAAACCACTGTGTGTTTGCTTGGGCAAGTGTGGGCATATTTATACCTTGAAGGTGCCGAGTTTGACGTACAGTTGGACATAACGTCATCAAAGAGTCTCAGTTCTTTAAAAACTCCATGAATTCTTGGACAAATCAATATTCAAGCAAGGGGAAGTCCCTAACTGCTGAATCCGAGTTTTCCAAGAAATCGTTGTGGATTTTCGGAACTAGTGGAAGTAGCCATGCCGCATGAACTATGTCTAAATATGGTTATGATTTCTATGCCTATATAAAGGCATGAATCGGGAAAATTACACTAGGGTCCTAAAATGCTATACAACAGGGTGCCCTGTAGGTTTCAATGGAGAGTCTCCGGTTTGCAAACACACTGAAGGCTCGGGACAAAAGTCTTCTGGGTGTGACCACCACTTGGAGAGGTAAGTTGGGATGTTGTGGGTTGGTTGGGCACTGTCGGTTGGGCCACCCAAGGCAGTGGGGCGTCTGGTCCAGAGGTGCCTTTTAGGGTCAGATTTTCTTACCAGCTCCTGGTCGCGGTTGGGGGGACCTTCTGGTTTGTTGCTGCAGGCGTCGGCTGGAGGCTTGAGGCAGGTCAGGGGTCACCGGATCTCAGGTCAGGATCGCTGGGGAGACCTCCTCTTGGTATTGGGCCACTGAACTTGGGCCATGGGCGTCGGGTGCAGAGGGGTGCAGACCTGCGAATCCTTGCAGAGCTGAAGTCTGTTGTTTGAACAAATCCGGTGTTCACATGAGACAGAGTCTGGGATTGAAGGCAGGCAGATCCTCCGGGTATCTCGAGGTTGCTAGCTGCAGGACACACCGGGAGTTCGCTGGAGCAGGTTCGAGGTGGGGCAGGCCGTTAGGTCTGGGGCCAAGTCAGTGGACGTATTCCTCTTGTTAGCTTCTGCATGGCTGTTTGGTTCTTCTTCTTCTTTTCTTCTTGTAGTTTCTTGTCTGAGGAAGTCAGCTTCAGGGGTACCCCTAAATATTAGATTTAGGAGCGTTACAGGTAGGTAAAAGGTTGGGACCAATGAGTCCATTCCCTGGAGTGATGACACTCCCTATTATGCCACCCTCCAGTGAGAGGGGGCACAAGCCTTTCCCTGGTTGGTTGGGTCCCCCCATCTGCAAGATGGCGGGGACTGAGAGTTGTGCTTGTTTTACCGGCCAGTTCTCCCACCCAAAGTGGGGGTCAGAACCAGTGGGGACCAGTAGCTGAAAGCAGCTAGTGGCCTGAGGAAGCTCACAAAGGTGACGACCTTTGAAGCTTCCCCTTCGTGGACCCTTCCCATCCTGGGGGAGAAGGCTTGGCACCTCGTCCCAGGATGTGCATTGTATCTGAAAGAGGCACGTTGGTGATAGATTCCTTACCTTAGAATTACCCCCAGGCGTCAGACTGGATCTGGAAAGTTTTTTCAGCAGTACCCCTGCATGTCGGAAGGTGGCATTGTGCGGCTCCGTGTCTGTCGTAGGCGTCATGATCGCCGGGATGACATCGCAGCAACTACTTAGATGCCCACCTCGCGCGCTGAATGTCAGTTCTTTTTTTTTTCGCACCAGCAATCGCAGATCTGTAGAGAGCGATACCCCCAGTCAAGTTTTTTGAGACTTTTTGTCTCTGTCCTTTTGAGTCTTTGAATCCTGATGTATAGGAATTCCCGGTTTCCAGTCTTGCGAAGCTTTGCCCCGCACAATGTCAGTGACGGACCCGTACCATGAGTGTGTCTACTGCCTGGGGCGCGACCACGAACCCACGTCGTGCCCCGACTGCTGGGCAATGGCTCCGAAAACTTTGCGGGAGCGTTCCCGAAAGTTGCTTGAGGCCCGGGAGTCGGCTCCGTGCCGTTTAAAGTTCTGGTCCCGTGCGAGGTCGAGGGATTGGTCGCGGAGGAGCAGCCACCATCGTTTGACGGGGGCCAAGTAAGGCGAAGCACAAGAAGTCGAAAAAGCAACGTTGCTCTTCACCTGCCCCTAGCCTGTCCTGCATCACGGCTCAGGGTGTGGGTGTTGCCTA
Source organism: Lissotriton helveticus (assembly GCF_964261635.1). Classification (NCBI taxonomy): domain Eukaryota; kingdom Metazoa; phylum Chordata; class Amphibia; order Caudata; family Salamandridae; genus Lissotriton; species Lissotriton helveticus. Next base: position 598,636,410 of record NC_136071.1, on the reverse strand, counting down.
CCCCGCGGTTCAGGGGGAGCCTACGCAGTCGCTGACGGCCTACCCGCCCTTTTCGGGTCCATCGGCGACTCCAGCCCAGCTGCAGGAATTTCTGTCGGCCTTGGCCCGCCGGGCCACGCCGGCCTGCCTTCGGGCCCCGCGGGTCCGATCTGGGGTACTCGCCCTAATTAGTCGCCAGCTTCAATAACAGCTCCGGCCTCCGCGCCGCAAGACCCCGTGGATCCATGCATGGATCCCAGCCGATGTCGGTTGGCCTCTTACGACCTCCATCGACGTCTACGGCACCGCCACCGGCGTTGGCCGGGTCCCCGGCTTCCACCCCGACATGGAGATGGTGCCGGACCGGTGTCGATCTATGCCGATTCCAACGTCGATGGGGAAACTCTATCCCTTTCTACATCCTCCTCCATCTTTTCCGCCTGCCCAGCAGGTTATGGAGGGCGGAAAGGACTGGGTGGGGTCTGAAGACCCTCTCACAGCCCAATACGAGTTAGACCCAGACTGGGATGAGGATGCAGGAGGCCTGGCTTTTTCTCCAGAACCTGGCACACTGTCTCGTTCTACCGTAGCTACGGAGGAATGTGGTACTTATTCAGTGGTGTTGCGTAGGGCAGCCGAGGCTCTTCACCTCGAGCTCCCTACAGTGGCCGTCAGGACTAACCTCATGACAGAAGTGCTTCGGCCGGCGGCTTCCTCTGCGCAGCCGCTGCTGTCCTTCAGTGACGCACTTTCTTTTGGGCACCTGGTCCAGGCCCAACACAGGGGCTCCTGTTGATAGGAACGTGGCCCGACGCCATCTCCCGGCCGCGGGCAACCCCATTTTCCCTCTCCCAACACCCTACCCCTGAGAGCTTGGTTGTCCAAACCTCTGCATCCCCCAAGCGCATTCCCTTACGCACCTCCGGACAGGGAATCCAAGAAACTGGAGCAGTTTGGGAAGAAGATTTACTCTTCCGCCAGTTCAGTGTTGCAGTCTGTGAACACTGCATGCCTCTTGGGCCGTTATTTCCACTCTGTGTGGAATACGCTGGCGCAAGTGCTGCCTCAGTGTCCGGAGGAGGCCAGGACGATGCTTTCCCAAGCTATTGCTGAGGGGAGAGACGCAGCCAAGCTCACGATTGGTTGTGGCCTTGACACCGCCGACTCACTGGGCAGAGCAAATTCCATGACACTGGCTCTAAGCAGTCACGCCTGGCTGAGGACAATTGGCTTTTCTGGGGCAGTCCAGAATACTCTTATGGACATGCCCGTTGATGGCACTCGCATTTTTAACAAGGCAGACAGTGCATTGGAGCATTTTAAGGACTCGTGGCTACGGCCAAGTCCTTGGGTCTTTCGGCCACGCGCAAACCTTCGGCTTCTGCTTTTCGTTCTTTTCGTGGCCAAGGAAGGGGCACTCAAACACGTTCCTTTCAGAGCCACAGGTCTGCGCAATAACAGTCTCAGCGCAGCCGCGGACATGGGACCCGTCGAGGTGGGTCACGGGGCCAGCAGGAGGGTCAGTCCACCACCACCCCTGCGACCACTGCCTCCAAACCTGCCTAGTCCAGTGTTTCAGGCCCATCACACGCCAGTGGGCGGCAGGATTCACCATCACCTCCCCCACTGGTGCACCATCACTTCGGACAGGTGGGTTTTACAAACAGTCCAAAGGGGCTACTACCTCCCCTTCGAGACTATCCCTCCAGCCATGCCACCTCAGTACCACAGCATGTTGGGGATCACTTGACACTTCTCCAGCAGGAAGTTGCGGCTCTCTTGGCCAAGTGGGCCATCAAGCGCGTTCTGACGCCAGAAGTAGGCCGTGGTTGTTACTCCCACTACTGCCTTGTTCAGAGGGCACTGCACAACAGTTGAAGTGGTGACTCACAAACCAGCATTGGGTCGGCAGCAGCTCACTCTCCCGTCCCCAACCGGAGCACACTGTGGTGACGGATGCGTTCCTCCTGGGATGGGGTGGAGAGGCGGAGATCAGAGGCCTCTGGTGTCCAGCGGAGTCCAGGCTTCATATCAACCTTCTGGAGCGCCGGGCGATCCTACTTGCACTGAAGGTATTCCTCCCCTCTGTCAAGGGGAAGAGTAGTGCAGGTATTCACCGACAACACCACTGCCATGTGGTACTGCAACAAGCAAGGCGGCGTGGGGCCGTGGACCCTATTTCAGGAGGCTCTGCGCCTCTGGACATGGCTGGAACGTCAAGGCATTTCCTTGGTGGTTCAACACTTGGCAGGTCTTTGAATGCCAGGGTGGACAAACTCAGCTGCAGGTGCATGATGGATCACAAATGGCGTCTTTACTCTGAGGTGGTGCATGGTCTCTTTCAACAGTTGTGAGAGCCTTGGTTAGATCTATTCGCCACCGAAGAAAACGCACATTGTCAGCACTTATGCACATTGGAATTTCCAAGTCCGCACTCAATCTTTTGTCACAAGTGGAGTTGCGGTCTATTGTACGCCTTTCCGCCTATACCATTTCTACCCAGAGTGCTGAAGAAGATCAGGCGTGACCGGGCCCAAGTCATTCCCGGACTGGGGTATCCCGAGCTACTCCGTGAGCGTGGATCCCCCGATCCGACTGCCTCTTCGGGAGGATCTTCTGTCGCAGCAGCGGGAACAGTCCTCCACCCGAACCTGTCCAGCCTCCACCTCCATGCATGGAGATTGAGCGGCGACAGTTGATTCCAGTTGACTTGCCTCCTGAAGTCTGTGATATCCCCTTACTGCCCCTCTTTCAAAAGCCCTTTTGTTACTTCTTTCTCTGGCCTGGTAGGGCTCTACTCTGGGCACTATTAACCACTTGGATGCTAAGGTACCTGATATTCCTCCATGTAATTTCCATTGAAATCAATGGAAACTCCATGACGAGCTGGGCTCGTCATGAGCGTCGAAGGAGTTAAGGGCTACCTTTCTGCAATTTCGGCCTTTCTCAGGCTCCCTGACAGCCCTCTCTTTTCAAGTCCCCTGTCGTAAGTAGATTTCTCAAAGGCATTACTCACCTTTTCCCTCCTATTCCGTTTGTGATGCCACAGTGGGACTTGAATCTGGTTCTTATTTGATGTACGCTCCTTTTGAGCCGCTTCACAACTGTCCTCTTCGTTTACTAACTTTGAAGACTGCTTTCCTGGTTGCCATCCCCTCCGCTAGGCGCGTGAGTGAGCTCCAGGCTCTTTCCTGTAACCCTCCTATTCTGTCTGTTAATCGGGACAAGGTTGTGCTTCGTACTAGTCCTTCCTTCGTGCCAAAGGTTGTTACTGCCTTCCACATCGGGCAAACTATCACCTTGCCCACTTTCTTTCCGCCTCCGCACCCTTCCAGAGAGGAAGAGGCGCTCCACCGTCTGGACCCAAAACGTTCCCTCTCATTTTACCTGATTCGCACACAATAGTTCTGGGTGGATGACCAGCTCTTCGTTGGCTACGTAGGTGCCAAGAAAGGCATTGCTCTACTCAAGAGGACTATCTCCCGCTGGGTCGTCTTCTGTATAAAAGCCTGTTATTCACTGGCTAAAAAGGAACCTCCGGGGGGTTGCGCGCCCATTCTACCAGGGCAACCGCAGCTATTATTGCATTGGGACATGGTGTCCCCCTGCAAGACATCTGTCAGGCAGCCACGTGGGCCTCGCTGCACACATATACCAAGCACTATTGCCTTGACAGTCAAGTCCGGAGAGACAGCTTTTTTGGCCGATCTGTTCTCCATGACTTTCTGGTGTGATCATGGTTCGCAGACCCACCACCGGGGTTGGTATTGCTGAGGTATCTATTCTAAGGTAAGGAAATTATCACTAACGTGTCTCTTTCAGATGCTCAATTTACTCACCTTCGGTAACTATCTGTAAGAGACATTAGTTAGTGATAGATACCTTACCGCCCCACCCATCCTCCCCGTTCTGCGAACTGATTTCTAGGGTTAAGGTCATCCCTTTCAGGGCCCTTGTTTCAATGCACCAGTGGTCAGTATCTTGCATGGCTCGGCTTTCCTGGCGCGGAAAGTAGTGTACCGAACTGATGTCAGCGCGCGAGGGCGGCATCTAAGTAGCTGCCGCGACGTCATCCCGGCGACGACGCCAACGATGGACACTGAACCGCACAACGCCACCTTCCGACGCGCAGGGGTACTGCTGACAAAAAAATTCCGTATCCAGTCTGACGACTGGGGGTAATTCTACGGTAAGGAATCTATCACTAATTAATGTCTCTTATAGATATATCGTTACCGAAGGTAAGTAACTTGTGCTTCAGGCCCCTGAGAGCAGCAGGCTCTCGACCCAGAGGTCGAGTAATATGTCTGGTGGTGGCACCTGAAAGCAGCTACTCAGCATGGACATTAGTAGTAGGTAGTTTTTCAGGGGGCATCTCTAAGATGCCCTCTGTGTGCCCTTTTTATTAAATCCCACACTGGCATCCAGTTGATACCAAACTTCTCAGTTTTCAGTGTAGCCTTTATGGTGCTGTGGAGTTTGTAATGATAAGCTCCCAGCACCGTATACTCTTAATGGAAGCACTGCACTTATAACGTCTAAGAATGGACTTAGACACTGTTGCGATACAGGGCTCATGCACCTGTATCCTCACCACTGGTTTAGGGCACCCAGATAGAGGGGTGACTGATCTATGCCAGGGCAGTGGGTTGTAGGCATGGCACACAGGGATGTGTGCCATGTCGACTCTTCACTTTATTCTGCACCAAGACACACAACCAGCAAATGCAGTGTGTTAGTGTTAAGATACAGGACCACTAAGGGTGGCACAATAAGTGCTTCAGCTCTTAGAGGCCTTCCCAGGTCACAGTGCCCTGGGTACCTGTGGTACCATTTACTGGGTGCTGGCCTGTGGCCAGAGATGCCAATTGGGTTTTGTTTTCAATGCAGTTTTAGGGAAAGAACATTGGCACTGGGTACCTGATTGGCAGGTGCGCAGGGCCTACTCGGTGAAAGAACATCAGCAGTTCAGCAAAAAGAAGGGCTACCATGCAGAAAGAGGGCACTTTCTCACAAGTACTTACAGACTCCACGGGTCTAGCAGCTAGAAGTCGTTTCAGTCCACCACTCCCCCTTCCCCGGCAGCCCTAGCCTCCAAACCCTTATAGTCAGTCAACTTCCCATCATGGGCACCCAGTGGGAGGCAGGATAGGCCATCGCCTGCACAAATGAGTTCTATAACATCAGACTGATGGGTTCTCCAAATTGTCTGGAGGTCATACTTCCTCCCCCTTCATGACTCCCCCTCCCCTATACCACCTGCTTGAGACAGGCTGACTGATGACCCTCTTAACTTGCTCCCATAGGAAGTAACAGATCTCTTTTCCAAGAGAGGCATTGAGAGGGTACCAGCTCCAGAAGTAGGTTGTGGTTGCTATTCCTGCTCATTTCTAATGCCCAAAAAAAACGGAGGCCTATCTCCTATCCTAGACCTGCACCCTCTAAATTCCACAAGAAGGAGAAGTTTAAAATGCTCATCTTGCTTAAGTCCTGTCTGCCCTGGACCCGGGAGACTGGATGGTAGTGTTGGACTTGCAGAACGCATACTTCTATATTCTTGTCCTACCTGGCCACAGATGGTACCTGCAGTTGACGTTGGGCCACAAGCACATTCAGTTAACTGTGCTATATTTTGGCTTCCCAGTGCCCCTCGGGTGCTTACCAAGGTGATGGCGGTGGTTGCAGCTCATCTGGGGTGTACATGGGTACCAGTCTCCCCTTTACTTTGACGAATGGCTGTGGAAAGCAGGCTCGACCCAGGTTGTCGTATCTCACCTACAGACTACTGTGGACCTCCTGGGGTTCACTATCAACATGCCGAAGTTACACCAGACTCCCTCTCAGATGATCCCTTTCATAGGAGCCGTTCTGGACATGGTGCAGTTTTGGGATTATCCTCCTGAACAACGTGTCCAGAATATTCAGGCTATAATTTCAGGCTCTATCCTGGTTTTCAGTGAGACTGACTCTGAGACTGATGGGCCTTGTGGCCTCCTGCTTTTGACACATGCCCGCTGGCATATGTGACCTCTGCGCTGGGACCTGAAGTTCCAGTGGCCTCAGCATCAGGGGAATCTATCCGACATGGTCCAGATCTCGGAGGGAGCTGCAGAAGATCTGCAGTGGTGGTTAACAAACTCTTATTGGGTCAGTGGCAGACCCCTCTCCTTTCCTCAACCAGATGTCACAGTGGTGACAGATGCATCTCTCCTGGGATGGGGTGGTCAGCTGGTAGAGGTGGAGATGCAGGTGCCTCTGGTCTCTGGTGGGATCCAAACTCCACACAAACCTTCTAGAGTTCCAGGCAGTCCAGCTGGCATTGAAAGCCTTTCTACCCTCCATCAAGGGAAAGCTAAAGTAGGTGCTCTCTTACAACATCACCGCCATGTGGTACTGTAACAAACAGGGCTGGTGGGGTCATTCACTGTTTGTCAGGAGACCTTGTGTCTCTGGATCCGGCTGGAACAGCAGTGCATATCCCTGGTGGCCCAACACCTGGTGGCCTCTCTGAACCCCAAGGCAGACAAACTCAGCTGAAGATACCTAGCGGTTCACGAATGGCGTCTTCATCCGGAAGTGGTGCAACGTCTTTTTCTGCAGTGGGGAGAGCCTTGATTAGATCTGATCGCCACAGCTGAGAACACACAATGTCAGAATTTCTGCATGGTGTAGTTTCCAAGGCGCCTCTCGATCACCGATGCTTTTCGTCTCGAGTGGAGCTCAGGCCTACTTAACGCATTCCCACCCATACCACTCCTGCCCTGAGCTCTCAAGAAAGTTAGGAATGACCGAGCCAAAGTCATCCTTGTAGCTCCGGACTGGACTCCGAGAGTTTGGTATTCTGGGCTGTTGAGCATGGCCATTGGTTCTTCAATCAGGCTGCCCCTTTGTGAGGATCTACTGTTGCAGCAGCAGGAGGAGAGGGTTCTCCACCCGAACCTGTCAACACTTCGCCTTCTTAAGTGGAGTTTGAGCAGCGACAGTTGACAGCTTTTGACATTCTGTCTGTATTCTGCAATGTTATCTTGGTAGCCAGGCATCTGTCGACCAACACTGTGTACGCCTGCCGTTGGGGCAAGTTTGTGCCATGGTGTGCAGAAAACAGGTTGACCCCCTTTCTGCTCCCCTTTCTCAGGCTAGCCTTCTACTAAATCACCCTTTATGCCGTTGCCTAACCAGCAATCCCTCTTCAAATCCCCTATTGTACATAGGTTCTTGAAAGGGTTACAACATGTTTCCTCCTTCCCTCTTCATCATGCCTTATTTGAACATAAATCTAGTCCTGAGATTCCTGATATGCGCTCCTTTTGAACCCTTGCACAATTGTCCCTTCAGGCTCCATACCATCCAGACCGCCTTCCTCGTGGCAATACATCTGCCTGCCTGGAGGGTCAGTGAGCTTCAGGCTTTGTCATCCAAGCCTCCATATTTGAACATCTACCCAGATAAGCTGTTCTGCAAATTAAAGCTTCCTTTGTGCCGTAAGTCACTTACTTTCATGTAGGCCTGTCCAGCACAAAACAATTTCAGATCCACACTGATGCTTGGGGATAACTGAAAGGTAAGCAATCTGCGACTGGATATTCTCTACCAGCTAAGTCTTTACCAAAGGTAAGTAACTTGTTCTTCATATTTTTAATATCAGAACAGGTAAAATTATTACAAGTTCTGCCCATGTGGTATGCAACACCCTGCCTTAGTACTCGGTAGTTCAGCCATAGGGATGGCTTCCACATATGACAGGGTGGAGTCTGGCTTTGCAATTGCTTTAAATGGCAATATTTAGGCCATCAGTTAAAATTGCTCCTCCAACCTGCAAATGACGGGCAGGGAGTCTTGTTTTACTCCTGTCATACCCAGGGTGGCACAACTAGTGCTGCAGGCCGTGGGGTTACTCCCTTAGATGCCCTTGGTACCATTTACTAGGGACTTAAAGACAAATTAGCGTAGCCAATTGAGAATGAGCCAATTCCACATATCAGTTTATGGATAAGGGCTCAGGCACTGAGGTTTGGTTAGCATTCGAAAAACCAGTAGCATCAGTCCCCAAAAAAACTTTGAAGGTGACCATACAAAAGAGGCATATCCTTACAATATGGCAAGATGTGGATCTCCCACTTGAGTCTTGGTGCTTTCCAGTGCATGCCAGTCAAAGCAGTAGTGATTTTACTGTTTAGAAGCAGCTTGCCAGTAGCATTGGTATGTTATTAAACATGTTCCGAAATATTGTAGTGTAGACATCCTAATGGGGGTGTTGTACTGTCCCCTCTAGAAATATGAGATGCAAGGTGGGCTTGCATTCTAGACGAGTTGTGAAAAAGTGAGATTATCTGGGAACGCGAAGTATTTAGCTTTTGTGTAATTGAGTCTGGATTGGATAAGAACATTCACAACTAATTGTTGCCGATTGTTGTCAAAGTATGGTAAAAGTTTAAGGATTTTTAGTTGGCCACACCACAGCCCAGATAAATTGAAATCCCTGATTTCAATATATGTTAGCTTTTCAGATAGATGCCTAGATTTCGGTCAGCTTTAGTCAGCATTGGGTAGTGCCTTTATGGTGGCTTGTTTTGAGTTGGTAAGCTTTTGGGCTGGACAAGGCATATAGGACTTAGTAATGTCTGAACACACACATAAAATAGCATCTGTAGGTGATATAAAATAGCTGTTTGGGGCCACATGTAGGGATTGAAAAGCAATGGGGACAATATTGACCTCTGTGGGAATTTAAAATTCAGTTGTTTAGTTGAATCAAGTGATGGTAAATAAGCGAATTGCTTTCGCTCTGTTAGGATTTATGTTCAATATTTGATGGTGTGCACTCAGTCCAGATTCCACCAGGCTTCTTTCCAAAATGCAGGAATAATTCTTTCGAAAGCTGCTGAGCGTGGTAAGAGTACCAGTGCTGTTGTATACCAGACAGCACCAATCTTAGAGGACAAACAGGACCACCAGTTCTATAAAACGCATGGCAGAAATCCACCTTGAAATGTATCCAAGACAGTGCCTTCAAAAAATTGTTGGAGCTGTTTGAAAGCCATCTTTCAAATAGGTAACAGAGCATAAAAAAAGAAACTTTGATCAAAATGAGGGTTTGCTATGACATGTTTGCAGTTTGTGCTTGTGTTTAAGTTCCCCCATATATAGGAGAATTTTTGGTACATTTAAACAAGTGGCTGGGCAGTTAGATAGTCACTCAAGCCCTTACTCCTCAAAGTCAATGGCTGTTTCTTCAGGGAAGCTAAGGTAAGTTCCCAAAAGCCAAGTGTTTGGTTGACCAGTTAACATGAGTTGCAGGGATTCTGTAATTACGATCTGGGGACAGATTCCAGTTCATGGAAGGCCTGTTGGGTACCTAAACTTGGACTTTAAGTTCAAGTGTAATAAAAAATCCCACTCGTGCTGGATTTCGAATATAGTACATAGCCGTCATACAAAAACGTCAAAGGGCTGTATCTTAGAACACACTGGTAACAATCAAAATGTTCAGTGTGTGTGGTGGATTGGGGTGGCTGGGTGTCTGAGAAGGGCATTTACACTTGCATTACAAATGGAACTAGAGAACTGAACTTCAGGGCTTTGGTACTTGTTTCAATACCCTGTGACCTAGGAAGATAATTAAAACCCCTCATTGTCCCTCTTTGTTAGGAAAGCAGTTTCTGCACTTCCCACTAAGTTAGTGATATGGATCACATAATAAAATATGGAGGTTCAGGATAATTGAAGCCCCTAAAGCACCAATTGTCTCATTAAATATGAAGACTCAAAAATATATTTTAGCATAGACTAGAAGTGAATTACACTATACCCACTGGCCCTCTGTCATCACACTGAAGAGACCCATCTATGCAGAGGTTTAAGAGTGTAGGTTTTGGTTCATACGTAGAAGTGATTTTACACTACAGCTGACCTTCCAATTGAATATTTTCAGAGAAACGTTTTTAACACTGAAGAACAGAATGGTACTAGATGCTTTAGTTAATGCAGTGCCATTTACATTGGCCTTAAACAGTCGTCTCTTACCGGAATGATACGACTAATTGATATGAAATTAAGCACTTCGCAACCTCTTGAAAAGAGCTATGTAAGTTATTGTCAATGAAGGTGGTTACAACTGCAGTCATGCACTTTTGTTCCTCAAACGCTCACATAGAATGTGATTGTCAATGCATGTTTTCAGCATGCCTAAGAAACAAGTTTCAGATGTTAAGTATCTTGAAATGTGAACTGAATTCTACCACCTTTTGTGTTGCAATACTAAGTAGTTCCACTTACCTGGCTTAATAAAAGCACTTTATTTAGTAAGGCATGCCCATATAATTAATATTGTTATAAAGGGTATATTGGGAAACATCTACAAAAAGATTCTAATGAATACCCATAGCTCTTTTCAGTTTCTTCATCAAATGTAAGATTCTGGTGACAGTTACAAATCATGGGGCAAAAGGCAAAGTGGTTTTTAAATGTCGCCTTAACCCCTGAAGGGCAATATACGCCCATATTACATGTTACTCATTATGTCGTTTTTATATTACATGATTTATTATTTGATTTTAATATTTTTTTACAGAGATTTAGAGCTTTGAGTACCATCTGATAAGTACTCATTGTTTGCCTGAGACTGTTCACATGTCACTGTTTTGAGAAATGTGTGTTTTTTCGTCAGGAATAATGAGTCAATATTTAAACTGTTTTATGCAACAATGTGTATTACTTTAAATCAAATTTTATAATAAAATTTCATTGTATGGAAATTAAAAACCTGCATTTAAAAAGGTGTTTTTCTTTTGTAGTACATAGACAATAGAGTTGGTTTAACAGGGTGTGTGTGTGTGTGTGTTTGTGTATATATGTATATCTATATATATATATATATATATATATATATATATATATATATATATATAACAACAAATTGCAGTGCGGGACAGTGTAACATGGCGTTAGGTTAAGCATGTAGTGGCCTTTTTTTCTATCCAAGGGTATTGTTATATATTAATTTAGTAATGTTTGCTTATTTATATTATGATGTTTTCCAGCAGTTAGCTGAACATATGTTGGTAATTAAACTAATTTTACCCTTTTTACCTCTGTGTGTTTTCCTCACTCTTGCCCTGATGACGTGGCCCTTGTTTTATGATATGCTCAAAACAAGAAGGTATGTTGATGCAGCCGAAATACTACTTATTTTCTCATAATGTTGGCTGCTGCTAATTTAGATTTTAATTGTTCCCAGTTGTTTTTTTTTAATGAAATTGCATTATCATGGTTAACTAAATTGCTCAAACGTCCCACGTGTTATTTTCATTGTAATGTTATTTTAGAATTATCAGTCTAAGTTTTCAATTGCTCCATAGAAAATGAAGAATAGTTTGTGAAACAAAATGCCTTGTAGCTGTACACATTTCTGTTTTGTTGCTAAGATTTCTCGGATGTATGTTAGATGGTTCAACAGGGAGTGTAAAAAGTCCTTAGTTGAAGAGCCACATGCAAAAGGTATTGTGCATCACAATCTTATCTGAGCAGTTTGCTTGTGTACGCACACCTTTCAATATTGGTTCTGCCTCCATATCCAAGAATAGATCGAGAATAATTTGAAATAAACTTCTATTCCCAGAGGACTATAATGAAAGAAAATTGCATCACATTCCATCTTCTCTACAAACCACATTGTTTAACTTATTCATATGGTATAGATAACATTCAACACAAGTTACAATAAACAGATGTTCCAGATTATTTAGGTGGAAGCTGTTGAATAGACATTAAATATAGACACTAATGATGTCCTAAATCGTCAACATTAATGATGTCAAAAAATTATCTCCAGGCACAGAAGGACAACAAAGAGCGTCGCAAGTAAAGAACTTGATACTGCATCAATAATAATAGGCAATGTTTTAATGCAGTAAGTCATATGGTAGCATCTTAGATACCCATGTTTAATCTGTAAAGGTGGGTTTTAAGGCCTTCTGGAATGTGCACAGATTAGGGTTCTTGAAATTTTCTCTGTTTGTTGGTTCCATTTTATTGGAGCTTAGCAGGAGAATGCCCACTTCAACATCTTAGTTATTGTAGATATTAGGATCACGAGTAGCAGAGTATATGTGTCTCTAGAATTTCTCACATCCTCTGGTACATAGCTTGTTAGGTGTGGCATAGATCAATTGATAGCCACAAGTGTCATAACACTCCCAATTCTCTTGGCATATGCTTCTTCAAACTGTTTAGTCCTTAACTTTTTTGTCCACCACCCCTGAAGTGTTGGAACCGGCTATGTCCCCCATTTTTGCAGTATCAATGAGCTATCCATCGTTAAAGTGATTGAGATACAATGTCTGTATTTATGTATCTTACGAGTCTCCTTAGATTTCCCAAATAATACTACACTTGCCTCTACTTCTACACTTGACTGCACAACTTTATTTATAAATGCACATAGTTCCTCCCAGAACTGAGAGAGTTTTGGACATGTATAAAGCTAATCTCCCCCCCCCCCCCCTTCTTCCGATGACATCGAAAGCACTGTTCCGGAACTGAAAGGAGCATTTTATGGAGAGCGTCAGGAGTATAAAATGCCATCCACCGGGACAAAAAGGATATCCCTTTATAGTTTGCTGCCCCAAGATATTTATTCCCAAACCCAGCAATTAACTGCCAATCTCCTTCTGACAGCCTACACTGTGTTCTTTTAAAAACAAATCCCACAAGCCTACAAGGCAGGGTGGATGGTATTCAAAGTAGGAGATGTAAAAATTTAAGGTTAGCATGTCTTTATAGTGACTAGCACCTATAAGCTATTTGTGGTATCTGTGGTAGGCTTAGCTGTCCTGTGTAGCAAACCAGAATACAGATCCAAATACAAATGCTATACCTCAGGAATGGGACTAGTTAGAAAATGAAACAACTATTTTTTCTTAATAGTTATTAAAAATCCAACTCCACAATTGAACAGGTTTTTAATAAGTATTAAGTAAAAATAACTTTTAGAGAATAACCTTTTCTCTACCTGAAGTTCTGAAGGCTAAATTTGAATTTCCTCTCACTTGAGACAGCCACTAATTAGTATTTGAAGCGGTGTGAAAACTGCTTCCAGAGGAGAGAAAAAACGCCTGCGTTTGGGGAGAAGGTGCTGTTCCCTTGACAGGATGACTAGCAGGGTTGGACAAAGGGAGACATCTCCTGTCTCAGGCAGATGTTACCTAACACCATCTTTGTCTCTTCAGCCAGTAAGACTCCAATTACAGTGGGCCTTGTTTTGACATTATAGTCTTAAATCTTGCTGGAGTGTACGATTGTGCTTGACAGGTCAGTGAAGGTATACATATATCACTGGGGGCGCACATGAAAAGTTGTTAGTCAACATACCAAATTAATTCTTGTGTATTTACGGTCTGGTTTCTGGAAGACCCTGTTTTGTTCTACCAGTCCTCTCTCTCTGGGTTTATTATGGGTACAGTGACAGCCCTAAACAGAACTTTAATGTTCTATGTTTTAAGACATTAGGATTACCGTAGTACATTCCTCAGACATACCCCTGCGCCCTATTTTAGTGTGGCCGAAGTCTTTCCCACTTTTGAAAATGCCCAAAGTGGGTATGATTTACCCCAGGAAAATTTACCCTATTTGTGAGGGCATACCTAAGAGTCATTGCCACCAGCTCATGCCAGACATTAATGTGACCTCTCCAGGCACCCACTCAACAGTTCTGGGCCTGTGTAAGATCAGAACAGGTCTGAACCTGCTGTCTGGGACCTGAGAAGAGCATATAAGCTAGGACCTGCTCTTCCTGGTGTACCCAGGACAAAGATAGACCCCAAGGGTCATAAGGCTGATCTCCTAGTAAAGCTACAGGGACTCAATGGTTGGAAACCGTCACCAGGATGAACCTGGTTACTGTTTCCGACCTACGCTCCATCTCAGTTAGCATTAAATTGTGCCTAGGGGCCCGGTCTACCCCTACCATTGACTGTCCGCGGCTTTCTATGCTCTTGGCCCTAAACCTACATATCTCTGGTTTCCCTTATTGGATGTTGGGCATTTTGGTGTCTGTTTTTTAATTTTCTTTTTTTAAATACATTTTACTCTATTTTTCTAATTCAGTTTGGGATTTTTATTGTTTTCCATTTTGACTTTATTAGTGTTTTGGTACTGAATACGTTATTTTCATGTAGCCCTAATTTAAGACTGTCTTTTTCTGTGCCATAGCTAGCAGGGGTTGAGCTCCGATTAATTTAGTGACTTTGAGGGTTGTGATTATTACTTGAGGTGGGTAGTCCCCAAACCCAAATAATTTAATTTCTTACAGTAGTGATTTAGCCCACATTATGATGATGACGTATACATAGGCTTTTTAAATTCCAGTGGGCTTCATACGTCTGCTGATAAGGGTTTATTACCCACCACTTGGCACCCAATGAAGGAGAGTGCTTTATTTGCTGTAGTGATTAGACGTGCAACTGAGGATCTAAGCCTACAGCTGTCTTCTGCTGAACTCAAGAGAATTGTCCTTACAGAGATTTTACTCCCAGGACCAGCTTCATATGAGCTCTTATTTCTATTTAATGAAGCCCTGACTGACATCCTTATGGGCACTAAGGCTGTGTTACTCTTGCTCACCAGTGAAGAGGCCAGATGCCACAGGCCGGTGCCTGGCCGCTCTGATTTTCTTACACAGCATCCTACTCCAAGAGTTTTGTGGTCCAGGCTTTCACCAGCAAAGTAAATCCTAGTTCTGTCCCATGACTCCTCCAGACAATGTGTCAAAAAGGATTGAGACATCGAGGGAACCAAATGTTTCCTTTAACCAGCTTGGCTTTGAGGATGGTCGGTGTGGTCTGCCTGTTAGGCTATTCTGAAAATGCCCTCTGGTGCACAGCCAGCAGGATCTTGATGGCAGTATAAGAAGAGTTTCAGGCCTGACCTCTTTGGCTCAAACCACTCAAAAGACAGCCAGTATTCAGACAGGTATATAACCATGGATGGCCTTGATGCAACTGACTGCTTTGGGGTGAGATATGGGCAGTAATGTGGTTCTTCGAGGCCATGTGTTAACGCAATCCACTGGCTTTTCTGGACATGTGCAGGCATTTTTTTAAAGATAGGATTTTTTGTGGGTCCCCCTTATTTCGAGTAAAATGTTGATACTGCCCTTGAATGATTTAATGAAAGAGCAATAGTGCGTTCCTTGGGTCTACTAGTCCGTTTCCTCATCAGTTTCAATCTACCGGAGGCTACTCCAGTGGGCTGATGTATTTGACAGCACCAGGCCCCCTCCACCACCTTAACATCCATTCCAGTTCTTCTGTGACTGGAGACTGTTACTCTTTCTATTTCCTTATATGGCATGGTATTCGTCTTTATTTAAATCTTTACACTCTGATTGCCATCCTGTGGCATAACAAATCTAAAATGCTCACACTGACCCAAGTTCTGTCTGCCCTGGATCTGGCCAACTGCATAGTTGCCTTGGATATGCAGAACGTGTACTTTCATCTGCCTGACCTGAAGTCCCAAAGGCATTACCTGTGGTTAAAGGTCTTACACGAGCATGTTTAGTATACCTTATTACTCTTCTCCTCTTCAGCCTTACCAGCGCATTTCGGGTTTTCACGTAACTGATGGCAATGGTTGCTGCACATCTTCTGAGGTTGTGGATATCAGTTATCTCTAAGATTCAACAACGGGCTTATCTTCCCAAGGCAAGAAGGCAGGTTCTCTCAATTAGTAGAGAATGCCTGGGCCAGGATCATGGGGACAGTCAACAAGACTCTCATGTTGCCCTCACACATCCCCCTAGAGGATGTCATGCTTCATCATAGGGTAGTGCTCCTCGTTGGGCCGATGCTGCAATGTGCTATGGGTCCCCCCCCCAAAGGGTCACTTTGGCGGACATCTTTTGAGAGGCTACCGTATAATGAGTGCAAGTGAAGTGATCAGTGTTGTGGAGTAGTGATGTGTGATTGTAAGTTAAAACTGATAAGGGAGATTCTGCACAATACTTTAATGAGGGGATACCCTTCCAGAGATAAAAACCCTTGGCAGTTGAGTGCTGCCTTGAGGGTTTGAAAGGAACCCTGAAAATCAGTGTGTCGCGACTAGATAGGGAAAGTATCCTATAGTAGTGGGAAAGGGAACTATCTTTGGTCACTCCCTCCATGGTGTGTCAACTTGTTTCGTGCCTGGGATGGTCATAAGGATCCGTGGCACTTCGACAAAAATATATGGGGAAAAAACTACCCCACACTAAGTTGGTACCCCTAGGTGCTACCTACTGTGTGTGCGGTTAAAGATCCAACCTAAGTGTAAGAAATTTAAGGCCACATCGGGTGGCGCAGAGGTGCCACGCTGAGGCGTGCCGGGAATTAGTGCAGACTGCATGTTTGCACCTACCCTGACAGTCTCCACACCCTCAGTTTTTTCTACCTCAACAACTTGCTGTTGATGGCCGGCTCGCCACAGTCAGTCACAGACCACCTCCAGAGATGGTTGAACCTTGTAGTGATTTTTGATCAATGAGCCGAAGTCTCACCTAATTCCTGAGCATATGCTTCCTTTTATAGGAGCTGTTCTAGATGTGGTGAAGTTCAGGGCCTTTCCTCCTTCAAAACAAATCCAGGACATTTGGGCTAAGATTCCAATGTTTCAGTTTTAGTCTTGGATCTCGGTGAGAGCAGCTCTGACGCTTCTTGGCCTACTGGTCTCATGCATCCTGCCTGTCCAGTTTGCCAGGTGGCATATGCGGGCTCCACTGTGGGACCTAAAGTCTCTGTGGGCCCGGCACCAAGGAAACCTGTTAATGTAATCCAGGTTTAGACAAGACTGCACAGGATCTGCAGTGGGGGAGCCGCTCACCCGCAAAATCATCAGCGGTAGACCCATGTCCCTTCTCCATCTAGAACTGACAATAATGAGGTATGCTTCCCTGCTGTGCTGGAAGGTTACCTGGGAGGCATGGCTATCCGGGTGCTCTGGTGTCCTTCATAAACTCCACTTCACATAAACCTGTTGGAGCTGCTGGCTATCCACCAGGTGTTGATGGCCTTTTTGCCACCCATCATGGGAAGGCCAGTGCAGGTTCTCATGGACACCACTGCCGTGTTGTACTGTAACATGCAGAGGGGAGTGGGGTGCTGGTTCCTGTGCCACGAAGCTCTGAGCCTCTGGAGTTGTCACAGCTCCCCCAGGTCAGGAAGAGCCATCTGTGGCAGAGGAGCTACAAAGGCCTTGCCGCCTTTATAACGCGACCCCCAGCCTCTCCTGAGCAGGCCCCCTTCCTGTCTGTCCTTCAATTCGGCAGGAAGACAGGTGACAACAATTAGAACAGCCCAGAAGGTGTGCCCACCCCTGCCAACCCCACCCCTTAGGTGGGGGAGGCGAGGTGAAGCCCACTCTTCAGTGCATGTAATCTTGCAGCTGGCAGGCACTCTCCAATCAGTGTTAGGTATTGTGCCCACTCCCCCACATGGGGTGAGCACACCAAGGTTGTAGTCAGCCTAAGGTCAGTAGCCCATTGGTTACTGACCTAGAGACCCCTAAAACTCCCCCTTAATACAGTATTTAGGGGGCAGCCCTGAACCCAGAAGGCAGATTCCCACAACCTACGAAGGATGAAAGAAAACACCCATCAGAGAATACTGCAGAAAAGAACTGACTTGGTCTCAGCTCTACCGGCCCGGCTGCAATTTACAGAGATCCAGCACCAAAAATCGCCTTGTACTGCAGCCAGCGATCTCCAGACTCCTCGGAGGACTGACTGCCTTCAATAAAAACTAGATCTCCTGTCAGCAGCTTTGTTCAAAAGAAACACCAAAGAAAGACTCCGAGCATGCTGAGGACAAAGAGTGCCCCCCCCACCCCCCTCCCGGTCCCAGCGATGTCCCCCAGCGCTCTAGTGTCTGATTGCACTGTGGGTTGACCCCTCCAGGACACCCCGATGTCGCCTGCAGCCTTTGCACAGAGGATACACCCCCTCCTACCCTACCCAGAATGGCAAGTGACCCTGTAAGGTGAAATCCGACCGAAAAAGGCACCCCTGCATCTTCCTGCCCTGCGCCTTGGAAAGGAGGACCTGAGGTGCACCCACGTCCCGATCCCTCCTACTTACCTGCCCAGCTGTTGGTTCCTCCCGGAAGACATCTTGGAC
The DNA here is from genome assembly GCF_964261635.1 of Lissotriton helveticus. Classification (NCBI taxonomy): domain Eukaryota; kingdom Metazoa; phylum Chordata; class Amphibia; order Caudata; family Salamandridae; genus Lissotriton; species Lissotriton helveticus. The sequence continues at coordinate 598,618,286 of NC_136071.1, read as the reverse complement.
TGAGCCTGCAGCCAAAACCCCAAACCGGCAACTCTTATTGAAAACAACAGGGCACCCGATGCCAAATCAGCACTCTGCACCTGCCCCCCCCGTGCAGCTGTAGGTGCACCTTGTGTGCTAAATCGGATCCCCCTTTGCCCTGAGCTTAAGTCCAGGAGCTTTGCTCCCACAACCTTGTGGCCTGCTCATGAGCGCCACCAACCAGAGGCCCCCTATCACCCATTGAATAACATTGGGCCTCAGCACTCTACACCCAGCCACCCTAGTGCCGCTGAGAGTGCTTTGAGAGTGCATCCTTGACCCTGGGGGAACCCTGGTTCTAGCCTCAGAAACTCAGTTTCCAAGACTGATTACTCACCTTTAAATTGATAACCTGATTTTCTCCCTTAGGACTGCATTGACTGTTTTTCTGTGGAAAAAGTTCTAATTGTGGAGTTGAGAATTGTATGAAAACCTAAGAAATTGTGTTCTGAGGAAAACTGACTTACCTTTTATCCAGGAAATGTCCCAGTGTGATATCTAGGCTTATCACATCGAGTAGAAAAAGTTAGCCTGAACAGTAGTCCAAAAGTAATTACAACTGTATTTGCAAATTTTTATAAACCTGTTAGAAAAGTCATTATTCATCCAGCTTGCTTTTTACCAATGTCTTGAAAAGTACAATCCTATTTACCTGTACCAAGTCCTACTTGATTCTATAAATAAAATACAACAAAGAAATATTAGTATACAAACAAATTGGTCTGAGTTCAGTCTTTGAGTGTGTTACACCATTTCAAGCCTGAGTTTACAATAAATGCTTAACACTACCCTGTGATAAAGCCTTACCGCTCGCCCTCACTACCACAAATAGAGAGTAAGGTATTGTCTACTTTTACCTCTGCCTACCTTTGGGGATCCCCTGGACTTTGTGCACACTATACCTTACTTTGGTATAGTATATGCAAAGCCAGCTTCCTACACCCACCTGCTGGGATTTTTAAACGCATTGGCGGATGACCTGAACCAGTGACACCTGGCGGATCACAGTTGGAGGTTGTATCCTGAGGTAGTACAGGACATCGTCCGAAAGTGTGGAGAGCTGTGGCCGGAATTTTTACCATCGAGAATGTGGAGACACAAAACATCTGTATGTTGAAGTTCTCCAGAAGGCTCTCTACGAGACACTTTCAGGCTAGATTGGAGGACAGGACTCCTGTATGATTTTCTGCTTCTCCTGCCGAGAGTTCTGAAGAAGCTAAGAAACAACTGGGCAAAAATCATCATAATGACTCTGGGTGGAGCCAGGAGAGCCTGGAACCCGGTATATCTGCCCATGAGCATCTGTTTCCCCATCAGGCTACCGCTTCAGGAGAATCTTCTGTTGCAGCAGAGCAGGGTTCTGCACGCAAACCTGTTCATTCTACATGTCCATGCCTAGTGACCGAGTTGTGACAATTGACTGTTTGATCTACCTGCTGAGGTTGTGAATGTCATTCTTGTGGTCAGGCCTCAAGTCTATGAACCATGAGTATTGAGACAGATTTGTGGTCTGTTGTTAGGCCTGCAATACAGACCCCTTATAAGCCAAAAAGTTGGATATTTTACTTCACCTTTGGCCCTTCTTGGTCTTGCACTGGACACCATTACAAGTGACTTGTAATCCCTTTTGACCTTTTCATGTTTGGTGGATCTGCTGTCCTTATTTATATCACCTGTTGTAATGTGGTTTATTAAAAGTTTGACCGGTTTCCTCCAGATCAGTTTGAGATTACACTGTGGCATTTTAACTTGGTCCTAACATTCCCCATTTCTACCCCCCTTCTAACCTATGTGCAACTGCTCATTGCGTCTTACATTCAAAACGATATTCTCTATGGCGATCACTTCAGCTTGTCGCGTGTGTGAATTCCAAGGTCTCAGTGCACCACTTTTGTCCACACGCAAACCGGTGTTGAGGACCAGAGCAGCCTTTTTGCCTAAAGTCGTGACACTGCTTCACGTTCGGCAATCCATCATCCTTAAGCTTTTACATTAATCGCACCAAAGACCCGCTAGTCGACAATCTCTTTTTTGTGGGTTTCTTTGAGGCTAAAAAAAGGTTAGGCAGTGCAGAGGACTCTGTCACGGTGGTTAGTCTTTTGCATTAAGAATTGCTACGCATTGTCCAGAAATCAGCATCTGAGGAGGCCATTCCACCAGGACCAAGGCTGACACCAATGAGTTGTCATGCAGAGTGCCTTCTAGACATCTGCTAGGCTGCAACTTGAGTGTCAGTGAACATGTTCATAAAGCATTACTGCTTTGAAACCAGGTCTGACAGGAAGGTCATTTTGTATGTTTCATCCTGCAAGACTTGCAGGTCTGAGCCCACTCCAAGGACCACCAATATGGGAGTAGCTTTTTTGGTATCTATACTAAAGATGAGAAGTCTGCTGTTAGAAATATCCACTGTTTTACTTGCCTTCAGTAGCGCTCTTTTTGGTGGATACTCTTATCTAACCACAGAATCCTCACTGCCCTTTCACCTTCTTTTACTGTGAAGTGGTCTGTTTTTACCACCATAAAAGGTCTCAAATTATAGATCTCAATACTGGTATTTCCAATTGTTTCTGCTTCTTGTAGAAGGGTGCGGAAGGAGTCGAACAAGAATCTCCTTTTGCGCACAGTGGTAGCACTTATATGTGGCTCCACTTCATCACTTCCAGGGCAGAATGAGGCCAACGCAGTGCCACAAGATATCACTTAGCAGTGTGCACAAGAACTGTTGTGAAATCTACCAGATTCTGTCCAGCACCTAGGGAATATTCTAAAGGTGAGAAATCTGTGGGTACAGTATCCCGCAGAAAGTTCATTACTATAATTATTTCATTTGTTAATTTATTTTATTTCATGGGTTGTTGTTTTTTCTTTTCTTTTTGCATTATGACCGCATTCCTACTTACTACATTTACACTTTTAATGCTTGTTACATATGTTTGCAATGTAAGTCATTGCAATGATGTCAGTTCCTGTTTTTCTAAACCCTATCGTTGTCTAGAGGTGTGGCTCAGTTCTTTCCAAACTAAATAACATTGAAAACAGCTAGGATAAATGCCTCCTGGAGTTTTCAGGTCAAGCCCTGCCATAAGAGATGCGAGTGAATGTCTATCTGACCCATACAGCATTTGCATGTGGTATCTCGAATATAACCTTTAGGTCACAGCCTACCATTCATGTTCCCTGATGCACTCAAAAGGCCATGAACGGGTATGCCCAGACCTGGGTCCTGGGCTCACTGTGCCACTACAATCAAGCTATCCTGGCTGAAGAGGAGTGAAACCCCGAAACCGGTCCTAGGATGCTTGTTTCCGGTCCAGAGAGGACCTGGCTTAGCAGTTCGGGCTGGACTGTTCCCATGAGGCACAGGGTCAAGACGGATTTGCATATGGCCTGGTCTAAACCGGGGTGGCATGGTGAGCAAAAGAATGATGGATTTAACCAAGATCTCTTGGCTGGGGTGGAATGTTTTGATTTGCTCTGCATTCCGTCCATCAATTGTGTGTCTTTTGAAATAAACCAGTTGAAGCACACACCTCCTCCTTCAGGCAAGTCTCCTTTGGAAAGGCAACCTCCCTAAAGGTCTTTGTACTGCGTGTCATATGAATGAGAAATCCTCTTCTTCCTCCAAGAAATGATCCAGTTCTTGAGATTGTTGGAGTCCTTGTACCATTCATTCCCTAATGTCTGGCTCTTACTCCTCCTCTGAGCCAATTCCAACTCTGCAGAGGATTCAGCTTCAATTCTACATTTCATCTACCAAGCCCTAGGTGGCCTTTGCCTTTAGTCAGGCCATATTGAGCCTCTTTAGGACAATCTTAAAATGGCAAGTGGTTTTTCCTTTAAAAAGGATGGGTCCTCCCTCTAGCTCTTAAGAGTAGCCAAGCCATGGCCTGCTTACGGGACCTAAATCCCTCACCTTCACAGCAGTTCCATCAGTAATACAGGAAGTTTAGGGGCTAATTTAGAATTCAACCACCAAGGCAGAAACCTAGAGTTGTCCGGACATCTCAGCTAGTATACATTTTCTTTTTGTGGCAAAGGTCTATCTAAAGGTCACCATCACCAAAAGCACTAGCAGATCCAGTGCCCTCTTCTGAATCTGTTGCTTCAAAACATTTGATTGCCCCACACCCCCAACATCCTGTTATATCACACAGGATGAAGACCATCCTGGATTCTACACCTTCAGAATTTGATTATTCATCAGAACAATTTCAAGACATGTAATATGTGAGAAAGTGCCCTCTTTCTGCATGGTTGCCCCCACTTTATGCTGGACTGCTGATGTGCTGTGGCTGTGTGTGCCCTGGGCTCCTGCCAATCAGGTACCCAGAGCCTATGTTCTTTCCCTAGAACTGCATTGAAAACAAAACCCAATTGGCATCTCTGGCCGCAGGTCAGCCCCTGGTAAATGGTACTACAGGTACCCAGGGCACTGTGACCAGGGAAAACCTCTACGGGCTGCAGCACTTATTGAGCCACCCTTAGAGGCCCTGTAGCATTATACTCACACACTGCCTTGCAGGCTGCGTGTTTTTGTGCAGAACAAAATGAAGAGTCGACATGGCACATATCAATTTGTGCCATGCCCACAACACACTGCCCTGGCATAGATCAGTCACCCCTCTAGCTGAGTGCACTATACCAGTAATGAGGGTCCAGGTTCATGAACCCTGTACCCTGCAGTGTCTAAGTCCATTCTTAGACATTGTAAGTGTAGTGCTGCCAGTAAGAGTATATGGTGCTGGGAGTCTGTCATTATGAACTCCACAGCACCATAATGACTACACTGAAAACTGAGAAGTTTGGTATCAAACTTCTCAGCACATTAAACCCATACTGATGCCAGTGTGGGATTAAATTAAAAAATGCACACACAGGGCATCTTAGAGATGCCCCCTGAAAAACAACCTAACAGTGTCCTGGCTAGGTGGCTGCTCTTGGGGGCCTGAAACAATGTACATCCTGGGACGAGGTGCCAAGCCTCCTCCCCCAGGATAGGCAGGGTCCACGAAGGGGAAGCTTTAAAGGCTTGACACCTTTGTGAGCTTCCCCAGGCCACTTGCTGTTTTCAGCAACTGGTCCCCACTGGTTCTGACCCACACTTTGGGCGGAAGAACCAGCGGGAAAAACAAGTGAGGAAGAGAGGTGTGCCCACCTATGCCAACTCCACCCCTCAGGTGGGGGAGGCAAGGTGAAGCACAACTCTGTCTCCACTATCTTGCAGATGAGGGACCCAACCAACCAGGGAAAGGCTTGTGCCCCCCTCCCACTGGAGGTTGGCATAATAGGGAGTGTCCTCACTCCAGGGAAGTGACCCATTGGTCCCAACCTTTTACCTACCTGTAACACCCCTAAATCTAGTATTTAGGGGCACCCCTGATCCTTACTTCCTCAGACCAGAAACCAGAAGAAGAAAAGAAAGACCGATCAGCCGTGCCGAAACTAACAAAAGGAGGACGCCCACTGACTTGGCCCCAGCCCTACCGGCCTGTCCCCACCTCGAACCTGCTCCGGCGAAATCCCAGTGTGTCCTGCAGCCAGCAACCTCAAGAAACCCGGAGGACCTGCCTGTCTTCAGTCCCAAAGACTCCGACTCCTGTGAAAACAGGATTTGTTCAACAGCCTCCATCTCTGCAAGCATCCGCAGGTCTGCACCACTCTGCATCCGACGCCCACGGCCCAGGTATGAGTGGCCCAACACCAAGTGGAGGTCTCCACAGCGATACTGACCCGAGATCCAGTGACCCCTGACCACCCCAAAGCCTCCAGGCGACACCTGCAGCCTCAAATCAGATGGACCCCCCCCAATCGCGATCAGGAGCTGGTAAGAAGATCAGACCCTAAAAGGCAACACTGCACCCAACGCCCCACGGCCTTGGGTGGCCCAACCGACTGTGTCTAACCAACCCCCAAGATCCCAACTTACTCTCCAAGTGGTGGTCGCACCCAGAAGACCTTCGTCCCAGTGCCTGCAGTGCTTTTGCAAACCAGAGATTCCCCATTGAAATCTATAGGGCTCCAGACGCCAAAACAGCACTCTGCACCCACCGCCCCATTGCCACTGAGGGTGCATCTTTGGTGCTGGCCTAAACCCCCATTTACCCAGAGCTTAAGTCCAGGAGCTTTGCACCCACAAGCCAGTGGCCAGCTCGTCTGCAGCCCCCAACCGGAGGTCCCCTATCCCCCAATGGATTGGCCTCAGCACTCTGCACCCAGCTGCCGTAGTGCCGCTGAGGGTGTAACAGGAGAGCATCCTTGACCCTGGGGGACCCCTGAGTCTAACCCCAGATTAACAACTCCCACAACAAAGTACTTACCTTTGAACCGATAACACAAGTGTGGAGTTGGAAAATCTAAGAAATCCTTTTACAACTGTACTAAATAACAAAAACATATAACAAGAACACTTTACTTACCTGTTTACAGGAGATGACCCAGCGTAGTATCCAGGAATACTACACTGTGTAAGAAAGGTAATCTGAAAGTAATGTACTGTTCATTTAACTAAAAAGCCCATTCAAAGTATATGTACTGTATTTCCAAAGTATTGCATTTCTCAGTAACAGTACTGCAAATCAAAACAAAGTGCAAATACAATATCTGAAAGAAACACATAGTGATAGATTCCTTACCTTAATTTTACCCCCAGGCGTCAGACTGGATCCAGAAAGTTTTCGTTAGAAGTACCCCTGCGCGTTGGAAGGTGGTGTTGTGTGGCTCTGCGTCCGTCGTTGGCATTTAGGTCGCCGAGATGACATCATGGCAGCTACTTAGACGCCGCCCTTGCGCACTGACGTCAATTCTTTCTTTTTCCGCGCCAGCAAGCGCAGATCCGGAGAGAGCGGTACCCCCAGTCATCAGTGGAGAGACGGACTGAGAGGGGTGAAGCTCAGACCGTCTCCACTAGCCCAGCACAGGCAAAATGTACGGCTATATACTTTAACGCGAGATCTATCCCAAGACACGCTCTGGAGATATGGAGCCTTCTTGACTCTGAAAAGCCTGATCTGTGCTTCATATCTGAGACATGGCTACATGAGCATGCTATTCCCGACCTTCATGTAGCCTTCCCTCAGCAGTACGCTATAGTTAGGTCTGATAGAATAGGGGGAAGGGGTGGAGGAGTATTGATAGCAGCAAAGGAGAGTATGAATGTTCATATTATAGAAAGCCTCGTGGTTAATGAGTCAGAGATCATAGTTTTTAGAGTGAATGGTCTGGGAAAAGAAGTGTGGAAAGGGGTATTGATATATCGACCCCCGGGGAATAAATGAGATTTTGCCAATACCTTATTAGAAACTATAGACCCTCATGTATCGACTGCGGACAGTTTTTTGTTACTGGGTGATTTTAATTATCACGCTGATGACCAGTCAAATGTAGAGACAGAAAAACTAATCTCTTCTATGAGTACCCTCAATCTGATTCAAAAGATTACAGGTCCCACCCACCAAGCTGGCCACACGCTGGATCTCCTATTTACTAATTCTCCTAATATCTCGACGGTCCCCCCTATTCCATTATTGTGGACTGACCATTACTTGGTGAAATTCGCTATAAATAACTGTATACTCGAAACGACTAGTAATAAAAACAAAGAGGCATGCAGAAACATGAAAAAGATCACTCTTGCTGCCTTTTCTGATAATTTTGAGATAGATCAAATAGACCTGAAGGCAAATGTCAATCTAGCAGCTATGCATCTGGAGTCAGCCGTTGGCAAGGCACTGGACAAGATCGCCCCTTTACGAACGGTCAATTGCAGGGAGAAATTTTCACCCTGATTTACAGACCAATTAAAAGATCTTAAAACCTTGACTAGAAATGCTGAGAAAACCTGGCGGAAAAGTAAAAATTTAAATGACCGTAAAACTTATCAAACCCTACACACTAAATATATGAGGGAAATAAGAACAGTAAAGAGAACGCACTTAGCTGAACGGATAATCAAAGCTGAGAACTCTTCTAAGGAGCTTCATCATATCTTAAAGGAATTTATTTCCTTTAAAAGCCCACAATTAACACCAAGCACTGCAGAATGGACGGAAGAGATCTCTAAATTCCTAGATGATAAAATTACAAACCTATAACTCTTTTGAATTGGACACTGCATCCATTCAGTATCTTGAACAGGACCTATATATAAATGAATCTTTATATATAAACAATTCTCCTTCGTGGTGGGCCACTTTTGAATTGTTTGACAATGAAAAAACCATCCTAGTAGGACGGAAAATTAAATCAGGCTCCCCCAATGATCAATTAACTTCCAAACTATTTGCCATCCTTGCCCCAGCGCTAGTGGATTGTCTTTCTGGCCTTTTAAATAAATCCCTGAAAGAAGCGGAGGTTCCAAAAATTTGGAAGGCGGCTAGAGTTAAACCTATATTTAAAAAAACCTGGCGCAGATGCAAATGCTTTTATAAACTATCGTCCCATACTCAGGGAAAGTGTTGGAAGCATTTGTAAATGAACAACTGGTTTACTACTTGGAGACGAATGACCTACTCGATCCATCACAGTCCGGTTTCCGCGCTGCCCACAGCACGGAAACAGCACTGATCGAGGTTGCTGACAACATTAGGCTTGCCTTGGACAAACGTCAATCTTCTATTCTTGTCCTTTTAGATCTGTCGGCCGCCTTTGACACCATCTCCCACCAGATCTTGATTAGAAGGCTGTGGGAGTGTGGTGTCAGAGGTCAGGTTTTAAGATGGTTTGTCAGCTATTTGACGAGCCGGACGACTACAGTACAAGTAGATAAAACCTTGGCCAGTACCCGGCCCGTCATAAGAGGTGTGCCTCAGGGCTCTATTTTGAGCCCCTCGCTTTTTAATGTTTACATGGCCCCCCTGGCCAAAGTGATCAGGGCATGCGGTTTTGACGTGCTGTCATACGCGGATGATACGCAAATACTGGTCACACTTGGCCCTGACGCTAACGAGACAAAAAGGCGTTTTAGAAATTGTATGGTAGAGGTAAAAAACTGGATGGGCCAAAACCACCTTCAGCTTAATGGCACTAAATCTGAGGTTATGTTATTTGGGAGAGCAAGTGAGTACTGGACCCAGGACTGGTGGCCTTCGGAACTGTGGGAGTGTCCTGTCCCAAAGGAATCAGTCCGCAATTTAGGGTTCCACATGGACAACAAGTTATCCATGAGGGACCAAGTTAACCATACTGTGGGCACCTGCTTCAGAATTATGCGGAGTCTACGCAGGGTCTTTAAATGGATACCGGCTGAAGCACGTAAAATTCTGGTTCAGGGCCTGATTGTAAATAGACTAGACTATGGCAATTCACTTCTCCTTGCCATAAACGAGTGCCATATCAGGAAACTGCAGGTTTTACAAAACACGGCGCTCGTCTGATCTTAGGCCTACCTAGAAGATCCCCCTCATTGCCGCGTTTGAAAATCTTACATTGGCTCCCTGTAAAAAAAAGAACTATTTTCAAGACCCTATGTCTGGTTCACAAATACCTGTACGGATGGGGACCAAAATACTGGACCCAAAAACTTACATGGTATATGCCTGGCAGACAGCTGAGATCGAGCAGTAAGTTACTGCTCACGCCTCTCAGAGTTCAAACGGCCAGAAACGATGGTCGTGCCTTTTCTTTTATGGCACCATCCCTCTGGAACAAACTACCTCTGAGCCTTCGTACTATCGTAGAACATATGAACTTTAAAAAAAAATTGAAAACCTGGCTTTTCTGCTAGATCTATTCTTAGCTCATCTCCTTTTCAGGACTGTCTGCATGCGCCATGAGACTCCCTTGGACGTGATATGTGCGCAATACAAATGTCCAGACTAGACTAGACTAGACTTTTTGACTGAGTTTTTTCAAAGGCCTTTTTCCTCTTCTTTTCGAGTCGATCGACTCCTGGTTCCATAGGGATGCCCGGTTTCAAGTCCTGTTATCGAATGATATCGTTAACGGACCCGCACCGCGTGTGTCTCTCTTGCCTGGGGCGTGACCACGACCCCAAGTCGTGCCCCGACTGCCGGGTCATGGCGCCGAAGACTTTGCCAGAGTTGTCCCGAAAGTTGCTTGAAGTCTGGCAAGTCTGCTCCGTGCTGCTCAATGTCCCGGTCCCGTGGGAGGTCGAGGGACCGGTCGCGGAGCCATCACCATCGTTCTGCGGGATTGAAGTCTTCGCACTTGGGGTCAGGTAAGGCGAAATCTCACAAGAAGTCGAAGAAGGGTCATCGCGCACTGACTTTCCGTTGTGCAACGTGGCTGAGGGTGCGGGTGGTTCCTCCCCCGCAGCTCCGGCAGAGCCTACTGTGTCGCCGTTGGCCTACCTGCCCTTCCAGGGTCCGTCTGCGACTCCGGCCCAGCTGCAGGACTTTCTCTCAGCCATGGCCTGCCTCTTTGGGCCATCGGGGTGCGCCTTCCGGCCCCACGGGCCTGACTGGGGGTCCTCGCCCTTCACTGTTAGCTTATTTGGTCCCGGCATCTGTCGGCTCAGGCCCCAGCGCCACAGGGCCCTCAAGGATCTAGGCCTGGATCCTGGTCGACGCTGGTTGACCTAGTGACACCTCCACTGACGTCGACCCCACCGGCACCACTCCTGATGTCGCCCGTGCCCCCGGACGCCGACGCCCTCGGTTTCAATCCTAATGTGGACACTACACCTGAACGGCGTCGCTCGACACCGATTCTGCCGCTGATGGGGCCGTTCTAGTCCTATGTCCAGCCTCTGTATTTTCGGCTTGTCTCACTGCCTTTGGAGAAAGGGGAGTAGTGGGAGGGGTCTGAGAACCCTCTCACAGCACAATGTGAGTGTGACCCGGACTGGGTTGAGGACTTGGGGGATGCCTGCAGTCTTGACACCACTCCTGACCTTGGCATGCTATCGCCACCTACCGTGGCTTCGGAGGAGGGTGCAAGCTATGCAGTGGTGTTGCATAGGGCGGCGGAGGCTCTCCTCCTTGAACTCCCTACAGTGGCCGTCAGGACTATCCTCCTGACAGAAGTGCTTCAGCCGGCGGCCACCTCTGTGGACCCACTGCTGCCCTTTAATGATGCACTTTTGGACGTTCTTTTGGGCACCTAGTCCAGGCCCAACATAGGGGCTCCTGTGGATAGGAACGTGGCCCGACACCATCGCCCGGCCCTGGGCGACCCCTTTTTCCTCTCCCAACACCCCTGAGAGCTTGATTGTCCAAGCCTCTGTCCCAAAGCGCTTTCCCTACCGCACCTCCGGATAGGGAATCCAAGAGACTGGAACAGTTTGGGAAGAATATGTTATAGGCATGTGGGCTGCTAAATTCATATCTATAGCATAGATCGCCGCCTAGTGTTGGGTCCGGATGATTGCACATTGTTGTCCTGGAAGAGTCTTCGAAGTATCACGAGATAGGTGGCTCCTCCCCTGGACTACAGTGCGCATGGGCATCGACTCCATCCCCAGATTGTTTTTTTCCGCCATTGGGTTCGGATGTGATTTCGACGTCTCCTGTTCGGAATCGTGATAGAACTTTTTAAAGGCCAAAAGGCCTTCTTTGGACCGTCGGTATTGTTCGCGTTCAGTCCCGTCTATCTTCCAGCTCGTGGAGTCGGATATCCGGGGGGTCGTGTGACTCTTCGGTGATCGGGGCCTGGTCGACGCAGCAAGACTTCGACGGGATGGAACGGAGTCCGTTCAAGAAATGTCCAGTGTGTGGATCCAAGTACCCACACATTGACGTCCATCCTGTGTGCAACAAGTGCCTGTCGCCGGACCACGACGAGGCCAACTGTATGGCCTGTTCAAGATTTCGATCGAAGAAGACGATCAAGCTTCGGCTCGTGGCGCGCCTAGAGGCCCAGCGATCGGCTCCGGCACCGGTGGACATCTTTGACGACCCCGAAGCAGACGAGCAAGTGCGTCACCTGCAGATTTCACCTACGCCGGTGGAGGTCGAGTCCGACTACGGAGCGGACGACCACGGTCAAGACATTGAGGAAATCGTCGAGAAGGTAGGGGACGACGAAGAAGCATATGGGGCCATGGAAGATAGCTCGGAGGAAGAGCTATGCCCCGTTCGTACTCTTACAAAGGCTCAGGTCACGGGATCGCCACACGGCCTTACCCAAGACCTTACACCTCACTCCACGGCCCCTCCTTCCGGCCCGGCTACGGAGACCTCCGCGGAGCCGCCATTATTGAAATCGAAACCGAAACTGAAACCCTCGGTATCGACGAAAACAAAGATGGCCGAAACGCCATCGAAACCGAAGACTTCTGCTCCACCATCGACGCCGTCGTCTTCGGGTGCCTCCAAGCCGATGAAAGCTGTCGACCGGGCAAAGGTGCCGAAGGTGGTCAAGGAGCCAAGCTCGAAGAAGGCCGTCGAGCCGGTGTCAACCCAGGCGGACAAGCCGACATCCAAGAAGGCTGTCGAGCCTACATCGGGAAAGTCTGTTGCGCCAAAGACCAAGGGGCCCATCGAGGCACAGTCGGTGAAGGGCGCAGAGCAAAGGTCTGGGGTCGTGACACCTAAAGGAAAACCTGTCGATCCGAAGCCGTCGGCATCGACGTCTGCGGCCGTGGACAGTGATCGAAGCGCACCGGTCAAGGGTGCTCCTGCGCCTCGACCAGACAAACACAAGTCATCCACGCTCGGGTCTTCCCCTGGGGGCGGGCCGAGGACATCGGTCGGGTCGACGAAACTGTCCGCTTCCTTTACGAAGCAGGTCTCGGACTCCCTCAAGCGCCTTAAGGACAAGGCTTTGGCATCGGAACCGAAGACTCCTTCCGCACCGAAGCCGGCGGACCCACCGAAAACCACCTCGGCGCCGATCCTTTACACGTTACCGCCTAAGGTGGCGCCGAAGGCCTTTGCACTGCGGTCGGTGCCCAAAGACACTGTGTCGAAGTCAACTCACCCGGCTGGGACTTTGGGTCATCGACATCCATTAGTTGAAGAACGGTCGGAGCATTTCATCAATGCCGACACCGGGAAACTCACGCTATACAAGAGGAAAATAACTTCACAGCCTTTGGAGTCGTTTACAATTCCTCTGAAACGAAAGAAGCCTGCACCAGAAACACCAGTTCTGGTTGAGCAGATTCTTCCACAGCCTAGGAGGAGTGCAACACCTTCACCCACATACTCTGATGGGGGATGAAGAGGAGCAGGATGAGGAGTACAATTTTCCTGCACATACAGAGCCTGATGAGCAGCAGGACTCATGGATGGACACAGGTAATCAAGGGGACCAGTAAACGGTCCAGGATCCTCAGGTTTATAACGTCAAGCCGTCTCCCACTGAAGATTCTGCGGCATTTAATGCCTTGATTGAACGGGCAGCTACAAACCATAAAGTGGAAATGCATGCTGACCCCGTGGAGGTGGACTTCCTTTTTGACACTTTCTCTACTGCTGAAAAGACTGTCAACACTCTCCCAATGTTGAAAGGGGTCCTTAAGCATGCTGCAGACATTTTCAAGGAACCCACGAGATCAAGGGTTGTCAACCCAAGAATTGAGAAGAAATACAGACCGGCACCTGGCGACCCGACCTACATAAGGGGCCAGTTGCCTTTGGACTCTTTGGTGGTCTCTAATGCCCGCAAGAGGGCAAACTCCCAAACCACGGGTGAAGCTCCTCCCCCAGGCAAAGAGTCAAAAGTGCTGGAGGCATCTGGGAAGAGGGTAGCAGCTCAGGCGGCCAACATCTGGCGCATCTCAAACACGCAGGCTCTGTTGGCCAGATACGATAGGGCACACTATGACACTTTAGAGCAGCTGTTACAACACCTTCCAGACCAGTTTAAAGAGGGAGCTGCTTATCCAGGAGGGGAAGCTCATCTCCAACGCTGCTATAAAGTGTGCGCTAGATGTTGCGGACACAGCAGCGAGAGCGATCAACACTAGTGTAATGTTGAGGCGTCAGGCATGGCTCCGCATCTCGGGATTCAAGCCAGAGATACAGACTACTATCCTCAACCAGCCCGTTAATCCAGACAGGTTATTTGGTCCAGAGGTGGACCCCACCCTGGAGAAGATCAAGAAAGATACCGAGACTGCCAAGTCCATGGGAGCTCTCCAGTCACAACAATTTAGAGGGAACACTTTTCGTCGCTCAGGCAATCGAGGTGTTAACAGAGGGCACATGTCGCAGCAGACGCCATTCAATAAAAGTGGTGCGCAATCCTCCTACAGCAAGCAGGGCAGAGGTGGATACAGAGGAAACAGTGCCAAGGGTAGAGGCAGAGGCAACAACAGTTCCCGTTCCTCTGCCACCAACAAACAGTGACTCCCTGTCACTGCCCCCCGACCATCCAACACCTGTCGGGGGGAGACTCCAACAGTTCCTGCCAGTCTGGAAGTCCATCACCACAGACAGGTGGGTCAGGAAACTTATCCAGTTCGGCTATTGTTTGGAGCTGACATCCACTCCACCACACATACCCCCAAAACACCGTCCTATGTCAGCAGAGCACTTGCACTTATTGCAGCAGGAGGTTCTGGTGATGCTGCAAAAAGGCGCAATAGAGCTCGTGCCAGTGGAGGAAGAAGGCACAGGGGTTTATTCCCTGTACTTCTTGATCCCAAAAAAGGACAGCTCACTCAGACCGATTCTAGACCTACGCCCCTTGAACCAGTACATTCTTTCAGAACACTTCCACATGTTGACACTGCAGCAGGTTCTTCCCTTGTTACAACGGGGAGACTTCCTCTCAACCTTAGACCTCAAGGATGCTTACTTTCACATACCACTCCACCCATCCCACAGAAAGTACCTCCGGTTCACCATCCAAAACCGGCATTACCAGTTCAAGGTACTCCCCTTCGGAGTGACCACTGCTCCCAGAGTGTTCACGAAATGTCTGGCGACCGTGGCGGCGCACCTCCGGAGACAGGGTATACATGTCTACCCTTATCTGGACGACTGGCTCGTTCAGGCAAAGTCAGCCCAGCAGTGCGCCGCAGATATGTCCCACACCATTCACCTCCTTCACAGTCTAGGATTTTCACTGAACTACCCGAAGTCGCACCTTCAGCCGGCCCATGTGCGGCAGTATTTGGGCGCGACGATAGATACTCTGGCTGCCACGGCTCAGCCGAACCCAGTGAGGATCGACAACATCCAGTCGCTGATCCAAAGGTTCAGACCGCAACACTCACTCCCAGCGAGAGTGTTCATGCAGTTGATAGGCATGATGGCCTCCTGCATCTTCATAGTCCCGCACGCCAGGTTGCATATGCGTCCGCTCCAAGAATGCTTAGCGCATCAGTGGACTTAGGCTCAGGGACAGTTGAACGACCTAGTGTTGGTGACGGGTCGGGCATACAACTCTCTGCATTGGTGGAATCCACACAACCTTTGCAAGGGCCGACCGTTCCAAGAGCCTGTGCCACAGATTACACTGACGACGGACGCATCTCTCCAGGGATGGGGGGCTCATGTGCTCCACTACACAGTGCAGGGGCTATGGACGACGCAACAAAAGAAGATGCACATCAACTACTTGGAACTGATGGCAATCTTCATGTCTCTCAAGTCCTTCAAAGTACATCTGTGCCACAAAGTCGTGTTAATCCGGACGGACAACATGACAGCCATGTACTACGTTCAAAAGCAGGGAGATACGCACTCTCCACAGTTGTCTCATCTGGCTCAGAGCATGTGGAAGTGGGCCATTCAGAGGAACATCTTCCTCATGGCGGAACACCTCCCGGGCACGGACAATCAGATGGCGGATCTGCTCAGCAGGTACAGCCACCAGATGCACGAGTGGGAGTTACATCCATCAGTACTCCGCCCGTACTTCCAGCAGTGGGGTTATCCAGAGATAGACCTGTTTGCCACGGAGGAAAACGCAAAATGCCAAAGCTTTGCCGCCAGGTTCCCTCACCCACTATCGCAGGGCAATGCGATATGGATGACCTGGTCAGGCAGATTTGCGTACGCTCTTCCCCCAGCGCCTCTCATTCCGATGGTGGCAAAAAAGCTAAAGCAACACTCGCTGACGCTCATCCTGGTTGCTCCGACGTGGGCGAGCCAACCATGGTACACCACGTTCCTCGAACTCTCCGTGGTACCGCATCAAAGACTGCACCTCACACCCCGGCTCTTGACGCAGAACCGTGGCGACATTCAGCATCCAGATCCGCAGCAGCTCAATCTGGCGATCTGGCTCCTGAGGTCTTAGAGTTTGGCTACCTTGATTTGCCCCCTGAATGCATGGACATCATCCGAGAGGCAAGAAAGCCCACTACCAGAGCTTGCTATGCAGCGAAATGGAAGCGGTTTGTCATCTACTGTACAGAGCACGCTATCAACCCGCTCGATGCATCCATTCCTAATATCACCTGCTATTTGTTACATCTTTACAAATGCAATCTAGCATACGCTTCCATTCGGATACACTTATCCGCCATAGCGGCTTATCTCCAAAACAGGCAGCATCTCTCTGTCTTCAGGGTGCCTGCCATTAAAGCATTCCTGGAAGGGCTGAAGCGGGTCATCCCTCCCAGGACCCCGCCAGCTCCTGTGTGGAACCTCAATGTGGTGCTCACCAGATAGATGGGTCCCCCGTTTGAACCTCTGCATTCATGTGAGATTCAGTTCCTAACATGGAAAGTGGCTTTTCTCATTGCCATCACGTCTCTAAGACGTGTTAGTGAGCTACAGGCGCTCACAATTCAAGAGCCTTTTATACAAATTCATTCAAACAGGGTGGTGCTGCGCACTAACCCCAAGTTTCTTCCGAAGGTGGTGTCGCAGTTTCATGTCAATCAAACCATCGAACTGCCCGCATTCTTTCCACACCCCGAAACGGTAGCAGAAAGAATGCTCCATACGCTTGATGTCAAAAGAGCGCTTATGTACTATATTGACAGATCACAACCTTTTAGAAAGACACAGCAACTCTTCGTTGCCTTCGCAGCCCAGCATAAAGGCAACCCCATTTCCAAAGCAGGAATAGCCAGGTGGATCGTTAAGTGTATTCAGATTTGCTATCAGAAGGCTAAGCGCACTTTAACGGTCCCCCCCAGGGCACACTCCACACGCAAGTTGGATGCCTCCATGGCATTCCTAGGTAACATTCCTTTGGAAGACATTTGTAGAGCAGCCACATGGTCTACACCACATACGTTTACCAAACATTACTGTGTAGATGTGCATTCCAAACAGCAGGCAGCTGTAGGACAGGCTGTTCTTAAAACACTTTTTCAGACTTCTGCAGCTGGCACGGGCGGCTGCCGTTAATGGAGGGACTGCTGTGTATTCTATGCTATAGATATGAATTTAGCAGCCCACATGCCTCGAACTGAATATGCTACTTACCAGTATGCATCTGTTCTTGGCATGTAGGGCTGCTAACATTCATATCGCCTGCCCTCCTCCCCGGCGCCCGTAGCGGCTGCAGACTTTTCTTGCATTTACTCTCTAGCATGGCCATCGCTTACACTGTTAAACTCCATCTTTGCCACAATGGCTCAAAACAATCTGGGGATGGAGTCGATGCCCATGCGCACTGTAGTCCAGGGGAGGAGCCACCTATCTCGTGATACTTCGAAGACTCTTCCAGGACAACAATGTGCAATCATCCGGACCCAACACTAGGCGGCGATCTATGCTATAGATATGAATGTTAGCAGCCCTACATGCCAAGAACAGATGCATACTGGTAAGTAGCATATTCATTTTTATTCTGCCAGTTCAGGGCTGCCGTCTGTGAACACCGCATGCCACTTGGGCCGTTATTACCACTTTGGGTGGGATACGGTGGCGCAGGTGCTGCCTCAGTGTCCGGAGGAGGCCCGGACAGTGCTCTCTAAGGCTATTGCGGAACGGAGAGATGCGGCGAAGTTCACAATACGATGTGGCCTTGACACCGCTGACTCGCTGGGCAGGGCGATTTCCACAACAGTGGCGCTCCGCAGACACGCATGGGTGAGGACTACTGGCTTCTCAGGGGATGTCCAGAACACTCTGATGGACATGCCCTTTGATGGCATTCGTCTTTTTGGCAACAAGGCAGATAATGCGTTGGAGCAATTTAAGGATTTGCGGGCTATGGCCAAGTCATTTGCCATCACCGCCCCCCTCTGGCGCACCATTACTACGTACAGGTGGGTTTTACAAATAGTCCGGAGGGGCTACTCACTCCCCTTCGAGACTACTCCTCAAGCCATGTCACCCCAGTACCGCCGCATGTCGGGGGAATCACTTGCCACTTCTTAAACAGGAAGTTGTGGCCCTCTTTTCCAAGGGGGCCACCGAGTGTGTTCCTGCGCCAGAAGTAGGTTGTGGTTGTTAATCCCACTTCTTTCTGGTGACCAAGAAGGACAAGGGCCTGCGTCCTATCTTAGACCCCCGGAACGTCGATCGCTTCCTCCGGAAGGAGTTTAAGTTGTTAACTCTGGCTCCGGTCTTGTGTGCCCTCGACCCTGGAGACTGGATGGTAGCGTTGGATCTGCAGGACACATATTTCCATATTCCCGTCCTGCCGGCCCACCGGCGTTACCTGCGGGTCACGGTAGGCCACGAGCACTTTGTTTACCGTGCTCCCCTTTGACCTTACCAGCGCCCCTCGGTGTTCACGAACGTGATGGCGGTGGTCGCAGCTCATCTGCGCCGATCAGGGGTTCCAGTCTTCCCCTATCTCGACAACTAGCTGTTGAAGGCAGTCTCGCCCCGGGCAGTTGTCTCCCACCTCCAGACTACGGCCGACCACCTGCATTCGCTGAGGTTCACCATAAACGTGCCAAAGTCACACCTGATTCCCTCTCGGAAGCTCCTTTTCATAGTATCGGTTCTGGATACCACGCTCTTTCAGGTCTATCCTCCCAAACGGCGAGTCAAGGATATTCAGGCTCTGATTCCGGTCTTTCGGCCTCTCTCCTGTGTTTCGGTCAGGCTGACCCTCAAGCTGCTATCTCCTGCATCCTGCTGGTCGATCATGCCAGATGGCATATGCAGGCTCTGCAGTGGGACCTGAAGTTCCAGTGGGCGCAGCACCAGGGGAACCTGTCTGAGTCCGTCCAGATCTCGGAGGACACTGCACAACAGTTGCAGTGGTGGCTCACAAACCGCATTGGGTCAATGGCAGATCCCTCTCCCTTCCCCAACCGGAGCACACAGTGGTGACGAATGCGTCCCTCCTGAGATGGGGCCGTCACATGGGAGAGGCAGAGATCAGAGGCCTCTGGTCTCTGGCGGAGTCCTGGCTCCATATCAATCTTCTGGAGCTTCGGGCGATCAGACTTGCACTGAAGGCATTCCTTTCCTCTGTCTGGGGAAGAGTAGTGCAGGTGGTAACGGACAGCACCACCGCCATGTGGTACTGCAACAACCGGGGTGGGGTTGTGGACCCTATGGCAGGAGGCTCTGTGCTCTGGACATGGCTAGAACATCAGGGCATTTCCCTGGTGGTTCAACACCTGGAAGGTTCACTGAATGTCAGTGCGGACGAACTCAGCCGCAGTTCCATGATGGATCACAAATGGCGTCTTCACTCGGACGTGGCACAAGGTCTCTTTCAACAATGGGGAGAGCCTTGGTTTGATCTATTCGTCACCGTAGAGAACGTGCAATGTCAGCAGTTCTGTGCGTTGGAATTTCCACGGCTGCAGTCGCTAGACGACGCTTTTCGTTGCGAGTGGAGTTGCTGTCTGGTGTACGCCTTTCCGCCTATGCCACTTTTACCCAAAGTGCTGAAGAAGATCAGGCGCGACCGTGCCCAAGTCATTCATGTGGCTCCGGACTGTGTTTGAAGAGTATGGTATCCCGAGCTACTCATTATGACCATTGATCCCCGATCCGACTGCCTCTTCAGGAGGATCTTCTGTCGCAGCAGCAGGGGACGGTCCTCCACCCGAACCTGTCCAGTCTCCACCTCCTTGCGGGGAGATTGAGCAGCAGCAGTTGATTCCTTTTGACATGCCTCCTGAAGTTTGTAATGTTATTCTGGCGGCCAGGCGGCCCTCAACTAAGTTGGTGTACGCCTGCAGGCGGAACAAATTTGTGGAATGGTGCACAGCATAGGCTGTGGATCCCCTTTCTGCAACTCTCTCAGAAGTTATTTTGTTCCTGCTTTCTTTGACCCAGCAGGGCTCTGCTCTGGGCACTATCAAGGGCTACCTTTCTGCTATTTCTGCCTTTCTCAGCCTCCCTCATCAGCCCTCTCTCTTCAAGTCTGTTGTAAATAGATTCCTCAAAGGCATTACTCACCTTTTCCCTCCTATTCCTTTTGTGATGCCGCAGTGGTACTTGAATCTGGTTCTCACATATTTAATGTGCGATCCCTTTGAGCCTCTTCACAATTGTCCTCTGCGCCTCTTGACTCTGAAGGCTGCTTTCCTGGTTGCCATCACCTCCGCTAGGAGAGTAAGTGAGCTCCAGGCTCTTTCTTGTAAACCTCCTTTTCTATCTGGACAAGGTTGTGCTTAGAACCTGTTCCTCCTTTTTTCCAAAAGTTGTCACAGCTTTTCACCTCGGGCAAACCATCACTTTGCCCACCTTCTTTCCGCCTCCGCATCCCTCTATAGAAGAAGAGAGGCTCCACCGTCTGGACCCAAAACATGAGCTCTCATTTTACTTGAACCGCACACAACAGTTCGGGGTGGATGACCAGCTCTTTGTTGGCTACGTTGGTGCAAAGAAAGGTCGGGCCGTACACAAGCGGACTATTTCCTGATGGGTCGTCTTGTGTATTAAAGCCTAATATTCTCTGGCTAAGAAGGAACCTCCGGTGGGGCTACTCCCATTCCACCAGGGCAACGGCAGCCATTACAGCATTGGGACGTGGTGTCCCCCTGCAAGACATCTGTCAGGCAGCTATGTGGTCCTCGCTGCACACTTTTACTAAGCACTATTGCCTTGACTGCCAAGTCAAGAGAGACAGCTTCTTTGGCCGTTCTGTTCTCAGGGATTTCCTGGTGTGATCTTGGTTCGCAGACCCACCACCGGGGTTGGTATTGCTGGGGTATCAATTCTAAGGTAAGGAATCTATCACTGTGTTTCTTTCAGATGAACAAGTTACTTACCTTCGGTAAAGATTAAGAAACATTAGTAGTGATAGATTCCTTACCGCCTCACCCATCCTCCCCGTACTGGAAACTGATTTCTAGGGTTAAGGCCATCCCTTTCAAGGCCCTAGTTTCAAGGTACCAGTGGTCAGTATCTTGCATGGCTCTGCGTTCCTGGCACGGAAAGTCGTGTACAGAACTGATGTCAGCGTGCGAGGGCGACATCTAAGTAGCTGCAGCGATGTTATCTCGGCAACCATAACGCCAACAAAGGACACGGAGCCGCACAACGCCACCTTCCGATGCGCAGGGGTACTGCTGACGAAAACTTTCCGGATCCAGTCTGACACCTGAGGGTAATTCTACGGTAAGGAATCTATCACTACTAATGTTTCTTACAGATATATAGTTACCGAAGGTAAGAAACGTGTTCTACAATCCAAACTGTGTACAACTGTATATTTACTGCAAAGTATTTGACTTACCTGTGCCAGGGTTGCTTGGTTCTAGGAAAATAAATAACTAAAAGAATATGTTTATACAAAAACAATTGGTCTGAAGTTCAGTCTTTGGGTGTGTGAATTAATTTGCTGACTGAGTGTTTACAACAAATGCTTAACACTATCCTCTGACAAAGCCTTACTGCTCGACCACTCAAGCAGACACATGGTTAGAAAGAGGGATTTGTGCCAGTTCACATACCATCTTAGGGGAGTTTAATTTTCCCTTAGAAAGGGACGATGATCCAGACACTTTTAATTTGATAGAGCTAATGAACTCGCTAGACCTTGCTCAACTGATCACAGAGGCCACACACACAGCAGGACATACACTCGATGGCATCTTCTCCAACAACTGCCATCTGAGGTTTACACACACGCTCCCGGTGATATGGTCAGACCACAGGGTAGTGTTCTTTGAGGTAACCTCACCAGACCATGGTTTCCGGAGGCCTGAGTTGAAACAATCAACTATCAGAGCTTGGAGCAGAGTAAATGCCACTGAACTGCAGAAACAACTGGTTTCTACTGCTCCTCTGATTCCGGAGGATCTAGATAAGGCCACTTTGGCATATGCTACCTGGCTAGAAGGAGCAACTAACAAGCTAGCTCCTATGAAAATCATTCGCAGTAACAGGGAACGACCAAGTGCGCCGTGGTACTCTCAGGACCTAAGGAAAAGTAAACTCCTCTGTAAACATCAAGAAAGGGTGTGGAGGAGGGGAGTACAATACCGAGGAAAAAATAAATATAAATCCTGTCTATCAAATTATAAGAAATTACTGCATAAAACAAAACAAGATTTCTTTGTAAAGAAAATACAGTCGGCAAAAAACTCCACTAAAGAATTATTTAAAACAGTCACAGCCCTAGCTCATCCACCATCAAATACTGTGGTTGCCAGTCAAGAAATGTGCGACAAGATGGTCAACTTCTTTCTTAAGAAAGTGGATGATATCTACAGCACCTTTACAGTAAACACTAATCACATTCCTCAAATAAAGGAGGAAGAGTTGGGGAATATCATATCTCAGTTATGCCAGTTCACACCTATTACAGAGGTGGACATGCATTCCATTCTGACTAAAATCAAATCAGGATCTCCAACTGACCCCTGTCCCCTCACCGTACTGAAATTGGTATCCGAACCAGTTATATCTCCCCTGACAAAGATCATTAATAGGATTCTCTCAGAGGGCTACTTTCCCAAAGCCTGGAAAACTGCATCAATTCTGCCTCTGCTCAAGAAACCAAAACTCGACCCCACGGATGTCAATAATTTTAGACCAATCTCTAGACTACCACTTCCCACTAAAATTATTGAAAAATGTATTAATACCCAACTTAGTCAATTTCTGAAGGAGGGTCATAAACTGGACCCCACGCAGTACGGCTTTAGAGGGAGTCACAGTACTGAATCGGCTCTCATTAAATCTACGGAGGAAATAAGAGCCACTCTCGATCAGGGAGGCAGTGGAGCCCTGATCATGTTGGACCTCTCTGCGGCGTTTGACATGGTCCATCATAACCTATTGATGGACCGGCTCCAGCAGATTGGTGTTACAAGCATGGCTTGGAAGCTGATCAAATCTTTCTTAACAGAGAGAGAGCAGACAGTTTCCCTCGGCAACTTTATTGCTAAGCCATTCTCTCTTCCCTGTGGAGTTCCGCAGGGGTCATCAATGAGCCCCACTCTTTTTAACATTTATGTTTCCCAGCTCGCTTCCCTTATTGGCTCCTTTGGACTCAAGCTGACCTCATATGCTGACGATACTCAGATAGTGGTCTCCATGCTTCCGAAGGACACCCAGGAGCCAGGAAGGCGCTTTCATGACTGTATGACAGCTGTAGGTGGCTGGATGGCCCAAAATTGCCTAAAACTTAACTCGGCCAAAACGGAGGTGATCCTTTTCGGACATAATCCTCAATTTTGGACACCAGCCTGGTGGCCAGATTCTCTTGGCCCTCTCCCAACACCAGTTAGGAAAGTGAGAAACTTAGGGTTCATTATTGACAACAAACTAACCCACAAAGACCAAGTCAACTCAGTTGTTTCTACAACCTCTTACATCTTAAAATCATGCAAAAAAAATAATGGACTATCTCCCCGTAGCAAGTCAAAAAACAGTTGTCACTGCTTTAGCAGTGTCCAGGCTGGACTATTGCAATGGCCTATACGTCAACGCACAGGAAGGTCTCCTAAGGAAACTGCAACTCCTACAAAACGCTGCGGCCAGGCTGCTGTCAGGCATTCCAAAACACAAATCCATCTCGGCAGAAATTAAAAAACTGCAAGAAACGAGTCTTGTTTAAGGCTCTGTGTATAACTCACAAAGCACTACATTCCATGGGTCCAGAACACCTGATCCAAAATATCAAGTGGTATGCCCCGTCCAGGTCTTTGCGCTCCTCAGAGGCTAAACTGATCCGCATTCCATTGGCAAAGAAAGCCAATTGGGGTGGCAGAAGCTTCTTTCTTGGCGCAGCCAAGGCAGGGAATGACCTTCCACTCTCTCTTAGAGGCACAACGGAGCTGCTCGTCTTCAGAAAATCCCTAAAAACCTGGTTGTTCAATGCATAAAGCTCTAGGCATCTCCATCTTCACCTTTAGGGGGCCATCACTTATAGCGCCAGGATGCCCTTGGGCAACAGTGCGCTCTACAAATATGTTATGTTACACACATTTGTATTGCGCACAGCTGCCCCAGCTAAGGGGCGTCCTGGCGCATGGCAGGCAAATGTGCAACAAATACCAAGAACACAACAAGTAAAAGCAAAAGGGACATTTTTAAAAAAAGAAAGGTTTTCAAGGCTTTGCGAAACGCTAACAGGTTGTCTGTTAGCCGCAGCTCAACTGGGAGGGAGTTCCAAAGCTCGGCCGCCCTGACCCGGAAGGACCGGCCGCCAACCCGACACAGCCTGTATCGAGGGATCACGACAAGAGCTTGGCCCCCCGATCTCAGAGAGCGGGTAGGGACGTACCAAGACAATAGATCTTCAAGAATTTGGGGACCTCCTCCCCTCAAGATCTTAAACGCCAGACAAAGCACCTTAAACTGAATACGTGACTTGATGGGCAGCCAGTGCAGCGATCTCAGAGTGCCAGAGACGGAGCTCGTTCGAGGTAAGCCAACAATGGCTCTCGCCGCGGCGTTCTGCACACGTTGGAGGCGGGTAGTCTCTGCCACATTGGTCCCTACCAGGAGAGAGCTTGCATAGTCCAGGCGAGATAGCACAGTAGCCTGGACTATCAGCTGCCTGGTACCACGGTCAAAGAACTTCAGAATGGGACGCAGCGACCGCAAGATACCGAAACAGCAGGCCGCGATTTTCTTCGAATGGCCCACATAGCTGAGAACAGGGTCCATCCATACTCCCAAATTCTTTAGTTCCGTGACCGGGCGGGGAACCGGCCCCAGTTCAACGGGCCACCACTTGTCCCCCCAAAGTTCCGCCCTCCTGCCAACGATCATGATCTCTGTTTTCTTTGCGTTGAGCTGGAGACAGTTGTTCTTCATCCAGCTTGCCACCGCCCTAAGGCCACTCTGAAACCTAGGGGCGTCCCGGTCCGCATCCCCGCTGATCGTAATCGCTAGCTGAGTGTCGTCAGCATATGAGACCATAGTCATGTCCCATTGCTTGACGACCTCAGCCAGCGGTCTCACGTACAGATTAAACAGCGTGGGGCTCAGCGAGGAGCCTTGCGGGACTCCCTGTCTCAGAGGATGGAATTGGGACTGGAACGGTGGCAAAGCAACGCTAAAGAAACGATCGTCCAGGAAGGAGCGAAACCACTGGAGGGCAGTGCCACCCAGCCCAATCTCCTCCAGGCGATGCAACAGGATGGGATGGGACACAGTATCAAACGCGGCGCTCTATCACTAACATAACATAACATAACACTATCCTCTGACAAAGCCTTACTGCTCGACCACACTACCACTAATAGAGAGTTATGTGCTATCTACTTTACCTCTGCCTACCTTTTGGGTTCCACTGGAATCTGTGTACACTAACCTCACTTTGGTATAGTTTATCCAGAGCCAGCTTCCTACATACTTTACTTCAAGTTTTGCTGGACTTGAATGCAGGGGATTGATCAGCATCACTGGACATCTAGGAGGTCTACTTCCATCTTCAAATTCTCGACACACATATTCACATTAACTGAGGTTCACCATAGTGTTCCAGCATGATCTGTTTGCAGTCTTGCCTTTCAGGCTGATAAATTACACCTCACTTTTCACTAAAGTTCAGACACTTGTGATGGCTTCAGTGAGGAGGTCAGATGCAAGTATTTGTGTACTGCTTGTAAAGAGTGGGGGGGGGGTCTCGGTGTGGCTTGAGGACAATGTATGGCACTCAGTGACCCTACGCTACGACTTGGTCTTTCTCATCAATGTCACAAAGTCCCACTTCACCCCAGCTCACGAGTGCATTGCTCAATATGGACTCCATGATAGCCTTTCCTCCTCAGAGGAGAATCATGAATATTTTGAAGAGGATTCTGAGATTTCTGATTGAAACATGCCTCTCTCTCTTAAAGGTCTTTCGACTGTTCATACTAATGGCCTAGTGTATAATGTTTTTACGGACACTAGGTGGCAGATGAGGACTCGTTAGGGATGCCTGCGCCAGTGGTGCTCCAACACCAGGCGAGTCTTCCTGCTCAGGCTCACATCTTCCAGGAAGTGCACCTAAATCTGCACTGATAAAGACCCCCCACCAACCTCAAAGTGGGTCATCCATTCTTACACTCACCCCACTCGGGAGCATGCTACACTAGTTGGGGATGAATCTTCACTGGGCTGGGGTGCTCATCAGTTCGACATGGTAGAGTGGGGTATTTGATCCTTATCGGAGCAGTAACTGCACATAAATGTGCTAGAGCTTCGGGTGCTCTACCGTTCCTTGAAAGCATTTCTTCCTTCACAATCAAGGCACACCATTAAGATTGTCAGTCAATACCACCACCATCCGTTACTTAAACAGGCAGGGATGTGTGGGGTCATGGTCTCTGTGGTGAGAGACGATACATCTGTGGTAGTGGGTGCAGTGAATGTATATTCCTAGCAACTGCCCTTCTGCAGGATCCCTTGATGTGAAAGCACCTTGTGTGTCGCCTCTGACTGGTGGACCAACAATGAGAAATCCACCCCAAATGATGGAGCTGTTCTTATCCACACTGGTTTGTGCAGCCATGAATCTTTTTGTCTTGGCAAGGAGTATTTGGTAAACTGATCTGTTGGCTTTAATAATTTGCCCGCTTCTTCCTTTCTCAGAGAGTTCTTGCGACAGGATATTCAACACTCTGACGTTTATCCACTCTTTGCAAGGCCATGCGTGGCCCTGGGAATTCCCTTTTTTGTGTCCTGTGTTACTGCCTGGAGCATCGACTGCACTGTTAGACCTATTCTTCAATACAGCTCTACATTTAGAGGCAAAATCCGGCTCCACTCACTTGTCACACTGCGCCTGGCTGCGCTGTTCTGGAGCGCGTTCTTGTATATATCTCCTTACTTACAGACATGTGCCTTCATTTAAATGTCAGACCGGGCCTTACATCCGTTTTATACTGCGTCCAGTATAATCCATTGTGGCGCTTTGAATGTATAGCCAGACTTCATTTGTGTGAGGGTACTCGCCCTATTGAGCCCTGATGAAGTTTTCCATGAGAAAACGAAACGTGTTGGCTAAGTTTAAAGCGTCTAAATCGTAAGAAAATTAACAATTGAACATAAAGACTTTCTTTGAAAATCCACTATCAATCTCTGGGCTTTATTACCTGGAGCACGCTCACACCTTGCTTTGTATAGGATCAGGATCACAGAGGCGTCACCTGACGGCTGATGTCCAGCTTGTTGCGCTGGACTTGTAATATATTTCAAACTAGCGTGAGGTGCAGAAGCGCCAGCCTGCCATTACTTTCTCTTACAGGATATTCAGGTCCTCTTCCTTGGTTCCCTAATGCTGCTCCTGCAGAGTTATCATTGTCAGCTATTGTCTTTATGTCCCCTGGAACTAAACTGTGCAATGGTGTGAGTCTAAAAGCTCCAATCCCTTGAAATTGCTACTTTTTGGCATCCTGCATTTCACACTATCTCTTGCACTTCAGTGTTGGTTTTGGCTTTGTTCAAGGGTTACCTGGCTGTCAACATTAACATGCCTCCCTTTTCAGCATCGTTCTTTAGGTCATCTACTGAAGCATGTTCTCTAAAAGATGTGCTTTTTCTGTTTCCTCCCACCCCATTCATGCCTTATCAGGGAGATCTGAATCGATTTGAATCTTGTATTGATTTTCTTAATTCCTGTAATTTTCACCAATTCACAGTTGTCTAGCTCAGCTTCTTACTTTGAAGGCTGTATTGTTGGTTTTAATTACTTCTGCACGTAGGGTCGGAGTACTTTAGGCCCCCTCAATGAGACTACCTTTCATAGTATTATGATTTTTTGTGTTTTACACAGACAAGAGCTCCTGCTCAGCATTCTTATCCAAGATAAATTCACATACCGTGGTCTATTACTCTCGCAACTTTCTTTCCTCCCTTACACCATTCCAAGGAGGCTTAGACACTACCTTGACTGGATCCCACTTTGTGAGCTTTGCCAGAGCCAAGAAAGGTAATGCAGTGATCAAATAGACCATTTTGTACTTTGTTATCTTCTATATCGGATAGACTACTAGCCGCAGATTCCTTCACTTAGAATTATCCCCAGGCGTGAGACTGGATCCAGAAACTTTTTGCCACAGCATCTCTGCGTGCCAGGGGCGTGGCGACACCACGCGACTCCGCCCAGGTGTCATCCGCGTACGTGACATCAGAGAGGTCACATAAGCCCCACCAGGGCACACATACGTCAGTTTTTTCCTTTTCTGCATGCAACGCGGATCCGGCCTTGCTACAGGCCTGTTTTGGGGCCCTTTTTTCTTCATCATTGTCCCTCCTTTTGGTGGAACAGTGTGCGAATGCCTTTGGACTTCAAGACTTGCATGTCGGTTGGGCGTCTTATGTCGGCGACGGACCCTCACCTCACTCCCCGGTCCCTCTTGTTCCTCCACGCAGGCGGCTGCCTCGGCGGAGGTCGAGTAGGCGTCATTCCGGCGCCGCCCCTTGGCCGCTCCGGCTCCACTCCGGTCCCCGGCGCAGTGTGACTTGAAGGATCCCTATTAGCGCCCTGCCTCAGACGGCGGACTCTACTGGGTTCGTGCCGCAGGTTCGTCTTCGGACGCTCCCTCTTCTCCAGAGGCCGGCTGCATATTGGTGTCGTCCTCCCCAGAGACTGTCCGTCGTGTGGTGTCTTTTTCTCCGGCGTCGTCGAAAGGCGACTCCCTGCCATTTCTGATGCAGAAGTGTTCGTCGGAGGAGCGGCAGGTCCTCCATTCTTCAGTTCCTTCTGACTCCCAGGTCTGGCCTTTGCCCGTCCCACTTGGCTTCGGGGACGGATGCCTTAGTTTGCAGCCGTCGCCCACGGAGGAGCTGCTTTCTCCACCGCGGGGCCCTATGGAGGCAGGTGCGGCCTTTGCTCACGCGGTGTCATTGGCTGTGGGCGTTCTGCGCATTGGGTGACCTAATTGCTCACTTTCCGGCGGACCATCTCTTGGAGGTTCTCCACCAGGGCTCTGGTGGGAGGGAGATCTTACTTCCCTTTGAGGGTTCGCTCCTTTCTTCCCTAACGGGGGCTTGGAGGCATACCGCCTCAGGGGATCCGGTGCCTCAACACCTTCTGCGCTGGCACCTTCCGGCGCCGCGTGACCCGGCATGTCTTTCCCTCCACCCCTCTTCCGCCAGTCCACTTTTGCGGACTTCTTTTCCCTCCCTGCCGCCACTGTTGAAACACTCCGCTGTCCCGGGAGGCCCGCTGGCTGGACTCTTGGGGGCGCAACATGTTAGCCTCGATCAGCACTGCCCTGCGGGCCCTTAACACATTGTTTGTACTGGCTAGGGCCTACACTTGTTTTTTGGGACTCAGCTGAGTCTCTGGGATCCGCAGCTTCCCAAGAGACTGTTCAGGTAAACTTACGGCATCATGCTTTGGATGGCCGGGATCTAGCAGCGTTTATTCTCCGCTCTGGACATCTCGGAGGTGCTGGGCCGGGCCATGACTTCCTCAGTCGCTCTCCGTCGCCATGCTTAGCTTCGGGATGGTGTGTTCCCCGAAAATATTCAGGAGCGGCTCATTGATCTTCTGTTTGATGGTAGCCTGTTGTTCCATGCCCCGGCTGACTCCGCCATCCAAAGGTTCCTGGCAGGGTTTCGTCCTCCTCCTCCTCCTCCTTCGCCCTATTCTCCTCCTCCTTCTACCCCTCCTCAGTGACTGTTGAGTTGAGCTGGTTCTGGACCTTTCTTGGGACGGTCGCTCTTGCTGTAGAGTGTGTTTTCTGGCCATTGAGTCCTCCTTGCTGGGACTTTGGCATTGTTGGCTGCTGGACGGCCCTTTGTTCACTGTGTGTGTGTTTTTTTGCTGGAGTTGTTACACAGACTTGGCCCTGAGATTAGGCCTTCTGTTTTTTCTTTTGGGCTGCTTGTCAAGCCTTTCGCGGAGGTGTTTCCCCATGACTCCTTTGTTTTTTCCTCTGCTGCGGAAGTTCTTCCAAAGAGGGTTCCCATGTCTTGGGACTTAACATACCCTATGTGGGGTAGTGGTAGCTGTTATAGAGCTTGCGCTCTGCTGGGGAGTTCTGGTGGCCTTTGGGTACCTGTTCTCCATGGCGTTTGTGTATGTTGCTTTGCTTCTTGAGGTCGTGTGTGCGGCCCCTCACGGTGGTGTGTCCGGCCAATTCCTCACCTCTCTGCTCCTGTCCTGCAGGCTGGGATGATTCTGTGCTCTTCCTTGTCAGGCGTCGCCCGCCCAGTCTTCCTGGGGCCCTGGGCTGTTTTTCTTGCTTCTGGCGGCTTTTGTCTGTTGGCGCCGCTCTGGCTGGTCTGTTGTCTTCCATCTGGCGTGGACTTGCCTCGTTTCCTTGGGCCCTCTGCGCTCTCCCCCTGGCTTGGGTGGAAGCTTCATTGCCTTGGAGGGGTGTGGGGTACTTTAGCCTTTCTGGCCTTGCCCTTGGTTCCTCTATTGGGAGTGTGAGGGGCTCTTCTTTCTTCTTCCTCCATCCCTCTGGGGTCGGTGGTGTTCTGCTTGTGGGGGCTCCTCTTGCATGGGAGGGAACGGGTTACTTGCCCGGTCCGCAGGTCTGGTTCCCTGTGAGACTCTCTGTCCTGTCATGGCTGGTGGGGTCCTTTCGCAGACCCTCGTTCCCCGTGAGTATTGCTAGGGTATCTATTCTACGTGAAGGAATCTGCGTCTAGTAATCTCTATCAGATGAACGAGTTACTTACCTTCGGTAACGATGTATCTGGCAGAGACGATTCTAGCTGCAGATTCCTTCACGGCCCGCCCTTCCTCCCCATTCTGCGAGGACCCTTGGGTTGGTCTCGGCACTCGCTTCCGGGTGGGAGGCTGTGTCTCCTGTGAGTGCATTCTTTCACTCTTGGCGGGTTGCTCCGTCTTGTTGCTGTTCCTTCCTTCTCTTTGGTTCTCTGGAGGATGGGGTTATAGTGCTCCTGTGCCCCGCTACTCTGGCTGCTCCAGGTTTGGGGGGTTGGGGGGGTTGCCTTCAATCTCGGCCTTCCCCTCCCTTCCTCTTGCTGCTAGGAGTCCCTACCCCTCTGCTGTCCTCTGTTTTGGGGTCATCTGGCCATGCCTTGCCCTTCTTTCTTGGGAGATGGTTGCCCTCTGTGCTGGGGTGGCTTGAAGGGTTGTTGTTCCGGTCTGTTCTGGGGCTGGCTCCCCTTCCCTGTTTCCGGATGGGGGTTGTAGGCCTGCTGCGGGTGTCATGACTTTACATATGTTCCCTGTCAACGGGGGAGGGGAGAAAGCTGTTTACATACTGGCAGGATGGCTGCTCAAGGCTCTGTTCTGTTCTTTATTCTGCCCCTGCCTTTGGATACAGCAGTGTTGCACTGCTCCTTATGGTGTCACTTATCTCCATTCCTTGTTTCTACTCTTTCGCACACTGTTCCCATACTCCCACAGTTTTGCCTGGTGGCTCTGCGTTGCGGCACGGAAAAGTTCTCAGAATAAAACTGACATAGGCGCGCCGGGGTGGGGCTTATGTGACCTCGCTGACTTCACGTACGTACGCGGACAACGCCTGGGCTGTGTCGCGAAGTGTCACCCCGCCGCGCAGGGATGCTGTGGCAAAACATTTCCGGATCCAGTCTCACGCCTGGGGATATTTCCACGTGAAGGAATCTGCGGCTGGAATCGTCTCTACCAGATACATCGTTACCGAAGGTAAGTAACTCGTACATTAAGGTCTACTCTGCCTTGGAAAGGAAAGACCCATTGAAGGACATTCGTGTCCATTTCCACTAAGGCCATGGCTGCTTCTGCGGGGCAGAGGCAATCTGGTAGACTACTGGTAAATACTTTTGCCAAACACTATTGCCCAGCATTCCAAGTCATGACTGTGCTGCATGATTTCCTTAGCAAGTTGCTACTACTTATTTTCATCTCCTGAAGCATATTACTTTGCGGCTCATTCTTAAGGTGAGGAATCTGCAAGACAATGTATTCATCAGAAGTTATTTAAATTTGGTAACCATATTTCTGGGGAGTACATAATCTTCTTCAGATTCGTTACAGCCCTCCGTCCTCCCCTAATGAATTAGTGCTGTATATAGGAAGGTTTGAAGTAATACAAATGTATTTGTGCTGATATTTTGCTATTGATGATGCTCTCTTGGTTCCTTTCCAAATGCTTTATTAGGGCACAGAAAAAGTATTGGAACCGTACAGGAGTGCACTGGTTGAAGTCTGTTATACACTGACGAGTTTGTGTCCACTGGGTAGAGTCGCAACTAGAACCATGTGGTGCCATATGGCGGCACTAACGAGCTACTCCTGAGGGAAAAACTTTTCCAGACTAGTTGGACGGCTGGTAAATATTTGATTCGACCAGGAATGACATTAATTACTAAAATTAAGTAATGTTTATTTTTGTTCCTTTGGGTATTCATGCTGTCACATAGAGGATGGCTTTGAGGGGTAGCAAAGTGGATTTTAGGAGAACTTGGAATGGTGCATTTTCCCCCATCAAGGTGGATAATAACACAAGGCAAGCACTGCTGCACAGTCAGTTTGGGGAACGAATTAGTTTTTTTTTTTGTTGGAACAGTTGGAAAAATGCTGTTTTATACGTTAGGTGATGTAGGTAGCCTCTTGTGATTTAGGGATAAATGATTGAGCCCTGAAAGCATACCACATTTTACAGGAAGTTCTGAAAGAGCCTAATTTATGAATTGTGCTCTGGTAGAGAGGAAAGATACAAAGTAGTCCAGTACTTCACCGTTAACTAATATTCTGATTAGTAATATGGAGATGAGTGTCCTACAGTCAGTGGTGTCCAATGCAGTTTATAGATGTAGTAAACCAGGTGTCACTCTTGGCAGTTTTACAGAGAATGTCATCCATTATTGGTAATATGTGCTTTGAAATTTTATGATTTAAACTTTCTCTTAAACCACTTTTTAGTGTGTTCAGGGTTATATCTGCTTGGCTAGCTTCATAAGTCCCTTGGGAAATGTTTGTCTATCTGATTTCAACTTCCAAACAAATTCATTTTTAAAACTTTAAAGGTATGTCTGTCTTACAGGCCGATTGAGCAGATTGTTATAAAGTAAAGTATAATTGTATTTATGGATTTGTAATACAGTAGTTGCATCAGATTCCGATTCAGGGATTTTAGTCGCAGAGGTTTGTATGCCTGTGAGTAAACCAGCTAAATTATAGGCTGCTCTATAAAGCAAGCTTCTGAGTCTGTCCGATAGCATAGTCATTGCTTCCTACAGCTATGATTTTATGCGTCTTAAAAAGTGGACAAAGAAGCTTCTTCCTTGACTGTGAAGATTTGGTACATAGAAGCATCAAGTACAGCACAATTTCCTCACCTCCTGTCACATAGTTTCAAAGTCCTAAGCAAGTCTTGGCATTGGTCCATTACCGAAGGTAAGTAACTCGTACATTAAGGTCTACTCTGCCTTGGAAAGGAAAGACCCATTGAAGGACATTCGTGTCCATTTCCACTAAGGCCATGGCTGCTTCTGCGGGGCAGAGGCAATCTGGTAGACTACTGGTAAATACTTTTGCCAAACACTATTGCCCAGCATTCCAAGTCATGACTGTGCTGCATGATTTCCTTAGCAAGTTGCTACTACTTATTTTCATCTCCTGAAGCATATTACTTTGCGGCTCATTCTTAAGGTGAGGAATCTGCAAGACAATGTATTCATCAGAAGTTATTTAAATTTGGTAACCATATTTCTGGGGAGTACATAATCTTCTTCAGATTCGTTACAGCCCTCCGTCCTCCCCTAATGAATTAGTGCTGTATATAGGAAGGTTTGAAGTAATACAAATGTATTTGTGCTGATATTTTGCTATTGATGATGCTCTCTTGGTTCCTTTCCAAATGCTTTATTAGGGCACAGAAAAAGTATTGGAACCGTACAGGAGTGCACTGGTTGAAGTCTGTTATACACTGACGAGTTTGTGTCCACTGGGTAGAGTCGCAACTAGAACCATGTGGTGCCATATGGCGGCACTAACGAGCTACTCCTGAGGGAAAAACTTTTCCAGACTAGTTGGACGGCTGGTAAATATTTGATTCGACCAGGAATGACATTAATTACTAAAATTAAGTAATGTTTATTTTTGTTCCTTTGGGTATTCATGCTGTCACATAGAGGATGGCTTTGAGGGGTAGCAAAGTGGATTTTAGGAGAACTTGGAATGGTGCATTTTCCCCCATCAAGGTGGATAATAACACAAGGCAAGCACTGCTGCACAGTCAGTTTGGGGAACGAATTAGTTTTTTTTTTTGTTGGAACAGTTGGAAAAATGCTGTTTTATACGTTAGGTGATGTAGGTAGCCTCTTGTGATTTAGGGATAAATGATTGAGCCCTGAAAGCATACCACATTTTACAGGAAGTTCTGAAAGAGCCTAATTTATGAATTGTGCTCTGGTAGAGAGGAAAGATACAAAGTAGTCCAGTACTTCACCGTTAACTAATATTCTGATTAGTAATATGGAGATGAGTGTCCTACAGTCAGTGGTGTCCAATGCAGTTTATAGATGTAGTAAACCAGGTGTCACTCTTGGCAGTTTTACAGAGAATGTCATCCATTATTGGTAATATGTGCTTTGAAATTTTATGATTTAAACTTTCTCTTAAACCACTTTTTAGTGTGTTCAGGGTTATATCTGCTTGGCTAGCTTCATAAGTCCCTTGGGAAATGTTTGTCTATCTGATTTCAACTTCCAAACAAATTCATTTTTAAAACTTTAAAGGTATGTCTGTCTTACAGGCCGATTGAGCAGATTGTTATAAAGTAAAGTATAATTGTATTTATGGATTTGTAATACAGTAGTTGCATCAGATTCCGATTCAGGGATTTTAGTCGCAGAGGTTTGTATGCCTGTGAGTAAACCAGCTAAATTATAGGCTGCTCTATAAAGCAAGCTTCTGAGTCTGTCCGATAGCATAGTCATTGCTTCC
The DNA here is from genome assembly GCF_964261635.1 of Lissotriton helveticus. Classification (NCBI taxonomy): domain Eukaryota; kingdom Metazoa; phylum Chordata; class Amphibia; order Caudata; family Salamandridae; genus Lissotriton; species Lissotriton helveticus. The sequence continues at coordinate 598,583,240 of NC_136071.1, read as the reverse complement.
TACAGCTATGATTTTATGCGTCTTAAAAAGTGGACAAAGAAGCTTCTTCCTTGACTGTGAAGATTTGGTACATAGAAGCATCAAGTACAGCACAATTTCCTCACCTCCTGTCACATAGTTTCAAAGTCCTAAGCAAGTCTTGGCATTGGTCCATATTTTTTGCATAAACCAAGAATACTACCAGTCTTAAGTTATTGTGCAATGTTCTCTTTGCCTACGGGAATATGCAGTCCATATACATTTCATAGGAGTTTCAGGCCTTGATTTTCTTAAGAACTGTTAAATTGATGCCTCCTTTTATGTTACACTTGACCAGGATCTGCTCTATCTTTTTATTGTTACAGGGCTTATTCTATTCATTAACTCAGAATTTTCCCAGTATGCGACAAATCCTGTTTCAATTAGCATTTGGGAAATATGGTTGAGCTGGTGCAATTCTGGGGGATTTTTACTGGCCCATACATCTTGGAGTACTTTTAGATGCAGTTCAAGCTTTTGGGGGGTCCACAGTCTGACCCAATGCAGGACAGATTTGAAGGCGATCAAAGCTTCAGCGATATGTAGGCACAAGGAATAAGTTATCATTTTTTTTTTTTTAATGCCTAGGACCTTCCAGAACTCAGGTCCTTATGAACCTGTATTCAGTGCTTCAATTGTATACGCTTGGTGGGCAGGCTCCATCAGTCTGTCCTGCATTTATTGTAAGTGCATACAACCGCTCCTGTATACTAGCTCATAATAGGCTCAAATTCAAATTCAAAAATCTTTATTTCGGTACATTAGAACCATGAAAGATACATAAAAACATGCAATGTTTGATATACTTGCAAAAGTCCAAATAGAAGTTTCTGCAAGCAATTTATACAAGAGAAACATGGAATGGGCAATGTATGACCCGAACTCCTTAATGTTAAAACATAAATATTTGAAAAATATGTTAAAAAGGCAGCAATAATTAAAAATGAAATACCCTTAGTATTTGGGCTTGGGTTCCTCAACCAATCGTGAAAATTACGATATTTCAGTACAAAAACAATTAATATCTATACATTTATTAATACATGGTACAAACATCATTATCAATTCATTAAAACACGGTAATGTTTATATCATTATCATATAATTCCACTAAAGCACTATATTGTTTAAATCAATTTCATATAATACGGACAGCTCACTAGAGTTTTAGGCCTGCTTTAGCTCGTAAAAAACGTGTTGCTAAAAGAAATCTACTAATGCCAAAGACAATGACTTGTGCAGTATCGTTTTTTAAAATCCTTTCCGCCTCTTTCATGATCTCGTACCTAGGTTTAAACAGATCGGTTTGATCCATCTTTTCCTAGCTTTGGCATAGGCAGGCCAGAAAAAGAGAATGTGCAACTCCTCTTCTTTGGCTTTACCTGAGCATAAAGTACAACAAGCGTCTATCTTTTCAATGTGATTATTGGACCAACTTGCTACAGTTGTGTTAATATTCAAAATACCATATCTGAATTTCATATATAGTGTCTTGGCAAGTGGGGGATATATCTCATCCAAAAACTGCTCAAAGTATGCCCCATCTTTAAATAAGAGGAACCTACTTGTAAGGGTTCCGCCTACTGAATCATGTGGCACACTATTTTAGATGTATGACCTAAAGGTAGTTTTTAATACCTTCTTCGAAGCTTGGGTCAGTGTACACGGCTCATCCCAAAACTGTGATAACCCAATTCTTTTCAACCACAGGCAAACATGTCCAATTCTATTATCTCTTCTAGACCGGCCTTATAATCTAACAACTCCCGGTTTGACCAAAGTCTCACCCATAGTGTGAGAAGTCTTAAAATTGTATAGTGATCGGTCCGTTTTATATTCAAATCGAGAAAATTGGTATTAATGGTGTACGTACGGGTAGCCTTAACAGGGCTCTCTAAAATTTATTTTCCCCCAGCTCAAAGTTCTTTTTACAACAGGGTCCCCATATTTCCGCCCCATATAATGCAGCAGATTGGGCTTTATATTTGAACACCTCTAATGCTTAAACATTGTAACCCCATAGGTGTTTGCGATAATAATATTGTGTCGTCAGCGAAAAGAAGTGCTGGTACTAATTCTCCCCTTAATCTTGGTGAATCGTTTTTACAGCCATTCAAGAAGTTTGGAATATCGTTGACTAATAATGAGAACAACGTGGGTGCCAATACACACCCTTGGCGAACCCCCCTCTTTATGGGGATAGGTCCTGTTAATTCGCCCCTAGGACCCCCATCTAACCTTGGCATAGTTATCTTCATGCAGCCTCATAATCTGTTCAGGGTTGTTAGCTGGCAACCCTTGGCATCTTAGTGACTCCCATGATAAACCGCTAGGAATTAAATCAAACGCAGCCTTAAGATCTACAAAGGCTACGTATAAATGTCCCTTTCTTAAGTTTACATATTTCCAGCATAAGCAACAAAATCTAAAGACCTGATCTATGGTGCTGGTTTTAAGTCTGAATCCTGCCTGAAATTTTGAGAAAATATTGTTATGCTCAATCCATATATTTATACAGTTTAAAATGTGCCCTGCAAAAATTTTCTGTAAGATGTTGATTAAACTAATTGGGCAATAGTTTACTGGATCGTAACGATTGCCCTTTTTAAAAATTTAAAAAATGTCCGCCCCTTTCCATGTTTCTGGGATTTCAGCCCCCGCTACTGTGGCATTACATAAGTAATTAATATAGGGACCCCAGACACTAACTTCGTGCTTAAATAGATCTCCTGGGATCTTGTCGGGTCCGGGCGCTTTCCCTGATTTTACTAAGTTAATAGCCAACATAGTTTCATGCAAATCAAAAACTAACTTCCCTTCATTTGGACTGATTAAAAGCTCTGCATTAGATAGGACCCTTCCACTCTCTGGTGCTTCATACAGCCTTGTAAAGTGATCAACCCATGTTGCTGCATCGAGATAAATGTCTTTAGTTTCCTTCCCTGCTTTATTTCCTTTAGCCACAAGCCTCCAAAAGGTCATTTGGTCCTTGTTCTTTGCCGCCATAAGCAGTTCGGACCAATTTTCACCATCCCATGAAGATTTTGCCTTTTCCAGAGTATTTCTATACTTAAGCCTAGCATCTTTTATATTAAAGATACTACCATTTTTTATTGCCTGTAATAATTCCAATTTGGCATGGCGACATTCCTTGTCTTACCAAGAATTTCCTTGACTACTAAGGGATCTTACATCTCTCCTAGTCTTTTTTGACATTTGTGTTACTAATGGAACCAACTCTGTCAAAAATTGCTTATGTAATTCTAGGAGTGCATCTCCCCCCAAGAGTGAGTTTAAATGTATATCGAAAGTTTCTGCAAATGTTTTGTAAATGTTTGCCAATACGTCGCCATGCCCTAGTATATGTGCCCACTTTAAGGAGCGACGGTTATTACTGACCATGGTATCATCTGGGCTCGTGTCTGATATCTCATTATTCTCCCTCGTGGATGGAAGAAGTCTACCATGAAACGACAAATGGAGCGGATGATGGTCACTCTCTATCCTCGGAATAACTTTTAAATCTATTGTGTACGACCAAATATCAAATGATACCAATATGTAATCGATTTTACTCCGAGAATTACCCCTACAAAATGTGTGGGCCATTGGTATGTCTGATGGTAGGCGGCCATTACATCCTCTCAAACCATATTCGTACAAAAGGGGGTGGTGATGGACGGAGCATCTGAACCAATCAAACACTCACACCCAGTCAACAGATCTGGGTTTAATCCACTGGGGTGGCAGAGTGGGCTAAAGAACGGTGATGGATTAAACCCAGATCTGTTGACTGGGTGTGAGTGTTTGATTGGTTCAAATGCTCCGTCCATCATCACCCCCTTTTGTACCGCTTTGGCCGCCATAAGTTGGCAGGGTATGCTCAGACGTGAGTCCCTTGCTCACTTTGCCACTGGATTCAAGCAAGCCTGGCTGAAGACGGCTGTAATGCCAGAAACCGGTCCTAGGAAGCTTGAATCGGATCCAGGGAAGGCATGGCTTTGCAGTTCGGGCTGGACTGTTCCCATGAGGCACAGGGTCGGACTGATTTGCATATGGCCCTGTCTGAACTGGGGTGGCAGAGTGGGCTAAAGAACGGTGATAGATTAAACCCAGACCTGTTGACTGGGTGTGAGTGTTTGATTGGTTCAGATGCTCCGTCCATCACCTCCCTCTTTTGTACCGCTCAAACCATATTCAGCCGCCAACTTCGTAATCTGAACCGCTACCACAGTACACGGTACTGAGCAAGTGTTTTATTAGCACTATCTTCCTCTTCAAACATAGTACCTAGCCCTGTAATAGGTTCATAATTGCAATTTAAGTCACCTCCTGTTTTTACATCTAACATTTTTTAAATAGAGTCCAATTGCTCTATTATCGGTGACTCTTTCGGGGCTGGGCCAGATCTATTATAAACATTAAATAGGTGAAGCACCCTTCTATCCTTGGTTGTCATTTTTACTCCAAGTATATCCTGTGAATTTGTACACAATTGGGTAATTCCAATGGCGAGGGATACTTTCACCCACATTACAAGGCCCCCTGAGGGCCTCCCTTCTACTGATGGAATTGCATCCATATAAAATGTTTTATACCCTACTCTGTGTGGAGCAACTAGGGCCCAAGTCTCTTGTATGAGACAAATATCACTCTTTTCAATAAATTCATTCCAATCTAGATCATTGATATTCCTAGCAAGTCCCGCTATATTCCATGAAATAAAACTTAGCTCTAATGGATTACTTACTCTTGTGGCTGCCAGATGTTCAACTGGCGGATTAAAATCATATTGGAAAACCCCTTTACCAATGAAACCTCATCTGACCGCCTTAGTATGACTGACTGGTTTCCAGATATATTCCCTCCAAAATCCCGCCCTTTTTTGTTATGTTAAGTCCCCTTGGGTCTCAATAATTCGGGCATTTTGTTGCTCTCTTGACTCATTCTCTTCAAATATTGCGGGTATTTTTTCTTTTGGAGTATCTGTAGAGTGTAGTCAATCGACAGCCTCCAAGGAAGTTAATTCTTGATATTTATTTGCAGTATGTGGGGTTATGAAATTGTCATAGTCAAAACCAGTCTTCTTAATTGGCCTATAAAAACAACCTAATGGCAGAGCATGGATACTAGTGTTCTGTGTAAATGTCTCTTCATGTGCTCTCAACAAATTGCGAACCATGTAAGGACGCCAGAAGTTTATGACAATGCAATCTCCTTGTATGTCCTTTACAGAATCACCCACCCACCCTACCCTGCGGACCATTAAAATATCATTCATTTTTTGAGGGTTAATTTTTTTTTAATTTGGACAACCAATCCACAGTTTTGTTTCTAAGATTGTGCCAGGATTCTTTTTGTTCCCTTTGCAGGGATGGGACGCAGGCTAATATAAAAACATAAGGACACGCTGCGGGAGGTAATTTCAAAACATCTGCAGTAGGAATTAGATCAGTCCCTCTTGGGCTATACGTTGTCACCCTAGTACTGCCCCTATTTAAGTGGTCTGTACTTGATTCAATTTGGGATTCAGTATTTCTAAGCTCATCCCCCACCTCTCTAAACTCTGCTCTACGCCCCATAATTTCACCACTGTTTGCCGTCTCACTTCTAACTTGATCTAGTATTTGTTTCACATGCCTGATATTCCTGCTACCTATAAATGCATTTTTAGATTCGACTAGAAGTTTTTGCCCCTTCCTCAAGGATTCTTTTACCATCCCTGATTAAAGTGCCTAATTGAGCTATAGCCAGATTTAACTGGTCTATTTTTACCATTCAATGCCCTCAATTTAGGGCCCATACAATCATTAATTTGGGTCTGCATATAACTTAGTGCCATTTGAAGAATATCCGCTACATTTTGATCTATTGCCCCAACACCCTCGTTAGGGGAAACTAAACAAAGAGGGTAATCGATCTCAGTTTGTGTACCAACAGTCTCACGTAAAGTCGCCTCGCATTCGTGCTCGACTGGGTTCACTTTAGATGTACTAGCTATTCCCCCTTGCCTTCTTTTTTTCTCACCATTCCTTTTTTCCCTCTGCACCTGCTTAGATTTTCCTTTTGGCATTTGCACCTGTTTTGGGACTTGTAGCCTTGTTGATATTCTAGGTGTTCTGGTTTCATCTAAATTAGGGGATCCTAAAGTACTTGGTGTATGTTCTACTGCAGGACTATTTTGATCAGTAGGGGAAATTAAGGTTCAACCACTTTACTTTGGTTGTGTTGTGTTTTGTTAGTTGGTGCTGGTGAGCTAAATTTTCTGTATGTTGGCAACCTTGATGGGTCGAGCGACAATCTTCTCTTTGCTAGTTCAATTTCGTGGGTTAGAAGGGATTTTGCCCTTATTATAAAGGCATCAAGGGTGCCTGCAGCACCCTTCCGCCTACTCATGGTTGGATTAAGGTTTGTTTTATAAAAAATGAATAAAAAGGAAAAGAATAACAATACCCACAATAGTGGAGATAATAATAAGACGGTGACTATTGTTTAAAGTAAAATTTAGCACACAAAACTTGGCTATTACCCTTTTGATCCACTTCAAACCAAACCACAATATGCTTACTCCAAGAGAAATGTATATTGAATCTTATGGAAGTGGCCCAGTACAGTCTCGAACAGTCGCGGACGGGCGCAGACAGGCCCTCCCTTGGTGCGGCCCGGGCACGCCCACGCGTGCGCCCGCGCTGCGGAAGCCCAAGCCCCCTCTTATGCGCCTCCTGGCGCTCACAAGCGTGACCACGGGTTTACCGCCGCAAAGACTGCTGGGGTGTGTAGTCCCTGGTGGCGGGGGGACAATGGCGGCTCCCAGCAGTGTCCGGCGCCAAGCAGCCTCAAGCGAGTCCCTGGGGGGCCCAGCAACGGTCAGCAACTGATGTGGCAGGTCGGAGATTAGCAAAACGGGCTCCCTTGCTGCGGGACCCCAAGCCCCCTCTTATGAGCCTCCTGGCACTCACAAGCGTGGCCACGGCTTCACCGCTGCAAAGACTGCTGGGGAGTGTAGTCCCTGGTGGCGGCGGGACAATCGCGGCTCCCAGCAGCGTCCGGCGCCAAGCAGCCTCAAGCGAGTCCCTGGGGGGTCCAGCAGCGGGCAGCAACTGATGTGGTAGGTAGGAGATTAGCAAATAGCTCACTTATCATAGACAATCAAATAAACAGTCTAGAGTTGCTCTTTGATTTCAAAATGTTGGGTTCCAATTTTTACTTGTTAACCATCATAAGTTTTGTTTGTTGATAGTGTGCTTTGAAGAGGCGCAATCATTTTCCAAACCTTATCATAGCAATGCTTTGTCTCTTCAGTTTGTCCGAATAATACAGCTCATCCACCAATACTAGTAGAGGTAGTTTTTTTCTCCAACCGTCACTGGCGCATCAAAGTTCAGGGCCAATAGACCTTTGTCCACATCGCTTAAAAATAAGTTGCACAAGATGGGTGTAAGTACACATTCTTGCCTAACTCCAGTTTTGTATTCAAAATCAGACAGGAATGCCCCGCTTGAGTCATTTCTCCGCTGTGTTTTTCTAATAGCGTGGTAAGGAGCTTGTCTGGTAATCCTTAAAACCTCTGATCAAGCCAACGCAGAATTGTCACCTAAATCAAAAGTGGTCTTTAAGTCCATAAAAACCATATACAAGGGCTTTATTTAGGATCAATATTTGGAATGTTTGAAATATAATCTTATTGCTTGGCTATGGTGCCTTGGCCCTCCCTGAAGCCAACTTGGAAGTGAGATAAGATCTTTGTCTTCAGGCCAGTCCTGGATTCGGTTAAGGAGGAATTTGCCATAAATTTTAATACAAGGAGCAAGAAAATTGGCCGATATTTTGAGAATCATTTCAAGGAACTTTTTTGTGAATTTCAACAATAATGGCTGTTCTCCAGGAAGATGGGACTTTCTCAAGCTTGCAGATGACATTGTATGCTGTCTTTAAGTCAGGGGTCCGGAGTGGCACATTATTTTGCAAGAGATATAAAGAAATTCTATCAGGGTTTTACGTGCACTCTTACTCATCCAGATTAGTATGACTAATCTTCAGCACATTGAAGGCACCCTTGTGCTTTAGACATTGAACTTCGAACCAGTCAATTTAAGTCATCCAAGACTTGGCCAGTGAGAGGGATACACTTTCTTTGGCGTAATTAGTTGAACTTAAATTAATTAATGAAGTCTCCAGGACCCTGACTGCGTCTGTAAATGTAGCCTACATATGTATTCATGATATTTGCAGTTCCAGCATTTCCATGCCTCTTGCCAGCGTTGTTGTAGGGCTTACATTCCTTGATTACGTTTTTCTTATTTAGCCTTACGTCTAGATTGTCAGGCTGTTGGTGGCACTAGGTTTTGAGTCTTAATGTCTGCCTTTTCTAGAGAGGAAATACTTTTTCATATGGCTTTCATATACAAGTGTTACCTTCAAAAAGGTTATCTCTGTACGTTTGTGATCCTCTTACCATTTTCCTGCAGTGCTTAACTTCTGTTAAGAATTGATGTTTGCGTCTGATCTTGGAGCACCAACACAGTGTTCATGGCTCTGACCTATACAGAAAACCAAAACACAACTAGTCACTTGGGCTTTTCGAAAAGTTTTTTTTTTTTTTTTAAATCAAATCGGTGGTCTGGGTATTCCGCCTGCTGTTGAGGATTAACATCCAATTTCAGTAATTTACAAGACAGTCACATTGTGCAAAATCTGCCTTCCAGTTAACTAGTTAAAACTTGCCTTATTTCTTTTCCAATATACCGGTACTTTAAACTGTCCATGCTGCTGAAATTGTAAAATAGTGTTTATCCAGTTGTGGTATGTTCTGTACAGTATCACAATTTAGGGCTATAACTGCAGTGTGATTTACTGTGTATTATTTAGATGTGTGTAAACCACTGGCTATTATCTAGTCCATTCAGTGACGATGGAGCACTAATCCAACATATTTTAATCACAAGTTTAGGTGATCTGGAAAAGCTTTCTTTTTCCTTTTCTGAAGCTCATGTGTTTGGGTTCTATTGTGAAGTTGAGTTCAGTGCATCCACTGCCTTGGTCCCTGGACTGCAAAATGTTTACCTTCGTGTTTTAGCTGTTTGAAGGCTTGTTGGTTGATGAAATCTACTTTGTCCAATGGCAGAGTCCAATTATTCACAAAATGTGCAGGTTGTTTTTCAGTGGCCCTGATTCTTTGACCCTCAAAGCCTTCTGTGTGTTCAAGAGGACTTTGGATTTAACACCTTTATCCTGTGAGAGTTAATATAATCATCCTTAGCTTTCTCTTGAGTAAAGAACATGATTGATGCCTCACCCAAGTATTTTATCCCTTTCCCGCAGAGCCAGTGTATGTATCCTGTTCAGTCCTAATGTTATGCAGTACATTCTCCTTGAAACTGTGAGAACTAGTTAAAAATTTAAGCATTAGTCTTGTACCTAGCTTTTTCATACTCAAAAAATCAATTTAATTAACCAGTCAAAACTTTAGATCATTATCATTGTATCTTGAAGCTTTTACTTTTTTATTGTACCTTTCTAAGGTCGTCACTGGGTTTCTTTTCTCTCCAGGACTACAGACCACTCGATTAGGAAATCATCTAGAGGAGAGAGTAAACAAATTCTTGCGAAGACAGAATCATCCTGAAGCCGGGGAGGTTTTTGTCAGGGTGGTGGCCAGTTCAGATAAAACTGTGGAAGTTAAACCTGGGATGAAATCCAGGTGAGATGTCAAATGACAAAAAAATAAGCATTGACCGATTTAAGTTTTTTCATTCACGTTTGTTTTATCCTCAATAAGACTTATACGCCATGATATCTTTTTCAGAATGGTGAATGTATTCATGTATTAAGGAGTACTGCGAACAGGTTGCAAGTGAATGAGGTGTTGTGTAGTCATTATTACTTTCAACAGAGAAACATTCCCAATCCATCTCCCTCTCTATATTGATGTTTTTTCTGTTCCAGGAGGTGAATGGTTATATACACTATGCTTATTAACAAATGGAATACAAATGGTATAAAGACATCATTGCATCAGAAAGTATCTTTATGGTTTGGCACAGTTTGGCTTCATTCTAAAGAATATCAAATTGACACCATTGGTATATTTGATATCACAATTGAGAATGCGATCAGAACTGATGCCACTCTCAATGCCCACTCTTAGAATAACACAAAGAAAAACCTTCAATCCATTTTAATTTGTGTGAAGTAAAGCAGTGTTAATTTAATAATGGATATGAATAATCCATGCCATCCTGTTTTTTCCCATGCAGAAAATGCATTTCAAAGCAGGTGTGTAAACCTTGAATTTAAAGTGCATCTTAATATAAAGTAGGATCATTTCTGCTACATTTTTTTAGTGAAAACAATATCTTGGGCATGAACTGGGACAATGCAAAATGTCTGTGTATTATAGCTTTCTTCATCAGAAAGATAGTGTTAGTTTTTAAGACTGGTACAATTAGCATTTCAGCCAAAACAAAAATAAACTAATTTAATAGGCTTGAGGCTTATGTAAGTATTCTTTATTGAATGCATACTTTGTTCAAAATTATCCTATGGGATATCTGAGGAATGGAAAGTGGTGTAACAGATTACATTGTGTTGGCCTTGGTGCACATTGTCAAGTGCACACTGTTCTTACAGCCGAAGCTGATTAGTTTTAAACACTGTTTTTGACTGCTATTTGCCATTCCTGTAGTCTCTCATTATAATCATTTTGTGTAATGAAATAAACTATGTTTGTAACTTGCTCTGCACTCTCCTGTCTCTTAGAGTTGGCCCTGGACTTTTGGAACTTGTTTTCATTATAAGTACTTTTCGGTCATAAGATGTCTAGTGACCAGACCCCTCCATTAGCCCATCCTGCACCGTTACAAAGACCACCTCATATTATGTTTTATTTTCCCTATCCATTGGGTTTAGATGTTCCAGTGTCGGCTCCTGGCCCGCCGGATTTCTTTGACGAGACCTTCACTACAAGACGTTGATGTTTAGGTTCCAGCTATGGAAAAAGACAACACTGGTGCACCAACAGTGATTGAACTACCCATTGAGCAGTGTTGAGGCCACTTTTGTGAGGAAAACCAGTGTGTATCAAATGTGGCTGTTAGTGGAGTGTGTTATGGAAACCACACATTCCCAGTTTTGCCTCAAATGTAATTCAAAATTTCCCTGGCCTAACCAACTTAAGGTGTGCAACCTCTGTTTGTACCCAGGGCACAAGGAGTCCACTTGCTCAGCGGGAAAAGTGTTCAAGTGCAAGAAAACAATTAGGCGTCAAAATCAAAGATATTGGATATACCACAACATGTAGCCCAAGGGTTCCTGTGAAACACCAGACTTATTCAGCCCAAGAACATCTTCGGGCCAAGCGAGAAGAGCCAGGGTTTTCAGGCACCCAGCCGGCTCAGTGGGAGCAGAGCACAGAGGTGCTGTCCTCAAAGGCTTCGGAGACAGGAAAAGGAAGAATTTTCACTTCACTCAAAGAAAGGTCCAAGAACAAAAACAACCCATAGAGCCTTCATCTGACAGGGCCCCTGGGGACCCACCTCGTAAGCTCCCTTCCATCAAAGGTGAACGCCACTTCCAAGGGATACTTCCATTGAACCATGTGGTGAACTGCAAGAGGCAGCGATCCTAGAGTCTGGCTCCAGGCTTCCAGTTCTCTTCACCTCAAGAGACACTTTTGGCTCCCGGTAAACCTCTGGCTAAGAGCACTGAGCCATGGCACCCCCAATGTTGGTTCAAGCCTGTGTCTCTGAAAAACCAACTTTAGAGTCAAAATCTGCTGATAAATGGGGGAGATGGGGGCTAGCTGATATTGTTATTGAAGACAATAAATTTACCGTTTGCTCTATATACGGTCCAAATCTAGATGATAATGAGGTAATGAATGCAATTAATCTGGAGCTGGCCGCTTGGAGCCAACCTATAATTCTCTGCGGTGATCTAAATGGCCATATTGAGGCCGATATGAATATCAGGAATATATGGAATTATAAAGGCCGTAAGATTAGGACTTATAGATCCCTAAGGGAGTTAGTATTAGGGAATGGGCTGATTGATGTGTGGAATAAATTAAGACCTATGGAGCCTGGTTTTACCTTTTTTTCGGCCCCACATCGAAAGTTTGTTCGCTTAGATTATTTTTTTATTTCTGCAGTTTTTGTGGAAAAGGCAAGTATTGATATTTTACCTCAACTGGTCTCCGATCATAACCCTATCATACTAGAATTGCTGCTATCCTCACAGAACAAAAATTTGAATAGGCAATGGTCTTTTCAACGGAATTTATTGCTAGATGAGGATTATCTCTCACACATGACCAAAATTATTGACGATTTTTTTTTTAACAATAATGAGACGGCTTCGATACAGACAGTATGGGACTCTTTCAAACTATTATAAGAGGTGAAACCATGAGCTACTCAAACTTTTCTCGGAAAAAGAACCAGAATGAATTTAAAAGTGCACTGGATAAAGTGATGAAGGCAGAATTAAAATAAGCTGGCCAGGGTATTATTGATGCACAACGGGTGCTAACTTTTGACCGCGCCGCCGTATACTCATATCTAGCTGACCAGGTTGCATCTAAATAACAGCAATACAAAACGGAATGTTATGAATTGAGTGAGCAAACGGGGAGAATTTTAGCTCAAAGGTTAAGACAGAAGGCTGCCCTAAATGATATAATAAAATTTTTAGATCAAGAAGGTGTAATGCATGAATCTAAAATAGGCATATTGAATGCATTTCGTGAATTTTATCAATCACTTTATAATAAGTCTAACGATGGCACTAGTACAGCTAACGATGCATCGATTTACTTAAGAAATCTTGATAATTCTTCTCTTAATGAAATAGAAAAATTAATGCTAGCCGCTCCTATCATCTGGAAAGAGATTGAAACAGCTATTCTTGGTTTAGCCCCGGGTAAAGCGATGGGACGGGATAATATTCCTCTGGAATTTTATCGTGCTTTCCGTAATATGCTAAAACCGGAACTTCTTAAGGTTTTTCAACAGGCATTTCAAGGTGTCGCACCGGTATCCTGGTCTCTGGCAACTATAGTTGTATTTTTTTAAAAAAAAGGGAAAGAATCTACTGATTTAGGGTCATATAGGCCAATCTCACTCATAACATCTGATAGCAAAATCTTTTCCAAGATATTAGCTAATAGATTAAATGACATTATGCCCGGGTTGGTTTCTAAGATCCAACACGGTTTTATCAAAGAAAGAGATACAACCGATCATATAAGACGAGTTATTGCTCTCCTGGATTGGGCGCAGGCCACAGGATCCGCAGTCGGAGTGGCACTGTTGGATGCCGAAAAGGCATTTGACAGGGTCGACTGGGGGTTCCTGTGGTCTGTGCTGTTCTGGAAGGGGTTTCCTGTAGAGTATATAACTGCCATCCGGGCGCTATATATTAACCCTAAAGCCGTAATACGGCTGGCCTCGGAGACTTCTATCCCTCTGGCGATCACAAGGGGGACAAGGCAATGGTGTCCTTGTTCCCCCTTGTTGTTCGCGTTATATATAGAGCCCTACTTACAGAGACTTATAAAATAAGATGATATTCCTCCAGTTCAAATCCATCAAGTAGAATATAACGTCCTTGCATACGCCGACGATGTCGCGATTGTCACCTCTGATACTAAAACAGCACTACCTAAAATCATAGAATTGGCCCGGGAGTCTGGAGAATTTTCGGGATATAAATTAAATATTTCGAAAACTCAAGTGATTTATTCTACTGTCGGCATACCGGATGGGGTGGTACTGTCAACTTCAGCTCTATATCTGGGCGTGAAAATCACTGCTAAAGTAGAAGATATTTTAGGTCTTAATTTAGATCCTCTTTTAGACTCTACTAATAGGACTCTCGAGAGATTGAATAATCTTCACTTATCTCTATAGGGGCGTACCAACGTAGTGAAGATGATTATATTCCCCAAATTTCTCTATTTTTTTCATACCATACCATTATTATTTCCTTCCGCTTTTTTCAATAAACTAGACAGAATTGTTTCTAGGTTTCTTTGGAGTTATAGGAGACCTAGAAGATCTCTTAAATGGTGTACTCTTCCCAGGAAAAGGGGAGGCTGGGGGATGCCTAATTTTCGGCTATACTACTGGGCGGTCTCGCTAAGACTCATGGGTACGTTAATTTTCCAAGATTATTTAGTGGAAGAATCAATTCATCCTTCAATTTATGAAATGGTTCTGGGGGCCGAAGCCCGTCAATGCTTGGTTAGAATCATCGAACCCAGTTACTATAAAAAAACTAAATTTAAAATTATGTTAACGGTCTATCAAATCTGGAAACAATTTAAAAAAAGATTTCGCTGCTGTGAAGGCTATAACTATTATACTCCTTTCTTAGACAATCCAATGTTGCCTGCTATCTTTAAAGATTCTATTATGCAGAGATGGCAAAACTCCAAACTATGCACACTAGGGGATCTTTATCAAGACGAACAATTTGTTTCATACTTATATCTGCAGCAAAAATATAATTTTACTAGAGGAGATTTTTTTAAATATCTCCAAATACGGAGTTTTCTGGAGACTAAAGATCTATTAAACACCAATAAAATGACCCAATTTGACGTGTTAGAATGCTGTAGGAAAAGAAACAGAATTGGAGCGATCTATTATATAATGTTAAATAGAACTGAAGATAATTTAGATCTATATATTGACAAATGGCAAAAGGGGCTTGGAATAAGGAATGTTGATTAATCTAGTTCTTTAGAAATGGCTACTTTGGTTTTATTTAATGGATCGCTCAAAAGCCAACATTTTATGTCTGTTTTTGATTTGTATTATACTCCGGCAAAGTTGCTAAAATGGAAAGCCAATAGGGGTGTCAATTGTAGTCGATGTGGGTATCTGGGGGCGGATGCAATTCACATGTTTTTTCATTGTTCCAAGTTAGTGCAATTTATTAATGAAGTACAAACCTTCTTAAACAACATTTTAAATACATCTATAGTACTATCTGCGGAACTAGTAATACTCGGAATTCAATCCGATTTAATTGGCACTAAAACAGCTACAGAAGAAGGTTTTTTGTTCATTTCTATGTCAATTTTTA
Organism: Lissotriton helveticus; assembly: GCF_964261635.1. NCBI lineage: Eukaryota > Metazoa > Chordata > Amphibia > Caudata > Salamandridae > Lissotriton > Lissotriton helveticus. The sequence continues at coordinate 598,568,135 of NC_136071.1, read as the reverse complement.
GATATTGTATAACCTCACGTTGGCTAAACGCTGAACCTCCATTATTTTGTCACTGGCAGTCGAAATTATTAAGCATCTATCAACTTGAGAAGGCGGTATATCGTCTAAAGGGGATGAGAAAAAAGACATTTGGTCAAAATCTTTGGGCTCCTATATGTAACTGGATTTAATTAGTTTATTTTATTATAATGCCTATGCTCTGTCTGACATGATCTCTGTATTATGTGTTCAAACTTTCTGGCTATAACTACTTGCTGCCTCAAAAATCAATACAAAATATATTTTTTTAAAAAGCCCATTTCAAAACCAACTGCACACTCTTTGCCCAAATCTGACTGGTGTGAGGCCCCCTCACTTTCGAGCTTCCTGAAGTCCATGGCGTCGGGCATTGCACAATCTTCATCCGCCCCACAATGGAGAAAGTCTTAGATTGGGAACCCAAACAAGATCAGCCTCATACACTTGGAATTGCCAAAGAAAAGAAGACTACATTTGAGGAGCAGATTTCAACAGAGCTCCAATAACGGTAGGGGAAAGCCATCATGCCACCACCCTGACCTCCAACCTCTTTGTCTCGCAAACCTTGACCAACACCTTCTCAATCTCACAAACCAGGAGTTCCACCTCTGCCTCGCACACCGTAGTGTCTTCACACACCACAGTCCTCTTTCCATTCGGGCCACTCTGAAATGGACTTTGGAAGCCATTACGAACTTCTAGATCCATACCAAGATACTATCCGACCTGTGAATGGAGATGACCCTTTGGAAGATAACCACATATATCCCTCCGACCACCACAACCTTGTGCCTTACCTTGTTAAAACCTCCCCACTGGATGACACCACTGCCATTGATGAAAATCACCACAAAGTAAAACTATACTTGGTGGAAGAATATTATGTTCGAGGCATATGAGCTGCAGATATCACACTGAGCATTAGATCGCCACCTGGTGTTGGGCTCGGATGATTGCATGTTGTCGTCTTGGAAGAAGTCTTTCTAGTCACAGGATAAGTGACTCCTCCCTTGGACGATAGTGCACATGGGCATCGACTCCATCCTTGGATTGTTTCTTTCCGCCACTGGGTTCGGATGCAACTTTTCCGCTCCAGTTCGAAACCTACTTTCTAAGTAGTTCCGCATCAAAAACTTACTTAAATTCTTCAAAACAACTTTCGACATCAAGAACCATCGACTCGATCTCATCAGCTCGATTCCGGTTGTCGACGCGGGCCGTTGGGCCTATCCACGCCGTGAGGCCTACAGCTCATGGAAAGGACACGCCGTTCAAGAAATGCCCTCAATGTGGAGCAAAATTCCCGCACAGTGACCATCACAAGGTCTATAACCTGTGCTTATCACCTGAACACGACGAGTCCAGCTGCCCAGCCTGCTCTTCCTTTCACTCCAAGAAGACCATTCGAGATCGAAGGGCCCGTCGACACATCATGCAGAGATCAGCTCTAGAACCAGAGGACATGTTCGAGGGTCCAGATGCTCCCGAAGAAGATTCCGAAGATCTCCAAATCGTATCTGGGGCAGATGACTCCGATGACTCCATACCTTCGGGTCAACGCGCGAGTACTACTGCCCCTGCCCCAACACCTAAATCGAAGGCAAAGGTCAACACTCCGCCTCTGGTGCTCAGTCGAGACCGAAAAACTACTTCAGAAGCCCCGCCTTCGAGCCCGGCTCTGAAGAAAATATAAAAGCCTTCCGGTAGCTTGGGACCGAGCAAACCGCATGTGCTGAGACAACCAGCTCCCTCGGCACCGAAACCGAAAGAAGTCCCGGTTCCGAAAACAACTCCGAAACAGTCGACTTCGAGAGACAGATTATACAAAGCCTGTTTTCGACGCTTCCAAGCCCACGAAACCAGCTTTGGCTCCAAAGCCAAGGTCTTTGAGCCTTAACCTACGCCAAAAGGCTCTGCCACAACTCCTAAGGCTAAGGACAAAGAAAAGAGACAACCACGCTCGGAACCAAAAAAACCTGCACCGAAGCAGTTCCTGAAGAAGAGGACCTTTTTCACCCCGATCCTACACAGAAAAAATTCTATATTGACCCAAAAACAGGACATATCTCTACTGACAGGAAGAGAAAGTTAGATACTCACCTCCACCTCAAGTGCCTGTAAAAAAGGACTGTGCAACATCACCTATGGGTGCTTCTTCTCCTATACCTCCCTCTATTCCACCTCCTCTTCCTTCGCCTCCTCAAAATTCTACTTCTCATTTTTCACCACAACATACACCTCCTCATAATAGTGATGACATTATGGGAAGAGGAGACGACCCAAATGACCCTTTTACCTACCCAACAGATCTACCTGACTGGGAGTACCCAATCCCACCAGATGTCACACCAGATGTACCAGATATCCTTGATCCATACACATACCCATCCAAACCATCACCTCCAGAAGATAATATTGGGTGTGGACACTTAATTAATAGAGCTGCCATCCATCATGGGGTCACAATGCACTCACATGAGGCAGAAGAAGATTTCCTACTAGACACTTTTGAGCAATCCCAAAAGTCAGTTCAGATATTACCTACGATCAAAGGGGTTATTAAGCATGCACCAGAAGTGTTTAAAGATCCTGTACGTGCTAGGATCATAAACCCCAGGATAGAAAAGAAATGTAGCCCTGCTCCTGGAGACCCTGCCTACATTAAAGGACAACTGCCTTTAGATTCCCTTGTCATTTCAAACGCAAGAAAACGAGCAAACATCGGGTGAAGCGCCACCTCCTGATAAAGAGTCAAAGATGATAGACGCTTAAGGTAAAAGAATAGCTGCTCAAGCAAGTAACACATGGCGCATAGCTAATACACAATCCCTCCTCGCAAGATACGACAGGGCTCATTATGATCAGCTAGGAACACTCTTACAGCATCTACCTGACCAATATAAGGCACAAGCTAATGACCTTATCCAAGAAGGACAGTTAATTTCTAATGCTTCTATCACGTGCGCACTTGATGCAGCAGACACTGCTTCTAGAGCAATAAACAGTAGCGTCCTCCTTAGACGCCATGCATGGCTTCGCATCTCAGGATTTAAGCATGAGGTGCAAACCACCATATTAAATCAGCCATTTAACCAACAGCATATTTTTGGCACAGCTGTAGACACAGTACTTGAAGAAATGAAAAAGGACACTTATACTGCCAAATCTATGGGAGCTTTGCAGTCACCACAAACAAGAGGGTCCTTTCGTCGCTCCTTCTATAGAGGAGGCTCCAAACAAGTTGGAGCAGACAATTCAGCTTCTTTTAAAAGCAATACGCAAACATCCTCCAATAGGGGATATTTTAGAGGAGGCTACAGAGGCAATAACAACAAGGGTAGAGGTCGAGGCAATAACAGCAATCGAATCTCTCCCACCACAAAACAGTGACTTCCTTCCGCTCCCCTAACAGCATTCCACTCCTGTAGGGAGGAGACTAACACAGTTCCTACCTGTCTGGAATTCCATCACCACAGACAAGTGGGTAAGACAGATTATACAGTATGGCTACTGCCTAGAACTTACATCTACCCCTCCACATATACCACCCAGAACCATGGAGACATCAGACACCCAGATCCAAGCCAACTAAATCTGGCGATCTGGCTCTTGAGGTCTTAGAGTTTGATTATCTTAACCTGCCACCAGACTGTATGAATATCATTAAAGAAGCTAGGAGACCTACTACTAGAGCTTGCTATGCAGCAAAATGGAAAGAGATTTGCCATTTACTGCGCAAATAATGAAATTGATCCCCTGGATGCTGCTATCCAGAATATCATCTGCTACCTTCTACACTTACAAAGATGCAATCTAGCATACTCATCTATACGGCTACACCTTGCAGCCATTGCTGCGTACCTACAGAATAGACAGCATCTGTCATTATTTAGAGTACCTGCAAATAAAGCATTTATGGAAGGATTAAAAAGAATCATTCCTCCTAGGTTACCACCCTCACCAGTGTGGAACCTAAATATTGTTCTTACAAGGCTCATGGGACCCCCTTTTGAACCTTTACACAAATGTGAACTACAATTCCTCACATGGAAAACAGCTTTCCTTATTGCTATTACCTCTCTTAGGAGAGTAAGTGAGATTCAAGCTTTCACTATAGAAGAACCATTTTTGCAACTACACCGTAACAAAGTAGTCCTAAGAACAAATCCCAAATTCCTTCCTAAAGTCATTACTCCATTTCATTTAAACCAATCAGTAGAGGAACCAAAATCTTTAGAGGCAAGATGGCGGTCGTGCTCTAGACCGCAGTGCAGCACAGACTGAGGCTCCAGCGATGTGAGGCTAGGATACCGAGCTAAGATCGCGAGCCAGTCTCTCCTTACCAGGCAATTCCACATTTTTGACTACTATGGAATGTGGGATGGAAACGGACTTCGCTAGTCACTAAGAATGCACGAGCTCATATACTCTATCAGCACCTACATTGGTCTTATGGTACTTCGTGCTCTTGTAACCAGAGCTTACCCCACGGCAGATTTACGCCACGCTAAAACTCAAGTAAAAACGAATTCAGGCACCCAGTCTCAGCCTTACCAGCTACACGTTCCGGATACCCCCTGCAGCAGTCTGAAGCACTCGATTATGGCTCCGAAGATAAATGCGGCTCAAAAACCAGCAATGAAACCAGCGGCGCCGGCGATCCCACCGCCGGTGTCCTCGGCCGCCAAAGCCAGGGCGGCGAAGTTGGCGAAGCAGGACGATGCCCCCTGTGTAAGCTCAGGCTCTCTGAAAGCTCTTCTACCCGACCCTCCAAGCCTGAAGAAAAAAGGCACCGCTCACCGCGGCACTGGCCCTTCCGTTGCAGATCTCTTCCGCGGAGCAGGAGCAGGAAAGTCGGTTCCTGTTCCGGGGCACCAGCAGCAGAGTGAGCTAGCTCCCGCGGTGGGCTTGCAGAAAGAGATGGATCCGGGTCAACAGCAGCAGAGTGAGCCAGCAGCGGGAATACAGAGTGGAGCCGGACTCATGGAACCAAACCCAGACCCAGAGTCACCAGCACACAACCAGGAGGACGATGTTGCCGATGGTATTACGTTAATGGTCCCTGAGGTGAGAGGAGAAAATATTTTGCCAATACTCAAAACTAACTGTGAGGTTAATATGCTGACAATAACCCCTGATACTAAAGGTGAACAATCCAATGACAATACTATAGCAGCCTGTCCTGAGAGGCAGGGGGTAGCCGGTGACATGCTGCAAAAGGGGGTGGCTGCAAGCAGGGAGCCCCATCCCACAGCCCAAATGGCAGAGGAAGATCTGTTAGTCTTAGCAGACCTTGAGGCTGAAAAAGATCCGAGCGACTTTTTTTCTTTCTCTGAGAGGGGTGAATGGTCGGATGATGTGGATGAGATTTCCGCTACTACCGACGAAAGTCCCAGTGATCAATCAGATGCCCCAAACTCTAGGGCTAAAACTGTGTTAAGAAAAAGAGCCAAAAGACAGGGGTCCAGAGATCTAGCATGGGATCATTCGATTATTCCACTTAATACTCCACTTGAAACTCTTTCGAATGATCAAGCGGGGTCAGAATTTCAATCACATACATTACCAACTTCGGCAGTAGTTACTATTCTTCAGGCTATTGCTACACACAGAGAAGAAACGCGGCATGATGCACGCAAAAACCAAGCCGCAATGCGCAAGATGCAGGGGGTAGTGCGTAAGCTGGCCAAAACATGTAGCTCTTTTGGGGACAGGCTTACAGAAATGGAGTCTCGCATTGTGACTAATGAAGCAGAGCTGGCCACCCATCAGGGCCGCGTTGATTCCCATGAAGAGCAATTGACGGATATTAAGTGGAAGCTGGAAGAATTTGAAAACCGGCAACGAAGAAATTACTTTCGAGTTTTAGGCGTTCCGGAAGGGGAAGAAGGGGGGGGATGCCCGACTGTATGTTATCGATCTTTTATGTGACTCCCTTCCTGAAATTACTGGATGGAACTGGGCGGCTGAGGTCCAGAGAGCCCATCGGGTACCTCTCACCTTGAAACAACCACAGAAACCCAGGGTATACCCTCGGGCCATTTTGGAAACTTTTTGTTACGTCAGTTAGTCTTTGAGAAGGCCCGACCCGAGGCAAAGAGAGTCAGGAATAAGGTGACATATTTTGTCCGCCCGGACTTCTGCCACAACACAGTGGAAAGACGTTGGAGGCTACGCCAGCTTATCAAGCCATTTCAAGATGTAAAGGCCCAAGCATACCTCAATAATCCCGCCCGATTAAAAGTTATTTGGGAAGGACAATCTAAGTTTTTTACATCAGAGATAAAAGCAAAAGAATTTCTGGATGAAATTTCATCCAAACGTTAATAGTGATGAACCTCCAAGCTTTAACCAATGTCATGTAGATTAGGCAGTAGGTAACAGAAGCAAGATGCCTGATAAATTAATTTCACGGGGGTACGGTTGATATATATGGTTTACTGAAAGAGTGAAAGGGTGGTGGCTAATTAGGGGGAGTTTTAACGTTCTAAATGGAATGGAATATAGGAGGGGGATTGGTTTGCGATTTGATTCTTACAAGTATTTTTTTTTTTGGTAAATGTAGCTCGGTTTCTGTTAGAATTTATTATGATATGAAAAAGGAGCCTGAGTCACATGCTGCATGTTCATCATTACGGACTCTTACAGAGTCTGTTGTCTCATTTGGGTGGGAAGGGTAGAGAGGGGGTGGGATGGAGGGGTGTTTGTTGTGAGCGAGGGGGGTGGAAGGAAAAATCAAAAAAATATCAGCATCAGTGTTAGATTCACAGCTACATGTTCTAAGCTAGTAGTAAAGGTATTACAAAATCTATGGAACCCAACAGAAAGCCATGATCAGATCAGGTTAGGAAGAATATTTAAAATATCAGAGGACTGTATAGAATATTTTTCTAAACAACAATGGGGAAGTTAACTATATGCTCATGGAACGTGGCAGGTCTGAACGATAAAACTAAGCGGATCCGCTTGAGCGAGATTATTAGGCAAGGCTCCTTTGACATAATCTGCCTACAAGAGACCCATCTTCCTTGGGATAAAAGAGATCTTCTAAGGTTGTTTGGTTATAATCTATGTGTCTCCACATCTCAGACATCTAACATTCGTGGAGTCGCGATTGTTACCAAATATTACTTGGGGGAGCCTATTCGTAAGAAAGGTGATACACAAGGAAGATGGGTTATTGCAACCTTATCTTCTGGCTTAACCATCTGTTCAATATATGGCTCGAACTATGATGAACCGGCAATTATAGAAAATTTAGAAATGGAGCTTGCCTCTTGGTCCAAAACGCTTATAGTATGTGGAGATTTGAATATTTCATTAGGGACAGGGTGTAGAAACTTTGGACAAGATACTTATGTGGGTCGAAAACCCAAGGTATTTAGAGCCATTAATCAATTAATGCAGAGCCATGATTTAACGGATATGTGGGATTTAAAACATCATAACGATCCTGGTTATACATACTTTTCATATCCGCATAACAGATATGTGAGATTAGACTACTTTTTAGTAGTACGGTGCTTGACAAATAGAGCTGAGATCAAAAAACTCCCAAAGATTCTTTCAGATCATAACCCACTAGTTTTAACGGTGGATATATGTAACTTTGTTAGACCAGCTACTAAATGGACTTTTGATAGAAAACTCTTGGTCGATGAAGGTTATGTGAGTTTTATTAAGAAATGGACAGAAGGTTCTTTTGATATGAATCAATATAGTTCTTCTAGATTGATCGTATGGGATTGTTTTAAGGCAGCACTCAGAGGTGAAACCATAAGTTATGTTTCACGTACTAAGAAATTACGAGTAGCTAAGAATTTACAGCTAACCCGCGATCTGATTCATGCTGAAGAAGAACATATTTTAGCAATATCCCAGGGTATAGAAGGGAAACATATCCTGCACCGGATAATTATCCTCAAAACTGAAATTAATAATTGGTTAACTAAGAGCTCTGCAGAGACATTCCAAACACAACGAAACAATCTGTATGAAAACGGTGAGAGAGTGGGGAAACAGTTGGCACTCCGCACCCGTCAGAAGGCCTCTTACAATGCGATACCATGTATAAGTATAAATAATATCCAATATACTAAACCCCAGGAAATAATTGAAGGGTTCCGGCAGTATTATCAAGGTCTCTACTCCGATGATAATCCACAAACTGAACTCGAAGTTAGTAATGCAATAAATCAATTTATTGGTGACATAGACTCAATAATTACTTTAGATAATTTATCTAAACTTGATTTGGAGAAACAAATTACTATAACCGAGCTACAGCTAGCATTGGCAGGTCTTGCTTCAGGAAAAGCAGCCGGTCCAGATAAAATTCCTTTGGAACTATATAAAATCTTAGGTCCAGTTATAATGCCTTTTTTGTTAGACCTCTTTACAGGCATACAAATAACGGGTACAACTCCAGATTCTTGGAAAGAGACAGATCTAATAATTTTTCACACAAAAAACAAACCTGTCGAGAATCCAGCTTCATACCGACCCATCTCCCTGATCAACTCTGATTCTAAACTTTATGCTAAAATCTTGGCTAATCGGCTCGGGGGGGGGGGTGATTGAACATCTGGTTTCCCCCTGGCAACACGGTTTTATTCCTGGCAAGGGTACGATCGATCATATCCGCAGAGCCATTGCGCTATTCGATTTCGTGTCTGCAGAGGGGGGCCAGATGTCGATGATCCTCCTCGATGCCGAAAAGGCCTTTGATCGCGTATCATGGGAGTTTCTGTGGACTATTCTTCGCCTAAAGAATTTTGGAGACAATTTTATTAGATCTATTCAAGCTATGTATTTTCAACCTAGAGCCAGGCTTCAGATTATGGGGAAAGAATCAAAGGTAATAGAGGTGTCTAGGGGGACAAGGCAGGGGTATCCCTGTTCTCCGATCCTTTTTGCCTTATATATTAATCCTCTAATCATGAAATTACTTCATAATAGCGATATCAAACCCATCTCTATAGGTAATTTTGATACTAAGGTTCTAGCCTATGCTGATGATGTGGCAATTGTAACACCTGATCCCGCGGAGGCAATTGAACAAATTGAAGCAATAACTCAACAATTCGGCTCATTTTCAGGTTATTCACTTAATAAATCCAAGACAATTATTATTTGTACTGAGAATACAAGCTATAATGATCCTAGAAGAGTAGAAAAGGCCATATATTTAGGGATATGCTTAACACCGAAAGTTGAAATGATCACTAATTTGAATTTTAATCCTCTAATTAAAACTATAGGAAAGGACCTCAAGAGAGTGGACAGCCCACACTTATCGATTATTGGCAGGGGCAATTTTGTAAAAATGAATATTTTTCCAAAACTTTTGTATTTATTTCGAGCAATACCATTAGCAGTGGAGGACAGTACTCTCAAAGCGATAGAATCACTAATTTCATCTTTTATGTGGCAATATGGGAAAATTAGAAGGTCTTTTAAATATTTATCATTACCACAACATAGAGGAGGCTTAGCCATTCCTAATATTCTGCTATATCAATGGGCGGTTTTTCTCCAACAAATGGCTCCCATGCTTCATACAAAAAGGCTAGATTCCATAACACCAGCAGTTCCCTCCATATATGAATTACTACTTGGGAATAAACATCATGGTCTTCTATTAAAACAAATAGAACCAAGCTATTTAAAAAAAATAAAATGTAAAATAATTGAGTTCTTGGAAAGTTTGGGTAAAGATCTCGAAATTTTTATCTATCCCAAGACATAATAGATATACTCCTCTTTGGGACTCCTTCCTTCTTCCCCAGTTGGTAAATGATGATATGGCCAAGAAATGGAACAGAGCTGGTATAAGCACAATATCGGATCTATGCGAGAATTCTACAGACCTTCAATTTTCTTATATTCAGGAGAAATATAATATTCCCAATAATCACCAATTTAAATTTTATTAGATTAAAGCGATCCTGAAAGCAAAAATTCCGGAGATATCATTTGATACAATACCTATTTTGAATATATTGACTATTAAGACAGTAAGAATAGGGATAATATATGATGTACTCTTGAAAAAATAAAGGATGATATAGAACATACGGAATCATCATGGGCATCTAGACTAAACAATCCAAATGTTGATATTGACTATAGTTTGCTATTAACATCTAAGATAATTATGTCTTCAAATTTAAAAGCTCAGACTCATAAAACGATTTTCAATTTATATTTTACTCCAGCAAAATTGTTTAAATGGGGTAAAAGAGCTGATGATCTCTGTCCAAGATGCGTGCAGGGCCCCGCTGATTTAATTTATATGTTTTATGGCTGCCGGGTGTTAACTCCACTCAAAAATGATTTGATTAAATTTTGGGAAGAATTATTTGGACAACAGCTCCCGGTGTCAGCTATGCTATTCATGTTGGGTTCTGGTAATACATTGGGACTGAATAAAGTTCAAGAATCATGTTTATGTATTGGTGTAACTGTATATAAAATTTTATTAGCAGCTAGTTGGAAGGATGTAAATCCCCCAACCTACCAAATGTGGCTGGCAAGATTTTTGGCTATTTATAATCAAGAAACTGCAATATATTTTCAGCTAAAGGAATGCGGTCTCGAATGCGGGGTCAGAAAATTTGGGAACCGGTTGAAAGATGGATGCATGGGTCTAAGGGGTAATTACTTAATCGTTAGTTAAATTGTTTAGAAAGGAATTTACCTAATCAAGTTCAACACATAGGAAAAATTGTCAAGCATAGAAGATGTGTTAACAGCCTTCTGATGAGTTTCTTTTCTTTTTTTTTTTTTTCCTTTACGCTTTCTGTTCTCTATAAACATTGAAACGCTTATATGGATGATTAAGTTATAATATATTCATGACTGTGGTTTTATATGTGATGCTGTTTAATAAATACATTAAAAAAAAAAAAAAAAACAATCAGTAGAGGTGCCAGTGTTTTTTCAAAACCCTGACTCAGTAGCAGAAAGAGCCCTACACACCCTAGATGTGAAAAGAGCCCTTCTCTATTGTAGTGACAGGACCAAATCCTTTCGCAAAACAAAACAATTGTTTGTAGCTTTCTCGCCACTACATAAAGGCAACCCCATCTCTAAAACTGGGATAGCAAGGTGGATTGTAGAATGTATACAAATATGCTATCAAAAAGCAAAACGTACATTAACAGTTCCTCCTAGAGTCACTCCACACGCAAACTAGGAGCCTCTATGGCTTTCTTAGGGAACATCCCCCTAGAAGACATCTGTAAGGCAGCAACATGGTCTACAACACATACCTTCACTAAACACTAATGTGTTTATGTGCAAGCCAAGCAGCAAGCTGCAGTAGGCCAGGCTGTCCTCAAAACTCTTTTTCAAACTACTGCAACATTTACAGGTGACCACCACTAGGGGAGACACTGCTGTAGAATCGATGCTCAGTGTGAGATCTGCAGCTCATGTGCCTCAGAAGGAAATTGCTACTTACCAGTATGCATCTGTTCTTGGCATGTAGAGCTGCAGAATCTCACACGTCCACCCCCCTCCCCGGGGCCTGTATCTGTTCCTGTCTTATCTTACTTAAATATACAGGCATGGACATCCCTTTTTTCTTCTACTAACTCCATCATTTCCCATCATGGCGAAAAACAATCTAAGGATGGAGTCGATGCCCATGCGCATTATCGTCCAAGGGAGGAGTCACCTATCTCTTGACTACAAAGACTTCTTCCAAGTCGACGACACCATGCAATCATCCGAGCCCAACACCAGGTGGCGATCTAATGCTCAGTGTGAGACTCTGCAGCTCTACATGCCAAGAACAGATGCATACTGGTAAGTAGCATTTTTCTTCTTAGTTGAAGCCCTCTCTAGGAATGAGTGATCAGTCCAGTACCTCTCCATGCTAGAAAGCATGATGAAATGTACCACAGAAAACTTGAAAAACCCAATCTAGGTCATCCCAGTGTTCAAAAAGAAATATTAGGTGGCCCTAGATGTACATCAGCTAGCCGATTTTACCAGACTCTCTGGTGGTACATATTGCAAGGAAAGGGACCTCGGTAGAGACTGCAAGTGATGCTTCTTCTCCAGTTAAAGAGAACATGAAAATCATGAGGTTAGAGAAACAGGTGGATGTGGAGGCAGCCACTCAGGATTGTCAGTTCATTTGGGCTGCTTTCCAGGACCATCACAAATGATTGGGTGGAGAAGGTGTAGTTGATTAAATACTTCTGCAAGGCCTACTGCAAAATGGGACACAAACTGGCCGTTGAAGACACAGTGATCTCTAATGCAACAATCAGGTGTGCCCTAGACTCCACCAATACTGGCTTGAAGGAAATGAACACAAGTGCCCATCTCAGATGCCACTTCTGGTTACAGGTATCAGGCTTTATGTTAGAGGTGTAGCAGCACATAATCGGTGTCCTGTTCAGTGGGGAGAATCCATCTGACTGCGGGTCAATTCCATATTGGAAAAGATAAAAAAGAGTCTCTAAAATGCCATGGTGATTACAAGACAACACAACCTCTGAGGCAGGGCTAACAGCATCAGCAGCAGTCCTTTCTGTACTTGCAGGGTTCCAGGTTATACCGTAAAGGAAGATACCACAGCAACAGTTGAAGCATGAAAAGAAGCACTGATCACTCAAGACCTGTGGCTGAAAGGTTGAGGTTATTTCTGCCACCGTGGCAGCAAATAACCCCTGGCAAATGGGTGCTCCCAGTAGTACAGAAGTAGTACTGCTTAGCTCTACACCATGTCACCTTGCAATGAGTCAAGACCACATAGACTATTGCTACAGGAAGTGCAGGCCCTCCTCACCAAGGATACCATAGAGCCAGTACTTGCACACCAACTGGGTTATCCGGTGTACTCCCTTAAATCCCTAAAAGGATGGAGCCCTCCAGCTGACCCTAGATCTAAAGGGCCCCCAACTGATGCTTGCTGTTGCAGCAGTTCAAGATGACCATCCCCCTTCTTTGAGAAGTGAACAACGTGGCCACCCTAGACACGAAATACATCTATTTTCACATCTCCATCCATCGTGATTACCATTACTACCTGCACTACTTTTTGATAAGGCAACAAAAAAAACATTTCAATGTTCTGCCTTTCGGTGTGATGATGACCCACAGGATGTTCACCAGATGTCTAGCAGTGGTGGTGTGAACCTGCACAAAAACAGTATTCATGTTTTTCTTTACCTTGGCAATTAGATCATAATGTAACAGCTGCCAACAATGCCTAGCACACACTCAGACACCAGTGTCACAGGTATAACAGGTGATCATTACCACATGTGCCTCAGTTGTAGGTTGGGGAGCATATACCAACCATAGGGTTGTTAAGTAAGCTTAAATACAAGAGCAACTGGAACGCCACATCACCTACCTGAAGATCACAGTGATAACACTTGTCACACTAGGCATTTCTCCCTCTTATTTGAGACAAAATAGTACTCAAGACAGGCAACTTGAAAGTGATGTTCTACATCCAGAAGCAAGGGAAGCTCAAAATAATTGGCATTGGGCCATTAAGAATCACATTCTTCTACTAACAGCGCATCTCCCAGAAATAAACAATAATTTTGTGGACCTAATAAGCAGGATGGGAAATGAATCTCAAAGTACATCACAAGTATTGTTTTAAAAAATTGGGCCTTTTTATGACCAATCTGCTCACCACTGCTGAGAATGCTAAATAAGTAAAACTTCCTCTCCAGGTTCCCACAGACCATAGGCAGTGCACCATGAATGAACTGGTCAGGGATGTATGGTTATGCATTTCCTACACTGCCTCTGAGCCCAGTCGTAGTGAGAAGAATGTGGCAAGTATCGATCACCCTCATTCTTGTGGCATCAACTTTCGGAGAGACAGCCATGGTTCGCCACGCTGCTAGACATGTCTTTACATTCCCACGAGAAGCTACCGCTCGCACCAGATCGTGTGACTCTGCATCAGGGTCAGCTCAGGCACCCAGATCTCAGTGAGTTGAATCTAGCAAAATGGCACCGGAGGTCCTTGCGTTAGATTACCTTCATCTCCCGGAGGAGAGCAGGCAAATCTTGCATGAAGCACATAAGGCCACATGTGGATTTGTTATGGTGCACAAAAGAAACGATTTCTCCACTACTGTTTAGGATAACACATTTGTTCAGGATAATACATTTGTTCAGAATATCATTTATTTTCTGATAGAAACCTCTAGCCACAGATTTCTCAAATTTTGAATATTTCCTAGGTGTGTGGCACCGCATGGGTCCACACTGACACTGTCCTTTAAATTAGGTGCAGGGCCTATGAAGGTACCACTCCCACATGCTGATGTCAGTTCCTTTCTTTTCTCACCACAGGACACTGATCCTGAACTCCCTCTCGTCTCTGAAAATCGTGTACATCATAATTTTGATTACAAATTCAAAGTGTGCAAGGGAATATCTCCCCCAAAAATGACAGGTTTTAATTCTTGCACAGACTGTCACAAACAAACATCTGTGATCCCCATCAGATGTGCCTGTGGTGTCTGGGGTTGAGTCACAACTCTAAGGCCTTAAACTGTAAGCACAGTGAATCCAAAGGGCATACAGGACTGTGAGGCAAAACTACATTGCCAAGCATAAAAAGACCCCACAAAGAGACCGGTCCAAGTAGAAGGTTCTGTCTTGGCCCCATTCTCACTCCAGAAGTCGGAAAAGCCATTCCAGAGGTCGGTCTTAATCGATATCTAATTAGTCCAGTAAGTCTAAAAGAAACCTAAGGAATCGAATCGGGAGTCTGCCCCTCTCCCCACTCTCATACACCTGGGAAGACACAGGAGTGGCATCATGGCTCTATCGCACTACCCGAGTCTGCCTGTTTGGTAGCCTGCCCTGCAAACTGGTTCCTGCACAAACCAAGTTTCTCAGGCTGTCCCCCACTCTTAAACAGATAGAAGAGTTCAGTGAGGCCATATTCTGAGTCTTCTAATCTTTTACCGAATGGCCTTCCATGTGCACTACTGCCAGCAGGTTCATCGTAAGTGCCAGTTAAACCCTCCAAACTAGTCAGAACATCTCCTGTTACGGCTCTGATTGCGGCCCTCAGTCCACACTGTTTCCTCGAACTTTGATAGTGGACAAGGGAATACCAATAGTACACTGGCCCAGAGTCTGTGGCGGTCCGACCTCAACCACGCCTAGCTACTGTTGAGTTGCTGGTATCGCTCTTGATTTGCTACCTCCATATAGGAATTTCCACATGGACATGACAATGATTATGATGTGGGTGATGACTGATATACTGAGGACAGTTGGTATGATGACTTGCAGGAAGCCAGCAGTGTTGATACCACCCTTGAATCAGGTCTTCTCTCACCCCCTGGCCCAGCTATGGAAGAAACTGCCTTCTATGTCATGATAATGTGGAAGGCTGCTGACATTCTGGACCTCCAGTTCGCTACCTTGAAGGTTACAACTAATGTTTTGATGGAAGTCCTCCAGGTGGAGAAAATATATTCAGAACTCCTTCTGCCCTTTAATAAGGCAATGACAGATAGCTGTTGCGCACCTGATCGGAGCCTTGCTCTGGCCTCCCGGTAAGCAGGCAAATATCGAGATGCCATTGTCCTTCGCGGGCGACTCTGCGTTCCTGTCACAACATCCTTCCTCCGAAAGTTTGGTTTTGCAGGCGTCCACAAGTAGGTCTGATCCCAATACTTCCACCAACTTCTTCTCCTGATTGGGAATCAAAACAAGTGGGAAGCAAGATTTTTCTTCTTCCATTCTGGCGCTCTGCTCAGTGAATACCAATGTCTTCTGAGACACTACTCAAATGCCGTTCCTCCCTGGTGTCCCAGAAGATCTCCTACCCGTCCTTCCCAATGCCATCCAAGACTTTTGGGATGCGGCTAAGTTCACAATTTGTTGTGGCTTGGACTCCACTGATTCTTTGTCACGGTCTATGCTTGGCCGTGGTCCACTGTTTTTTTTAGGTGACATCCAGTCATCGCTTATGGAATTGACTTTCGATGGGACTCATCTATTTGGGAATAAGGCAGACTCTGCTCTCAAGGGGTTCAAAGAGTGCAGGGCCACAGTTTTCTTGCTGGGCCTATCTGCACCACCTTGCCAGCTGCAGCAGACCTACCTCTCCTTTTGCCACTTGCGCAGGGAATCTCCATACCACTAGCCAAATAAACAGCAGCATCCCACCCAGCAATTTTGCTGTCACAGTGCCCACAGCCCCCAAGGCCGAGTTCAGCGGGCTGCTCAGTCCACAGCCATAACGTCAGACAGGTAAGTCCTGCAAAATGTTTGGAAGGGCTATGACCTACCTTTTCTTCCCTCCCGCCAGCTCAGCGAACCCCAGCCAGGCCGCCGACAACCTCACGAAGTGGATCAGCAACTGCGCGGACGAACTCGCCCCTTTGAGGACCCCGCCCAGCAGACCCGGCAGCAAGAAAGCCCCATGGTTCACCGACGAACTCAAGAGCTCCAAGAAGGACTGCCGAGCCCTCGAGAAAGTCTGGAGAAGGGAACCAACACCGGACAACATGACCACCCTCAAGCTCGCCACCCGGAAGCACCACCAACTGATCCGCGCCACCAAGAGAACTGCATTCCAGGACCGGCTGGACAACAACGCACACAACTGCAAGGAACTCTTCAACATCGTGAAAGAGCTCTCCAACCCCAGCGCCGGAAACAACGACATCACCCCATCGCAAGACCTCTGCAACTCCCTCGCCTCCTACTTCCACAACAAGATCACGGACATTCACAACAGCTTCAGCATTCAACCATCGCACACAACGACCGCAGCAACGCCGCCCACCACCACCCTCCGCGCCTGGACTCCGATCAGCACCGATGACACCGTCCGCATGATGAACTCCATCCACTCCGGATCTCCGACCGACCCCTGCCCTCACCACGTCTTCAACAAGGCCGACGCTGTCATCGCACCCCACCTGCGGGACATCATCAACACCTCCTTCGACACCGCCACCTTCCCGGAGGGCTGGAAGCACGCCGAGCTCAGCGCTCTACTAAAGAAACCCACTGCGGACCCCACCGAACTCAAGAATTACCGCCCTATCTCGCTCCTCCCGTTCCCAGCCAAAGTCATCGAGAAGACCGTCAACAAACAGCTGGCCGCCCTCCTCGAGACGAATGGATCCCTCGACCCCTCACAGTCTGGCTTCCGTGCCAACCACAGCACCGAGACCGCCCTCATCGCTGCCACCGATGACATCCGAGCCCTGATGGACAACGGAGAAACAGCGGCCCTCATCCTCCTAGACCTCTCCGCGGCTTTCGACACTGTCTGCCACCGCACCCTAGTGCAGCGCCTCAGCAACGTCAGAATTCAGGAGAAGGCACTGGAATGGATCGTCTCCTTCCTCGACGGAAGAACACAGAGAGTCCATCTACCACCGTACAAGTCAGAGGCCACCGGAGTCATCTGCGGCGTCCCTCATGGATCCTCCCTGAGCCCCACCCTCTTCAACGTCTACATGAGCCCCTTTGCGACCATCGCACGCCAACACAACCTGAACATCATCTCCTACGCCGATGACACCCAGCTGATCCTCTCCCTGACCAACGACCCCGCCGCTGCCAGAGCCAACCTTCACGAAGGGATGAAAGATGTAGCCGAGTGGATGACGACCAGCCGCCTGAAACTGAACTCAGACAAGACGGAAGTCCTCATCCTGGGTTCCTCGCCCTCCGCCTGGGACGACTCCTGGGTTCCTCGCCCTCCACCTGGGACGACTCCTGGTGGCCCCCCGCCCTGGGCACCGCACCCACACCGACAGACCACGCACGCAACCTGGGCTTCATCCTGGACTCCTCCCTCTCCATGACCAGACAAGTCAACGCCGTCTCCTCGTCGTGCTTCAACATCCTGCGCATGCTACGGAAGATCTTCCGGTGGATCCCCACCGAAACCAGGAAGACGGTCACCCAGGCCCTCGTCACCAGCCGACTGGACTACGGCAACGCCCTCTACGCCGGAACCACCGCCAAGCTCCAGAAGAGACTCCAGCGGATCCAGACGCCTCAGCCAGACTCATCCTCGACATCCCCCGACGCAGCCACATCTCCGGACATCTGAGAGACCTGCACTGGCTCCCCGTCAACAAGAGAATCACCTTCCGTCTCTTCACCCACGCACACAAAGCCCTGCACGATCAAGGCCCGAGCTACCTCAACAACCGCATCAACTTCTACGCTCCCAAGCGCCACATCCGATCAGCCAGTCACGCCCTCGCCGCCGTCCCCCGCATCCGAAGAACGACAACAGGAGGAAGGTCCTTCTCCTACCTGGCCGCCAAGACCTGGAACTCCCGACCGACCGACCTGCGCCTGACCCAAGACCACCTCTCATTCAGGAAGAAGCTCAAGACCTGGCTGTTCGAGCAGTAGCAGCACCCCCCCCTCCCAAGCACCTTGAGACCCTCCGGGTGAGTAGTGCGCTCTACAAATGTCCTTGATTGATTGATTGATTGATTGATTCTTTCAGCACAGCCACCCCTTCCACCATATTCCTATGGGTGACTGAGAACTGTCTTTCAGCAGGATGCGCAAATCCTTTTGGCCAAGAGGCTATCGAGAGGGTGCCTGTGCCAGAAGTAGGTTGTGCTTGCTATACCTGATATATTCTGATGCTCGAGGAGGATGGAAACCATTGTCTGATTTTTAGACCTGCACCCTCTCCTGTAGCAAAAATACGAGATGCCGACTGGCTCAGGTCTTATCTGCCCGCGACACTGGATACTGGATGGTAGCGTTGGACCAGCAGGACTCCTGCTTCCCTATACGCGTCCAGCAGACCCATTGGTGCTACCTGTGGTTCGTGGTGGGACAGGAACGTTTTCAGTTTGTTGTGCTCCTCTTTGATCTTGCCACTTCCAGTAGGGTGGTCACGAAAATTATGACAGTACACCTTTGGAGGTAATTTCTGCCAGTCTTCCCCTACCTTGATGACTGACCGTTGAAGGGGACAAGCTGTTTACCTGTGGGGCCACACTGAGGTCAGAGTTTGCTGTTTATGCCGCGCTGACGAGGCCTTGGTCCCCCAGCCAACACCACTGCTACTTGGAGGGAGGAGGAGGAGCCTCCCAGACGCTCTAAAGGCGGCAGCAGACTCCTGCAGCGCAGGACGCACTGTTTACCTGTGGGTCAGCACTGAGACCAGAGTTTGCTCTCCTTGCCGTGCTGTGGTGAGACTCGGTCCCACCAGCCAGCACTACTGCTACCTGGAAGGTGGGAGGAGGAGCTTCCCGGACGCTCAAAGGCGGCAGCAGACTCCCGCAGCGCAGGACGTGCTATTTACCTGTGGGGCTGCACTGAAGCCCGAGTTTGTTGTTCCTGCTAGGCTGGGATGGGACTCGGTCCTCCAGCCAACACCACTTCTACCCAGAAGGAGGGCGGACGAGCCTCTCAGACGCTCAAAAGGCACAAACAGATTCCCGCAGCACGGCACGCAACTGACCGAGCCAGGGACAAGATGTTACCATCCGCGGCCGGCCCCCCCTTAGTCTTCTATTTCTTTGGGATTACCCTGGACTCGGTCAAGATAGAAGACCGGGAAGGTTTGTGTCTCTTTTCTAATCTTTTCTAGTGATTAGAAAAAATATTCCTGACCATGGGCATGCATAATTTAGTCCAGGCAGCTGGGAAGGGGGCCCCAAAGCAATCACTACTATTTAACTAATGCTATGGGCGTACTGAACAACAAGTTTACTAACGCAGAGGAGACACTCGCTGCAACTAAAGCTGCCCTACACAATGCAATGGACAATGCTAGGAAGATACCCCATCAGATCCAGTCACTTTACCCAAAAGAAAAAGCTTGCAACACCATGTGTCTCTAACGATCCCTGCAGGCCAGATATGTTCCTTGACATGGGTAGTACCTCTGTCCAAACAGGAACCTCAGCGAATCAGAATACTTACCAACAGCAAATAAAATCGAATCACAGACCGCTAATAACAGTCTCAACTACAAATAGGTTCTCGCCCCCTCTCCAACTACGATGAACAAGATTGAAAATCGGAAGGGGAGGAAGGGTAGCAATTCAACTGACACACATAATGTAGACAGTGAACCACAGAAGATAGATAGGCGCATAATGATCTATATAAAAAGCACTAACTTTACAATTAGGACTTGGAATGTTGTGGGAGTAAAAAATAAACTAGGGAATCCAGTGTGGCTAAAGACCATCAAAATCAACTAGTCTGCCTACTAGAGACATGGGCAATAGACGACTTTCATGTGGAGAGTTTTACATTGTTTTTAACCCCGGCAACTCCCTCAGAGGACCGGAGGGAGGGCGGGCACGCGAGGGGGGGGGGGGGGGGGGGGGTCAGGGCTTATTAATATCTATAACCACATCACTGAACTCGATAAGATCCTACACAAGTTCCCCCTACTTCCAACTATTCTATCTGCAAACAGAGGAAAAGCTAAACCTGGTTTTAGCCAATTTTTATAATAATGACTTAGACAAAACTGGGGCTTATGTCATTGTGGACTTCAGTAGGGAGATTGAAATATTTATAAATCGTATTAAGGATGATTACATACTAATATGGTTAGGGGATTTTAAAATAAGTCAATGCAACAGGATGGGATCTAAAAGCCTTGGCTATTTAAAAACTATCTGAAAGAAACACGTTAGTGATGGATTCCTTACCTTAGAAATACCCCCAGGCGTCAGACTGGATCCGGAAAGTTTCTTTCAGCAGTACCACTATGCGTCGGAAGGTGGCGTCATGTGGCTCCGCAACCGTTACTGGCGTCGTGGTCGCCGAGATTACGTCAATTCTTTTTTTTTTTTTTTTTTCGCTCCAGCAAGCGCAGATCCGGAGAGAGCGGTACCCCCAGTCACTTTTTGACTGAGTTTTTTTCAAGGCTTTTTGTCTGTTTTTTAGTCGATTGACTCCTGGTGCAGTAGGGATGCCCGGCTCCAAGACCTGCGGAGACTGACATCGCATGATGTCGGTGACGGACCCGCACTGCGGGTGTCTTTACTGCCTGGAGCTCGACCAGGACCTCAAGTTGTGCTCCGACTTTGGGTGATGGAGCCGAAGACTTTGCGGGAGCGGTCCCGTAAGTTGCTAGAAGTCTGGCAGTCAGCTCTGCGCCACTCAAGGACCTGGTCCTGTGGGAGGTCGAGGGACCTGTCGCGAAGCAGCCACCACCATTCATCGGAAACAAAGTCTTCGCACTCGGGGTCAGGTAAAACGAAGCGTTCCAAGAAGTCAAAGAAGCGCCATCGCTCTCAGACTTTCCCTCGCGCGACATGGCTGAGGGTGTGGGCGTGGCTTCGCCGCGGCTCCGGCAGAGCCTACGCAGTCGCCGCCGGCCTACCCGCCCTTCAAGGGTCCGTCGGCGACTCCGGCCCAGCTGCAGGAATTTCTGTCTCAGCCATGGCACACCTTTTTGGGCCGTCGGGCCCCACTGGTGCGCCTTTGGGCCCCATGGGCCCGACTGGGGGTCCTAGCCCTTTTCTGCCGGCAGCTCCGGCATTGCTGTCGGCTCCTGCGCCGCAGAACCCCCATGTATCCGGGCCTGGATCCCGGTCGACGCCGGTTGACCTTGACGCCTCCACCGACATCAACCACACCGGCACCACCTCTGACATCGACCCAGGCCACCGAACGACATTGCCCCTGGTTTCAGCACCGATGTGGATACGGCGCCGGACCGGCGTTGCTTGATGCTGATTCCAATGCTGATGGGAGATTTCTATCCCTATGTCCATCCTCCTTATTTTCGGCCTATTTATCAGCCTTCGGAGGAAGGGGAGAAATGGGAGGGGTCTGAGGACCCTCTTACAACACAATGTGAGTTTGAGCCGGACTGGGCAGAGGAGTTGGGGGATGCCAGTGGTCTTGATACCTCTCCTGACCTTGGCATGCTGTCTCCTCCTACCTTGGCTACGGAGGAGGGTGCAAGTTACGCAGTGGTGTTGCGTAGGGTGGTCGAGGCCCTCCACCTTGAGCTCCCTACAGTGGCCATCAGGACTAACCTCCTGACAGAAGTGCTTCAGCCGGCAGCTACCTCTTCGGAGCCACTGCTGCCTTTTTACGATGCACTTTCGGATGTTCTTTTGGGCACCTGGTCCAGTCCTAACACAGGGGCTCCTGTGGATAGAAACGTGGCCCGACGCCATCGCCCGGCCCCGGGCAACCCCCCTTTCCTTTCCCAACACCCCACCCCTGAGAGCTTTGTTGTACAAGCTTCTGCGTCACTGAGCGCATTCCCACTGCACCACCGGACAGGCATTCCAAGAAACTGGAGCATTTCTGTAAGAAGATTTTTTCTTCCACTAGTTCAGGGCTGCGGTCTGTGAACACTGCATGCCTTTTGGGCCTTTATTACCACTCTGTGTGGGATACGGGGGTGCGTGTGCTGCCTCAATGTCCGGAGGAGGCCCGGACAGTGCTCTCCCAAGCTGTTGCTGAAGGGAGGTATACAGCCAAGTTCACTATTCGTTGTAGCTTTGACACTGCCAACTCGCTGGGCAGGGCGATTTCCACGATGGTGGCACTCCATCGCCACGTCTGGCTGAGGACAACTGTTTTTTCTGGGGATGTCCAGAACAGTTTGATGGACATGCCCTTTGATGGCTATGGCCAAGTCCTTGGGCCTTTCCGCCACACCCCCTCCTCCGCCTTCTGCTTTTCGCTCCTTTCGTGGCCATGGAAGGGGCTCCTCAACACATTTGTTTCAGAGCCACAGGCCTGTGCAGCAACCGTCTCAGCGCTGCTGCGGATGTGGGACCCGCCGAGCCAGGTCAGGGGGCCAGCGGGTAGGTCAGTCCACCCACACCCCAGCCACCACTTCCTCCAAACCTTCCTAGTCTGGTTTTTCAGGCCCATCAAACGCCAGTAGGCACCATCCCCCACTGGTGCACCATCACTTCGGATAGGTGGTTTTTACATATACTCCCTCCCCTTCGAGACTACCCCTCCAGCCATGCCACCCCAGTACCGCCGCATGTCGGGGGATCACTTTGCACTTCTTTAACAGGAAGTTGCGGCCCTCTTTGCCAAGGGAGCCATCGAGCGCGTTCCTGCGCCAGAAGGAGGATGTGGTTGTTACTCCCACTACCTTCTGGTGCCCAAGAAGGACAAGGGCCTGATTCCTATCTTGGACCTCAGGGATGTCAATCGCTTCCTCCGGAAGGAGAAGTGCAAGATGTTAACTCTGGCTTGGGTCTTGTCTGCCCTCGACCCTGGAGGCTGGATGGTAGCGTTGGACCTGCAGGACGCATATTTCCACATTCCCGTCCTGCAGGCTCACCGGCGTTACCTGCGGTTTACAGTAGGCAACGAGCACTTTCAGTTTACCGTGCCTCCCATTGGCCTTACCAGGGCCCCTCAGGTGTTCACGAAAGTGATGGCAGCGGTCGTAACTCATCTGCGCAGATCAGGGGTTTGTCTTCCCCTATCTCGACGACTGGCTGTTGAAGGCGGGCTCGCCCATGACAGTCGTCTCCCACCTCCAGACTACAGTCGACCTCCTGCATTTGTTGGGGTTCTCCATCAATGTGTCAGTCGCACCTGATTACCTCTCAGAAGCTCCTCTTCATCGGAACAGTTCTGGATTCGACGCACTTTCGGGTCAATCCTCCCGAACGGCGAGTCAAGGATATTCAGGCTCTGATTCCCATCTTTCAGCCTGTATCTAGGGTTTCGGTCAGGATGACCCTGAGGCTGCTGGGCCTTATGGCCTCCTGTATCGTGCTGGTCCATCATGCCAGATGGCATATGCGGGCTCTGCAGTGGGACCGGAAGTTTCAGTGGGCGCATCAGGGGAACCTGTCAGATCTCGGAGGGCACTGCAGAGCAATTGCAGTGTGTGGCTCACAAACCGGCATCGGGTCAGTGGCAGATCCCTCTCCCGTCCCCAATCGGAGCACACAGTGGTGATGGATGCTTCCCTCCTGGGATGGGGCTGCCACATGGGAGAGGCGGAGATCAGAGGCCTCTGGTCTCGGGCGAAGTCCAAGCTCAATATCAACCTTCTGGAGCTCTGGGCGATCCGACTTGCACTGAAGGCATTCCTTCCCCTGTCAAAGTAAGAGTAGTGCAGGTGTTCACAGACAACACCACAGCCATGTGGTACTGCAACACACAGGGCCGGGTGGGGTCGTGGACCCTATGTCAGGAGGCCCTGCGCCTCTGGGCATGGCTGGAACATCCGGTCATTTCCCTGGTGGTTCAACACCTGGCAGGTTCACTGAATGCCAGGGCGGACAAATTCAGCCACAGGTGCATGATGGATCACGAATGACGTCTTCACTCGGAGGTTGAGCAAGGTCTCTTTCAACAGTAGGGAGGGCATTGGTTAGATCTATTCGCCACCTAAGAGAACGCGCAATCTCAGCAGTTCTGCACATTGGAATTTCCAAGGCAGCACTCGCTAGGCAACGCTTTTCGTCGTGAGTGGAGTTGCGGTCTGTTGTTCGCCTTTCCGCCTATACCACTTCTGCCCAGAGTGCTGAAGAAAATCAGGTGCGATCGGGTCCAAGTCATTCTTGTGGCTCCGGACTGGGCTTGAAGAGTTTTTGGTTTCCCGAGCTACTCAGTATGACCATCAATCCCCCGATCTGACTGCCTCTTCAGGAGGATCTTCTGTCGCAGCAGTAGGGGACGGTCCTCCACCCGAACCTGTCCAGTTTCCACCTCCTTGCGTAAAAATGGAGCGGCGGCAGTTGATTCCTTTCGACATGCCTCCTGAAGTCTGTGAAGTGATTCTGGCGGCCAGGCGGCCCTCCACTAAGTTGGTATACGCCTGCATGTGGAACAAGTTTGTGGCATGGTGCACGGCAAAGGCTGTGGATCCCCTTTCTGCCCCTCTTTCAAAAGTCCTTCTGTTCCTTCTTTCTTTGGCCCAGCAGGGTTCTGCTCTGGGCACTATCAAGGGCTACCTTTCTGCTATTTCAGCCTTTCTTAGGCTTTCTGATCAGCCTTCTCTTTTCAAGTCCCCTGTTGTAAAAAGATTCTTGAAGGGCATCACGCACATGTTTCCTGTTCCTTTCGGATTCCTCAGTGGGACTTGAACCTTGTTCTTACCTATCTGATGTGTGCTCCTTTCGAGCCACTTCACAATTGCCCGCTTCGTTTTTTGACTCTCAAGACTGCATTCCTGGTTGCCATCCCCTCTGCCAGGAGAGTGAGTGAGCTCCAGGCTCTATCTTCTAAGCCTCCTTTCCTTTCTGTCCATCCGGACAAGGTTGTTTTAAGAACGCATCCTTCTTTCCTGCCCAAGGTGGTTACGGCCTTTCACATCGGGCAGTCTATCACCTTGCACACCTTCTTTCCGCCACCGCATCCCTCAAAAGAGGAAGAGAGGCTCCACCGTCTGGACCCAAAACTTGCGCTCTCCTTCATAGCACACGCCAGTTGCGGGTGGATGACCAGCTCTTTGTTGGTTACGTGGGCGCGAAGAAGGGACGGACGGTGCACAAACGGACCGTCTCTCGGGGGGTCGTGTTGTGCATCAAGGTCTGTTACTCCTTGGCTAAAAAGGAGCCACCTGTTGGGCTGAGGGCCCATTCCACTCTGGCCACGGCGGCTACAACTGCCCAGGGTCGGGGAGTCCCCTTGCAGGACATCTGTCAGGCAGCTACGTGGGCCTCGCTGCACACGTTTGCTAGACACTACTGCCTGGACAGCCAAGTCCGGAGAGATGGCTTTTTCCGCCGTTCCGTTCTCCAGGACTTTCTGGTGTGATCTTGGTCTGCAGACCCACCACCGGGGTTGGTATTGCTGGGGTATCTATTCTAAGGTAAGGAATCGAACACTAACCTGTTTCATTCAGATGCACAAGTTACTTACCTTCAGTAACGATATATCTGTAAGAAACAGTAGTTAGTGTTAGATTCCTTACCGCCCCACCCATCCTCCCCGTTCTGCGGACCGATATCTAGAGTTAAGGTATTTCGCTTTGAGGGCCCTAGTTTTATGGCACCAGTGTCGGTCTCTGGCATGGCTCTGCGTTCCTGGTGCGGAAAGCTATGTACAAGAACTGACGTCAGCGCGCTAGGGCGGCGTCTAAGTACTCCGACGTCATCCCGGTGCCGACGACGGACGCGGAGCCGCAGACGACGTCTACCGACGCGCAGGGGTACTGCTACTCAAAACTTTCCGGATCCAGTCTGACGCCTGGGGATATTCTAAGGTAAGAAATCTAACACTAACTACTGTTTCTTACAGATATATTGTTACCGAAGGTAAGTAACTTTTGCGACGTTTCTGACCTGCCTTAAGCCTCCAGACGATGCCTACGGCCTCATTCCTGAGTATCCCCCCTACCGCGACCAGAGCGGGTAAGAAAATCTGATGTCCCAAGGCACCCCTGCACCTGACGCCCCACAGCCTTGTGTGCCCAACCCAGCGATGCCTAACCAACCCTCAACATCCCAACTTACCCCTCGAAGTGGTGGTCACCACTGGAAGATCCTCGTCCCCAAGCCTGCAGTGTTTCTGTGTCCCGGAGAATGTCCATTGAAATCAACAGGGCACCCGACCTCAAAACAGCACCCGGCCGCCCTAGAGCCGCTGAGGGTGCCACTTTGTGCTAACTTGGTCCTCAACTTGCCCTGAGCTTAACCCTAGGAGCTTTGCTGCCACAACCCCATGGCCTGCTTACCAGCAGCCACCAACCAGAGTCCCCTATCTTCCATAGGATAACATTGGGCCTCAACACTCTGCTCCCGGCCGCCCGAGTGCCACCGAGGGTGCAACAGCAGTGCATCACTGACCCTGGGAGACCCCTGAGTCTAACCCCAGGACCCTAACTCAAAAGACCGATTACTGACCTCGAAACTGATAACCTGTTTTTCCTCATAGAATAACATTGACACTTTTTCTCCCAAAAAGTTTCTAAGTGTCGACTTTTGAAAACTAATAATATTCCCTAAAAATCACACAATTAACCAAAATGCATTTTCTCAACTGTTTTCAGGAAATGTTCCAGTGCTGAATCTAGGTATCCAGCACTGAGTAAGCAAGTAAAGTTAAAGTAACTTACCTGTGAATTTGCTTCCATAGGATAACATTGGTGGTTCTATGTGAAATAATTTCTAAGTGTCAACTTTTGAAATACAAGAATCTTCTTAGATAATCATCCCTCTAACTAAAATGCATTTACTCAACTGTTTTCGGGAAATGCCCCGGTGCGGAATCTAGGATCCAGCACTGTTAGTAAAAGTAATCCAAAAAGTAATTAATTGCATTTTTACTGAAAAAGCCTATTGATTCCTATGTACTGAGTCTACTAAGTTTGTGCATTGCAACCCCTGTAAACTCGAATTGGTACAAAGTCCTACTGTATTTTGAAAGTATTCAACAGCATCTTGTAGCTGAAAGTATTTATATGCTTACCTGTACCAGGCTTGCTTGGTTCTAGAAATAAAACAGTATATTTTATTATACAAAAACAATTGGCCTAGAGTTTAGTTCTTGAGTGTGTGAATTCATTTGCTGACTGAGTGTGTACATCAGATGCTTGACACTGTCCTCTGATACTGCCTTACTGCTCGACCAAGCTACCACTTTAGAGAGTAAGGTTCTATCTGACTTTAACCTCTGGAGACCCTTGGACTCTATACACACTGTACCTCACTTTAGTGCAGTATATATAGAACCAGTTTCCTACAGTGTCCCCTTACAAAACATCTGTCAGGCAGCTACTTGGGCCTCGTTGCACACTTTTACTAAGCACTATTGCCTGGGCAGCCAAGTCCAGAGAGACGGCTTCTTTGGCCGTTCTGTTCTCCGGGACTTCCTGGTGTGATCTTGGTTCGCAGACCCACCACCTGGGTTGGTATTGCTGGGGTATCTATTCTAAGGTAAGGAATCTATCACTAACTGGTTCCTTTCAGATGAACAAGTTACTTACCTTCGGTAATAATATATCTGTAAGAAACATTAGTGATAGATTCCTTACCGCCCACCCATCCTCCCCGTTCTGTGAATAATTTCTAGGGTTAAGGTCATCCAATTTAGGGCCCCAGTTTCAGTTCACCAGTGGTCCGTATCTTGCATGGCTCTGCGTTCCTGGCGCGGAAAGTTGTGTACAGAACTGATGTCAACGCGTGGTCTAAGTAGCTGCCTCTATGTCATCCCGGCAACCACGACGACGGACGTGGAGCCGCGCGACGCCACCTTCCGACGCGCAGGGGTACTGCTGACAAACTGTTTAGATCCAGTCTCCTGCCTGGGGGTATTTCTAAGGTAAGGAATCTATCACTAACTAATGTTTCTTACAGGTATATCGTTACCAAAGGTAAGTGACTTGTTCAATGGGGAAGGAATGCTGCACTTCTTGCACAATCCATATGGAAAGGTAATAAATGAAATTATTTTAAAATATAATATGGAATTATTGGAATACCCCAAAGGGCTATGATCACAGCAAGTACCCATGTATCATGGGAATGGCTGAAGCTCCACTATTGACTACTTGTTAGTCACCGAAAATGGGTATCAACTAACGGAATCCTTTGACATAACCCCTAGACTAATGGCCTACAAACTATAAATCTAATCGAAACACAGGGCAGAAAAGGCCTCAGTTTAAAATGGGTCAATGTAAATGGTACCACT
This sequence comes from Lissotriton helveticus, assembly GCF_964261635.1. Taxonomy (NCBI): domain Eukaryota; kingdom Metazoa; phylum Chordata; class Amphibia; order Caudata; family Salamandridae; genus Lissotriton; species Lissotriton helveticus. The sequence continues at coordinate 598,539,527 of NC_136071.1, read as the reverse complement.
ATCACAGGAAAAATCATGGCAGAAAATCTATGATTTTAACATATGTACAGATCTGAGGTCTTCCACCAATAAGTTTAGAAGAAGTTATTAATGCCCTAAATGAAGCTGCTAACGGAAAGCCTCCAGGCTCCGAGGGCGTCCCGATGAATACTTTTAAAATGCATGCTTTTTTATGGGCTCCCTTGCTAACACAAGTGTGCAATACAACAAAGGTTTCCTCCCTGCTACTTGAAGAGAAAGTACAATTGTCCCGATATTCAATAAAGGAGAACAGTGGGTAGAGGGGAAACATATCCTTACCTATAGCCAGTACAAGTTCAGGAGGGATGTTGGTACGATAGAACGTTTTAACTTTCATCTGCTTATTAATAAATATGGGCAAAAAAGAGAGCACACCATATTAGAGGAGCGAGATTAGCCGAGACCCAATTGTTCTCATATCTAGGAGTCCAAATCACTGCATCAGGGTGCTGGGAATCCCAATTGAACACATCTAAAATGATTTTCGAGGAAAGTAGGTTTTAAATATTGATGTTATATAAAAGTAAATGCCTCCCTAGTGCTAGTTACGCTGCCCCACTGCTGGTGTGGGTCAATTGTACCCTTTGCAAACCTTAGAGAACCTCTTTCTAGCCCAACTGCTGGCTGTCCCGAAAACGTGTTCATACTACATTATACATAAGGAATTGGCAGTTCCTTTTTTAGAGGATGATCTTCATGCCAGCCCTGTTCTTTTGTGGTATAACTCATGGAGCAAAGTAGGGACAAAGCTTACCAAGGATATAATTTCAGATTGCCTTACCTTAGACGCATGGAGAACGATAAGATGGCTGACTTATATAGACAGCCACCGTAGAAAAGTGGATACCAGTATTGGAGTTAAGGATACAGCTGAAATCTCACGGTAAAGTAAAACTGCGGTTACATCTGTACTTGCGAGTGCAAAAAATACACGGTGTGTTGATAGCTGTCAGGCCCAGGACAAGCCTACCTGTAAAACTACCTCGTAATGGTGAAGAACACCCAACATAGGTTCTACCTCACCAGACTACGTCTAGGAACATTGCACCTGAGGGTTGCCTTCCCAAAAATGGGGGAGTGGGCTGATACATTACCAAAATGCCTATTTGATGGTAGAACTAGCCGAAGCACAATGCACTTTAACCTTTTCTGTAGCATTTATAAGGATCTCAGGAAATAATTCCTAGTGTTCATTTTTAAAACTGGAAAACATATTTATTATCAGGATGCTTTTACTCATTTATGTGCACTAGGCAATGTAAAAGTAGAAGGATAGAGGGAGAAGGAGGATAAACTAAACTAGGTCGGCCTCCTAGTCAACGTAGCAGAAAAAGTAAGAATCCAATGTATAGGATTCAGAGACCTAGTTTGTATGATGGTCACTGATCAAATTTTCTCAGTATAGACCAAGGAAGAAAGAAAAATTTATTTCTAGTGTCCCCTCACTCACCGGGGTTTCCCCACGGTGACATGCTTCATCATTGGGGCCATCCCAGTTCTCTACGAAAAGGGGCGTGCTGCGACTAGCGAACTACGCAGGAGCACTTTTATTGTGAATGACTGTGTGGTGTGAAGTGAAAATAATGGCAGAGTGGGTGTGAGTGACTATTAAAAATACCGTGCTAGTGGGCCTCAACAGATTTTATTTCGCTCCTAGATTGGTATATTAAAAGGGGTTAACACTGCTATTTAACCATTAATCAGGGTTAAATCAGTGTGTGGTCAACATGTTTCAAGCTCCCCAGGCTTTTCGTCAGGACCATACAGGGACCAGCCCTGTATTTACCACTCCTATGCGTCCCTAATGTGGTGTATAAAAATGATTGAGAGAATATTAAACGCTGTTAACTATAAAACATGAGTGTTATACATACGATTGTACTTTTTCGTTATTCCTGTACACATGATTAGTGACAAGGTAACCCCTCCTTAAAGGAAGGGTATCACACATTTAATTCACGCCTCGTTTTCGGGTAATGAGTGTCCCGTTTGCACCATACTGGTGCGTGCAGGCTTTCCAGTCCAGTGCATGCATGAATAAATAATGTCAATCGGTGGTTGTGAATTCACACATATAAACAACACAGGACTTAATGTGACTATAGACATGACACACAAAACATAAATGTAATCAAGGTAGAATGGCATATTTACATATAGTGGTGCCTAATAGCACTTCATGGTCTTAGGTGGGGGGCAGGATCACCTTGTGGTATATAAATAAATAATACCGGATCTAGGTTTGACTAGGCATAGTAATAACAGATAGCTCAATAAATAAGAGTCAAGATTCGAGGTAGTAGGAGTTTGCAGGTTTATTACAGCATAAAGGACAGGAACAGGACAACCTGCATAGGAATAGAATGGCAGGGCCCGGCAGCTGCCGGGGCTGGATCTGGGACGAGCGCGCTAGCATTTAATAACAATACACAAGTATATATAGTAAAACAGTTGCATTACAGTACATATGATAGGCGGAGCAGTGGGTGGAGCAAAGGGTGTGACGCGTAGCAGTCGCGAAAGATAAGGGTGAAAGTGGGTGTAACAGGGCGTATACATAGATATGTGATGCAAACGTAACAGAATATGTCATGAATGGGGTGGAGACATGGAGGGGGCTATCTAAGGAGCCGGGACCTCTAACCTGATGGTGCGCGCAAACTGGCAATGACGTGTTACTAGGAGAAGCTGGGGGCTATGAACTCTGTGCTAGGAGCAGAGACTGAAGTCTGGAGAGTCAGGGCGACATGTACCTAAACAGTATCTAGTATCTGATGTTTAGAGAACATGTTGATATAAACTAGAAGTCAGGAGGGGAAAGGCTAACTTGATTCTAAGACTGGAGCATGCATTATTCTACATGTAGTGCGTGATGAAGAATACTAAATGACCATTAATACAGTATTTCTCTTACATGGAGACGTAAAGGCTAGACAATGACGGAAACTATTGATGCGATTCAGTAGCTTAGGAATGCAGAGAAGGAGGGCTGGACTGATAACTAGAATCATAACATACTCTTGGCAGACTCAGAGGCAGAGCCAGGCTGAACCGGGCACTGTGAGACAGGAAGTAAGTGAAGGGTCGAGGATACAGGTGGGGGCTGTATCGCTCCTCAGCGAGGCTCAGGAGACAGGAGCTGAATCTGGTGTCCGGGCCCTTTTGAGGCCTAGAAACGGGGACTTTACAATGAAATAACGTGCACACTGAGAAACGTGGCAACGTAACTTTAAATAGGCCTGATATTCGTAGTATTCACGAGAACTGGAAATAGACATACTAGAGATGGACACAACTGTAATTGCGTCATTAATCGAACATGGGGAATACATATGCATATTAATCATGCACGGATAACATATGATGGATGACACGTAGGGACACAGAACATGGCAAAATTTACTTTTCCACATTCCCTCCTTGTCACTACGTTTCCATCAGGAAACATCAATATTCATGATACCATCTATCATTTCATACAGTATCATTTGCTCGTCTCGAATTTTCTTGGAACGGGATTTAGAACGGGGCTTGGGACTAGGAATACAAGAGGTAGCACAAATGCCGCAAATCGCAGGGCCACATTGTATACAGAGGCAGCAACTGAATATGATCGCTACTGCAATACCTAGAAAGGACAATACTTTCCATCCCCAGGCGGAAATTATATTCCAGAACCAACCGGACCATGTCCAGGTGCCTGGATCTTGGTGTAACATATGGGCAATTTTATGGAGTCTGGTAATAGCTGAATAAACAGACGGCGCGTTATTTGGAATGAAAATGCAGCAACTAGATCCGATGACTCTACAGGCCCCGCCCCTATCGGCCAGTATGACGTCAAGGACGAGACGATTTTGCAAAACGACAAATCTCATAGCAGATTGCTCTTCGGTTAAGTTACCTAGAGCAGAGGCAGTCTCATTTACTACAGCTTCAAGGGTTCTAGTTAACCTACGGATTAGCTTACTATTCTGGATAGGTCCTATAAAAAAGAAGAAACCTCTATTGAAATCTGTATACTGTTCTAGAGCAGTTTCAGTATAATCGACAATCGGGGACTCGATCTCCCTTCTATGTCTAATGTGTACTAGATGTGTGTTTCTATGATAATCAGGTGGGGCTAGGAAAACAGGTGGCAGTAGGAAGGCAATGTAACAGGTTCCCTCCCAATCGAGGGGCAGACGAACATATGCGGTTTGGCCACAAATAAAATAAGAATGACGTGAAGCTTTGAAAATAGATTTCCTACTGTCACTATACTTGACAATAGTAGTACAATCACTATGTCCTACATGTACGGAACCATTATTTCGGACACATAATTCACCTTTGACTGGTAGTACTGAAATAGCAGGTAAGTCTGGAGCGGAATCAGACTGAACATTCAGGACCATAAAATTCGAAGAATAATTACCTAAGTTGTAAACTTCGTTTTCTAAATCTAACCCTGTTCTGTGGGGAAGACCTTGCTTGTCTGGAAAACATGTACTGTTCAGAAAAGACATATCTGTTGAGGATGACGTTAACGTGGACCATGCTCGACACGAACCATTATGTGAAAATGGATAAGGAAAGAGTGGCAGAACTCCCTTCGGTGTCTGGAAAGGGGGGAGTCGACCACACACCCAACAATTAGTGGCATTGCTGGTCTGGTGTGAATAATGTAACATGCGGATAAAAGAATTGTTACGCATAGCGAGGCGATAAGAGAGTTCATGAGGAGGCAGATCACTAAACGTGTGCTCTACTGTAACATTAGAAGACTTATTTACATGAGAAACTGGAAAATACAAGTAAAATGCATAACTGGTGCAGGAAATCATAATGCTGAGAAATAATATGAAACTTAGAAAAATGATACATCGGATTGAGTTTTGACTAACTCTCTCACTATGGGGGTCTATTTTATACATGTCAGAAACCGGTCTAACCGTTTCACCTAGGGGAGGACTTAGACAATCAAACTGGCTGACTTATTTTACTAGACCTTAACTTTTTCTTATACTCCTGTTGCGGAGTTGTCTCTAACAGGGAGGGTGCAGTAACATTGTCTTTTGCGGGACAGTCCTTAAGAATAGTACTTTGGCAGTCCTTTAAATCCTCGGAAATGTTCTTTGAAACTGGTTTCAATCCATAAAACTTTTTGATATGCGAAAGATGCACCCAGCCTTTGCGTCCCTCCAACTTCACGGCTGTACGGGTGGCCAGGAGGACCTGTCGGGGCTCCTTCCAGCGAGGCTCCAGCGGACTTGAACGATCAAAATTTCGCACTAAGACCATGGATCCGGGAACGATTTCATGCGGTGCCACCTCGGTATTGTCTGGAAATGCGGCGGCAACCTGTGAACGACAAGAGTTGAGGGCAGACATCAAGGAAGCTAGGTAATCGGTCAGCATATTACTTGAAACATCGGTAATACTTCGAGGTCTAGGAGTACCCCACATGTTAGGGGGGCGGCCGAAAACGACCTCATACGGGGACAGACCTGATCTGGAATGTGCGACCATGCGCATATAGAACAGGGCAACTGGCAGAGCTATTAGCCAGTCCACACCTTTCTCTTGACAAACCTTTGCAATTCGAATTTTCAGGGTCTGATTATGTCTCTCTACGAGACCGGCTGCTTCAGGATGGCGTACACAATGGAACTTCCACTGGACCCTAACAACAGGGAAACATGTTTCATCAACTCAGATGAGAATGGCTGGCCGTTATCAGAATACACGACCCTAGGGAGTCCGTAACGGGGGAAGAACTCACGAACCAACTGCTTGGCAGTGGTCGCGGCTGTGTAATCTGGGACTGGATATGCTTCTGTCCACCTGGACAAAGCGCATACAACTACAAGGACATACTTGAAACCTTGACATCGCTCCATCTGAATGTAATCCATCTGGAGGACTTCAAAAGGGTGGTCAGGGGGCTGGAATCCACCTTGTTCCACCGGGACACTTTTACCTGGATTAAACTGACAACATATCATACAGGTACGGACTTTCTGCTTGGCTGCAGCTGGTAAATGCTTGTTGAACCAAATGTTCTGGATACTGTCTAACATTGCTTTCTCTCCTAGATGTGCTGGACTATGTGCGGTATTAATAATGACTTGAACCATAGAGTCGGGGAGAAACCATGTGGTTTTTCCCTTCGTTACCCATCCTTGATCTGTCTGGACCCCTCCTTGTTCGGACCATTTCTTGATTTCATCGGGAGTAGCATGTAACTGGATATCTATGACATCTTGAGTAGGGTCCTTAACTGTCATACAGGTAGTCAGATCTGGAGTGTATGTCGGTGTCTTATTAACTGGAATGTCTGGTGTCTGTGCTGTAAGCTTGGCTGTGCGATCTGCTAGATCGTTACCTTGAGAAATAGTGTCAGTAACTTTCGTATGTGCTTTGCATTTCATGATAGCAATGGATGTCGGTAAATGTATTGCATCTAACAGAACCTGGATAAGGAGACCATGCTGAATCTTGGTTCCATGAGAAGTCATGAAACCTCTCTCCTGCCAGAGCACTCCGAAGTCGTGTACAACTCCGAATGCGTAGCGTGAATCTGTATAAATATTAACTTTCAGGTTCTTGGCGTGTATGCAGGCTTGAGTCAGACCAACTAGCTCTGCTGCTTGAGCAGACAGGGTGTCAATACGGTGTGTCTCTATAACTTCAGTGTCAGTAGTCACTGCATACGCGGCGACTAGTTCTCCTGTACTTGTTCTCATGCATGAACCATCCACATAAAGTGTCAGGTCGGGATCTGGTAATGGGATATCTGTCAGATCTTGTCTTGGCTTGGTCATGATGTTAACTACTTCCACACAATCGTGTGTGGCAGGATTTGGATTAACTGACGGTAACAGTGTGGCAGGATTTAGGACGTTGCAGCGTCTGATCTCTATGTGTGGCTGGAACAGTGTCAATTCATAACCTGTTAAACGTGCAATTGTCAAGTGCTGAGTTTGTGTTCGGTTTAAAAGAACTTCCACGGAGTGTGGAACTTGTACTGTCAGGGAGTGTCCTAACACTATGGAATCACTTTGTCTGATAGCTAGTGCTGTGGCTGCAACTGACTTGAGGCACGCAGGCAGAGCCTGGGCTACAGGATCTAATGTGCTCGAAAAATAAGCACAGGGCTTGTATTGTCCTGCTTGATCTTGTGTGAGAACAGATAATGCTGTACCTTCGCGCTCAGTGACGAAAAGTGTAAAAGGCTTACTGTAGTTCGGCGTTGCTAGAACTGGAGCTTGACATAGAGCTTTCTTTAACTCATTAAAACTAAGTGTATGTTCAGATGTCCAAGGGAGGACAGTCGATACGGCTGCCTCCTGTGTCGTTAACTGTATCAGTGGTTTAGCTAGAAATGCATACTGAGGAATCCATTGTCTGCAATAAGAAGTAAGGCCGATAAAAGCACGTACCTCCTTCTGGGTCTTGGGCTGAGGAAGACTCGCTATTAACTGGATACGGTCGGGTGTCAACTGCCTACCCCTCTTGGACAGTAAGTGGCCTAGATAGATCACTTGCTGGACACGGAATTGAAGCTTCGAAGGGGACACCTTGTGCCCCATCTCGGCAAGGAAATACAAGACTGTAAGGGATGCTCGCTCGCAAGCACGTTCAGAACGGGCTGTGATCAGTAGATCATCGACATACTGGAGCAGGGCAGTGTCAGTTGGCATGTGAATATTGTCTAGTTGTCTCTTAAGTGCTTGACTGTAAATACTAGGACTTTCTGTGAAACCTTGAGGAGCGCGTGTGAACATATAGCTCCTTCCATTTAAACAAAATCCGAAAAGGAACTGGCTGTCTGGATGAATGGGGACACTAAAAAATGCGTTCTTGAGGTCTATGACTGTAAAAAATGAGGCTTCAGGAACAATGGCTGTCAATAGGGAAGAGATATCTGGGACAACTGGGTACTGGGGAATAATACATTTATTAAGTTCTCGAAGATCAATCACTAATCGATATACTGGGGGTGCATTTGGATCAGTACGTTTCATGACTGGAATGATCGGAGAATTACATACATTGGAGTCAGTTTCTACAACTACTCCTTGAGCCATGAGCTCGTCAATAATTTTGGATAAGGCTGCTACAGCCTCAGGTGGCAATCTGTACTGCCTGATTCGTGGTAACACTACACCTGGCTTGAGAGTCACACGATGGGGTGTGATTTGCATATAACCAACATCAGTTGGACCTTGCGCCCATAGATGCTGCGGGACATTGGACAATCTCGGATCAAAATCTCGTAATACATAGTGACCCTTGAAGTCACGTAGGAACAATCGTATTCCCTCTGGGGAACAGCATATAACTGCACCTAACTCTTTCAGTGTTTTAATGCCTAATAGATTTTCTGGACATGACTTAGTAAGTAACAGATCAGTAGTGCGGGACAGTGGACCTACTTCTAGGGTAACTGGCTTTGATATTTCATTTACAATAGGCTTTCCTGAAAATCCAAGGGAAACATTTCTAGAGCCTGAGAGCGGAGCCCCTGGAACTTCGGCGTGACTTATAGTGGTCCTACTTGCCCCTGTATCAATCAGAAACTTTCTGTCTTTCCCTAATACTTGACTGTGAACATAGGGACCTTCTTGATCTACAGGTATCTCGATGAGAGGCAAGCCTACCTCCCTCTCTAGGCTGTTTCATGAATATGGCTGATACTCTGGATACTCTGACTGAGCATACTGGTACATCTGCTGTGTAACATGCTGTGTTGCAGCGATGGGCTGCGGTACAGTAACTGTCTGTTGTGCATTCTGTGGCTGAGAGGTCTGTGAAACTTGCTCTTGTCTAGGCGGACGTGGTCTTTCTTTAGTCTTACCGGTAGCTATGTTGTGTTTCAGAACTGCACACTCGTTTATAAAATGACCTGGCTGTTTACAATAATTGCAGTTCCCTTTAACGGGAGCTGCAGGATGACTGGCTTGATTTGGTCCCCTCTTCTGACTGTCTTGAGGAACAGATTGTGCAACTAGCACTTTCATTTTCGTGTCTTTCATACGTTTTCTCTCGTGATCTTGCTCTTCTCTGATTCTATTCTGGTGGTATTGAAGCATCTGTAACATCTGGGACGGGGTATTAGCTTGCCAGGTACTTTCGACTTTCAAAACTCGATTCTTAACTTGTGGACTTGAATTCTCGACTAGTTTAGTAACGAAAAGATGAGGGTATGACTCGCTACTTGTCTTGAGGCCACTGTTTATAATAAAACATTTCTCAAATCTAGAGTAAAAATCACTAGTGTCTTCGTCTTGTTTCTGTTTACAGGCTGAGATTGCATCCCAGTCTTCCTTTTTAGTTGCTAATAGTCTGGGCAAAACTTGTATTAACAGTTCAGGTAATTCTTTACATTTATCTCCAAGACCGGTACCTGGTACTCGTATCTTGTCTTCAGCTTCTAGAACTGCCCAATCGATCTTTTGCTCTCCCACCTCCCAATCTTTTTCCTTGAGTTTTTCATATACCCCTGCGGGCAACAGGACCTTTAACATTTTAATAATATCTGGATACGTGTATTCTCCCATACGGAGCATGTCCTTTAATTCTCGGTGGAACCCTGCTGGATCTTTACCATGACAGGGAATTAACTTTTTCATCTCTAAGAGTTCCATCTTTGTAATCGGGGTGTAAACAAACACTCGTTGCATTTCACCACCCTCTGTCTTAACTGGATGCACTTCTCGTAACGGATTCTGTCTGTCTATGTAAAAGGGTTTACTTTCTGGGGGTGAGACATGAACAAAATGTGGGTTCAGAAACATACTATATTTGTGGCGCTCTTCTAGAATAACACTAATTAAATCGGTACCTAAACCTTTCCATTTATACTGGAGTAACTCGTTCAGGACATCGTGTAACGGACCTGGATCAGAATGTTGACCCTCATACAATGTAATGAGGTGCTGGATCATATACATACCCACCAGTCGTTGCTCGGCTGGGGGCAATTTCAGAAACATTTGTGCCACTATTTCGTCTGGAAAAGTGGTAGAATCAGTAATCCATCGGACTGCTGATCGGGCTAGTTCTTGTTCATGCATAGTACTTAATTCACTGTAACCGATTCGTGATTTCAGAATGTGATCGGTAGCTTGAAATACTTGTTCCAGAGAACCTTGTTCTGGTGCTGGATGATGGAAAGTTGACTTGTGTTCTAGGCGTAAATGTCGGTCTGGAAATCTAGATTTTCCTACATACGCTATTCTGGCGGGATTCTCGTCCTCTACCTCTTCTGTAGAAGAGTCATTTTCTTTCTCGCTTACTTGTGCTGCTTTACGTTGATCATGTAACCTTATTATTTCCTTACGAATTTTCTTGTACATACTCTCTATACTACTGATAGTCTTGTGCTTACCCTCGGCTATATTCTCACTCCACCTTGTCAGGGTTCTCATTTCGACTTGATCTTTGGTCGGATAATCTTGTTCCCTTATTAGACAATTAATCAGAAACTTTAATATCATGAGCTGGATCTCAACTTTCCTTTGAGACATAACTTCACTAATACTTTCTGGATCATCCCCTGTACGGATGAAACGGTATATTCTGTCTAGATCCTCCTTCATATTCGGTAAAGTGACCAAGTATTCGGACACCTGCCTAACACGCACGGAAAATATAACCATACTATCCTCGCCTGGAACTGGATCATAACAGCATTCAGTAAGAGCTCGCCTGATTTCTGCAATGGACTGATATTTAGGCGTACGCTGTAACGCACGTTCATGTAACTCGACTGCTCCTGGACGTCTATTTGGCGGTGGGGTCTGAGGAGGACCTCCTCCTGCGGCCCCTAAACTGGAACCATCGACTGATGCTCTTCGTACTAGCGCGGCGGGAAATTGAAATGCAGGCTGGACTTGTATGGCGGACTGAACCTGGGGGACCGTAGCAGGTACTGCAAGGGGTGCCCCGGTGTCTGGAGGAGCAGGAATTGCCTGATTTACAGGGACTGGCGGAGCGGGATTTGCATATTCCGGGACTGTGTCGTCCAAATAGGACGAAATGAAAATATCAGCTGCGGTCGGTTTGTGACGTAGCTTGAGCGGAACTAATGGTGGCGGAAAATTACTGGATGCCTCCGGGGTCGCTTTTGGCAAGCCCTCGGCAAGAAGAGGGTACATACCCTTAATAAGGGCATGCCTCTGTCTGTCTGACTGTTCGGTTTTGATTCGTTCACCTATCTCGATTAATTCTTTTTCTTGTGCTCGCTCTATGGATTCTCTACTTAATTCAGACTTTCTGATTTCTTTTTCGGTTCTTTTATGAGATTCTTTGCGCCATAACTCAATGGCATCTTTCTGTGACTGTCTGGCTTTCTTTTTCCATAATGCCTCTTCCACTCTCATGATGCACTCGGCATCCCACGTACCTGATACGGGCCATCTATACTTTTCTTCCAAACCTTTGGTATACTCTACCCATAAATCTAGATATAATATGGCGCTTATGCCATGCTTCTGATACATAAAATGACCTGGACTGTCCCTAGGCGGGACAGGAACTGCTTCTTCTAGCAGACCCTTTCTAGTTTTTAACTGACGTAATCTCGAAAAGAGGGACATTGCAAACTTGAATCTGAACACAATACAATACACAAGGAACAATAACAATTGAGAAAACAATTCAGGCATACCACGACATTGAAAATACATTGAATAACATTATGAAGCAACAGTTCGGACAGAATACTACCTGGAACACTGAGAACAGAAACACATGAATTTCTCGAGAACGGAACAGACTAGAATTACTGGATGCGCTGCTGAAACAGCACGGAACATACCGGTCCCATAAAGGGACGCATCAAGACCCGTATCCACCTAGGTGAACACTTCGTTTCAGATCTGCGTACCCAGACCCATCGGACCAGAGACAATTTAGATTGACCCTGTCTAGATACTACCCCAGCAACGGTACTCACCGGGCAGCAAGAACGGAAGGCCTCGGACTGGACTGGACTGCTTCGACGCCGGACGGACGAACTTCGGACTTCTGTTACGGGTGGGCCTCCGGATACCTCGGACCTTGGACTCTCGGCTTGGGCTCTGGTCGGGACTCGCCGCGTTCCTCCACCGTCTCGTCCGTATGCTGGACCGCCTCCTCCGTCTCCTCCGTGGGCCTGAGGGATACTTAAAGCAGAAATATCTGCCGGTGCGCAGAAGAGTTCCGTCACGACTGCAGAGGGTCAGGGGGCCGGCGTGGCTTCACCGACGCGTGGGGAAAGGGCAAGTCCCTATTCGGGCGCCATTATGTGGTATATAAATAAATAATACCGGATCTAGGTTTGACTAGGCATAGTAATAACAGATAGCTCAATAAATAAGAGTCAAGATTCGAGGTAGTAGGAGTTTGCAGGTTTATTACAGCATAAAGGACAGGAACAGGACAACCTGCATAGGAATAGAATGGCAGGGCCCGGCAGCTGCCGGGGCTGGATCTGGGACGAGCGCGCTAGCATTTAATAACAATACACAAGTATATATAGTAAAACAGTTGCATTACAGTACATATGATAGGCGGAGCAGTGGGTGGAGCAAAGGGTGTGACGCGTAGCAGTCGCGAAAGATAAGGGTGAAAGTGGGTGTAACAGGGCGTATACATAGATATGTGATGCAAACGTAACAGAATATGTCATGAATGGGGTGGAGACATGGAGGGGGCTATCTAAGGAGCCGGGACCTCTAACCTGATGGTGCGCGCAAACTGGCAATGACGTGTTACTAGGAGAAGCTGGGGGCTATGAACTCTGTGCTAGGAGCAGAGACTGAAGTCTGGAGAGTCAGGGCGACATGTACCTAAACAGTATCTAGTATCTGATGTTTAGAGAACATGTTGATATAAACTAGAAGTCAGGAGGGGAAAGGCTAACTTGATTCTAAGACTGGAGCATGCATTATTCTACATGTAGTGCGTGATGAAGAATACTAAATGACCATTAATACAGTATTTCTCTTACATGGAGACGTAAAGGCTAGACAATGACGGAAACTATTGATGCGATTCAGTAGCTTAGGAATGCAGAGAAGGAGGGCTGGACTAGAATCATAACATACTCTTGGCAGACTCAGAGGCAGAGCCAGGCTGAACCGGGCACTGTGAGACAGGAAGTAAGTGAAGGGTCGAGGATACAGGTGGGGGCTGTATCGCTCCTCAGCGAGGCTCAGGAGACAGGAGCTGAATCTGGTGTCCGGGCCCTTTTGAGGCCTAGAAACGGGGACTTTACAATGAAATAACGTGCACACTGAGAAACGTGGCAACGTAACTTTAAATAGGCCTGATATTCGTAGTATTCACGAGAACTGGAAATAGACATACTAGAGATGGACACAACTGTAATTGCGTCATTAATCGAACATGGGGAATACATATGCATATTAATCATGCACGGATAACATATGATGGATGACACGTAGGGACACAGAACATGGCAAAATTTACTTTTCCACATCCTCATGGAAACATTGCTGTTGGTTTAAAGGTGAAAGATAGCATATTTCAATTATAGATCCGCTGCAAACGAGCCACCACCAGGATGACAAGTCACTTTATCGCAGAACCACACACCCAATGACCTGACATGGGTAGTGCTGGAAAGTGTAAAAAACAAAGAGAACATTGCATTTCATTTTTACCTTTCTCTTCTGGGTTTCTGTGTGTCATAGTTTCAGAGGGTTGACTTCTCTCTAGGAGGGTTTTCTCCTTCTAAGAGGGGTCTTTTCCAAAATGTTGTTCTTTTTCTTGCAGTGCTGTTGTTCAGCATTGTAGGGATGTCTCTCGTTCTCTCTATCGTGGATGTGCTCTGAGATTCCCTTCCTCTGTGTCACAGGGTGGGATTAGATCACATTCTAGTTTTCCACAACAAGGAGCTGGAGCTCTAATTCAGTGGTGTAGGCTGATGTCCTTGGTCCTTTAGCCTCGTCACTTCATGGGTTGATTTTCTTTGGCAGGGCTACATAGTATTTTTGTTTCTATAAAGTGTTTTCTTCCAATACTTTCTAATCCCTCTGCTGTGGGTAATGTTGTCCACATGTTCCTCATGCTAGCTTCCCCCAGTCCTTCTAGTGGATGGTCTTTTTGGCTTCACCTATAATTCTAGTTGCTTTATCTCATTGTGGACCGGCAAGTCCTATTCAGGGATCTTTTTCTCAGTCCAGTTCGCACACCTACCTCCAAGGATGGTGTTGTTTGGGTATCTAATTCTAAGATCCGGAATATGTGGCTAGATTTCTCTATCAGATGAATTCGTTGCTGACCTTCGGTAACTCCTTATTTGGTAGAGACAGGATTTACCTGCAAATTCCTTAACGACCCACCCATCATCCCCTCTCTGTTAATCCTGTTACATACAGGATGCTTGTCATGGCATTCTGGTGCCCTTCTTTAGGACTTCGTAATTGTTTGACATAAAATCTTTTTTAGCACATTGTTTCCATAGGCAATTTCTATAAGTGGCTCCGCGTTATTGCTGTGAAAAATAGTCACACAAGAAATTGACGTCAGGATGTTAGGGGAGGGCTTATATGAACTCCGTTGCATATGGAGGACGACGCGTCGCTACAGAGTTGCTCAATGCCCTCTATCGACAGGCAGAGGTGCTGCTGTACAAACATTCTGGATCCAGTCTGGCGCCTAAGGATAATTCTAATATAAGGAATCTGTGGCTAGATCCAGGCTGTACCAGATAAGGCGTTACCGAAGGTAAGTAACTTATTCTTCTGGGCCACATTCTGCAAACTTTAGAAAAAATAATGGAAGCACCACACTTGTTAGAAGTAGAAGTCGAGATTATACTGGCATCCAAGTCTTTGATAGCTGGGGCTGTAACTGGGACAACGTCATGTAAAGGAGACCTGGAATGTGTGAAAGTGAAGAGGGCTAATTTAGAAGATCTGAAAGAGACACGTTAGTGATAGATTCCTTACCTTAGAATATCCCCAGGCGTCAGACTGGAGCCGGACATTTTTGCGTAGCAGTACCCTTGCGCATCGGTAGGCGTCGTCTGCGGCTCCGCGTCCGTCGTCGTGGTCGTGGGCGCCGTGATGACATCATTGGAGTACTTAGACGCCGCCTCCGCGTGCTGATGTCCGTTCTTATTTTTTCCGCGCCAGCAGCGCAGATCCGGGAAAAAGTGGTACCTTAGTCTTTTTTGACTAAACTTTTTGATCCCTTTTGATCATTTCTTTTTCGAGTCTTCGACACGGAACGGTGCCGATAGGGATGCCAGGTTTTATACCCTGTGAGGACTGCGACCGACTGATGTCGGTCACCGACCCTCACCGTCTGTGTCTCCACTGTCTCTGCATTGACCACGACGACAAGACCTGTTCCGACTGCCGGGCCCTGACTTCGTAAGCTAGGCGGGAGCGGTCCCGCAAGTGACTCGAACTCCGGCAGTCGACTCCACGCCAAGAGAGGTCCCGGTCCGGACGGAGGTCGAGGGACCGGTCGCGGGAGCGGAGCCATCGTAGCTCCGGGAGTAGACATCACTCCTCAGGGTCGAGGTCGTCAGGTAAGCACAAGAAGTCGAAGAGATGTCATCGCTCTTCCGACGCTCGCACGACGCGGCCGGGGGTTCAGGTGGCACCGCCCACACGGCTCCGTCAGAGTCGCAGGCGTCGCGTCCGGCCCCATACCCTCCGGTCCCTGGGACGCGCGCGACGCCAGAGGAGATCGAGCGGTTCCTCATGGCCATGAGGTCCCTCACTCCCCCGGCGGGCTCCGCGGCGCCTTCGGGCCCAGCGGACCCGTCTGGGGGCCCTAGCGGGTCGGGGGCTTCGACCCCGACGCCGTCGGGTGCTTCGGCCCCGACGCTGCCGGCGCCTTCGGGCCCAGCGCCGCAGGGCCCCACTGGATCCTGATCCGGGTCGTCAACGGTGAACCTAACGACCTCCCCGGCGCCGCTCCCTCTAGTGTCATCCCCGGCGCCGTCTTAGGGCGGCGCCGTCCCCGATACCTCCCTCGATCCGGTTCCGGCATCGGAACGGCGCCGCTTTCGACGCCGTTCGGAGAGGTCATCTTCCATGAGCCGACCCCATCATTTGACACCCCTGAATACCAGGAGATGGCTGATGAGGAGTATTGGGAGGGGTCTGAGGACCCTCTGACACGAGAGTGTCAGTCCCAGGAGGACTGGACAGGTGGACTTGGGGATGCCAGTGGTCTGGACACCTCGCCAGACACTGGTTTTGTCTCACCTCCTACAGTGAGGAGGGGGCAACCTACAGTGTGGTGTTGACGCGGGCGGCCAAGGACTTGGGCCTTGAGCTCCCCGTCGCGGCCGTGAGGACTAACCTCCTCACTGAGGTCCTTAAACCGCAGTCAAGCTCGGCTGAGCCTCTGCTGCCGTTTAATGAGGCCTTGACCGACGTTCTTTTGGGCACTTGGTCCAGGCCCGCTACAGGTTCACCTGTAGATAGGAAGTGGCCAGACGCCACCGCCCGGCCCCGGGCGACCCTTGTTTCCTGTTCACCCACCCTACCCCTGAGAGCCTGGTGATCCAGGCCTCTAATTCCCAGACCGCATTCCCGTCGGCTCCGCCTGACAGGGAATCCAAGAGGTACGAGCAATACGGCAAGAAGGTATTCTCCTCCCTAAGTCTGGGACTGCGGTCTTCCAACACCGCATGCCTCTTGGGCCGCTACACGCACTCCCTGTGGGATACGGTCGTGGAAGTGCTGCCAGAAGGCCCGTTGGAGGTACGGGCTAAACTCGGCCAAGCCCTTGTGGAAGGCCGAGATGCGGCACGTTATTCTATTCGGTGTGGACTGGATACCACCGACTCACTGGGCAGAGCGATGGCAAAGACGGTGGACATTCGTCGCCACGCCTGGTTGAGGTCCGCCAACTTCTCGGCTGATGTCCAGAATACACTCATGGACATGCCGTTTGATGGCCGTCGCCTTTTTGGCGACAAGGCAGACCATGCGCTTGAGTGCTTTAAGGACTCCAGGGCTACGGCCAAGTCCTTGGGCCTCTCGGCCCCGTGCCAGCAAACGGCTGCTTTTCGCTCCTTTCGTGGCCAAGGAAGGGGTGTACGCACACGTGCTGCCAGCCACGCACCGCAGAGTAATACCCAACGCGGTGGCGGCAGTGGAAACAGCCGTGGCGGCAGTCGGGGACAATGGCGAGGACAGTCCTCACCTTCCCCCGCAGCATCCGCCTCAAAACCCTCCTAGTCCGTACTTTCAGGCCCATGTGTCGCCAATGAGGGGCAGGGTTCGCCATCACCTCCTCCACTGGCGCACTGTCACATCGGACAGGTGGGTGCTGCAAATCGTCCGAAGGGGCTACTCCCTCCCCTTCGATGCGACCCCTCCAGCCATGCCACCGCAGAACCACCGTGTGTCAGGGGATCATTTGCGACTTCTGCAGGAGGAAGTTACGGCCCTCTTGGCCAAGGGGGCCATCGAGCGCGTTCCTGGGCCAGAAGTAGGGTGTGGTTGCTGCTCCCACTACTTTCTGGTACCCAAGAAGGGCAAGGGGGCATACGCCCTATATTGGACCTACGGAACATCAACGGCTTCCTCCGGAAGGAGAAGTTCAAAATGCTGACACTGGCTCAGGTCTTAGCTGCCCTGGACCCAGGAGACTGGATGGTAGCGTTGGACTTGCAGGACGCTTATTTCCACATCTCCGTCCTGCAGGCCCACCGGCATTACCTGGGGTTTACGGTAGGCCACGAGCACTTTCAGTTTACCGTGTTCACGAAGGTGTTGGCAGTGGTCGCAGATCATCTGTGCAGGTTCGGGGTTTCAGTCTTCCCCTCCCTCGACGACTGGTTGTTGAAGGCGGGCTCTCACCAAACAGTCGTCAGCGACCTCCAGACAACGGCAAACCTCCTGCACCTGCTGGGGTTTTCCATCAATGTGCCGAAGTCACACCTGTGCCCCTCTCAGAAGCTCCTCTTCATCGGAGCGGTTCTCGAGTCATTGCAGTTTCGGGTTTATCCTCCCGAACAGCGGGTTTGGGACAGTCAGGCTCTGATTCCACTCTTTCAGCCTTTGTCCCGGGTCTCGGTCAGGTTGACGCTGCGGCTTCTGGGGCTGATGGCCTCCTGCATCCTTCTGGTGCATCACGCCCGGTGGCGGATGCGGGCTCTGCAGTGGGACCTGAAGTTTCAGTGGGCCCAGCATCAGGGCAACCTATCCGACCATGTCCTGATCTCGGAGGGCACTGCGAGACAGCTGCAGTGGTGGCTCACGGACCGCGATTGGGTCAGTGGCAGATCCCTCTCCCTTCCTCAACCGGAGCACGTAGTTGTGACGACGCGTCCCTCCAGGGCTGTGGAGGCCACATGGGAGAGGCGGAGATCAGAGGCCTCTGGTCTCCGGCAGAGTCCCGGCTCCATATCAACCTTTTGGAGCTGCGGGCGATTCGTCTAGCACTGAAGGCATTCCTCCCCTCTGTTCGGGGGAGTGTAGTGCAGGTGTTCCCGGACAACACCACCGCCATGTGGTACTGCAACAAACAGGGCGGGGTGGGGTCGTGGACCCTATGCCAGAAGGCTCTGCGCCTCTGGCAGTGGCTGGAACATCAGGGCGTGACCCTGGTGGTTCAACAGGGCGGACGAACTCAGCCGTCGGTGCATGATGGATCACGAATGGCGTCTGAACTTGGACGTGGCGCATGGCCTCTTTCAGCAGTGGGGAGAGCCTTGGTTAGATCTATTCGCCACCGAAGAGAACGCGCAATGTCATCAGTTCTGCGCGTTGGAATTTCCAAGGCAGCACTCGCTCGGAGACGCTTTTCGTCGCGAGTGGAGTTGCGGTCTATTGTACGCCGTTCCGCCTACACCACTTCTGCCCAGAGTGCTGAAGAAGATCAAGCACGACCGGGCCCAAGTCATCCTTGTGGCTCCGGACTGGGCACGAAGGTACTAGTATCCAGAGCTACTCAGTATGTCAGTCGATCCCCCGGTTCGTCTGCCTCTTTAGGAGGACCTTCTGTCGCAGCAGCAGGGGACGGTCCTCCACCCGAACCTGTCCAGTCTCCACCTCCATGCTTGGAGATTGAGCGGTTACAGTTGAGGCCATTTGACTAGCCTCCTGAAGTCTGTAATGTCATTCTGGCAGCCAGGCGTCCCTCCACAAAGTCGGTATACGCCTGCAGGTGGAACAGATTTGTGGCATGGTGCACAGCAAAGGCTGTGGATCCTCTTGCTGCCCCTCTTTCTGAGGTTCTTCTCTTCCTTCTTTCTCTTGCCCAGCAGGGCTCTGCTCTGGGCACTATCAAGGGCTACCTTGCTGCCCTTTCAGCCTTCCTAAGGCTGCCTGATCAACCTTCTTTGTTAAAGTCCCCTATTGTAACTCGTTTTCTGAAGGGCATCACACACATGTTCCCTCCTGTTCCGTTTGTGATGCCTCAGTGGGACTTGAACCTTGTTCTTACGTTTCTGATGTGCGCTCCCTTTGAGCCACTTCACAACTGTCCTCTCCGTCTTCTTACTTTGAAGACTGCTTTCCTGGTTGCCATCACATCTGCCAGGAGAGTGAGTGAGCTCCAGGCTCTTTCATGTACACCCTCTTTCCTTTCTGTCCATCCGGACAAAGTTGTGTTGCGTACTAAGCCTTCTTTCCTGCCCAAGGTTGTCACGGCCTTCTATATCGGGCAGTCTATAACCTTGCCCACCTTCTTTCCGCCACCGCATCCCTCTAAAGAGGAAGAGCGGCTCCACCGGCTGGACCCAAAACGTGCGCTTTCATTCTACTTGGATCGCACACGCCAGTTCCGGGTGGATGACCAACTCTTTGTTGGTTACGTTGGCGCTAAGAAGGGAAAAGCGGTGCACAAGCGGACCATCTCTCGGTGGATCATCTTGTGTATCCAGGCATGTTACTCCTTGGCTGAAAAGGAGCCCCCTGTTGGATTGCGGGCTCATTCCACCCGGGCCACGGCGACTACAACTGCCCTGGGCCGGGGAGTGCCCTTGCAGGACATTTGCCAGGCAGCTACGTAGGCCTCGCTGCACACGTTTGCAAGACACTACTTTCTGGGCAGTCAAGTCCGGAGGGATGGCTTCTTTGGCGGTTCCGTCCTCACAGACTTTCTGGTGTGATTATTGGTTCGCAGACCCACCACCGGGGTTGGTATTGCTGGGGTATCTTCTAAGGTAAGGAATCTATCACTAACGTGTCTCTTTCAGATGCACAAGTTACTACTTGTGTAACGATATATCGGTAAGAGACATTAGTTAGTGATAGATTCCTTACCGACCCACCCGTCCTCCCCGTTCTGCGAACCGATATCTAGGGTAAAGGTCATCCCCTTTCAGGGCCTAGTTTCAATGGCAACAGTGTTGGTTTTTAACATGGCTCTGCGTCTCTGGCGCGGAAAAGCTGTGTCTAAGAACTGACGTCAGCACGCGGAGGGGGCGTCTAAGTACTCCGACGATGTCATCACGGCGCCGCTGACGACGGACGCGGAGCCTTAGACGACGCCTACCGTCGCGCAAGGGTACTGCTACGCAAACATTTCCGGATCCAGTCTGACGCCTGGGGATATTCTAAGGTAAAGAATCTATCACTAACTAATGTCTCTTACAGATATATCGTTACACAAGTAGTAACTTGTGCGATAGTGCCTTAGATGTCTGCTTGTGAGCGCAAATCCGCAAGTGTAAAGATATAGATGTATGTACGTAGATGGAGAATGACAGTATATACGCTTTGTTTGTTTTACAAAACATTAGAAAAAAGGTCCAATATTAAGAAATCCTCAGATTCTTACGGTACATACACCGCACTCAAGAAAAGGGAAGGTGGAGAAGGGAGCTGTGGTAAGGAGGAGTGCAAAAGAAATCACACTTGGGGCAGATAATTAAGGATGCCAGAAATCGTGCTTTATTAATGCCACCAACATTCCTACATTGTTTTGTAGATTCAGGTAAGCACTATGAACAAAAGGAATGTTACCACAATGAAAAACAGAATGTTAGATTTGTGGGCATATTCGACCTCTTGGTAATGTATGCAGCAGACTGAATGGTAGTATTTTTTGTTTCTAGGATTTTAATGGAAAGATAATTTGGCTGTTTCTGTATGTAATGGATCATGCAATAATTTGGAATTCAGAAAACAATTTCACTGTTGACATCTTTTTTTGTTTTTGTAAAAATACACTGGGGCAGAAGTATAATACAAGGATCGAGGCATCTAGGATAACGATGGCAGCCAATTGAAATGCAAAAAGTAATATGATGCATTTGATGCTGTTGTCACT
Organism: Lissotriton helveticus; assembly: GCF_964261635.1. Taxonomy (NCBI): domain Eukaryota; kingdom Metazoa; phylum Chordata; class Amphibia; order Caudata; family Salamandridae; genus Lissotriton; species Lissotriton helveticus. The sequence continues at coordinate 598,518,266 of NC_136071.1, read as the reverse complement.
GCGTCTTATTTAAAAGTGTTGAGAGATCCTTGGCCTGTCAAGGATCCTGGTTAATCTTGTTCTGAGAATTCTCTATACAGGTGAAATGTTAGTTAACTCTGTTTTACTTGTGATCGGTTATTACAAATCTTGTCTTTTCTTGTCGCTTCAGGTTTGTGGATTCTGGAGAGATGTCAGACTCCTTTCCTTATCGAACCAAAGCATTGTTTGCCTTTGAAGAGATTGACGGCGTGGATGTGTGTTTCTTTGGGATGCATGTACAAGAGTATGGTTCGGAGTGTCCACTTCCTAATACCAGGTATCCCACCCCTATCATTCTGACCAATAATATCAGCGTAGATATGGTAGATGAAGCGTGACTTGTGAAGCTTGGCGCACCGCTGGGTGTTAGTGATATAGTATTGCACATTAACAATGTAGAGAAGCATGATTTTTAGTCATCGGTTTTGCAGTGTCAAATATATCTGGCTTTTGATCAACCCATTTAAAACATTTTCTTTTTTCCGCCAGCCTGTTTGAGATATGTGCTTGTTACTATAGCAGTTTCATATGGCTCAGCCCAGAGCAGTATTGTTTTTGCTAGTGATATGCTTATTTTGACACTAATTGTGTATCCATGCTTGCTTTCTTTTTATTTTTTTCCCAGCCAAAAGTTTGTCTAACTTAACATAGTCACATATTTTACTACATCTGCAAGACTTTTCTCTGTTTTTCATGATATTGCATAGTTAACATCATGTGTTCTCTTTATCTTTTTATACCAGGCGTGTGTACATATCATATTTAGATAGCATACACTTCTTTCGACCACGATGCCTTCGAACAGCTGTATATCATGAAATCCTTATAGGATATCTGGAGTATGTGAAAAAACTTGGGTAAGCCTACTTTGTTACTTGTGGGAGGTAATTCTTATCTTATTAGTATCCATTTTTTTTTGTGATGATAACATTATTTATTTGAAGGAAATTATGCAGTTATTACTAAATATTGGATATCTGTTAAAGTCCACTTGTACTGGGTTGGAAACTTGTGTTGACCAAGTATGCATTTAGCAAAAGATTAGTACAACAATTGGAAGTTTCACTTGTAGAAAACTTGAGGAATTGACCCACTTACAGAATTAGATTTTTTCTACTATGTCTTACCTTCCAGAGCTCTATATCACAGTGTTTAGATTTTGGGTGTTTGACAGCTGTTGGAAATGGAATCCCCCGGCTGGCCAGGGCTTTCGCCAAAGTCAGTCAGAGACCACCACTCCCAAGTCAGGGCAAGGGAGTTACACGCCAAGATAACCCCTGCTCACCCTCTAGGTAACGTGGCGCGAGCAGCAAGGCTAAACTTGGAGGCGATGTAAGTTAAGTATTTGCGCATGCACCCCAGCAACAACACCCAAAGGCCCACCACAAAGGAAACTCCACACAAGGTTATATAAAAATAGCCTTTGTATTACACCAAAACACATTAGATAAAACACACACTTTACAATGTGCCAGAGGCACGGGCAGAATTTACAGGGGATATGTACAAGACAGGGCCACCTGGACCACTGTCAGGAATCAGAAGTAACACTTTCAGAAATAGCACTTAGAATGTAAGTCACTGTAGCACAAAATATAAAAATAGAGCACACAACCAGTAATCACTGGTAACAGTGGAGAAGCGTGGCTCAGTGGTTAGAGGCGGCAGACCCGGAAGCTGAGATCGACCATGGACCAGGGTTCGATTCCCCGCCTCGGCGGGTCTCGGGCTCAAAAATTCCACGGACTCGACAATTCTCGCTCTGGTGCCTACTCAACTCACGGGGTCACACTCTGCGACTCTGGGCAATACCTTGCTTAATCTCCACTACGGCCCCTCGCGGCGGGATGCCTGGCTTTCACCTTGTGGACACCCTGCCGGGGTTTCTCACAGGGGAATACCAGGACGGGTTCCCTAAGCAAGCGCCGGGACGCTCACGGGCAGCCGTGCGCTTTACAAATCCAGCACATTTACACATTTACATTTACAGGACCTCACTAGCACCACCTGTACTAGGGAGAAAACAACCACCTACATATCACAATACCTGTAGGGGTGTAAGAACAAAACACATGATGTATCAACATTCAGAGGTGTAGCAATAAAACACAGTTGCGCAAAACTCAGATCAGTCACCACCTGTGACAGTCCCTGTGTCCCAATGTCAGGGCCTAGACGTGGCAGTTGCCCACAAAGTGCTGGGCAACTGGTACAGGGCAAGTTAGGGCAACGTTGGAGCCTCTCTGGGCTCTAGAACAAGAACTGGCCCTCCTGAGCCTCTCTCAGGCTCTTCACCAGGACTGGGCACTCGAGCCTCTCGGGGCTCGCAAAGCAAAAGGCGGGCTGGAGCCTCTCTGGGCTCAAGAACGAGGAAATGGCACTCTCAGAGCCTCGCAGGCTCTGCTCTCCCGAACAACTGTGCCCAGAGCCTCTCAGGGCTCTCAAAACGACTGTGGGCACAAGAGCCTCTCTCAGGGCTCTCACGAAATCAACATGCCCCCTTGAGCCTCTCTGGGCTCTGTAAACAAATAGCGTCTGGAGCCTTCTGTGGAGTCCCCCCTCTGGGGACTCAAGAGAAACAACTGCCCCCGGAGCCTCGTGGCTCCAACAAAAAAATGCCGCTTTGGAAACCTCTCTGGGCTCCAGCAACAAAGGTGCAGCCTCGCTGGGCTGTGGGGGTCCCTCACGGGGACTGTTGATGCCAAGATGCCGCCGTTACGAGCCTCTCTGGGCTCTGGAACAATGGGGGCGCTGTAAGCGGGAGTCCCCCTCCTGGGGACTCCCAAGGCAATGGTGCGCCCTGAGCCTCTCGGGGCTCTTGAGGAAAGACGAAGGCCCCCGTGAGCCTCCTCTGGGCTCAAAACACAAAGCGCGAGGTCGCGCTACCGAGGGGGGGGGGGGGGCGGACACCGACAATGTGTCCCGGCGCCCCTCCCTTGTCTGGTGCACTCACCGGCTTCTGGTGAAGGTCTGGGGCTCCTCTCCAGCTCGGGGAGCCTCGGGCGGCCCCCGCAGGCAGCGCCTTCCTCCAATCTGCCAATCAGAGCACAGGTCACCCGGCGAGCCTCCCGCAGCCACAGCCAATGGCAGCGCGGCTCCCGGGTGACGCCAGCAGCTGCTCCTTGGCTTCTCCTCGGCTCGGGCAAAGGCGGTGCTGCTTCCTCCGGGCTGCAGCGGTGACTCCACAGGCAAATGCGGCGTGGGCAGCCGCTCAAAGGGTGAAATAAACAATAACTCGAGGTGGGCACTCGAGGGGCTCAGCACTCCTGAGGAAATGCCGGGTGGGCACCGGCTGGGCAATTACGCGCTCCCAAGCGCTCCAGCCAGAATAAAGCGCGCTGTTAGGCGCTAGAAGGAAAACGAAGCGCTCCCAGGCGCTAGGAACATCAGAAAGCGATCCCCAGCGCTAGCAGTAGATAAAGGTCCAGAAAAAGTCCTTTCAAGGGGCAGGGGGCAAGGCTGGGCCCAGAACCAGCTCACTGGGTCTCCAGGCAGGGAGACACTCCAAGTGGCGGTCCTCTGGCCCAGCAGCAGCAACAGCCCCCTCAGGATCCTGGCAGAGAACAACATCTGTGGGGACACAGCCCCTTCTTATACTGTAAAATCCTTTGTTTCAAGGTGCAGGGTGGGGGGAAAACCAGTTACAGCTGGCTTGGGAGCACTCTTGATGGCCCAACCACCCATTTCTTTCACTGGGGAGGCTAGGGTTGTTAGACACACCACAGGGGGGCGGAGCCAGCATTGTGTGGGGAAAACCCAGCCCATCCAGGACACAGGTACACTCCTCCCACACATCACTCATGCTAATCTCCCACTCACCACCGGGCAGACCCATCCAGACTTCCTGGAGCCTGGCATGCCAGCCAGCTCCAGCCAATCATGCTCCAGCACCCTCACTGCACACATATCTCAATGTCCAGAAGTAGCACTTCCCTTCTAGACACATACATGCCGCATACACCATCTCGCAGCATTCACTCTCACGAGTTCAGACATACTAAACTCGAGCCTGCACTCCCCACGCATCGGGAACTATCAGGGACACACACATTCCCCATGCATTCCTATGGGAGGGCAGGCCAGCCATACTACACGCACGCGCTTTCACTCTGGGACCCAGGGAAAAGTGCGCAGAGACCCAAAAAGTCACTGACACAGGGTCACACATAAAGCAAAAAGTTTAGGGGTGAACCTGCCCTACGGGCCAAGTCCAACAACAGCCAATAGTATTGCATAATATATTGTTGAGCCTCTATTGTATAAGTGACAATTCATTCATCACATCTGAGATGCACTTAATCATTATTTGTTATTTATTCTGATAGAGACTTCTAGCTGCAGATTTCTCGTCTTTTAAGTATTCCCCAGGTGTCAGACTAGATCTGAAACCACTTCAATAGTGCCTCTGCTCACTGGCAGGTGGTGCTGGGCAGCTGTGCACAGATGCTTTGGAAATGACATGCAGAACCTATATAGATGCCACTCCTGTAACCTGCCATCAATAATTTTCTTTCAACGCCATCAAACACAAATCTGGAGCACTCTCTCTCGTCTTTAAGATACCTCAATGTTTTTCCAAATTTTCTGCTGTGTTCAATAACACTCTTTCCGATAGAGACCATCTAGCTGCCGATTAGTCACCTTTTTATTATTCCCCAGGCGTCAGACTGGATCCGTAAACTCAAACAGAATCTCTGTGTGGTAGCAGGTGGCACTGCCTGGCTCTACATCAATGTCATTACATTCCAGAAATGATACTCAGCCTATATAGACACCTATCCTGTGTGCCAATTTCAATTGCTTTTCATAGTTTCTGTGCCCCCAGACTCGGAGCCCCCAAAGGAAAATGAAGTGACCAGTCCGCAGATTGCTAGAATTGGGATCTTAATAATGTATAGAGTCCAACCACAGAGCGCGGAGGATGAGAGGGTCAGTGAGGAATCTGCAGCTAGAGTCTCTACCAAAAAGAACATTATCAAAGGTAAATAATTTGCTCTTCTCAAAGAGACATCTTGTTGCAGATTCCTTGCCTGATAAACAGATAACACATTTTTGGAGGATGATCTGACTTGACTCAAAGCAGAAAGTCCTACAGGACCATGCAGTTAAAGGTCCCCTTTCAGCAAACCTGACCATCCAGACAATAATACTTTGTGAACTTAAAGAGGGACCCCCAGCTGCCAGACAAATGTCTAGGACAGGGATTGTGCATGTTAATGCTTTGGTAGCAGCTTCGGCCCTGGTGGAATCAGCACGCAGTACTTCCAGAGGCTGCTTTTTAGCCAGTGTGTAACAGATCTTAATGCCAACTATAATCCAGCCAGATATACTCTTCAGCACAGCATTTCCTTTCTTCTATCCAGGGAACCCCACAAAGAGTTGCTCGTCCAACCAATGTTCTTTCATACAATCTGTGTAGATACTCAGCACTTTTATGGGGTCCTTGGGATGGAGTCTCCGGCAAGTTTATGCTTTGACTGACTTGGAACAGCGTCACAACTTATGGTAAAAAGCATGCACACATCCGCAGAGCAGCTTGTCTGGAATGAAGGTGGTGTATGGCAGGTTGACGCAGAGCTAAAGCTCACTCACCCACTGTGCCGATGTAATGGCAATGGGGAATACTCTTGAGGGAAAGAAGTCGTAAAGGGCAGCTGTGAATCAACTCAAATGGAGTGCACTTTAGAAACATAAGAATCAAGTTAAGGTCCTACCATGCATTGACAGAGGAAGAAAACAAATGTAAACCTTTCAAACGGCACATAGCAGTTGGAGATTTAAACAAAAAAAGGCTGATGTGGCCACCGCAAAACATCCAAACAAGCCAAAAGGTACCCTTTAACTATGTCTAGAGTATGACATTGCTGGGCTACGGACAAAACTAATAACACGTCAGATAGTTTAGCCTGGAGGGAATCAATATGACGTGCCACACCAACCAGCTAACCTGTCTCAATGACAAGCATATACAGTTTTTGTGGAACCCGGCTGCCAATATGACATAAATCGCCTCTGGAGGAAGGTCGAAGGTGTTCAGCTGTCTCAATCTCCAAGCATGAAGGTGGAAATTGGAAAGCCCTGGGTGTAGAAGCCCACTCTGCTTCCTCAATAGCAGGAGCTCCCAGAGGGGCAGCCTCACTGGAGGACCGATGCATAGGCCTGGTGTTCTGGATAGCAAACTCTACGGGCTCAATCTGGAGCCACTAGGATGCTTCAGCCTAGTTGATACTGATCTTCTTGAGAACTCTGGGCATGAGTAGTATTGGTGGAAAGGCATACAGGAGGTCTGAGTTCTCTCTAGGCGAAACGCATCTGATCGAGAGACTCCTCTAAAATGTCCAATATGCTGGCATTGCACGTTCTTTGTGGTGTTTAACAGATTGAGCCAAGTTTGCGGACGAGGCCTAGTCACCTCTGGGTATAACGCCACTCATGATCCACTAGGCACCATAGCTGAGCTTGTCTGCGGTGGTATTCTGTATTCTGTTTTTAACATCTTACTTTAGCCATTGTAATGAATTTCTTGTGAGTCCCCTTCATCATTACAGCTGCGACATCAGAGTTATGGAATCTTGTATTTATGAAGGTTCACTGTGGAATGTATTCCTTTGATTGATATAACAGTTACTCTGGAGCCAGCGCTGTAGCTGAGACTAGCAGGCTGGGGTTTGAGAAGTCCTTCTTGAAAAAAGAACCTTTTCTACATAATTTGCTGTCTGGAGGATCTTTACAATGGTGATGAGCTAAGAAACAACTCACTTGGACTTACCCTCTCACCCCAAATCTAACTACTTTAAAATTGAATTCGAGGAAAACTACTTCGAGAACAAGACTAAGAGGAAGAAGAATTTCTTACTACTCTGGTATTGTATTACTTCAATCAATCTGTGATTGTCTATTTTCAAATTTAGAGTTTCCCTGTTCTGTTGCTTACTTCGAGATACAGTTTCCCTGTTCAGTTTGCACTCGTTGTGCATCTTGGTTCTTTAACTGTTTGGCAGTGTCCTAAGTGGTACGAGTCACTGGCCTCTAGGTTGAGACTGTGAATTGTGATGTTTTGAAAGCAGCTGAAACTTTGGAAAGACTGTGAATTGTGCGACACACGTTCACGTGTCAGTTGTGAAAGCGGATGAAGCTCTGGAAATTGGAATTATACTGAAATTTGTTTTACATCGAAGGGTTTACTGAACCTGAGGATATAATTCTTTTGGCATTTGCATTTTGCCTGGATTAGCTTTAATGCATTGTGCGCTCGTGTTTGCCATTACATCTGAGCGGTTAACCCGAGTTGCTTACCTTTAAAAGTGCCCTTGATGTTCCTTTTTACAGCGCGTTGGCTCATTGATTTCTTGTGATGCTGTTTTTGTCTCTGTGGAACTCCCTGACACTGCATCATGCATCCTGATCTCGTGGAATGCTCTGGCACCGCGTCATTCTTCCTGATTTCGTCATACTTCCTGCTTCCTATTTACTTTGGGAGCACTAGACCGCTAACCCCCTTTTGTTATATTTTCCTCACTTCCCGATTTTGAGTGGATTACAACTAGACCGTGTATCCTTGGAACTTTGTTTCTTCATACTCCTGGATTTTTGACACAATACAACATTCCAGTCATTTTCTCCTGCGTGGGAACATTTTATTGGAACTTTCCTTTGATGTAGATCCTTGGAACAATACAGTGTTCTTGCCAGCATGGGAAACATTGGAAACCTTTTATTTTATTAGATTGTTGGAACAATACTATACTCTGATCATTCCTTTCTTTACAGAGCGGAACCAATTCAGTGATTGGCACACTCCATCCTGCTTTGTTACCTATCATTTCCTTAAGGTGACAAACACACCACAACATTGGATTATTTTGTTCTTTAACTAATCTTTTTCTTTTCAGGTTTCCAGTAATTTTCTCTTTTACAGGTTTTTACTTACTATATTTTTACTTGACAGCAAAATGTAAAACGTTCCTCCTCCTCCATTTTTTTTAATGAGCCCAGGAGAACCAACTATTCCCTGGAAACAGTGGAAAAATGTTTTTTCACATTATTCCCGTGTGTGTGGTGTATCGTTGAATGCTGAAAGGAAAATGTCTCTTCTTCATTGTCTAGGTCCTGAGATACAAGAAGTTTTTCAACATCTTCCAGATTTACCCACATTAGAGGCGGATATTTTAAATGATTATGTAAATTGTTTTAAAAAAGTTAGACTTGCATTTTCTGCCTAAAGTCTCTACCGTTTTAGAAAGACACCATTTTGGCAAACACTTGCAAAGATCTGGAGAGAATGTTGAAGAGTATGTCACAGTTTTGAGGAAACTAGCTTCCACATGTAATTTTGGGAATAATTTTGGAGAGAGGTTGAGAGATCAGTTTATGTTAGGATGTTCTCTAGATAAGGTCAAAGAAGCATGTTGGGAAAAAGATAATCCTTCTTTGTTAGAAGTAATTACTATAGCTTAATCTTGTGAACACACAAAAGCATGTGTTGCTGAACTCAAAAAAGGAACTGTCAAAGTAGCTAAGGAAGATAAGGTAGAAACTGTTTGACTCAAAAAGTAAGCAAAATGTGACGCTTTCTCACCAGAGTAAAACCAACACTAATAGATCTTTGCATAACAAGGGTAATTACAACAAGAACAATGTTCATTATGGAATTTTTCAGGGTACATGTTACAGATGTGGAGAACATGGACTTGTAGCCAGCTTCAAAGGTTGCATAGGAAGGAAGTCAACCTGTAAAAGATGGTAAAAAAATAAAGGGTCATGTATCTAAATGTTGTCGCTCTGACGTTGAAAAAAAGAAAGTTCAAGAAGTTGTTTGTGATGAAGAATATGAAGTTGAAGAAATAATACTTAGGGTCTCTGAAGGTGAGAAGAGTGGTCCCTTTGAAACAGTTCACATCAATGACACCCCTGTACAAATGTTTTTTGACTCTGGAGCAAAAATTATGCTTGTTCCCAAAAACGTGTATGATAAATATTTGAAAGACAAAGTTGTACTTCATGTAGCTGATATCAAAGCCAAAGGCTATAGGGGGAGCCCATTAAACTTTCGGGTAATTTCAATGGTAACATCAACTTCGAAGATCGAGTCACCATTGGCAGTCTGTTTCTGAGAGAGGTGATTCATTAGTCAGTTGGCTACACCAAAGGGACCTAGGAGTTATACTGGATCCCAATGAGACTCCTCCGGTTATTTTGTAAAAAGTTGTTGGTAGCGATGTACATGCACCTTTGAGTCAGGTCAAGTTGTGTGGTGCTGATCCCTCTTTTGAAAAAGAATTTCCCTTCGTTTTCAATGAGCAATTGGGTTGCTTGAAAGGATACTCTCATAAAATCATCTTAAAGAAAAATGCCGTACCTTTTGTCAGCAAAGTAAGGGGTGTTCCCATTAAAGTTAAGGAGAACATGAAAATAGAATTGGACAAACTGTTGAGTGCTGGCATAATCACTGAAGTAGAGGCTTCAGAGTGGTTGTCACCTGTTGTTATGGCAGTTAAAAGCAATGGAGATTCCAGACTTTGTATAGACTTGAGGGAACTTAGCAGATGTGTGGTTGTTGACCATTATCCCCTTCCTAACATCTCTGAAATGCTGTCCCTTTTAGAGGGAGCCAAATTATTTTTGACCTTTTTCTTGGCTTCTGCATATCACCAAGCAAAGTTGCACTCAGATTCACAAGAACTAACAGCATTTATCACCCCATTTGGAAGTTTTAAGTTTCTTAGAATGCCTTTTGGGTTAATATCTGCCGCTGCAGTGTTTTAGAGGATGATGGGAAATATCTTTAGTGATGTCAAGGGGATAAAGATATACCAAGATAATATTCTTGTTTTTGGTTATAACAAAGAAGACCATGACAATAGAGTGAGGGAAGTCCTAAAAGTCTTGGAAGCCAAATGGTCTAACCTTGAAAGCAAAGAAATGCAAATTCAATCTTACTGAGATTGATTATTTGGGACATAAGATATCTGGTTCAAGCATAGAACCCAAGAAAGATCTGGTAAATACTATCCACAATATAGCCAGTCCTACTCATAAGGATCATGTTGTCAAGTTCTTGGGTATGACTGGGTACTGCACTAAATTTATACCCAATTTTGCGCACAAAACTCAGAACCTGAGACTTTTTTTGAAAAAGGGGGCAATTTTTAAATGGAATGCTGAGTGTGAAAAGGGGGTTGTTTTAGTCAAACAAATGTTATCTAAAGCGTCTTGTTTGAGCAGTTTTGAACCAGGTCACAACATTGTCATTATGACAGATGCCAACTCGGCAGGATTAGGTGCTGTCATGTTACAAAATCACAGGGGAGTAGAAAGAACCATTTTGTTTCTATCCAGAAGCCAAAGAGGAGCTGAAATCAACTATTCTGTAGTGGAGAAGGAGGCTTTAGGAATATTCTGGGCGATGAGAAAAGGACGCAAATTCTTGTGGGGGTGCAAATTCACTATTAAAACAGATCACAAGCCGTTGAGGCAGATCTTTGAAAAAAAGGTCTAGATAATATTCCTTCTAGGATAAGAAAATGGGTGGTCGCTCTCCAAGAGTTATATTTTACTGTGGTGTATGTTTCAGGTGCATAAAACAATCTGGCTGACTGTTGTTACTGTTTGGTGGATGTCAACATCTCCAAAGATGAGACGTTTGAAGACTGGAGTGATGAGTTTGATAACTATGCAGTTTGTCTTGTCAATGAGAGTGTAATTAGGAAGGGTGTGTGGGAAGATGAGCTTGCCAAAGATGTTACGCTTCAATCTGTTATTGAGGGTATTGCAGAAAATTTGGACAAACACGCAAACTTGGATGAAGCTCTCAGTGGTTTCTTTTGAATAAAATAAGAGTTAGCATGTGAAAATTGTATTTTAATGAGAGGTACTAGATTGATTCCACCTACCACTTTAAGGTCTCAACTAATAGATTTCGCTCACAAAGGCCATCCAGGCATTTCTAAGACCACAGAGTTTTAGACAAACTCACTGGTAGCCTGGAATGGACACTTTTGTGGAAAGAATTGTTCGAGAATGTGGTGAGTGCAGTAGGTCTGACAAAATCTTGAAGCCCCGTGTCCAACCTAGGACACTGAGAATACTTCCCAAAGAAGCTTGGGAAGAAGTGGTTATTGACATTTTATGCCCCATCAAGCAGACTAGTGTAAACAAGTATGTAAGTGTGATTCTCCAGTATTTGGGGTGTCTTTCATAGATTCACATGCCTGAATCATTCCCCGTCGTCGGAGTAGGAGTCCCACGGTATATAAAAAAGCAGTAATAAGCTATTTGTACATAGCAAATAACAGTTATAATAAACCAGGAAGTGAGTAGCCTCAGCTACCAATGAAAAACTTCCACATTAGTGACCATCCAAGTCATTATGTTAGACCAAACTGCAGCCAATCAGGCCACAGCTCCCACCTAGGTATTCTCCCCAGAGACCCAGGCTGTCAGATTTTTAACTGCACGTCGTGTGATAGGGAGTCTCTCTGAGCTCTGCTCAGTTTATTCTTCTACACTTCAAATTTTGAAAGTTCTTTCTTTTCAACATGTCCACATCTAAGTCCCTTTTCAGGGCCTGTGACTCTTGTGGCAAGGCAAGGCTCTTCAAGGAAGACCCTCATTCTCTCTGCATTTACTGCTTGTATCCAGACCATCAGGCTAAGGAGTGCAAGATTTGTCGCACTTTTCCCACTAAAACCCTCAGGGACAGAGAGGGTCGCCTCCTACTATGGATACAACGGAATAAGGACAAGGACTTGCCACTCTCTGAGGTAGGAAGTTTGGCCTCTATGTCTTCTATGGGATCTAGAAAGAGGATGGCTGAGGGTAAAGTAACTACCCCTAAGGCTAAGGTGGCGAAACAGGCCCAGCACACGCTTGCTGCTGAGGTACCTTCTACTTCTACAGTGAAGAAAGCCTGTGAAAAATCTGTGAAGCCGCCTGTCATTAAAAAGACTGCCCCTTTATTGTCACCTCAGAGGCTTACAACCAAGGCAGCAGCTCCTCTGCCGGTTTCCTGTCGGACTGCCACTACAGTGACTTCCACTGTGACCTATTCCTCACCAAAACCCTCTTTGGTGGTGTCCTCAGTGTCCTCACCTACCTATGTTCATGTTCAAATTCGTCCCATCTCGTCGACGAAGAAAGTTTCACCTACCGTCGACGAGCCTCCGTCGACGAAGCCTTCCTCAGCGTCGAAAAAACCCTTCCCGTCGACGACGACACTACCGTCGACGAAGAAAGCCTTGCCGTCGACGGCTTCACCGTCGACGAAGCACCCGTCGACGGACTCATCGTCGACGAAGAAGACTCCGTCAACGATCCAACCGTCGACGAAGAAGACACCGTCGACGGCCCCGTCGACGAAGTCGTCGTCGACGGCCCCGTCGACGAAGAAAAATATTCCGTCGACGATGAAAGGTGTTCCGTCGACAACAACGACGACATCGTCGACGTCGAAAAACGGATCGTCGACGACACCTCTCCAGCCACAGTCGTCGACGACGGCGAGTTCGTCCCTCACAGCAAAGTCAATGCCACAGGACTTCCCGGTGGCCCAAGGGAATCCAATGACACCGAACCTGTCAACTTGTACAGATCTTCAAGTCTGGTCTGCAAAGAGCAACCCCATATCGTTGCCTTCTCCAGCCACCACTGCGGCGCTTCTACAACGCCCATCACAATCTGCATGTATATCACCACTCACCATGCCAGACAGGCTGTTGGATTCAGACGAGGACTCAGGTGGAGATTTATTTCCAGCAGCTACGAGTCCATCTGACTTGCTCATACACGTTAAGGAACAGGAGGAAGAGGAGCAGGTGACGCAACAGACAAGGTTGGATCCTGCACCACCATCAGGGACTCAAATGCCCATGGAATTATTTAAGAATTTAATGTCCATGTTGGATGATTACTATCAACGTTTTCCGCCCTCGGAATCGGGCGACTCACACCTCACTTCCCCCCCGCCTAGAGAAACTCCGCATTCAATCCCTCCTGCAATGGAAGAATCGATACATGCCCCATCCATGCCGGTACCAGCTAATCAACCGGTAGATGAGAATTCTGAAGAGGAAGCTCAGGAAGAAGGAGAATTGGATGAATCGGATTCGTCGGAGTATGAGGATTATCAGGTTGACTCCCCTGCTCCAGATGAACAGCCGAAGGCTGAATCACCACCGTTGGATATTGCAAATTTCCACAGGATTATGGATAACGCTACCAAACGATTCCTCATTACCATGGAGACAAAACAGGATGATTGTTTCCTGTATGATTTCAAAAATCTGTCCCAAAGACAGAGTTGGTCAATACCGATCATAGAGTTTATTTGGAAAGAAGGTCTAAAGATCATGGCCACTCCAAACTCTTTACCTCCAGTTCTGCCACGAGTGGATAAAAAGTACAGAGCGCCTGCTTCTTCACCGGCTTGCCTGATTGGACAGGCCAAGACAGACTCGGTCATTGCACAAGCAGCTCAAAAAAGGGCTAAAAACCCATCATCTCAAATCTCCACGCCTACAGACAGAGACGGAAGACGACTCGATACCATTGGCAAAAAGGTTTCCACGATTGCAGCGACCACAGTAAGGGTTGCTAATTCTATGGCAATTCTGGGCCGATACGATAGGCAAATGTGGTCTGACATTTCGCCTTATATTAAGAAACTGCCTGAACCGGACCGGTCTGAGGCTATCAAAATTCTACAAGAAGGAGAGTGTGCGTCGTCAGAGATCATTGACGCTGCAGTGGATGTAGCCGCTACAGGCTTCAGACAATTGGCAGGAGCCGCAGTCCTTCGGAGAGAGGGATGGTTAAAATCTACATCCTTTAGACATGAAGTACAGTCCAAGGTCTTAAATATGGCTTATGATGGCGAGTTCCTATTCGGCTCGCACGTGGATGAGGCTTTGCAGGCCATAAAGAAGGATACTGAAACTGCACGATCTTTGGGCACTCTGCAGTTTCGAAAATCTTCCTTTCGTGGCGCAAGAGGAAGAGGTAACTTCTCCAATAGAGGAGGATATTACCAACAGCGCAACTACACTACTTCTCAAAACACACAGAGGTACCAGCCATATAAGCAACAACCTTATGGCCAAAGACGAAACTCTTACGCACAGCCCCGAGGTAAAGCAACCTATCGGGGAAGAGATAACACCAACAAGAAGTGAGATTCACTTCCTGCCGCCAAAGTGTCCCCGCCAAAAACGAATTGGAGGAAGAATATCCCTGCATTACTCAAGATGGTCCAAGATTACTACAGACAAATGGGTGCTGGATGTGGTATCCAAGGGACACATTCTGGAATTTGTAAAAACCCCTCAAAATTCTCCTCCAAAAGGGCCGCCCCCAGCACATCTCAAGGAGCTCTTCATCCAAATCAATACCATGATTCGAAAAGGGGCAATCGAGAGAGTACCTCGACACCAGAGAGGGAAAGGTTTTTACTCTCGTTTTTTCTTGATACGCAAAAAATCAGGGGAATGGCGCCCAATCCTCGATTTGCGTGCCCTGAACAAATTCATCCAAAAATTGACGTTCAGAATGTTAACACTCCAAGAGATCCTCCAGTTTTTGGCAGAAGGGGACCACTTGGCAACACTCGACCTTCAGGATGCCTACTTCCATGTCCCTATCTTCCCCAGACACAGGAAGTTCCTAAGGTTCAGAGTGGCTGGCAGGGATTTCTAATTGAAGGTGCTTCCCTTTGGACTGCGTTCAGCCCCGAGGGTGTTCACGAAAATGCTAGCACCCGTAGCGGCGCACCTACGATTGCAGGGAATTCAAATATACCCTTATCTGGACGATTGCCTTATCAAGGCCAATTCCTACGCCACAGCAAACGACCATGTACAAAAATGCCTTTGCTTGTTTCAGAGCCTGGGGTTTTCAGTGAACTTCGAGAAATCAGATCTAATTCCATCTCAAAGAAAGTCCTTCTTAGGAGCAACGCTGGATTCCAAGCTCGCCCAGGTCTTCATTTCAAACGAAAGGCAGACAAAGATCAGAACGATGGCAACCACACTCCTCAGAAAAGAGTACGTTTCTGTTCGGAGATTCAAATCTTTCCTAGGGATGATCTCATCGTGCATCCCTCTCACTCCAAACTGTCGTCTGAGGATGAGACCATTACAAGAGGAACTCAGTCACCAATGGATGCAGATATCGGGGTCCTTCGAGGATATCATTACACTGACGCCTCGAATGAAGGACACAATCCTGTGGTGGAGCCAGAAACGCCACCTACAAATAGGCTGTGCTTTCCTCGCAGAAGTCCCAAGATTCATATTAACCACGGATGCCTCACTAGAAGGTTGGGGCGCTCACCTTCAAGGGATGACGATCAGCGGCAAATGGGACGCTCCACAAAAGAAATGGCACATCAATCTGCTGGAGTTACGAGCCATTTTCCTCGCCCTAAAATCTTTTCTGGCAATCCTACAAGGCTCCACAGTGTTGATTCGAACAGACAACACAACGAGCATGCATTACCTGAACAAGCAGGGGGGCACAAGATCAGCCCGGTTGTCTCTACAGGCTCAAGAGATCTGGACTTGGGCTCTGGATCACGACATCAACTTGTCAGCAGTGCATGTTCCGGGAGTAGCCAATGTACTGTGGTAAATAAATAAATAATACCTCTATTTTTGACTGGATTTAACAATAACAGATAGCTCAATAAATAAGAGTCAAGATTCGAGGTAGTAGGAGTTTGCAGGTTTAATACAGCATAAAGGACAGGAACAGGACAACCTGCACGGGCAAGATCTGGGATGGCTAGCAACTTTTAATAACAGTGCACAAGCATATATACTAAAACAATTGCATTACAATGCATACAGTAGGCGTGGCAGTGGGTGCGGCCTGTAACAGTCGCGAAAGATAAGGGTGAAAGTAGGTGTAACAAGAGGCGTGAACATAGACATGTGATGTAAACGTAACAGAATATGTCATAAATGGGGCGGAAACATGGAGGGGGCTACCTAAGGAGCCGGGACCTCTAACCTAGTGGTGCGCGCAAACAGACAATGACGTGTTACTAGGGAGAAGCTGGGGCTATGACTTCTGCGCTAGGAGCAGGGACTGAAGTCTGGAGAGTCAGAGCGACATGTACCTAAACACTATCTAGTATCTGATGTTTAGAGAACATGTTGATAGAATCCAAAAGTTATCAGGGTAAAGGCTAACAGACTCTAAGACTGGTGCATGCATTATTCTACATGTAGTGCGTGTTGAGGAATATTAAATGACCATTAATGCAGTATTTCTCTTACATGGAGACGTAAAGGCTAGACTGTGACGGAAACTATTGATGCGATTCAGTAAGTCAGGAATGCAGAGAAGGAGGGCTGGACTGATAACTGGAATCATAACATACTCTTGGCAGACTGGCAGGCAGAGCCAGGACGAGCCGGGCACTGTGAGGCAGGAAGTAAGTGAAGGGTCAGGGATACAGGTGGGGGCTGTATCGCTCCTCAGCGAGGGTTCAGGAGACAGGAGCTGAATCTGAGTCCGGGCCCTTTTGAGGCCTAGAAACGGGGACTTTACAATGAAATAACGTGCACACTGAGAAACGTGGCAACGTAGCTTTACATAGGCCTGATACTCGTAGCTTTCACGAGAACTGGAAACTGGCATACTAGAGTTGGACACAACTGTAATTGCGTCTTTAATCGATCATGGGGAATACATATGCATATTAATCATGCACACATAACATAAGATGGGGAAAACGTAGGGACACAGAACATGGCAAAATTTACTTTTCCACATTCCCTCCTTGTCACTACGTTTCCATCAGGAAACATCAATATTCATGATACCATTTATCATTTCATACAGTATCATTTGCTCGTCTCGAATTGTCTTGGAACGGGATTTAGGACGGGACTTGGGATTAGGAATACAAGAGGTAGCACAAATGCCGCAAATCGCAGGGCCACATTGTATACAGAGGCAGCAACTGAATATGATCGCTACTGCAATACCTAGAAATGACAATACTTTCCATCCCCAGGCAGAAATTATACTCCAGAACCAACCGGACCATGTCCAGGTGCCTGGATCCTGGTGTAACTGATGGGCAATTTTATGAAGTCTGGTTATAGCTGAATAAACAGACGGCGCGTTATTAGGAATAAAAATGCAGCAACTAGATCCGATGACTCTACATGCTCCTCCTCTATCGGCCAGTATGACGTCAAGAACGAGACGATTTTGGAGCACGACAAATCTCATAGCAGATTGCTCTTCGGTTAAGTTACCTAGAGCAGAGGCAGTCTCATTAACTACTGCTTCAAGGGTTCTGGTTAATCTACGTATTAACTTACTATTCTGGATAGGGCCTATAAAGAAGAAGAATCCTCTATTGAAATCTGTATACTGTTCTAGAGCAGTT
This sequence comes from Lissotriton helveticus, assembly GCF_964261635.1. Taxonomy (NCBI): domain Eukaryota; kingdom Metazoa; phylum Chordata; class Amphibia; order Caudata; family Salamandridae; genus Lissotriton; species Lissotriton helveticus. The sequence continues at coordinate 598,500,850 of NC_136071.1, read as the reverse complement.
TCAGTTTGATCGACAATTGGGGACTCGATCTCCCTTCTATGTCTGATGTGTACTAGATGTGTGTTTCTATGATAATCGGACGGGGCTAGGAAAACAGGTGGCAGTAGGAAGGCAATGTAACAGGTTCCCTCCCAATCGAGGGGCAGACGAACATATGCGGTCTGACCACAAACAAAATAAGAATGACGTGAAGCTTTGAAAATAGATTTCCCACTGTCACTATACTTGATAATAGTAGTACAATCACTATGTCCTACATGTACGGAACCATTATTTCTAACACATAATTCGCCTTTGACTGGTAGTACTGAAATAGCAGGTAAGTCTGGAGTAGGATCAGACTGAACATTCAGGACCATGAAATTCGAAGAATAATTACCCAAATTATAAACTTCATTTTCTAGATCTAACCCTGTTCTGTGGGGAAGACCTTGCTTGTCTGGAAAACATGTACTGTTCAGAAAGGACATATCCATTGAAGATGACGTTAACGTGGACCATGCTCCACAGGAACCATTATGTGAAAATGGATAAGGAAACAGTGGCAGAACTCCCTTCGATGTCTGGAACGGGGGGAGTCGACCACACACCCAACAATTAGTGGCATTGCTGGTCTGGTGTGAATAATGCAACATACGGATAAATGTATTGTTTCGCATAGCAAGACGATAAGATAGTTCATGAGGAGGCAGATCACTAAACGTGTGCTCTACTGTAGCATTAGAAGACTTATTTACATGAGAAATTGGAAAACATAAATGAAATGCATAACTCGTGCAGGTAACCATCAGGCTTAAAAATAATATGAAACTTAGAAAAACGATACATTGGATTGAGTTTTGACTAACTCTCTCACTATGGGGGTCTATTTCATACATGTCAGATACCTGTCTAACCGTTTCACCTAGGGGAGGACTTAGACAATTAAACTGGCTGACTTATTTTACTAGACCGTAACTTCTTTTTATACTCCTGCTGCGGAGTTTCCTCTAACAGGGGAGGCTTGGTATCAATGTCATTTGCGGGACAGTCCTTGAGAATAGTATTTTGGCAGTCTTTAGGTAAAATGCAATCCTTGGCAAAAGTTTTAGGTTTTAGTCCATGAAATTTCTTGACGTGAGACAGATGGACCCACCCCTTACGGCCCTCCAACTTCACGGCCGTACGGGTGGTCAGAAGGACTTGCTTCGGTTCCTTCCAGCGAGGCTCCAGCGGACTTGAACGATCAAAGTTGCGGACGAGGACCAAGCTTCCAGGAACGATTTCATGCGGTTTCACCTCGGTATTGTCTGGGAATGCGGCGGCAACCTGTGAACGACAAGAGTGGAGGGCAGACATCAAGGAAGCTAGGTAATCTGTCAGCATATTACTGGAAACATCTGTAATACTTCGGGGTCTGGGTGTACCCCACATATTTGGGGGGCGGCCGAATACGACCTCATACGGGGACAGACCTGATCTGGAATGTGCGACCATGCGCATATAAAATAGAGCGACTGGCAGAGCTACTAGCCAGTCCACACCTTTCTCTTGACAGATTTTAGCAATACGTATTTTCAAGGTTTGATTATGTCTCTCTACGAGACCGGCTGCTTCAGGATGGCGTACACAATGAAACTTCCACTGGTACCCTAACAAAAGGGAAACGTGCTTCATTAGTTCAGATGAGAATGGCTGGCCGTTATCAGAATACACGACCCTAGGGAGTCCATAACGGGGGAAGTATTCACGAACCAACTGCTTGGCAGTGGTCGCGGCTGTATAATCTGGAACTGGATATGCTTCTGTCCACCTGGACAAGGCACATACAACTACAAGGACATACTTGAAACCTCGACATCGCTCCATCTGAATATAATCCATCTGGAGGACTTCAAAAGGGTGGTCAGGGGGCTGGAATCCACCTTGTTCCACCGGGACACTTTTACCTGGATTGAACTGGCAACATATCATACAGGTACGGACTTTCTGCTTGGCTGCGGCTCGTAAATGCTTGTTGGACCAAATGTTCTGGATACTGTCTAACATGGCTTTTTCTCCTAAATGTGCAGGACTATGTGCGGTATTGATAATGACTTGAACCATTGAGTCGGGGAGAAACCATGTGGCTCTTCCCTTCGTCAACCATCCCTGATCTGTCTGGACCCCTCCTTGTTCGGACCATTTCTTGATTTCATCGGGAGTGGCATGTAACTGGATATCTATGACATCTTGAGTGGGGTCCTTAACTGTCATACAAGTAGTCGGATCTCGAGTGGATGTCGATGTCTTGTTAACTGGTATGTCTGGTGTCTGTGCTGTAAGCTTGGCTGTTCGATCTGCTAGATCATTACCTTGAGAAATAATGTCAGTGACTTTAGTATGTGCTTTGCACTTCATGATAGCGATAGATGTCGGTAAATGTATTGCATCTAACAGAGCTTGAATAAGGAGACCATGCTGAATCTTGGTTCCATGAGAAGTCATAAAACCTCTCTCCTGCCAGAGCACTCCAAAGTCGTGTACGACTCCGAATGCGTAACGTGAATCTGTGTAAATATTAACTTTCAGGTTCTTGGCGTGTATGCAGGCTTGAGTCAGAGCAACTAGCTCTGCTGCTTGAGCAGACAGGGTGTCAATACGGTGTGTTTCAATAACTTCAGTGTCAGTAGTCACTGCATACGCGGCTACTAGTTCTCCTGTACTTGTTCTCATACATGAACCATCCACATAAAGTGTCAGGTCAGGATCTGGTAATGGAATATCTGTCAGGTCTTGTCTTGGCTTGGTCATGGTGTTAACTACTTCCACACAGTCATGTGTGGCAGGACTGGAAGTAACTGACGGTAACAGTGTAGCAGGATTCAGAACATTGCAGCGTCTGATTTCTATGTGTGGCTGGAACAGTGTCAATTCATAACCTGTTAAACGTGCTATTGTCAAGTGCTGAGTCTGTGTTCGATTTAAAAGAACTTCCACGGAGTGTGGAACTTGTACTGTCAAGGAATGTCCTAATACTATGGAGTCACTTTGTCTGATAGCTAGTGCTGTGGCTGCAACTGACTTGAGGCACGCAGGCAGAGCCTGGGCTACAGGATCTAATGTGCTTGAAAAATAAGCACAGGGCTTGTATTGTCCTGCTTGATCTTGTGTAAGAACAGATAATGCTGTACCATCACGTTCTGTGACAAAAAGTGTAAAAGACTTACTGTAGTTCGGTGTAGCTAGAACAGGTGCTTGGCATAAAGCTTTCTTTAACTCATTGAAACTAAGTGTATGTTCAGATGTCCAAGGGAGGACAGTCGATACGGCTGCCTCCTGTGTCGTTAACTGTATCAGTGGCTTGGCTAGAAATGCATACTGAGGAATCCATTGTCTGCAATAAGAAGTGAGGCCGATAAAAGCACGTACCTCCTTCTGGGTCTTGGGCTGAGGAAGACTCGCTATTAACTGGATACGATCGGGTGTCAACTGCCTACCCCACTTGGACAGTAAGTGGCCTAAGTAGATCACTTGCTGGACACAGAATTGAAGCTTCGAAGGGGACACCTTGTGCCCCATCTCAGCTAGAAAATACAGAACTGTGAGTGATGCTCGCTCGCAAGCACGTTCAGAACGGGCTGTGATCAGTAGATCGACATATTGGAGCAGGGCGGTGTCAGTTGGCATGTGAATATTGTCTAGTTGTCTCTTAAGTGCTTGACTGTAAATACTAGGACTTTCTGTGAAACCTTGAGGAGCTCGTGTGAATTTATAGCTCCTTCCATTTAAACAGAAACCGAAAAGGTACTGGCTATCTGGATGAATGGGGACACTGAAAAATGCATTTTTGAGGTCTATGACTGTAAAAAATGTGGCTTCAGAATCAATGGCTGTCAATAAAGAAGAAATATCTGGGACTACTGGGTACTGGGGAATGATACATTTATTGAGTTCTCGAAGGTCAATCACTAATCGATATACTGGGGGTGCATTTGGATCAGTACGTTTCATGACTGGAATGATCGGAGAATTACATACATTGGAGTCAGTTTCTACAACTACTCCTTGAGCCATGAGCTCGTCAATAATTTTGGATAAGGCTGCTACAGCCTCAGGTGGCAGTCTGTACTGTCTGATTCGTGGTAACACTACACCTTGCTTTAGAGTCACACGATGGGGTGTGATTTGCATAAAACCAACATCAGTTGGACCTTGCGCCCATAGATGCTGGGGGACATTCAATAATCTTGGATCAAAATCTCGTAAAACATAGTGACCCTTGAAGTCACGTAAAAACAAACGTATTCCTTCTGGGGAGCAGCAAATAACTGCACCTAATTCTTTCAGTGTCTTAATGCCTAACAAATTTTCTGGACATGACTTAGTAAGTAACAGATCAGTAGTTCGGGACAATGGACCTACTTCTAGAGTAACTGGTTTTGATATCTCGTTTACAATAGGCTTTCCTGAAAATCCAAGGGAAACATTTCTTGAGCCTGAGAGCGGAGCCCCTGGAACCTCGTCGTGACTAATAGTCGTCCTACTTGCCCCTGTATCAATCAGAAACTTTCTGTCTTTCCCTAATACTTGACTGTGAACATAGGGACCCTCTTGATCTACAGGTATCTCGATGAGAGGCAAGCCTACCTCCCTCTCTAGGCTGTTTCATGAATACTGCTGGTACTCTGGATACTCGGACTGTGCATACTGGTACATCTGCTGTGTAACATGCTGAGTTGCAGCAATAGGCTGCGGTGCTGGAACCGTCTGTTGTGCATTCTGTGGCTGAGAAGTCTGTGAAACTTGTTCTTGTCTAGGCGGACGTGGTCTTTCTTTAGTCTTACCGGTAGCTATATTGTGTTTCAGAACTGCACACTCGTTTATAAAATGACCTGGCTGTTTACAATAATTGCATGTCCCTTTAACGGGAGCTGCAGGATGACTGGCTTGATTCGTACCCCTCTTCTGACTGTCTTGTGGAACAGATTGTGCAACTAGTACTTTCATTTTCGTGTCTTTCATACGTTTCCTTTCATGATCTTGCTCTTCTCTGATTCTATTCTGGTGATACTGGAGCATCTATAACATTTGGGACGGAGTATTAGCTTGCCAGGTACTTTCGACTTTCAAAACTCGATTCTTAACTTGTGGACTTGAATTCTCGACTAGTTTAGTAACAAAAAGATGAGGGTATGACTCGCTACTCGTCTTGAGCCCACTGTTAATGCTAAAACATTTCTCGAATCTAGAATAAAAATCACTAGTGTCTTCGTCTTGTTTCTGTTTACAGGCTGAGATTGCATCCCAGTCTTCCTTTTTAGTGGCTAATAATCTTGGCAAAACTTGTATTAATAGTTCAGGTAATTCTTTACATTTACCTCCTAGACCGGTACCTGGTACACGTGTATTTTCTTCAGCTTCTAGAGCTGTCCAATCGATCTTTTTCTCTCCCACCTCCCAATCTTTTTCCTTGAGTTTTTCGTATATGCCCGCAGGCAACAGGACTTTTAGCATTTTAATTATATCTGGATACGTATATTCTCCCATACGGAGCATGTCCTTTAATTCTCGGTGGAACCCTGCTGGATCTTTGTCGTGACAGGGAATTAATTTCTTCATTTCTAAGAGTTCCATCTTGGTAACTGGGGTGTAAACAAATACTCGTTGCATTTCACCACCCGCTGTCCTAACTGGGTGTACTTCCCGTAACGGATTCTGTCTGTCTATGTAAAACGGTTTACTTTCTGGGGGTGAGACATGAACAAAATGCGGGTTCAGAAACGTTCTATATTTATGGCGTTGTTCTAGAATGACACTAATTAAATCGGTACCTAAACCTTTCCATCTATACTGGAGTAACTCGTTCAGGACATCATGTAACGGACCTGGATCGGAATGCTGACCCTCATACAGTGTAATGAGGTGCTGGATCATATACATACCCACCAGTCGCTGCTCGGCTGGGGGCAATTTCAGAAACATTTGTGCCACTATTTCGTCTGGAAAAGTGGTAGAATCAGTAATCCATCGGACTGCTGATCGGGCTAGTTCTTGTTCATGCATGGTACTTAATTCACTATAACCGATTCGTGATTTCAGAATTTGATCGGTAGCTTGAAATACTTGTTCTAGAGAACCTTGTTCTGGTGCTGGAAGGTGAAAGACTTTCTTGTGTTCTAGGCGTGACCGTCGGTCTGGAAATCTAGATTTACCTACATACGCTATTCTGGCGGTATTCTCGTCGTCTACCTCTTCAGTAGAAGAGTCATTTTCTTTCTCGCTTACTTGTGCTTCTCTGCGTTGTTCGTGTAACCTTATTATTTCTTTACGTATTTTCTTGTACATACTCTCTATACTATTGAGGGTCTTGTGCTTACCCTCGGCTATATTATCACTCCACCTTGTCAGAACTTTCATTTCGGCCGGATCTTTAGTCGGGGAATCTTGTTCCCGTATTAAACAATTGATCAGAAACTTTAATAACATCAACTGGATCTCAGCTTTTCTGAGAGACATGACTTCAGCAATACTTTCTGGATCTTGTCCTGTACGAATGAAACGATACATTCTGTCTAGATCTTCTTTCATATTCGGTAAGGTGACCAAATACTCGGACACCTGTCTTATACGTACGGAATATAGAACCATACTATCCTCGCCTGGGACTGGATCATAACAGCATTCAGTAAGAACTCGCCTGATTTCTGCAATGGACTTATATTTGGGCGTACGCTGTAACGCACGTTCATGTAACTCGATTGCTCCTAAACGCCTACTTGGCGGCGGGGTACCAGGAGGACCTCCTCCCGCGGCCCCTATACTGGAATCATCGACTGATACTCTTCGTGCTGGCAGAGTGACTGATGTGGCGGGGATTTGTACTACGGGCTGGACCGGGGGTACCGTAACAGGTACTGCACCAGGTGCCCCGGTGACTGGAGGAGCAGGAATTACATTATTCACGGGAGCTGGTGGAACAGGATTTGCATATTCTGGGACTGTGTCGTCCAAATAGGACGAGAGAAAAATATCAGCTGCGGTCGGTTTGTGACGTAGCTTGGTCGGAACTAAGGGTGGCGGAAAATTACTGGATGCCTCCGGGGTTGCTTTTGGCAAGCCCTCGGCAAGAAGAGGATACATACCCTTAATAAGGGCATTTCTCTGTCTGTCTGACTGTTCAGTTTTAACTCGTTCACCTATCTCGATTAGTTCCCTTTCCTGGGCTCTTTCTGCGGATTCCCTACTTGATTCTGACTTCCTGATTTCTTTTTCTGTTCTTTTATGAGATTCTTTGCGCCATAACTCGATGGCATCTTTCTGTGACTGTCTGGCTTTCTTTTTCCATAATACTTCTTCTACTCGCATGATGCACTCGGCATCCCACGTACCTGATACGGGCCATCTATACTTCTCCTCTAATTCCTTGGTGTACTCCACCCATAAATCTAGATATAATATGGCGCTTATGCCATGCTTTTGATACATAAAATGACCTGGACTGTCCCTAGGCGGGACAGGAACTGCATCTTCTAACAGACCTTTTCTAGTTCTTAACTGACGTAGTTTGGAAAACAAAGGCATGACTGGGCTGGAGCCTAGACACAATACAATACACAATGAACACAATAATTACACCACTTTCATACCACGACATTGAAATACATGAATAACATTTAGGATAACAGTTCGGACAGGATACTACCTGGAATACTGAGAACAGAATAAATGAATTTCTCGAGAACAGAACGGACTAGAACAGAAACTAGATGCACTGCTAAAACAGTACGAAACTTATCGGTCTCATAAAGAGACACGTCAGGACCCGCATCCACCTAAGTGGACACTTCGTGTTGGATCTGTGTACCCCAAACCCACGGACCAGAGACAATGCAATTGACCCTGTCTAGATACTACCCCAGCAACGGTACTCACCGGGCAGCAAGAACGGAAGGCCTCGGACTGGACTGGACTGCTACGACGCCGGACGGACGAACTTCGGACTTCAGTTACGGGTGGGCCTCCGGATACCTCGGACCTTGGACTCTCGGCTTGGGCTCTGGTCGGGACTCGCCGCGTTCCTCCACCGCCTCGTCTGGATGCTGGACCGCAACCTCCGTCTCCTCCGTGGGCCTGAGGGATACTTGAAGCAGAAATATCTGCCACTGCGCAGGATGGTTCCGTCACGACTGCAGAGGATCAGGGGGCTTGCGTGGCTTCTCCGGCGCGTGGGGAAAGGGCAAGTCCCTATTCGGGCGCCATTATGTGGTAAATAAATAAATAATACCTCTATTTTTGACTGGATTTAACAATAACAGATAGCTCAATAAATAAGAGTCAAGATTCGAGGTAGTAGGAGTTTGCAGGTTTAATACAGCATAAAGGACAGGAACAGGACAACCTGCACGGGCAAGATCTGGGATGGCTAGCAACTTTTAATAACAGTGCACAAGCATATATACTAAAACAATTGCATTACAATGCATACAGTAGGCGTGGCAGTGGGTGCGGCCTGTAACAGTCGCGAAAGATAAGGGTGAAAGTAGGTGTAACAAGAGGCGTGAACATAGACATGTGATGTAAACGTAACAGAATATGTCATAAATGGGGCGGAAACATGGAGGGGGCTACCTAAGGAGCCGGGACCTCTAACCTAGTGGTGCGCGCAAACAGACAATGACGTGTTACTAGGGAGAAGCTGGGGCTATGACTTCTGCGCTAGGAGCAGGGACTGAAGTCTGGAGAGTCAGAGCGACATGTACCTAAACACTATCTAGTATCTGATGTTTAGAGAACATGTTGATAGAATCCAAAAGTTATCAGGGTAAAGGCTAACAGACTCTAAGACTGGTGCATGCATTATTCTACATGTAGTGCGTGTTGAGGAATATTAAATGACCATTAATACAGTATTTCTCTTACATGGAGACGTAAAGGCTAGACTGTGACGGAAACTATTGATGCGATTCAGTAACTCAGGAATGCAGAGAAGGAGGGCTGGACTGATAACTGGAATCATAACATACTCTTGGCAGACTGGCAGGCAGAGCCAGGACGAGCCGGGCACTGTGAGGCAGGAAGTAAGTGAAGGGTCAGGGATACAGGTGGGGGCTGTATCGCTCCTCAGCGAGGGTTCAGGAGACAGGAGCTGAATCTGAGTCCGGGCCCTTTTGAGGCCTAGAAACGGGGACTTTACAATGAAATAACGTGCACACTGAGAAACGTGGCAACGTAGCTTTACATAGGCCTGATACTCGTAGCTTTCACGAGAACTGGAAACTGGCATACTAGAGTTGGACACAACTGTAATTGCGTCTTTAATCGATCATGGGGAATACATATGCATATTAATCATGCACACATAACATAAGATGGGGAAAACGTAGGGACACAGAACATGGCAAAATTTACTTTTCCACAGTACTGGCAGATTCGCTGAGCAGATCCAAAAACAGCACTCACGAATGGGAACTGCATCAGCCAGCGCTGGATCGGATCTTCCAGAGGTGGGGTCTCCCCGATCTGGACCTGTTTGCAACTTATCAGAACAAGAAATGTACTCACTTTGCGAGCTGGATTCCCCACAGGGACTCTTGCGGGGACGCTCTATCACTAAATTGGGAACGGATCTTTGCCTACGCCTTTCCGCCAATTCCGTTAATACCCAAAGTCCTCAAGAAAATGAGAAAGCAACCGTGTCGAATTATCCTGATTGCTCCACGGTGGCCACGACAATATTGGTTCACGCAGCTTCTCCTTCTATCAGAGCGCGAGCCGATCCAACTGCCCCGAATTCCACACCTTCTAACAATTCAAGAAGGCAAGGTGTTTCATCCAGACCCTCAATCTCTGAAATTATCGGCTTGGCTCCTCAACACCATGAGTTTGCGCACTTGAACATTCCACAAGACTGTCAGGAAGTCCTGGCCAATGCTAGGGCGCCTTCCACAAACAAGACTTACAAACTGAAGTGGAAACGTTTCTGTGTTTGGTGCCACACTATGAATTTGCATCCAATGACTGCGGAGCCAGAAGCGATATTGCCCTTCTTTTTGCAGCTCGCTAAATCAGGTTTGGCGCACTCAACACTTAAGGTGTTCTTAGCCGCCATATCACGATACCGTCAGGACGGAAAGACTTCTCTATACTCCCTCGAGAATAATACAACAATTCTTTAAGGGTTTATTTCGTATGTTTCCACCTGTACGCCGGCCACCTCCATCTTGGCATTTGAATGTAGTCCTAGCACAGCTTCTTCGCCATCCCTTTGAACCTATCCATAAGGTCGATCTCAAGTTCATCACTTGGAAGGTTGCATTACTGCTGGCACTAACATCAGCCAGACGAGTGAGTGACATGCAAGCATTCACCACTAAGCCACCATTCTTGCAATTCACACCTGACTCTGTGATACTACGCACCAACCCGAAGTACATGCCGAAAGTGCCATCGGATTTTCATCTCAATGAGCCAGTGATACTTAAGACATTTTTTCCCAATCCGCAGTCACCAGCTGAGCGGACTTTACACACATTAGACATTAAGAGATGCCTTAAATTTTATCTTTCAAGAACAGCTGCCATCAGGAAGACGGATCAGCTATTTGTGGCGCATGGCAGACCAAGACAAGGCTGTGCTGTTACTAAACAGACTATCGCCAGGTGGGTCTCATCCGCGATAGGGCTCTGCCATCAACAAGCAGGTAAACCCTTACAGACCTTGCCTAGAGCCCATTCTACAAGAGCAGTCTCCTCTTCAACTGCGTTGTTTGCTGGTGTGCCTCTCCCGCATATTTGCAGAGCCGCAACATGGTCCAGCAGACACACATTCACGAGGCATTACTGTCTGGATTCTTCAAGCGACACCGATGCCTCGGTGGGGAGAGCAGTCCTGCGAAATCTGTTTCTGTAAGGTGAGCCTCTGGTGATCTCTCCCACCTCCTTTGCACTCTTTACGCTTTCTTATGATGTTGCATTGCTTTCTTTTATGCATGATAACTATGTTTTTGGCGTATAAGAGCGACATATTGTATTACTGCTAACTACTCGGATTCAGGCATGTGAATCTATGAAAGACACCCCAAATACTGGAGAAGAACAATAGTTACTTACCTGTAATCTGTGGTTCTCCAGTATTGGTGTCTTTCATAGATTCACATGCACCCACCCACCTCCCCTCAGAGTCTCACCCAGACTGTTATGATATAGCTGTATATACTCTGGTACACTCCAGTGCTACAAAAATCTGACAGCCTGGGTCTCTGGGGAGAATACCTAGGTGGGAGCTTTGGCCTGATTGGCTGCAGTTTGGTCTAACATAATGACTTGGATGGTCACTAATGTGGAAGTTTTTCATTGGTAGCTGAGGCTACTCACTTCCTGGTTTATTATAACTGTTATTTGCTATGTACAAATAGCTTATTACTGCTTTTTTATATACCGTGGGACTCCTACTCCGACGACGGGGAATGATTCAGGCATGTGAATCTATGAAAGACACCAATACTGGAGAACCACAGATTACAGGTAAGTAACTATTGTTCTTCTTGATGTCTATTCTAGGTGGCCTGAGATTAAAATTACTAATTCTGTAGAAACCAGAGATCTCATTACCTTCCTGAGCAATGTGTTTGAAAGAGAAGGTTTTCCCTCATCTTTACTTTCTGACAATGGTGTTCAGTTCACCTCCAAAGAAATGGTTAAGTTCCTGGATGACAGGGGTAATTGTACACAAAAGATCTGCCCTCTATCATCCAGAGACTAATGGTATTGTCGAAAGATTTGACCGGTACTCAAAGAACCCATTCAAAGAGCTTTATCCAATCACAAGTGTTGAGATATTGAGGTTTAAAACAAAGTAAAAAACTACAGGTTATCTCCTCATTCCATAACAGGGAAGACCCCGTTTGAACTATTTCGCAAACGAAAGCTCTCTACCATGTTGTGTCTTTCTTGGATAGGTAAGGAGTCTTGCAATCTTAAGTTTGAGCAAGGAGACAAGATACGAATTGAAAAAGAAATCAAAATAATGTGTATGAATAAAGAAATGTTTGACAAAAAAAGGAAGGCAGTATAAAAACACTTGTGAGGGTTGGAGACTTAGTCAAGGTTTGCAGTCCTCGCAAGGGTCATACCTCTGGGGGGGTCGACATTTCTACAACCCATGAAAGTCATTAAGGTGTTTAAAAATGCAATCAGAACTGAAGATCACATGGTCTGGAATTTAAGCAGAGTTGCAAAACTCTTTAATTCTTCTCCTTATGTTCTTGCAAAAAGTGGCACTCCTCTTAACAAAAAAATTCATAGGCCTGTGATGGAACAAGAAAAAAGTGCAAGGCCAAGGGTCAAACCAAAATATTTAGAGGATTTTGTGCAATTTTAGAGATGTAATTTCTAGAAATAGTTGTGTGTAACTTTAGAGATGTAGTTTTGGAAATAGTTTTTGCTTTGTGTTGCCATCGGGAGGGAGATGTGTGGTATTTTGTATTCTGTGTTTAACAGCTTACTTTATTTATTTATTTATTTATTTATTTATTTTATATTCTTATAAAGCGCCAGACTAGACCCCCGAAGGGGTATCTCCGCGCTATTGCTGCAACACGAGAGTATTCTAATTCTGAGAGTGTGTCCAGTAAGAGGGAATGAGAGCTGGAGGGCATTATTTATCAGGATACAGATACGTTTTTAAAGTTTTCCGAAAACTCAAATGACTGGAAATAGATCTAAGTTCTGGGGGCAGAGAATTCTAAAGTGCTGGTCCGGCATAAGCTAATGCACGGCTGCCTTGTCTGGCCTTTTTTACTCTGGGTGTCTGCAAAAGCTGCTGATGGCTGGAGCGCAGAGACCGTTGTAATGTTTTTCTTGTGAGTTCCCTTCATCATTACAGCTGTGACATCAGAGTTATGGAATCATGTATTTATGAAGGTTCACTTTGGAATGTATTCCTTTGATTGATATAAAAGTTACTCTGGACCCAGTGCTGTAGCTGAGACTAGCAGGCTGGGGGTTGAGAAGTCCTTCTTGAATAAAGAACCTTTTCTACATAATTTGGTGTCTGGTGGATCTTCACATCTGCCCTATCATTCAACAGTCCTTCCAACTGGTTCACCAACAGGTAAATGTCTTGGTGATCCTGCCACTGTCAGAGGTGTACCACCTCCTGGCACAGGTTCAATGACACATACCCTGTTTGTTTCAGTACCACATGGTGATGGATTTGTCCGTGAGTACCTGTCCCAGCCTCCATTTCATGAATAGAAGGAATGCTTTCTACACCAAGCGTATGACTCTCCACTCCAGAATGTAGATATGGATCCTCAGCAAGGAACCGCTGCAGTTTTGCAATCGAGGCAAATCATCCCCTTTGGTTTTGCTTTGTTAGCCCTAAGTTGGCAGGGTATGCCCAGACGTGGGTCACTTGCTCACTTTGCCATTGGATTCAAGCTAGCCTGGCTGATGATGGCTGATTAGCCAGAAACTGGTCCCAGAATGCTTGTTTCCGGTCCAGGGAAAACATGGCTTGACAGTTCGGGTTGGACTGTTCCCATGAGGCACAGGGTCAGACTGATTTGCATATGGCCATGTCTGAACTGGGGTAGCGGAGTGAGCTAAAGAATGATGATTTATTAAACCCAGACCAGTTGACTAGGGATGAGTGCTTGCAATGTTTAACACTCCGTCCATCATCCCCTTTGGTTTTGCATCGTGTACAGAAAGACAGACGGATTCTCATTTACTGCCCCCCCCAGCCCAGCCCACCAATCTCTTTTCATATGGCCACTCTATCACTGCCTACTTTTTATGCTCCGTCACATCCCTCTAAGGAAGAGTAGCGACTTCAACATCTGGACCAAAAAGGGTATTGTCGTTCTACACTGACCGCATACGAGAGTTCCAGGAAGTCAACCAACTCTTCGTGTGGTATGTCTGAGCTAAGCAAGGACGTGCCTTGCAGAAGCAAACCGTGTCCTGATGAATTCTGCTCTGTATCAAGATCTGCTACACATTGGCCAAAAAGCAATGTCCTGAGGGCTTGCGTGCTCATTCCACCAGAGCTAAAGCTGCTATCACTGTATTAGCACGTGAACTTCTGGTCCTGGATATCTGCTAGTTAGCAATTTGGTCTTCTTTGCACATGTTCACAGAAAACTACTGCCTGGCCACTCAGCTCCTTTTGGGCGGGCATTTTTCCCGTTCAGTCTTGCAGGACTGCCTCGTATGAAATTGGTCCACAGACCCACATCCAGGGAGGTGTTCCTTGGGTATCTATTCAGAAGGTAAGTAATCTCCCGCTAGAAGTCTCTATCTGATGAACAAGTTGCTTACCTTCAGTAATGCCTTATCTGGTAGTGACTATCTAGCTGCAGGTTCTTTAACAACCCACCCATCTGCCCAGTGTGCTAATAGATTTCTTGTGACAAGGCTGTTCCCTCTTCAGGGTCCTCTTTTTAATTGCCTGTGATCAGTGTTCTTTGTGATTCCATGCTCCTGTCATGGACAGTCAGGAAAAACCGTCTTCGGGGTACTGGGGTGGTGTTTATATAGGCACTGCACATTTCACTTCTGGCACAAGCGTCACCACGCGGAGACAAACGAGGCCACCTACCTGCAAGCAGGTGTAAGACTGGATCCGGAAAATTGTCTTTGCCATAGCATCTCTGCACGCCGGGGGGGTACCACGTGAATCCGCCCTGAACTCGTCCGCGGGCGTGACGTCAGCAAGGTCACATCAGCCTCACCACGGCGCGCCATCGTCAGTTTTTCTCTTTTCAGCATGCAATGCGGATCCAGATCATGTCCTGGCCTGTTTTCAGGCCTTCTTTTCACGCTTTGCGTTGAGGAACAGTGTGCGAATGCCTTCGGCTTCAAGACGTGTACTTCTTGTGCACGTCAGGTGTCGGCGACGGATCCTCACCCTATCTGTATGTGGTGTTTGGGCGAGAACCATGACTCCATGGACTGCGACGCTTGTCAGCACTTCAAACCTAAATCCCGGCGGGAGCGGCGGATGAAATTGCTGTCGGCCCGCTTATCCAGGTCAGTGTCGTCCCAGCATCTGTCCCCTACCTCGGAAGCCAGGAGCCGCCGATTCCGACTGCGGCATCGGCCTTCGCCACGGCCCCAAGGGCGTCACTCGCCAGCTGGTAGGTCCTGCAGCTTGTCTCCAAGGCCCTGTCCTCGTTCGGCTTAGGGCGCGGGTTCCCCTTGGGATGCGCACCCTCGCCTGTCGCCACCCTACCCACTGTTCCCTGGTGTCTGGCGACTAGGGCCCAAATGAAAGCCTACACTGAGGCTCTGCAGGCTTCTTTGGCCCCTCCTCCACCTCCTGAGACGTCCACGGATCCCTTGCCTCGCGTGGGGCCTTCTGCGGAGTCGCCGGCAGCTTTGACCCCGGCGCTGACAGGTTCGGCTTCAGGTTCTAGGAGGGGGGTGTTGTCGAGGTGCAGTCCTTCGGGGCACCCCTCTTCGACCCACGGCGTCCCTGCCTCGCATCAAATCCCTACGGTGCTCCCTGTGGCGGCGCAGGAGATCGCCGGGACTCTGGGCTTGTCCCCGAGTCCCCCTCGGTCCTCTGAACAGGCGGCTGCCTCGCCAGAGGCCGAGCCGGCACCTTTTCGGCACCAAAGGATTTCCTCCCCGGTCCTGGCGGTGCCGCGGGTGGAGGCCGGGGCCTGGTGTGCTTTCCAGAGTCCCTCTCGGTCCTCTACGCAGACGGCTGCCTCGTGTGAGGTCGAGCGGGCGCCTTTTTGGTGCCGTTCCTTAGCCAAACCGGCCCTGCCTCCGCCCCATTCTCCTAGGGAGCACGTGGTGGCGGAGGTCGATTCAGCGCCGCTGATGTCCACTCCGGTGCCAATCGACGTAAAGCCGGCGCTTGTGGCGGACTCTATGGCACTGTGCCTGCGTCTGGTCCTCGACTCGTTTCCAGAGGTTCTTTCCTCTCCGGAGGTTCGTTGTCTCCTGGTTTCTTCTTCTCCGGAGACAGGACGCCGCGTCGTTGCTTTTTCACCGGCGTCTTCTAGGGAGGGCTCCTTGCCGTCCCCGCGGCCTCAACCCTCGGGCCCTCTCTTCCACAGCTCGCGGTTGGTTGCTCTGCCGGCTTCTGTCTTCCCCGGGGTCCCTCAGGTTCCCCACTCATCCGTGTATCCCCTACCATTCAGGGGCTGGCCGTTTATTCCTCTGGCTGGACTTGGGTACAGAAGGCTTAGTTTACAGCCGTCGCCCACGGAGGAATTGCTTTCTCCCCAACGGCGGCCTACAAAGGCCAGTGTTGCCTTTGTTCAGGCTATTTCCACGGCGCTGGCATTTTGCGGATGGGTGACCCCGTCACCCAATTCCCTACAGATCATCTGTTGGAAGTTCTCCACCAGGGCTCTGGTGGACAGGTGCTGCTTCTTCCGTTCGAGGCTTCGCTCCACAACTCTCTTCTGGGGGCTTGGGGGCGTCCTGCCACGGGTGATCCGGTGCCCCAGCCGCTCCTACACCGCCACCATCCTACTCCGCACAACCCAGTCTGCCTTTCCTTCCACCCTTCTACTCGGGGCCCTTTTCTGCAGACTGCTTTTCCTTCCTTGCCTTTGGTGGTGTTTCCTCCGTCACGGGAGGCCCGGTGGTTGGATTCATGGGGGCGTAACATCTTCGCTTCCTCCATTGCTGCTTTGTGAGTGCTCAACACACCGTGTGTGTTGGCCAGGGCTACCTCCAGCCTGTGGGATTCTGTAGAGTCCCTTCTGTCTCATGTCTCCCAAGAAGGTGCCCATGCTGATGAAGTTGAAGTTGAGGGAATTTATAGAGCGCACGTATACCAAAAAGGTTTCATGGCGCTAATTCGGTCCGGCAGTAGAACAAGGCAACATTTAAACCGCAAAGGCCCTAGTAAATAACCAAGTCTTCAGACATTTACGGAACTCCAAGTATGAAAGGGAGGATCATAGATTATCGGGAAGGGAGTTCCAGAACCGAGGGGCCTGGTAGGAGAAGCTCAGCCCCCCATGTTTCTTCCTAACAAAACGTGGAACAACCAAGAGATTCTTGGAGGAGGACCGAAGGTTTCTAGAGGGAGTGTAGCTTGTTAGCCTAGATTCTACATAAGATGGAGCTAAGCCCGCTAAAGATTTGAAAATAAGACAACCCAATTTAAATAAGCATCTATGAGCAACAGGTAACCAATGCAGTTGCCTCAGAAGCGGAAGAGCATGATGGTATCTAGACCGTCTATAAATCAGTCTAGCTGCCTGATTTTGAATGAGCTGTAGCCGGCCCAGTTCATAAGCGGGAATACCAATGTAGAGGGAGTTAGCGTAGTCAACCCGAGAGCTGACTAGAGCTAGAAGGATATGTTTGAGAGCATCAGTGGTAAAAAAACGGGAAACTTTACTAATAGTCCGGAGGCATAAAAAAACAGGACGAAACGGCCGTACTGATCTGGGCGTGCATCGAGAGGTCGTCACTGATTTTAATGCCAAGACTTCTCACAGACTTCGTAGGAGAGGGGGCAGAGCCAAGGGAAGAAGGCCAGAAATTAGGAGTCCAAGGATTGGAAGGGCCTCCGATCAAGAATAGTTCTGTCTTGTCGGGATTTAACTTAAGATGGTTTGTACTCATCCAGTCCTGGATAAGGATCATAGTGTTCTGAAAATGAGAGATAGAATCAGGAGAAGAAGTAAAAGTGAAGATGAGTTGAAGGTCATCAGCGTAATTAAACACTGTGACCTCCCGGTGGCGTAAAGCAAAAATATGGGCAAAAATATAAAGATTAAAGAGAAGAAGGGAGAGAGCAGAGCCTTGAGGAACACCACAAGTTACTGTTCAAGGATAAGAAGAAAAGGAGGAGAGCTGAACCGCCTGTTGACGGTTCGCCAAAAAAGAGGAGACCCAACTCAAGGCAACATCCGAGATACCAGCACGTTGGACACGGTCGACCAAAAGATGATGGTCGACCGTGTCAAAGGCAGCCGATAAATCAAGAAGTACAAGGGCCTGAGTAGAGCCATGGTCAGCACTAACTCCTAGTTCATCCAAAACCGAGAGGATGACTCCAGTGGGTGGGACGGAACCCAGCCTGATGAGGATCAAAGTAATCAGAGGCCTCAATGAAAGAGCTAAGGCAATGAGTTACTTATCTCTCCAAAATGTTACCTAAGAAAGGGAGTAAGGAGATAGGTCGAAAATTAGACGGGACAGTAGGATCTGCCCCACCCCAACCTTTTTCAAAACAGGGACAATTTTAGCTGATTTAAAAGATTAGGCACAACGCCCAAAGCCAATGATTTGTTAAGGAGAGCAAGATCGGGGTCGGGAAAAAAAGAGAAGATCTCACGGAGAATGTGTGAGGGGCAACTATCAGTGGGAGAGCCAGATTTCGTTGAACTCACCAGACTGAGAAATTTCTCTATCGAGATGGGTGGGAAATGCGTAATGGTATGTGTACTAGGCGAGGGTCGGGTCGAAGGAAGAAGAGGGAGGAGATATATGCAATTTAATAGTAGAAATTTTAGCAAAAAAGTAGTCGTGGAGGGAGTCACATAAGTCTTGAGAAGGAAGAGGTTTGGCAGTGACTCGATCAAGTTTAGAAAGACTGTTAAGAACGGAAAAGATTTCCTTAGGCTTGTTGGGAGAAGATAGAATCATTGCAGAAAAGTATTGAGTTTTTGCTGTAAGAATGTAATTTTTATATTCCCTAAGTATAATGGAGTAAATGATTTTGTCGGAGGGCACCATGTGTTAGATGGTCAGGAGTTGGCTGCGTTTATTCTCCGTGCGGCCTTGGATGTTGCTGATGCTCTCGGCCGTGCTATTGCCAGTTCTGTGGCTCTCCTTCAACATGCTTGGTTGCTGGATAGTGTTTTTCCTGAGAATATTAGGGAGCGTCTGGTTGACCTGCCCTGTGATGTGGTTCTTTTGTTTAACATCCACACGGTCTCCGCCATTCAACATCTCCTTGCGGGGCTCCGCCCCCCTCCCCCTTCGTAAGCTTAGCTTGTTGATCCTCTGGGGCTTGATGGCAGGCGTTATCCCACCTTTTTCCTGGAATCTGGTGTTTTGAGTGGCCCGTCTGTATGTTCTGTGTGGTTTGACATGCCTTCGCCGTCCCTAAGTTGGCCCCTCTCTTTTGTTGGCTGCTGGTTCAGCCCCTCTGGCAATTGTGTATTTTTTGGCTGACTGATAAGCCGTCTGTGGTTCTTACCGCAGGTCCTTATGTTCTTGTCCTCTGATGCCGGATTTTTCCCCTAAGAGTGGTTCCCATGTTTTCTTTGGGATGTGTCTTGCCATAAGTGGGGTACTTGTAGCTATTGTATAGCTCTGTCCTACACTGAGAGAGTGTGGACTCCCCTTTGCGGCTTCCTCGCCTTTCCTGGCGTCGCTATATACCCCTGGTTCAGTTTCTTTGTTATTTGTCTGGGCGTAGCTTGCGCTGCTCCAGGTTCTGTCATTTCAGTATTCGCTGGACCAACTGGACCAACTTTGGCATGCCGTGTGCGGCTTTGTGCTGTGGTGTTTCTGCCCTTTTTTGTCCAGAGTTTCGCCTTGGGACTCTGTCTGGTTTTCCAGGGAGGATAGGTGTGAGAAAGTGCCATCTTTCTTTCATGGTATGCCCCCACTTTTTGCTGAATTGCTGATGTACTTCGACTGAGTGTGCCCTGGGCTCCTGCTAATCAAGTGCCCAGGGCCTGTGTTCCTTCCCTAAAACTGTATTGAAACCTAAACCCAATTCGCATCTCTGGCCACATGTCAGCCCCTAGTAAATGGTACCCTAGGTACCCAGGGCACTGTGATCAGAGAAGACCACTAAGGGCTGCAGCACTTATTGTGCCACCCTTAGGGGTCCTGTACCCTGACATAGACACACTGCCTTTGCAGGCTGAGTGTCTTGGTGAAGAACAAAACAAAGAGTCAACATGGCACACATCCCTGTGTGCCATGTCCACAACACACTTCCCTGGCATACCTCAGTCAGCTGGGTGCCCAATGCCAGTGGTGTGGGTACAGGTGCATGAGCCCTGTACCCCTGCAGTACCCAGGTCCATTCCTGGGCACTGTAAGTGCAGTGCTGCCATTAAGAGTATATGGTGCTGGGAGGTTGTCATAACAAACTCCACAGCACCATTATGGCTACACTGAAGACTGAGAAGTTCGGTATCAAACTTCTCAGCACATTAAACCCACACTGATGCCAGTGTGGGATTTAATGTCCAATGCATATCTGAAAGAGACACGTTAGTATTAGATTCCTTACCTTAGAATATCCCCAGGCGTCAGACTGGATCCGAAAACTTTTGCGTAGCAGTACCCTTGCGCGTCGGTAGGCGTCGTCTGCGGCTCCGCGTCCGTCGTCGGCGTCGTGGGCGCCGTGATGACGTCATCGGAGTACTTAGACGCGGCCTCCGCGTGCTGACGTCAGTTCTTCTTTTTTCCGCGCCAGCAAGTGCAGATCTGGAAAAGCAGTAACCCATAGTCAATTTTTGACTAACTTTTTGGATCATTTTTTTTTTTCAGAACCAATTTTATTGACAATACAAATATGATCCCAAGATATCCACAGTACTCCGAACACCGGAGGGGCTGTGAGCATATAATCAAAAAGCAAAATATAACAATCAATACAGTAAGCAGGATCAGCTATGAACATTAAACTACCCGTACCCCCCCAACCCCAGAACGCCACCCCCTCCCGGGTCCCACCCTAGCCCTGTTCATGACGGTCACCTGGATCCAAACTAATCAGTCAATGCAACCGTGATAGTACACTCACCCCCACCCTGGTTCTCAGGACAATAGGTCTCCAGTTACATCCTGCCGCGGCGGCGGCTCCAGCCACAGCCCCCTGTAGTCCGCCCACCTTTTCCAAATTTTATAGTGCTTTCTAGGGCAGCCACGGGCCTCAAATACTGGACGTTCCAGCCCCATGTAGTAGTCCAAGCCCCGTTTCCATACCTCTATCGGGGGAGCCCTAGGGTCTTTCCAGGCACGGGCCACATCCCTCTTGGCCACCGTAAGACCCATAAGTAACAAGTGTCTTTTGTATATGTTGCCACCCACCTGCTCCAGGACATGCAGGAGGCCCAGCTGCGATGTACGCGGGAGCTGCCAACCCAGTACCTCATCCAAACAGTCCCATACACGCCCCCAATACCTCTCCAGTGCCCCACAAGACCACACAGTATGAAGGAACGTGCCCACTTCCCTGCCACACCTCAGACAATCGGGGGAGGCAATCAATCCGGCTCACCACAGCCTCTCTCTCGTGTAGTAAGCCCTGTGCAGGTATTTAAATTGGATAAAGCGCAGTCGTACGGCTATGGCCGCCTCCCTTGGGGCTGCAAGGGCCTCCCTCCATCCATCCCTCCTCGTCAATTTCTCCGACATCCCGCTCCCAAGTAGACCGCAAGCCGTCTAGGGAGGAGGAACAATGAATAACCAGTGACTGATAGATGCGGGATATTTTCTTTCCTGTCAATTCTCCCATAAATAACTTGGCTTCTGGCGGACTAAATTCCGGCAGGGAGTCCAGTCCCTCCAAGGCAGGGGAGATAGCATGTCGCAACTGCAGGTATTTGAAGAACTGGGTACGCGGCATATCGTACTCATCCCTCAGCCCCTGAAAGGATTTAATGGTTGTGCCTCTCATGACATGCCCCAGCGCCGAGATCCCTATCGCATCCCAGACGCGAAATCCCTGCAAAGTCGACAAGGCCGGCAGGCGGCCATTCTGCCACAGCGGGGTCTCCTCAGTCAGCCTATTCCCCCATCCCATATGACTAAGGGCTCGACGCCAAACCTGGAAGACAACCTGCGTAACCACCGGGAGCCTCCTCCTCTTTCCCGCCGAGTACAGTAACGCGTGCAAAGTATCTGGTTCCATTAAATATCGCTCCAGAGCGTACGCCGGGTCGCCCCGATCCCCATACCACCATTCGTTAAGTATCAATAGATGGGACGCTTGATAGTAGGAGCGGATGTCCGAGGATGCCAGGCCACTGCAGAACGCTGAAAGGAAACAGGTGCGAAGGGCCACGCGTATAGCCCCCCCTGCCCAGAGAAAGCGGCCCAGCGCAGAGTTAACCTGGCGGAACCATTGCGGCGAGATAGGATAGGGGTGGTTCTGCAGTTGGTAGAGCAGACGAGGGAGAGCCACCATCTTAAAGATGGCCGACCGGCCATACAAGTTCAAGGGCATACCGGACCAAGTTTTCATATCCGATCGAACCCTGTCCCAGACCGGAACAATATTACGCTCCCACGAGACACTAGGGATGTCCGTTATGAATACCCCAAGATATTTAATGCCTCCTGTCGCTTCCTGCAGGGCGGACGCCCAATTACCAAGAGCCACACCGCTGCCCAGGGTCCACAAGGTGGATTTCTTTACATTGAGGTTAAGCCCCGAAACCTCTCCAAACACCCTCATGATGTCAAGAACTCTCGGGCCCGATCCATAAGAAAGAAGAGCACGTCGTCCGCGTAAAGCGCAATCCTGTCTGACGGCCCAGCTTCCCACTCAAACCCCTTCATCTGCGCGTCCATACGCACCCACGTCGCGAGAGGTTCCATCGCAAGAGCGAATAAGTACGGCGAAAGTGGGCATCCCTGTCGGGTACCCTGCCCGATGGGGAAGGCGCCCGAAATCGCACCGGCCACCTGCACAGACGCTGTCAAATCAGTATATAGCAGCCGTATATACGAGAGAAAATGAGGGCCTAGATTTAGACGAGATAGAAGCGCCTGCAGGTAAGCCCAGCTCAGTGAATCAAAGGCTCTATCAATATCGGCCAACAAAAGCGCCGCCTCCGAGCCAGTGGCTCGCATCATTTCCAAGGCCACCTGGGCCCGCCTGATATTGTATCTCGTGGCCCTGTGTGGCATAAAGCCAGCCTGGTCCGGGTGGACCAGAGTGGTGATCAATGGGAGGAGGCGGTTGGCGAGCGCCTTTCGCCAGGATCTTCGCCTCGATATTCAGAAGTGAAATAGGGCGATACGATTCATGGCGGTCCGGTGGCCTTCCTGGCTTGCAGAACACCACGATCTCGGCGTGCCTCCAATCAGGCGGCAGATGACCTAGCTCTCTAGTAGCATCTAGTGCCTTCTTGAAATGTGGCCCAACTGGAGATGATATTTCCTAAAGAACTCGCACGGGTAAACCGTTCGGCCCCGAGGCCTTCCCAGCGTTCAGTTCACCTCCTTCGTTCCTGTTCCGACGTCGGGACGGCCCCGATGGGCGCCGCTCCAGACGTGGTTTGGAGAGTTTCACTTCTATGAACAGGCCCCATTGGTTGAAAACCCTGAGTATCAGGAGATGGGTGATGAAGGGGATTGGGAGGGGTCTGAGGACCCTCTGACCCGAGAGTGTCAGTCTCATGAGGACTGGGCAGGAGACCTTGGGGAGGCCAGTGGTCTGGACACCTCTCCAGACACTGGTTTTGTCTCCCCTCCTTCCGTGGCTTCGGAGGAGGGGGCAACCTACAGTGTGGTGTTGATGAGCGCTGCCAAGGCCTTGGGCCTTGAGCTCCCTGTCGCGGCCGTGAGGACTAACCTCCTCACTGAGGTCCCTAAACCGCAGTCCAGCTCGGCCGAGCCTCTGCTGCCCTTTAATGAGGCCTTGACCGACGTTCTTCTGGGCACTTGGTCCAAGCCCGCTACGGGTTCGCCCGTATATAGGAACGTGGCCAGACGCCACCGCCCAGCCCCAGGCGACCCATGTTTCCTGTCCACCCATCCCACCCCCGACAGCCTGGTCATCCAGGCCTCCAATTCCCAGACCGCATTCCCGTCGGCGCCGCCGGACAGGGAATCCAAGAGGTACGAGCAGTACGGTAAAAAGATCTTCTCGTCCCTTAGTCTGGGTCTGCGGTCTTCCAATACCGCATACCTCTTGGGCCGCTACACCCACTCTCTGTGGGATACGGTTGCGGAAGTGCTGCCAGAGTGTCCGTTGGAGGTACGGGCCAAACTCGGCCAAGCCCTTGTGGAGGGCCGGGATGCAGCCAAATATTCTATCCGGTGAATGAATGAATGAATGGCGTTTTTATACCGCGCAAAACTTAGCCCCAAGGGGCATCAAGGCGCACAACGGTGTGGGCTGGATACCACCGACTCGCTAGGTAGAGCGATGGCTGCGACGGTGGCGGTCGGACGCCACGCCTGGTTGAGGTCCGCCAACTTTTCGTCCGATGTCCAAAACACTCTGATGGACATGCCGTTTGATGGCCGTCGCCTCTTTGGCGACAAGGCAGGCCATGCGCTTCAGCGCTTTAAGGACTCCTGGGCTACGGCCAAGTCCTTGGGCCTCTCGGCCCCGCGCCAGCAATCTGCTGCCTTTCACTCCTTTCGTGGCCAAGGAAGGGGTGTACCCACACGTGCTGCCAGCCACGCTCCGCAAGGTAATACCCAACGCGGTGGCGGCCGTGGGAACCGCCGTCCCGGCGGTCGGGGTCAACGGCGAGGTCAGTCCACACCTTCCCCCGCAGCATCCGCCTCAAAATCCTCCTAGTCCGTGCTTTCAGGCCCATTTGACCCCAGTGGGGGGCAGGGTTCGCCATCACCACCTCCACTGGCCATCACTGGCGCACTGTAACTTCGGACAGGTGGGTGCTGCAAATCGTCCGAAGGGGCTACTCCCTCCCCTTCGAGGCGACTCCTCCAGCCATGACACCGCAGAACCACCGTGTATCGGGGGATCATTTGCGACTTCTGCAGGAGGAAGTTACGCCCTCTTGGCCAAGGGGGCCATTGAGCTCGTTCCTGGGCCAGAAGTAGGATGTGGTTGCTACTCCCACTACTTTCTGGTACCCAAGAAGGGCAAGGGGGGGCCTACGCCCTATCTTGGACCTAAGGAACGTCAACGGCTTCCTCCGGAAGGAGAAGTTCAAAATGCTGACACTGGCTCAAGTCCTAGCTGCCCTGGACCCAGGAGACTGGATGGTAGCGTTGGACTTGCAGGACGCTTATTTCCACATCCCCGTCCTGCCGGCCCACCGGCGCTACCTGCGGTTCACGGTTGGCCACGAGCGCTTTCAGTTTACCGTGCTCCCCTAAGGCCTTACCAGCGCCCCACGGGTGTTCACGAAAGTGATGGTGGCGGTCGCAGCTCATCTGCGCAGGTTAGGGGTCTCAGTCTTCCCCCTACCTCGACGACTGGTTGTTGAAGGCGAGCTCGCCCTAGACAGTCGTCAGCCACCTTCAGACTACGGCCGACCTCCTGCACTTGCTGGGGTTTTCCATCAATGTGCCGAAGTCACACCTGTGCCCCTCTCAGAAGCTCCTTTTCATCGGAGCGGTTCTCGAGTCGGCGTGGATTCGGGTTTATTCACCCGAACAGCGGGTCCGGGATATTCAGGCTCTGATTCCCATCTTTCAGCCGTTATCCCGGGTCTCGGTCAGGTTGACGCTGCGGCT
Organism: Lissotriton helveticus; assembly: GCF_964261635.1. Lineage (NCBI taxonomy): Eukaryota > Metazoa > Chordata > Amphibia > Caudata > Salamandridae > Lissotriton > Lissotriton helveticus. The sequence continues at coordinate 598,475,504 of NC_136071.1, read as the reverse complement.
TCTGGGGCTGATGCCCTCCTGCATCCTACTGGTGCATCACGCCAGGTGGCGGATGCGGGCTCTGCAGTGGGACCTTAAGTTTCAGTGGGCCCAGCATCAGGGCAACCTGTCCGACCACGTCCTGATCTCGGAGGGCACTGCGAGACAGCTGCAGTGGTGGCTCACGGACCGCGATTGGGTCAGCAGCAGATCCCTCTCCCTTCCCCAACCGGAGCACATAGTTGTGACGGACGCGTCCCTCCAGGGATGGGGTGGCCACATGGGAGAGGCGGAGATCAGAGGCCTCTGGTCTCCGGCGGAGGCCCGGCTCCACATCAACCTGTTGGAGTTACGGGCGATTCGTCTAGCACTGAAGGCATTCCTCCCCTCTGTCAGGGGGAGTGTAGTGCAGGTGTTCACGGACAACACCACCGCCATGTGGTACTGCAACAAACAGGGCGGGGTGGGGTCGTTGACCCTTTGCCAGGAGGCTCTGCGCCTCTGGCAAAGGCTGGAACGCCAGGGCGTGACCCTGGTCGCTCAACACCTGGCAGGTTCTCTGAACGCCAGGGTGGACGAGCTCAGCCGTCGGTGCATGATGGATCACGAATGGCGTCTGAACTCGGACGTGGCGCAAGGCCTCTTTCAGCAATGGGGAGAGCCTTGGTTAGATCTATTCGCCACCGAAGAGAACGCGCAATGTCATCAGTTCTGCGCATTGGAATTTCCAAGGCGGCACTCGCTCTGAGACTCTTTTCGTCGCGAGTGGAGTTGCGGTCTGTTGTACGCCTTTCCGCCTATACCACTTATGCCCAGAGTGCTGAAGAAGATCAAGCGCGACCGGGCCCAAGTCATCCTTGTGGCTCCGGACTGGGCACGAAGGTACTGGTATCCAGAGCTACTCAGTATGTCAGTCGATCCCCCGGTTCATCTGCCTCTTCAGGAGGACCTTCTGTCGCAGCAGCAGGGGACGGTCCTCCACCCGAACCTGTCCAGTCTCCACCTCCATGCTTGGAGATTGAGCGGCGACAGTTAAGGCCATTTGACTTGCCTCCTGAAGTCTGTAACGTCATTCTGGCAGCCAGGCGTCCCTCCACAAAGTCGGTATACGCCTGCAGGTGGAACAGATATGTGGCATGGTGCACAGCAAAGGCTGTGGATCCTCTTGCTGCCCCCTCTCTGAGGTTCTTCTCTTCCTTCTTTCTCTTGCCCAGCAGGGCTCTGCTCTGGGCACTATCAAGGGCTACCTTTCTGCCCTTTCATCCTTTCTGAGGCTGCCTGATCAAGCTTCTTTGTTCAAGTCCCCTATTGTAAGTAGATTTCTAAAAGGCATCACACACACATTCCCTCCTGTTCCTGTTGGAGAAGTGTGGCTCACTGGTTAGAGGAGGCAGACCTGGAAGCAGAGGTCAGCCCGGGACCAGGGTTCAATTCCCGGCTCGGCGGGGTCTTGAGTCCTAAAATGTCGATGGACTCGACAATTCTCGCTCCGGTGCCTACTCGATTCACGGGTTCACACTCTGCGACTCTGGGCAATAGCTTGCTTAATCTCCACAACGGCCCCTCGCGGCGGGATGCCTGGCTTTCACCTTGCGGATACCCTGCCGGGGTTATCTCACAGGGGAATACCAGGACGGGTTCCCTAAGCAAGCGCTTAGAAACCGCTTGGTGATTTGCGCTATATAAATTCCTGTACATTTACATTTACATTCCGTTTGTGATGCCTCAGTGGGACTTGAACCTGGTTCTTACGTTTCTGAAGTGCGCTCCTTTTGAGCCACTTCACGACTGTCCTCTCCGCCTTCTTACTTTGAAGACAGCATTCCTGGTTGCCATCACCTCTGCCAGGAGAGTGAGTGAGCTCCAGGCTCTTTCTTGTACTCCACCTTTCCTTTCTGTCCATCCGGACAAAGTGGTGTTGCGTACTAAGCCATCTTTCCTGCCCAAGGTTGTCACGGCCTTCCACATCGGGCAGTCTATCACCTTGCCAACCTTCTTCCCGCCACCGCATCCCTCTAAAGAGGAAGAGCGGCTCCACCGTCTGGACCCAAAACGTGCGCTCTCATTTTACTTGGATCGCACACGCCAGTTCCGGGTGAATGACCAACTCTTTGTTGGTTACGTGGGCGCTAAGAAGGGGAAAGCGGTACACAAGAGGACCATCTCCCGGTGGATCATCTTGTGTATCCAGGCATGCTACTCCTTGGCTAGGAAGGAGCCCCCTGTTGGCTTACGGGCTCACTCCACCCGAGCCACGGCGACTACAACTGCCCTGGGCCGGGGAGTGCCCTTACAAGACATCAGTCAGGCAGCTACGTGGGCCTCGCTGCACACGTTTGCAAGACACTACTGCCTCGACAGCCAAGTCCGGAGGGATGGCTTCTTTGGCCATTCTGTCCTCCATGACTTTCTGGTGTGATTATTGGTTCGCAGACCCACCACCGGGGTTGGTATTGCTGGGGTATCTGTTCTAAGGTAAGGAATCTAATACTAACGTGTCTCTTTCAGATGCACAAGTTACTACTTGTGTAACGATATATCTGTAAGAGACATTAGTTAGTATTAGATTCCTTACCAACCCACCCATCCTCCCCGTTCTGCGAACCGATATCTAGGGTTAGGGTTACCCCCTTTCAGGGCCCTAGTTTCAATGGCACCAGTGTTGGTTTTTAACATGGCTCTGCGTTTCTGGCGCGGACAAGCTGTGTCTAAGAACTGACGTCAGCACGCGGAGGCGGCGTCTAAGTACGACGACGTCATCACGGCGCCCACGACGCCGACGACGGACGCGGAGCCGCAGACGACGTATACCGACGCGCAAGGGTACTGCTACGCAAAAGTTTCCGGATCCAGTCTGACGCCTGGGGATATTCTAAGGTAAGGAATCTAATGCCAACTAATGTCTCTTACAGATATATCGTTACACAAGTAGTAACTTGTGCGACAGAGAGCATCTTAGAGATGCCCCCTGAAACCTAACCAACTCCCAGTGTCCTGAATGAGTGGTTGCAGAGGCTGCCACCACCAGACATGTTTCTGGACCCCTGGGTCGAGAGCCTGCCACTCTCGGGGCACATCCTGGGGCGAGGTGCCAAAGCTCCTCCCCCAGGATGGGCAGGAGAAGCTTCAAAGGCATGCCGCCTTTGTGAGCTTCTCCAGGCCACTTGCTGTACTCAGCAACTGGCCCCCACTGGTTCTGACACCCACTCTGGCTGGAAGACAGGCGGGAAAACCTAAGGGAGTTTGCCAGCCTCTGCCAACCCCACCCCTCAGGTGGGGGAGGCGAGGTGAAGCACAACTCCGGGCTCCCGCCATCTTGAGGATGGGGAGCCCTACCCAATCAGAGACAGGCTCCTGCCCCCTCCCACTGGAGAGTAGCAGGATAGGGGGTGTAATCACCCCAGGGAAGGGAACCATTGGTACCTGACCTTCCCATACCTGTATAGCCCCTAAATTTAGTATTTAGGGGCACCCTGAACCTTCCTTCCTCAGACCCTGATTCCGAAACAAGAACAACAACAAGAAAGAAGACCTGCTGTGTAGCTGCTAACAAGAGGAGGACACCCACTGACTTGTCCCCAGCCCTACAGGCCTGTCGACCCTCAAACCTGCTCCTGCTAAATCTCGGCGTCTCCTGTGGTCAGCAACCTCGAAAACCCCAGAGGACCTGACTGCCTTGCTCGTCTAAAGACTGGTACTCCCACGAGCAGTGGTTCTGCTCAAACAGCAACAACTCCTGGTGACAGCCAGGAACTACGAATCCAGCACACTCTGCACCCGCCGAGCCCTGCCTGTGCCTGAGTGAACAAAGACCACAAGGACGTCCCCCTGGCGATTGTGACCACGAATCCAGCACCCAAGGACCCTCCTCGACACTCCTGACGACGCCTGCATCATCACAACCAGGGTCCCCTCCCACCGCGATCAGCTGAGGGTAAGATTTCCCGACACCCCTGCAACCAGCACCCCACGGCCCCCATTTGCCCAACTCCTGTGTGGCTACCTAACCTACAGCTTCCCAATTTACCTCTCGAAGTGGTGGTGGCACCTGAAGAATCTCCGTCCCCAAGCTCGCAGCCTTTGTTCGTCTTGCAGCTTTCCCATTGAAATACATTAGGCGCCAAACGGCTCAAAAGCACCCTGCACCCAGCCGCCCGAGTGCCACTGGAAGTGCAGCATCTGTCCTATTGTACTTCCCCACTTGCCCTGTGTAAGTGACCAGTAGCTCAGCTCCCACAGCCACGTGGCCTGCCTGCTAGCAGCCACCAACCCAAGGCCCCCTGCCCGCCATAGGCTAACATTGGGCCTACTCACTCTGCACCTGGCTGCCCCTGTTCTGCTGAGGGTGTGATGACTGTACCTACCTGACCCTGGGAGACCCCTGAGTCTTACTCCAGAACCTTAACTCTGCCAGTCGAGTACTTTCCCAAAGACCAATAACTTCATGTTCGAGGCATATGAGCTGCAGATAACACACTGTGCATAGATCGCCACCTAGTGTTGGGCCCGGATGTCTGCAGTTGTTTTTGTCCTGAAAAGTCTTTGAAAGTCACAGGATAGGTGACTCCTCCCTTGGACAATAGTGCGCATGGGCATCAGCTCCATCCTTAGATTGTTTTTTTCTGCCAACGGGTTCGGATGGGTTTCCTGCGCTCCGGGTTGGAACCAATTTTGCTTCGACGTGCAATCCTCAACAGCATCAATGGTATTGTTTCGAACGCGTTTCCAATCGACGCTACTCTTCAAATTCGAAGTCTTTGTTTCCGGTCGTCGACGAAGGCCTTCGGCCTACCTAGGCCTCATCTTCCAGCTCATGGAAAGGAAGCCATTTAAAAAGTGTCCTCGATGTTGGTCGAAGTTTCCCCACACCGATCTCCATGAGGTGTGCAACCTTTGCCTCCCACCGGAGCACGAGGCCAGAGACTGTTCCGCTTGTGCCTCTTTCCACTCCAAGAAGACGATCCGGGACAGACTAGCTCGAAGAACAATGGCTCGCTCATCAGCTTCGATCCCAGGCGATATCTTCGAAGAGGGCGTCGACGTCCCAGAGCAACAGCAGGAACGTGACGTCGACAGTAACTCCGAGGCCGAAAATTCAGACGTTGGGGACTTCACTCCGGCACAGAGGGTCGTAAGTAAGAACGTCGACCCCCCACCCTTTCTCGACACCTTCTAAAAAGGCTACGGTCACACCCTCGCCCTCGGGTGCACACTGAGACACTGCTTCCCATGCCCCGCCTTAGAGTTTGGCAAACTAGCCTAACAAGCCTTTAGGCGACTCTGACTCGAGTCAGCCTACCCCTAGTGCCGGTGCACACCTACCGGCAGCGAAAAAGAAAGCATTGTCTTCCTCCACGCCAGCTGCTTCCACATCTAAGCACTCGGCGCCGAAGACTAGCACCGGCTCCTCGGCACCAAAACCACACTCTGAGCCGAGCAAAAAATTGCCACCCGACTCCCAAACTTCGGACCCGAAAAAACCCTCGGAGCCGAAAAAACCCTTGGAGCTGACAAAACCATCGGAGCCGAAAAAACATTGGATCCGATAAAACCACGAGCCGAAAAAGATAAATGTTCCACCGGCTAAAGACACTGTTAAAGAACATGTTGCAAAGCCGAAAGATCCTCACGGTTCGACGCTGAAAAAGCCCTCAGCACCAAAAGATCTACCTCCCACAGAGGACTTGTTCCATCCAGACCCTACACAAAAGTCTCTGGTTAAAGATCCAAAAACTGGTTGACTACTCTTAGTTCTAAAAAACGACCATTGGACGCACCTGCACCTGTTCCTCATCCAAAGAAAAAGGACATTGCAACCTCTCCTTTAAGAATACCCTCTCCTCCTTCTCCTCCTTCTCCTTCACCTCATATCCCCTCACCACCTCCTCCCCTAGCACATCACTCCCATACACCTTCTCCTACTCCTTTAGCAGAAGATAACAGGGGATGACACCTCTGATGACGCAGGAGGTGGTGCAGATAGTGAGCTACCAGATCATTCTAGTCCTACTGGCTCACCTGCCCCTTGGGACAACTATAGCACCCCAGATGTCCCTAATGTCCCACAAGACGACATCTATCCCTCCAGGCCTTCCCCCACCAGAGGACACTATGGGATTTAACCAATTAGTACATAGGGCTGCCCAATACCATGCGGTTGACCTACATACTGACCAAGTAGAAGAGGACTTCCTTCTCAATACCTTTGACAACGCAAAAAGGTCCACTTCAATTTTATCCATGCTTAAAGGTGTTATTAAGCATGCGCCAGAAGTCTTTAAAGACCCAGTTAGGGCTCGAATCATCAACCCCAGAATTGAGAAAAAATATACGGCTGCCCTTTCAGATCCAGCCTATATTAAAGGGCCTGCACCATTAGACTCCATTGTAGTCTCTAATGCACGCAAAAGAGCAAATTCACAGACATCAGGCGAGGCTCCCCCACCAGATAAAGAATCTAAGCTCCTTGACGCATCAGGTAAAAGAGCAGCATCACAGGCAGCAAACATTTGGCGTATTGCCAATACCCAAGCATTACTGGCAAGATACGACAGAGCTATGTAATGGGTCTAACCTGCACACCTACTAAGTTTCAACCAATTAATCTGGTGTAACTACAAATTATACTTGTTTTAGGAGCTAACCCAGTGAGAATTGTGCCCACAATTCTTAATCAAACAGCTCTGTAAGGACCTGGTGTGACCAGGTCTGACTGGGAGCTCAAACTGAGTCCATTAAAGGTTTCAAGAGTTGTATTGACCTAATTTATGAACACTTGTCCTATTCAACAACATTTGACATTCAAAGGTTCTGGTTCAAAATCAACGTAGTTTTTACTATATGTAATACATCTTATACATGTAGTTTCAGCAAATACAAAAATTTGGATGAGTCATACAATTTGACTAATACAATGTTAAATCACATATGTATCTTACATTCATTACATCTATTCAAGAAGTACAATGATAAACACTCAAATGAAAAAATAAAACATATCCCAATGCATTTCGGGTCAATATTGGACCCTTCTTCAGGGGTGGTCCTTTGTTCAAACGATTTAAATCCTTGGTATTCAGTGAATGTTCTGTGTATAGGCACTTCAAAGTAGTATTTCCAACACTGTAACGATAGTAATCGCCATGAAAATAATATCAGTATTTACATGTGGAAGTCTGCATGGTGTCTAAAGTCGTGCAAATAAAGAATAAGTGAGTCATAAAGTTAGCAGCAGCAAAAACTAAAAAAATGGGAGAGAACTGGTCGGGGGAGTGAGTTATGAGTGCTGAAGTGCAACCTTATTCAAAACACCCTATTATCGTGTGTGTGCCTGACACCAAACACCGCGTGGTCAAAAGTACGTGCAACTCAAATGCACTCAATATCGAGATTCTCAACTTACCCGCCCAACAATCACAATAATGGACGGTTGCAAGGATTCAACTAGCGTATCCGGCTCTGTGAATTTAAATGAGTACTTCTGTCAATTAAAACTGTAAAAAACGTTATGCGAACACAGCCGTCTCTCTAGCTCAGTGTTTCACTCACCGGCTTACCAAAAGAAAAGAGTCACGAAGGTCGAACTCATGTCTCACGCGCTCTGTAGTACATCATAAACCAGTTAGCCAAAGACTCCCTGTAAATACAAAGTACGAGTGCATCAGTCTCTCGCCCACGTTTTCCCATGTGGTATTATGTCATCAGCGCGGCAAGCGCTTCCATCATGCCTACCTTCTATGCCGTGGCGTCCTCTGACCCCCGACCTGGTAATTACTTCCGGAAACAACATCCGGTGCATCATAACGTGCTTTAAATAGTCGTACGCCCTGAGCTCAGCCTAGCGTCCGGTTCGTGATGCGTGTGTTCTCTTAAAGCGATAGGTGCTACTATTAACAAACACCTAGGAAGATAGTGGGGTCTGCCATAATATGGACTACACAGTTTGTTGAAAATCGGTATCGCATTGTCTGGCCGAAGCCGTGAATACCATGAAAGGTCTAAAAAATGTCCATGTATCTAAGTACCATGAAGAAGTGTTTGATGGTGTTTATGACGTTCTGCACTCGATGTGTTGTTATATGGGCTCACAACAAAGTGCTAAGGGTGAAAACAGTTTAAATGTGCTATACAAAATTAAGATGTGCAGTCATTTGTTCCCACTTATGTATCTAATGGTCTTGAAACAGAGATTGCGCTCTTCAAATTCCTACGAAAATTGAGACTGAAATGGTTCTTTTCCACCACAACATCTAATGGGTCACAGCGACCCAAGGAAATATTCAAGCCCAAAAGTAAGTTTATGTCCCCCATCTCGCATAAAATCTTGGATAACTTTGAAACCCTAGTAAAAAAGGATCTAGAATCTATCAGGTATGAAACTCCCAAGCACTCTAATCTTTCAAAAAGAGAAAAACGAATCTTGGATAATTTGAGACAGGACAAGTCTATTACTTTTCAGCCAGCGGACAAGGGAGGAGCCCTTGTGATGATGGATACTACCTTTTACGACCGTAAGGTAGAGGAGCATGTACAAGACACACTCACATACATCAAGCTTGAAAGGGATCCGACCTCGGAATTCAGTGCCTTGCTAGACAAGATTATCACTAAAGCAGAAAACGATGGGACGATCAATATCAACACGGCCAGATACTTGAAGACCACCGCACCACAAGTGCCTCACATATACATGCTCCCTAAAATCCATAAGAACCTGGAGGATCCACCTTTTCGACCAATTGTAGCGGGATGCGGATCGATACACGAACCAGTTGGACGCTTTGTAGATCACCATTTACAACCTTTAGTACAATCATGGGGAACCTATTTGAAAGACACCACGGATTGTTTAACTAAACTATCTGAAGTTAATGATCTCATTGATGATAGCACATTACTGTGCACTATAGACGTAGTGGCATTATATACATCAATTGCACACATGGAAGGTTTGGAAGCCATTGAATGGAGACTATTACAATCAGACATAGACCAACAACTGGGTGTGTTTCTAATCGAATTGTTACATTTTTCACTATTTCATAGTTATTTCAATTGGAAATCAGATTTTTTCCTGCAGAAAACTGGGACATCCATGGGGTTTTCAGGAGCCCCATCGTATGCCAACACGTTCATGGCACATTTTGAACAACAGCACATACTTTCGGATCACAGATGGATGGATAACCTGATACTCTTTCTTAGGTACATTGATGACATTTTGGTCCTCTGGCGGGGTACCAAACAAGAATTGGTTGAAAGGATTCAAGAACTTAATGTACGCAACCCACGTATCCAATTTACCTATGATGTACAAGATTCTAAGATACATTTCTTGGATATAGAAATACAAAAAACATCACAGGGGATTTCAACTACTGTTTACCGCAAAGCTACGGATGTTAATAATGCATTGCACTATTCTAGTGCACACCCAAGAAATCTGAAGAACCACTTGCCCACATCCCAATTGATGCGTATCAAAAGAATTTCATCGGATGGAGAGGAGTGTGAAGAAGCAATCAAAAAACAACTGAAGCGATATACTGACAGAGGGTATCCTCAACAGGTCTTAGAAGACTCAGAGCTACGTGTCCGATCAATTGACCGTGAGAGTTTGTTGAGAAAAACTGAGAAGTCACCAAATGAACGCATCGTTTTCGTCATGAAACATTCCACTCAATCACAGAGGATTAGACAAATACTGAGGAAGCGATGGGAAATGATAGCGAATGAACCTGATTTCACTCACATATTCAAAAATTTCCCCATAATAGCATACACTCGTGCTAAGAACATAAGGGAGTTACTTAAAAAACCCCAGAGAAACCAGACAGTGACTTTCAAAGGGATGAGAAAGTGTCACAACTGCGGACAGTGTAACAATACAATAGTGAGCAAGACTTTTTCACATCCGCAAACGGGTAAAAACATTATTTTGAAATTGAGTGCTGATTGCAACACTGCAGGAGTCATTTACGCAATTCAATGTCCATGTGGTCTCACCTACGTGGGACGCACATCAAGAAAAATTAAGACTCGAATCATCGAGCATAAGAGTACAATACGCAACAAATCCACCACCTCCAGTCTAGCGACACATTGGACCAGTGCATCACACACCATACCACAATTGAGATACACAGTATTAGAAGTGGTAGAAAAACATTCAGGCATCGACCATACTGTGGCCATGTCTCGCAGAGAGACATTTTGGATCAAAAAATTGGGCACCCTCATACCGGGGGGGCTTAATGATCAATATGAGATGTTATGTTTCTTATGAATAGATTAAACTGGCTAATGTTAATTATGTCCAATAATCAGATGGGATCACCATTGGATTATCCTTTGACAGGATTCGCCACATGATCAATCCATATTGGTTTAGGATTCTATGTATATATGTTACGTTAGGCTTACATTGTATCCGTGGCAAGAAGTGTTCAGACCACAAAGCCTTTTTGCGATGAATCATGCATTAGTTAGCGTTTAACTGAGTGATTTATCATGTGCTGTTTTTATATTATGCAGTATTTGTATGTACATTGTTACGAATAGCGTTTATCGCCTTTATCTTTGATAATTGTCAATACCAGTGTTATAAAGCAAAAATGTGAACATTATTTGTATAGTCAGACTCAGGTTCTGACGTAGCTGATTGCACAAAGTATCTTCAAGAATTTTCTATGTTATTTTCGACTGTATGACTGCACATCTTAATTTTGTATAGCACATTTAAACTGTTTTCACCCTTAGCACTTTGTTGTGAGCCCATATAACAACACATCGAGTGCAGAACGTCATAAACATCATCAAACACTTCTTCATGGTACTTAGATACATGGACATTTTTTAGACCTTTCATGGTATTCACGGCTTCGGCCAGACAATGCGATACCGATTTTCAACAAACTGTGTAGTCCATATTATGGCAGACCCCACTATCTTCCTAGGTGTTTGTTAATAGTAGCACCTATCGCTTTAAGAGAACACACGCATCACGAACCGGACGCTAGGCTGAGCTCAGGGCGTACGACTATTTAAAGCACGTTATGATGCACCGGATGTTGTTTCCGGAAGTAATTACCAGGTCGGGGGTCAGAGGACGCCACGGCATAGAAGGTAGGCATGATGGAAGCGCTTGCCGCGCTGATGACATAATACCACATGGGAAAACGTGGGCGAGAGACTGATGCACTCGTACTTTGTATTTACAGGGAGTCTTTGGCTAACTGGTTTATGATGTACTACAGAGCGCGTGAGACATGAGTTCGACCTTCGTGACTCTTTTCTTTTGGTAAGCCGGTGAGTGAAACACTGAGCTAGAGAGACGGCTGTGTTCGCATAACGTTTTTTACAGTTTTAATTGACAGAAGTACTCATTTAAATTCACAGAGCCGGATACGCTAGTTGAATCCTTGCAACCGTCCATTATTGTGATTGTTGGGCGGGTAAGTTGAGAATCTCGATATTGAGTGCATTTGAGTTGCACGTACTTTTGACCACGCGGTGTTTGGTGTCAGGCACACACACGATAATAGGGTGTTTTGAATAAGGTTGCACTTCAGCACTCATAACTCACTCCCCCGACCAGTTCTCTCCCATTTTTTTAGTTTTTGCTGCTGCTAACTTTATGACTCACTTATTCTTTATTTGCACGACTTTAGACACCATGCAGACTTCCACATGTAAATACTGATATTATTTTCATGGCGATTACTATCGTTACAGTGTTGGAAATACTACTTTGAAGTGCCTATACACAGAACATTCACTGAATACCAAGGATTTAAATCGTTTGAACAAAGGACCACCCCTGAAGAAGGGTCCAATATTGACCCGAAATGCATTGGGATATGTTTTATTTTTTCATTTGAGTGTTTATCATTGTACTTCTTGAATAGATGTAATGAATGTAAGATACATATGTGATTTAACATTGTATTAGTCAAATTGTATGACTCATCCAAATTTTTGTATTTGCTGAAACTACATGTATAAGATGTATTACATATAGTAAAAACTACGTTGATTTTGAACCAGAACCTTTGAATGTCAAATGTTGTTGAATAGGACAAGTGTTCATAAATTAGGTCAATACAACTCTTGAAACCTTTAATGGACTCAGTTTGAGCTCCCAGTCAGACCTGGTCACACCAGGTCCTTACAAAGATACGACAGAGCACATTATGATGAAATAGAATCAATAATGCAGCACCTTCCAGATACATACAAAAACAGGGCACATGAGCTTATACAAGAGGGTAAAAACATCACAAATACCTCTATTCGTTGTGCACTAGATGCAGCAGATACTGCTTCAAGGGCAATTAACACCAGTGTCCTGTTGGGTAGACATGCTTTGTTATGCATTTCAGGTTTTAAACCTGAAGTACAGAGTGCCATCCTCAACCAACCCTTTGATGAGCAACACTTATTTGGGCATAATATTGATGTATGTGTACTGACACAGCTAAATCTATGGGAGCCTTGCAGTCGCAAGCTCCCAGACGCTCCTTTCGTCGCTCATCTTACAGAAGCACCACCAGGGGATACTCCTCACAGTCCCTCTACATCTTTCAAAGCACCTACACAATTCACCTACAGTAGAGGCTACCAAAGAGGTCTTTACAGAGGTAACAACAATAAAGGCAGAGGCAAAACCAAGAACTCCCGCTTTGCCTCCACCCCTGCCCAATGACTTCCCTCCCCATCACATTCCACTCCATTTGGGGGAAGACTACAACAATTCCTACCAATCTGGACCAACATCACATCAGACAGGTGGGTGCAACAAATAATTCAATCTGAAAGAAACAGGTTAGTATTAGATTCCTTACCTTAGAATATCCCCAGGCGTCAGTCTGGATCCGGAAACTTTTGCGTAGCAGTACCCCTGCGCGTCGGTAGGCGTCGTCTGCAGGCGTCCCCTGCGGCTCCGCGTCGTCGGCGTCGTGCGCCGTGATGACGTCGCTGGAGTATATAGACGCCGCCTCCGCGCGCTGACGTCAGTTCTTCTTTTTTCCGCGCCAGTTAGCGCAGATCCGAAGAGCAGTACTCCGGTCTTTTGACCAAAGTTTTTTGATTACTCTAACTCTTTAGGTGCCGGTAGGATGCCCGGTTTTAAAACTTGTGACGGGTGCGACCGCCTGATGTCGGTCACCGACCACCATCGACTCTGCCTCCGGTGCCTGGGCGCCGACCACGACGTGGACTCCTGCGTCGACTGTCGGGCCTTGACGAGTAAGGCTAGACGGGAGCGGTCCCGCAAGCTACTCGAGATCCGGCAGTCGGCCCCGCGTCGGGAGCGGTCCCGGTCCGGGCGGAGGTCGAGGGAGCGGTCGAGGGAACGGTAGCGGAGCCGCCACGAGCGCTCCGGAAGTAGTCACCATTCCTCCGGTAAGCGACACAAGAAGTCGGGGCGTCGTCATCACACCCCCGACGCTCGCGCGATGCGGCCGGGGGTTCCGGTGGCCCCACCCCCGCGGCTCCGCGTGGGTCGCCGACGCTGCCTGCTCCATATCCGTCGGTCCCTGGGCAAGGCGCGTCGCGCGAGGAGATAGAGGAGTTCCTCATGGCCATGAGGGCGCTGTCTCCTCCGACGGGGCCTACGGCGCCTGCGGGCCCGGTGGTCCCGTCCGGGGGCCCGAGCAGTTCGGGTGGTCCTGCCTCGACGCCGTCGGGTGCTCCGGCCCCGACGCCGCCGGCGGCTCCGGCCCCGGCGCCGCTGGGCCCTTCAGGGTCGACGCCGGCTGGTCCTCCGGCCTCTCCGGCGCCGATTCCATCGGGGCAACCCGTGGTGCCGCCTCCGCGCGGCGCCGTGACTCCGACGCCGGTCTCGGCCGGCGCCGGCTCCGGGCGGCGCCACCCCCATTTCCTCTCCAACTCCGGACGCGGAGTCGGACCGGCGTCGTCCGACGTCGAGTCCGGCGCCGATGGGGCCCATTGACCCCGAGGAGCCGGTCTACATCGCTGAATCCCTATATGGTGATGATGAAGATTATGGAGAGGGTTGGGAGGGGTCTGAGGACCCTCTGTCACGCGAGTGTCAGTACGACGTGGACTGGACAGGTGACTTGGGTGATGCCAGTGGTCTGGACGAATCTCCTAACCCTGGTTTTGTCTCGCCTCCCACTGTGGCGTCGGAGGCTGGGGCTGCTTATTCTGTGGTGTTGATGAGGGCTGCCAAGGCCTTGCGCCTTGAGCTCCCCGTCGCAAAAGTGAAGCCTAACATCCTCACCGAGGTCTTCAAACCGCAGTCATGCCCACAGGAGCCTCTGCTGCCGTTCAATGAAGCCTTGACGGACGTTCTTTTGGGCACGTGGTCCAGGCCCGCTTCAGGTTCGCCTGTTGATAGGAACGTTGCCAGGCGCCACCGTCCGTGTTCGGACGACCCTAAGTTCCTGTCCACCCATCCCACCCCTGAGAGTCTGGTGATCCAGGCCTCAACTTCCCAATCCGCGTTCCCGTCGGCCCCGCCCGACCGGGAATCTAAGAGGTACGACCAGTATGGCAAAAAGGTCTTCTCGTCCCTGAGTCTGGGACTGCGGTCTTGCAACACCGCTTGCCTCTTGGGCTGCTACACCCACTCTCTGTGGGATACGGTCGCGGAGTGTCTGCCGCAATGCCCGCAGGAGGTACGGGACAAGCTCGGCCAGGCTATGGTTGAAGGCCGATACGCGGCGAGGTATTCCATCAGGTGTGGTCTTGATACGACCGACTCGCTGGGCAGAGCGATGTCCACGACGGTGGCGATTCGTCGCCACGCCTGGCTGAGATCCGCCAATTTTTCAAGGGATGTCCAAAATGCCTTGATGGACATGCCGTTCGATGGCAGTCGCCTGTTTGTCGACAAAGCGGACAACGCGCTTGAGCGCTTCAAGGACTCCAGGGTCACGGCCAAGTCCTTGGGTCTCTCGACCCAGCGCCAGCAAACGGGTTCGTTTCGCTCCTTTCGTGGCCAAGGAAGGGGCGGTCCCACACGTGCTGCCAGCCACGCACCGCAGAACACTTCTCATCGCTGTGGCGGCCGTGGATTCCGCCGTGGAGGCGGTCGGGGACAGCGGCGAGGTCAGGCCACACCTCCCCCCGCAGCAGCCTCCAAATCCTCCTAGTCCGATTCAGGCCCATGTGACGCCAGTGGGTGGCAGGGTTCGCCATCACCACTCCCGCTGGCGCACTGTCACATCGGACAGGTGGGTGCTGCAGCTCATCGGAAGGGGCTACTCCCTCCCCTTCGAGAGCACTCCTCCAGCCATGCCACCGCAGAACCACCGTGTGTCGGGGGACCACTTGACGCTTCTGCAGGAGGAAGTTACGGCCCTCTTGGCCAAGGGGGCCATCGAGCGCGTTCCTGGGCCAGAAGTAGGGTGTGGTTGCTACTCCCACTACTTTCTGGTACCCAAGAAGGACAAGGGGGGCCTGCGTCCTATCTTGGATCTACAGAACGTCAACGGCTTCCTCCGGAAGGAGAAGTTCAAGATGTTGACTTTGGCTCAGGTCTTGGCTGCTCTAGACCCACAAGACTGGATGGTAGCGTTGGACTTGCAGGATGCGTATTTTCACATCCCCGTCCTGCCGGCCCTCCGGCGTTACCTGCGGTTCACGGTAGGCCACGAGCACTTTCAGTTTATCGTGCTCCCATTCGGCCTTACCAGCGCCCCACGGGTGTTCACGAAAGTGATGGCGGTGGTCGCAGCTCATCTGCGCCGGTTAGGGGTTTCAGTCTTCCCCTACCTCGACGACTGGTTGTTGAAGGCGGGCTCGCCCCAGACAGTCGTCCACCACCTTCAGATGACGGCAGACCTCCTGCACGAGCTGGGGTTTTCCATCAATGTGCCGAAATCACACCTGTGTCCCTCTCAAAAGCTCCTTTTCATCGGAGCGGTTCTCGACTCTGCGCAGTTTCGGGTTTATCCTCCGGAACGGCGGGTCCGGGATATACAGGCTTTGATTCCCATCTTTCAGCCGTTATCCCGGGTTTCGGTCAGGTTGACGCTGCGGCTGCTAGGGCTGATGGCTTCCTGCATCCTTCTGGTGCATCACGCCCGGTGGCGGATGCGGGCTCTGCAGTGGGACCTGAAGTTTCAGTGGGCCCAGCATCAAGGCAACCTATCCGACCATGTCCTGATCTCGGAGGGCACTGCGAGACAGTTGCAGTGGTGACTTACGGACCGCGATTGGGTCAGAGGCAGATCCCTCTCCCTTCCCCAACCGGAGCACGTAGTTGTGACGGACGCGTCCCTCCAGGGCTGGGGAGGCCACTTGGGAGAGGCGGAGATCAGAGGCATCTGGTCTCCGGCGGAGTCCCGGCTCCATATCAACATGTTGGAGCTGCGTGCGATTCGCCTAGCACTGAAGGCATTCCTCCCCTTTGTCAACGGGAGTGTAGTGCAGGTGTTCACGGACAACACCACCGCCATGTGGTACTGCAACAAGCAGGGCGGAGTGGGGTCGTGGACCCTTTGCCAGGAGGATCTGCGTCTCTGGCAATGGCTGGAACGTCAGGGTGTGACTCTGACGGTTCAACACCTGGCAGGTTCTCTGAACGCCAGGGCGGACGAACTCAGCCGTCGGTGCTCGGTGGATCACGAATGGCGTCTGAACTCGGACGTGGCGAAAGGCCTCTTTCTGCAATGGGGAGAGCCTTGGTTAGATCTATTCGCCACAGAAGAGAACGCGCAATGTCATCAGTTCTGCGCGTTGGAGTTTCCAAGACGGCACTCGCACGGCGACGCCTTTCGGCGCTAGTGGAGTTGCGGTCTGTTGTACGCCTTTCCGCCTATACCACTTCTGCCCAGAGTGCTGAAGAAGATCAGGCGCGACCGGGCCCAAGTTATCCTTGTGGCTCCGGACTGGGCTCGAAGGTACTGGTATCCCGAGCTACTCAGCATGTCAGTCGGTCCCTCGATCCGCCTGCCCCTTCAGGAGGACCTTCTGTCGCAGCAGCAGGGGACGGTCCTCCACCCGAACCTGTCCAGTCTCCACCTCCATGCGTGGAGATTGAGCGGCGACAGTTGAGGCCATTTGACTTGCCTCCTGAAGTCTGTGATGTGATTCTGGCAGCCAGGCGTCCCTCCACGAAGTCGGTATACGCCTGCCGGTGGAACAGATTTGTGGCATGGTGCACAGCAAAGGCTGTGGATCCCCTTTCTGCTCTCTTGCCCAGCAGGGCTCTGCTCTGGGCACTATCAAGGGCTACCTTTCTGCCCTTTCCGCCTTCTTAAGGCTTCCTGATCAGCCATCTTTGTTCAAGTCCCCTATTGTAACGAGATTCTTGAAGGGCATCACACACATGTATCCACCTGTTCCGTTCGTGATGCCTCAGTGGGACTTGAACCTGGTTCTGACTTTCTTGATGTGCGCTCCCTTTGAGCCGCTTCATTCCTGTCCTCTCCGTCTCCTGACTTTAAAGTCGGCCTTCCTGGTTGCCATCACCTCTGCCAGGAGAGTGAGTGAGCTCCAGGCTCTTTCTGTCAAACCTCCTTTCATGTCCATTCATCCAGACAAGGTGGTTCTGAGAACTAGACCTTCTTTCCTGCCCAAAGTAGTTTCTGCTTTTCACATCGGGCAGTCCATCACCTTACCCTCCTTCTTCCCGCCTCCGCATCCTTCAAAAGATGAAGAGCGGCTCCATCGTCTGGACCCAAAACGTGCGCTTTCATTTTATATGGATCGCACACGCCAGTTCCGGGTGGATGACCAACTGTTTCTTGGCTACGTGGGTGAGAAGAAGGGAAGGGCGGTACAGAAACGGACCATCTCTCGGTGGGTCGTCCTGTGCATCAAAGCGTGCTACTCTTTGGCTCGGAAGGAGCCTCCTGTCGGGCTAAGAGCCCATTCCACTCGGGCCACGGCGGCTACTACTGCTCTGGGCTGGGGAGTCCCTTTGCAGGACATTTGCCAGGCGGCTACGTGGGCCTCGCTGCACACCTTTGCGAGGCACTACTGCCTGGACAGTCAAGTCCGGAGGGATGGCTTCTTTGGCCGTTCGGTCCTCCAGGACTTTCTGGTGTAGGATTGTATTGGTTCGCAGACCCACCTCCGGGGTTGGTATTGCTGGGGTATCTATTCTAAGGTAAGGAATCTAATACTAACCTGTTTCTTTCAGATGAACAAGTTACTTACCTTCGGTAACGATATATCTGTAAGAAACAGTAGTTAGTATTAGATTCCTTACCGCCCCACCCATCCTCCCGGTTCTGCGAACTGATACCTAGGGTTAAGGACATCCCTTTCAGGGCCCTAGTTTCACATGGCTCCAGTGTTGGTTCTCACATGGCTCTGCGTGTTCTGGCGCGGAAAAGCTGTGTGCAAAGAACTGACGTCAGCGCGCGGAGGCGGCGTCTATATACTCCAGCGACGTCATCACGGCGCACGACGACGCGGAGCCGCAGGGGACGCCTGCAGACGACGCCTACCGACGCGCAGGGGTACTGCTACGCAAAAGTTTCCGGATCCAGACTGACGCCTGGGGATATTCTAAGGTAAGGAATCTAATACTAACTACTGTTTCTTACAGATATATCGTTACCGAAGGTAAGTGACTTGTTCGTCAGGTTACTATCTCGAACTAACATCTACACCCCCAAACAAACCACCCAAACAGCGTCCAATTTCACAAGAACATTTGATACTACTCAGGCAAGAGGTAACATCCCTCTTACAAAAGAACGCAATAGAACCTGTTCCATTGCATCAGCAAAACAAAGGAGATTACTCCCTCTAATTTCTAATTCAAAAAAATGATGGGTCTCTGAGGCCCATTCTCGACCTCAGACCACTTAACCTGTACATACAATCAGACCACTTCCATATGGACACACCCCAGCAGGTTCTTCCTCTTCTTTTACAAAACGACTTCCTTGCCACTATAGATCTCAAGGACGCATATTTCCACATTCCCATTAATACAGCTCACAGAAAGTACCTATGATTTGTACTACACAATCAGCTCTATCAATTCAAAGTACTCCCATTCAGGGTCACAACAGCGCCAAGAGTGGTTACCAAGTGCCTTGCATTAGTCGCAACGCACTTAAGAAGACAGCATATTCACGTCTTCCCATATTTCAACGACTGGCTCATTAAAAGGTATCCAAATGCAAAAAGGACCTAGTCCTAGTGGGCATTTATACATTCATCTCATTTTTGGGTATACTGTGTGTTGTATAATCATTACAAGACTTACTCCCCATCTGTTTAGTTATCAGGGTAGCCAGTATATCCCGATCATGTGCCTCTTTTAAGTATCGCCCATTCCCTGAAAGTAAACATCCAGTTGCGAAACAACAAAAATACACACACTTAGTGTCAGATAGTAACACAAGAAAAACGGAAAAAGTGTGTGAGAGCAAGATGACACCTCACGGGCGCACCACCAACGGGACCCTGGCAGGTACTCACCAGGATTGCCCTGTTCTCATCATTGGTACCATCAAGCTCGAACGGAAAATGTGTCCAAACACAAAAAGAGTTTTGTGAAGGAATGCAGTAAAAGAAGACCACAAGACAACCAGAAAAGTGTCAAAAACAACATATAAATCCAACACGACAACACAGATATGCAATTTTATTCTGTCTCTTGTGTTGGGTGTGGAATCTAAAAAAAAGTGAATGTGTTTACTAACTATCCAACCAACACCACTTTACTTGCCGACATGTTTCATTGCCATCGAAAAAATTTTGGCAATTTCTTCAGGGCGTCATATATATTAAAGCCACTGCATTAGGACAGACCAGTCTCGGCAACCTCATACGGCCATCTGAGCTCATACCAGCCGGAGGGCAATATCTTCGTGGAACTCTAACCCCAACTGTGAGTGAGTAATCCTTCCCCTTCAATTTGCGCTGCGGTGGAAGGTGTCCGGCGTTCAATCAGCACGTCCCTCTTTCGAAACAAGAAAGAGGGACGTGCTGATTGAACGCTGGACACCTTCCAGCGCAGCGCAAATTGAAGGGGAAGGATTACTGACTCACAGTTGGGGTTAGAGTTCCACGAAGATATTGCCCTCCGGCTGGTATGAGCTCAGATGGCCGTATGAGGTTGCCGAGACTGGTCTGTCCTAATGCAGTGGCTTTAATATATATGACGCCCTGAAGAAATTGCCAAAAATTTTCGATGGCAATGAAACATGTCGGCAAGTAAAGTGGTGTTGGTTGGATAGTTAGTAACCACATTCACTTTTCTTAGATTCCACACACAACACAAGAGACAGAATAAAATTGCATATCTGTGTTGTCGTGTTGGATTTATATGTTGTTTTTGACACTTTTCTGGTTGTCTTGTGGTCTTCTTTTACTGCATTCCTTCACAAAACTCTTTTTGTGTTGTTTGGACACATTTTCCGTTCGAGCTTGATGGTACCAATGATGAGAACAGGGCAATCCTGGCGAGTACCTGCCAGGGTCCCGTTGGTGGTGCGCCCGTGAGGTGTCATCTTGCTCTCACACACTTTTTCCGTTTTTCTTGTGTTACTATCTGACACTAAGTGTGTGTATTTTTGTTTCGCAACTGGATGTTTACTTTCAGGGAATGGGCGATACTTAAAAGAGGCACATCATCGGGATATACTGGCTACCCTGATAACTAAACAGATGGGGAGTAAGTCTTGTAATGATTATACAACACACAGTATACCCAAAAATGAGATGAATGTATAAATGCCCACTAGGTCCTTTTTGCATTTGGTTATTATGAGTGGAGGGCGACCTATGACTAGCTTTACCCTCTAAACTCCTCTTTGTTTTCTCTCTCATTAAAAGGTATACCAACAGTAATGTAAATGTATTTGTACTTGTATAGTGCGCAGCTACCCGGACCGGGTCTCCCGGCGCTTGTACTCATACCGCTAAGGAACCCTTCCTGGCTTTCCTTGTGAAGTGTCCACTCCTGGGCACCCCCATGGTGAAACCAGGCATCCCAGCGCTGTTGGGGCCGTTGTGGAGATTAAGCAAGCTATTGCCCAGAGTTGCAGCGTGGGACCCATGATTAGAATAGGCACTGAGGCGAGAATATCAGGTCAGAGGAATTTTTGAGCCCGAGACCCGCCGAGGCGGGAATCAAACCCTGGTCCCGGGCCAGAGCTCTGCATCAAGGTCTGCCGCTCTAACCATTGAGCCACACTTCTCAACAGTGGTCCTGTCGGGTTCGAACAAGCTTTTTATCACATTCTACTAAATAGTCAATACTCCATTTCTTTCCCAAATGATCAATTAGAGCCACAAAGCCAAAAGCCAAAAATTAAACAAATTGAACAAATACCTCCAAACCATATTGGGTATTTCAAGATATTTTATATGAATTATTTGCATTCACAAATACCCTATTTGCATTGAAAAAACAGTTTAAGTAATTCAAACGGCGCATCAGTTGGGAGAACAGTGAAGTTCAAGTGCTCAGTGATATATCGTGCAGTGATAGAATCGTGACTTATATACAGTGAGGAGGGGAGGAGAGGTTTTTGGTCAGTCAAATCCACATTTAGTAATTTATACTGTGGGCCACATCCGTTAGCTGTTCAACAGAGTCTCTAAAGCTGATCCAAATATCTTTGGCGATGTTTCAACCCAGTTATAGTCCTATTTATGGGTCACCGCGGGTCTTCATCAGGACTGTGGGGTAGGGGGGGTTGGGTGGGGTCTGATTGGCCACCTGTTTAGACAAAATTTGGAGTATGGTCAGGATTGGATTTTCTTATTGTAAATGTATGGCTTAGGCAACAGGAGGAAGAAGTTAACTTACTTCTGGGTGCCCGGAACGGGTCCTCCCAGGGTGTAGGCTGGATCTCTCGTCTTGTGAGGAGGTCAGGGGTATGAATTCCTTTAGTTGTAGTTCTAAAAGAGGCGGGCAATCCAATTAGTAACCCGTCTTAATATTATTACAATTGTAACTGATGTCTCATTGTTGTTCCTTACTCACCTGCTACAACACACTCACACCACCATCCAATTACTCCACGACTTGGGGTTCACAGTAAACCACACCAAGTCCCATCTGCAACCCTCCCACGTACAACAATATCTAGGTGCCACAGTAAACACCTCCACAGCACTAGCTTATCCTTCTCCAGCAGGATAACAAATATGCAAGCTCTTCTAACCAAATTCCAACCGCAACACTCTCTTCCAGCTCGAGTGTTCATGCAACTAATAGGAATGATGGCCTCCTGCATATTCATGGTGCCTTATGCAAGACTACAAATGCGTCCTCTTCAAGAATGCCTAGCACGACAATGGAACCAGGCTCAAGGTCAATTAAAGGACCTCGTGTTGGTAGACCGTCGAAAGCATCGCTCTCTGCAATGGTGGAACACCAAAAACCTTTCCAAAGGGCGACCGTTCCTAGAGCCAGTTCCTCAGATAGTTATGACAGTGGACGCATCGCTCTCCGGCTGGGGAGCCCACATACTGCAGCACACCATGCAGGGAAGGTGGACACTGCAACAGAAGTTACTCCACATCAACCACCTGGAGTTACTAGCCATTTTCTAGCCCTAAAAGCATTCCAAAAACACATATCGGGCAAAGCTGTCTTAGTCCGCACGGCCAATATGACAACCATGTACTACATAAACAACAAGGAGGGACACACTCTCTGTTAGCGCAGCAGATATGGAGATGGGCTATACCTCAGAACATCTTCCTCTTAGCCCAACACGTTCCAAGAGTAAAAAACACCATAGCCGATCTGCTAAGCCGACAAACGCAACAGATCCACTAGTGGGAACTTCATCCACAAGTTCATCTGTTCTTTTAGATGTGGGGACAACCTCAGATAGACCTCTTCGCCACCCACGAAAACGCCAAATGCCCAAGCTTCGCCGCCAGGTATCCACACCCGCTGTCCAAAGGCAATGCGATATGGATGAACTGGTCCGGCAAATTTGCGTACACTTTTCCACCTCTCCCACTGCTTCCACTAGTGGTGCGCAAACTTCAGCAACATTCTCTCACTCTCATTTTAGTTGCATCAACTTGGGCCAGACAACCGTGGTACACCACACTGCTGCAACTTTCTGTGGTACCGTACCAAAAGTTACCCCAGTCTCCACGCTTCATAACCCAGACCCATGGAGAGAGCAGACACCCGGATCCAGCTCAGCTCAACCTAGCGATGTGGCTCCTGAAGTCCTAGAGTTCGGTTATCTTAACCTTCCTCCAGACTGTATGAACGTCATTAAAGAAGGTAGACGTCCCACTACTAGGGTATGTTATGCAGCCAAGTGGAAACGTTTTGTAATATACTGCCATAATAACGCCATCAATCCTCTAGATGTGTCTATTCAACACATCATAGGATACTTATCGCACATACAAAGATGTAACCTAGTGTACACATCTATTAGACTGCATCTTGCTGCCATTGCAGCATACCTACAAAATAGACAACATCTATCACTCTTTAGAGTACCTGCTATAAAGGCTTTTATGGAGGGACTCAAAAGAAAAATTCCTCCCAGAGCACCACCTTCACCTGTGTGGAATTTAAACATTGTTCTCACACGGTTAATGGGACCTCCATTTGAACCTTTACATAAATGTGAGTTGCAATTCTTAACCTGGAAAGTTGCTTTCCTAGTAGCTATTACTTCTCTAAGAAGACTTAGTGAGCTACAAGCATTAACCATTCAAGAACCTTCTCTGCAAATGCATCATAATAAGGTTGTTCTCCGTACCAATCCTAAATTCCTTCCAAAAGTCATTTCACCCTTTCATATCAATCAATCTGTAGAGCTGCCAGTATTCTTTTCACAGCCACACAGTCGCAGAAAGAGCTCTTCATACTCTAGATGTCGAAAGAGCATTGCTTTACTACATTCAAAGAATACAATCCTTTCCTAAAAGCAAACAACTTTTTGTGTCTTTCTCACCACCACACAAAGGTAACCCCATATCAAAATCGGGGATAGCTAGGTGGATTGTCAAATGTATACAAAGCTAAACGCACATAATCTATTCCTCCTAAAGCCCATTCTACTAGAAAGGTAGCGGCTTCGATGGCATTTTTAGGGAACATTTCCCTAGATGACATATGTAGAGCAGCTACATGGTCTACAGCGCACACATTCACAAAACACTATTGTGTAGATGTGCAAACCAAACAAGCTACTGTGGGCCAGACTGTACTCAAAACACTGTTTCAAACTACTGCAACAGATATGGGTGGTCGCCGCTAAGAGTGGGTACTGCTATACAAGCTATGCACAGTTTGTAATCTGCTGCTCATATGCCTCGAACGGAAAAGGCTACTTACCAGTATGCATCTGTTCTTGGCATGTAGAGCTGCAGAGTTACACACGCCCCCTCCCCTGCTACCTTTATCTGTTCCAGTATTATCTTAATTAGATACAGCTAACATGAGCATCCTTCCTGTTTCTTACAAACTCCATCATTTCCCTACTGGCGAAAAATAATCTCCATAGGGTAACATTGACTGGTTTTCACTTGGATATTCTTCTAAGTGTCGAGTTTTGCAACTTTGAAATATTCCTTAATCCGTTAACCGCGGCGGTAATTCTGCCGCGGTGCAGGCGTTTCCGTGTGCGGTTGGGGCCGCGTCAGCCGTTTGACGCGGCAGCACTACGAAGGTAGTGCTCGCGACGGCTGACGGCAGCACTCAATGGGTTAAAAATCGTACGATCAACAAAAACAAAATTACTCACCTGTTACCAGGAGAGATCCCCGTGCACTGTGATTTTCCGATTACCTAATTTTCTCCCTTAGTATAGCATTGCTTGGTTTTTACCAACATTTCTTCTAAGTGTTGATTTTCAAAACATACAAATATTCCTTAAAAATCGCCTGTGTAACAAAAACTATTTCTTTCAACTGCTTACAGGAAATGCACCAGGGCTGAATCCAGGATCCAGCCCTGAGTAAGAAAAACATTTGTAAAGTGGTTTTATTATATTTACTTAAAACTCCCCATTGAGCTCAATGTTATAATTCTGTTTAACTTGTCTTGCATATTGCAACAACTGTATCTATTGCATTTAAAAGTCTGCTGCTATTTGAAAGTATTCAATTGCAACATCTCATTCTGAGAAAGTATTTTTATACCTACTTGGGGTTCTAAAATAAAACAGCAATATATTTTTATATACAAAACAATTGGCCTAGAGTTCAATTCTTGAGTGTTTGAGATCATTTGCTGACTGAGTGTGTACAACAAATGCTTTACACTGTCCTCTGATACTGCCTTACTGCTCGATCAAGCTACCACTTTAGAGAGTAAGGTTATATCTAACATCTGAAAGAAACAGTTAAGTGTTAGATTCCTTACCTTAGAATATCCCCAAGCGTCAGACTGGATCCGGAAAGCTTTTGTCAGCAGTACCCCTGCGCGTCGGTAGACGTCGTCTGCGGCTCCTCGTCCGTCATCAGCGTCGTGATCGCCGGGATGATGTCGTTGGAGTGACACCGCCCTCGCGCGCTGACGTCAGTTATTTTTTCTGCGCCAGCAAGCGCAGATCCGGGAAGAGCTAGTACCCTAGTCACTTTTTGGCCTATTTTAGGTAGGGATGCCTGGAGTCGAACCGTGCAACGCCTGTCACCACCTGATGTCGGTGACCAACCTCTACCGCCAGTGTCTCTACTGCCTAGGGGCCAACTACGACGGCAAGTCATGCCCCGACTGCCCTGCCTTGACATCGAAGGCTAGGCGGGAGCGGTCCTGCAAGCTACTCGAGCTCCGGCAGTCGCGCCGGTCGAGGAGGAAGTCGAGGGGCCGCTCGCGGAGCCGTAGCTCGCACCGTTCGTCTGGCTCCAAGTCCTCGCATTCAGGTAAGTCGAGGCTCTCTAAAAAGAAGTCGAAGAAGCAACATCGCTTTTCTGACTACCCTCGCCGGTCACGCGACTCGGCTGCGGGTTCGGGTGGCACCACCCGCGCGGCTACATCGGAACCGCAAACGTCGCGTCCGGTCCCATACCCTCCGGTCCCTGGACTGCATGCCGAAGGAGATACGTGATTTCCTCGTGACCATGAGGGCTCACTTCCCTCCGTCGAGGCCTGTCGGCGTGCCTTCGTATCCCACAGACTCGATGAGGGGCCTTAGCGAGCCAGCGGCTTCTGCGCCGTCGACTTCGGTCCCGGCGTCGCTGGGCCCCGGGGGATCCAGGCCTGGATCCCGGTAGACGCCAGTTGACCTCACAACTCCTCTGCTGGCGCCGACCCCCGATGGTGTCACTCCCGGCACCGTCCTCAGACGACGCCGTCCCCGGTTTCAGTCCGGGTCCGGCGTCTGATTGGCGCCGTCTCCGGCGTCGATCGGTGAGCAATTCATCTATGACCCATCTCCGTCATTCCTGCCTGTTTATCAGGACACGGATGATGGGAGGACTGGGAGGGGTCTGAGGACCCTCTGGCACAGCAGTGCCAGTTGAGTCAGGACTGGGCAGACGGGCTAGGGGGTGCCAGTGGCCTTGACACTTCGCCTGACATTGGCTTCATTTCTCCTCCCTCTGTGGCTACGGAGGAGGGTGCTACCTATGGTGTGGTGTTGCGCAGGGCAGCCAAGGCCTTGTATCTTGAGCTCCCTGCTGCGGCCGGGAGGACTAATCTCATCACCGAGGTGCCTCAGCCGCCAATAAGCTCTTCGGAGCCTCTGCTGCCGTTCAATGAGGCCCTCGCAGACGACCTGATGGGGACCTGGTCCAAGCCCTCCATAGTGCCCCCTGTGGATCGGAACGTACCTGACACCACCGCCCGGCTCCGGGCGACCCCTGCTTTCTGTCCATACAACCTGCCCCCGAGAGCCTGGTGAACCAGGCATCTACGTCCCAGACCGCATTCCCGACTGCCCCTCCAGATCGGGAATCCAAAAGGTTTGACCAGTTTGGGAAGAAACTGTTCTCCTCACTCAGTCTGGGGTTGCGGTCTATCAACATTGCTTGCTTTTTGGGCCGTTACACCCACTCCTTGTGGGATACGGTTGTGGACGTGCTGCCCCAGTGTCCGGAGGAGGCCCAGGCACGTTATTCCATCAGATGTGGACTTGATACCACGGACTCGCTACCACGGACTCGCTGGGCAGATCGATTTCCACGACGGTGGCAATCCGTCGCCACTCCTGGCTGAGGTCCGCCAATTTTTCGGGGGATGTCCAGTCCACGCTCATGGACATGCCCTTCGATGGCCGTCGCCTTTTTGGCGACAAAGCAGACAGTGCACTTGAGCGTTTCAAGGACTCCAGGGCTACGGCGAAGTGCTTGGGCCTGTTGGGCCAGCGCCAGCAAACTTCTGCTTTTCTCACCTTTCGTGGCCAAGGAAGGTGCGCCCCCACACGTTCGTCCAGCCACAGGCCGCAGAACCAATGTCAGCGTGGTCGAGGACGCGGTGCAGGGGGACAGAGGCCCGGTCAGTCCACATCCACTCCCGTATCATCGGCCTCAAAGCCTTCCTAGTACGAGCATTCAGGCCTATTCAACACCAGTGGGAGGCAGGGTCCGCCATCACCTTCTCCACTGGCCTACCATCACTTCGGAAAGGTGGGTGCTGCAAAGCGTCTGAAGGGGCTGCTCCCTCCCCGTCGAGGCTACCCCTACAGCCATGCCACCGCAGTACCCCACCGCATGTTGGGGGATCACTTGCAACTTCTGCAGGAGGAAGTTACGGCCCTCTTGGCCAAGGGGGCTATCGAGCACATTCCTTGGCCAGAAGTATGAATTTGAATTTTTTTTTTGAATTTTAAAATATTTGTAAAGCGCTCTTATACCGAAATCGGTTCCATGGCGCTAGATAGCCGAGAGTCAGTGGGGAGACGAGCTAAGCTGCAACAGACCTGGAGAACAGAAGAGTCTTCAACTGCTTACGGAACTCCAGATAGGAGGGAGACATTCTGAGGGAAAGTGAATTTTGAAAAGTAGGACGTGGTTGGTACTCCCACTACTTTCTGGTACTCAAGAAGGGCAAAGGAGGCCTACGTCCTATCTTGGACCTCCGGAGCATCAACGGTTTCCTCCGGAAGAAGTTCAAGATGCTGACTTTAGCTCAGGTCCTGGCTGCCCTAGACCCTGGAGACTGGATGGTAGCGTTGGACTTGCAGGACTCATATTTCAATATCCCCGTCCTACCGCCCCACCGGCGCTACCTGCGGTTCACCATGAGCACTTTCAGTTTACCTTGCTACCCTTCGGCCTCACCAGTGCCCCTCGGGTGTTCACGAAAGTGGTGGCGGTGGTAGCAGCTCATCTGCGCAGATCAGCGGTTCTAGTCTTCCCCCATCTCGACGACTGGTTGTTGGAGGCGGGCTCGCCTCAGACATTTGTCTCCCACCTCCAGACTATGGCCGACCTCCTGCATTTGCTGGGGTTCTCCATCAACGTGCCGAAGTCGCACCTGATTCCCTCTCAGAAGTTCCTCTTCATCGGAGCGGTTCTGGACTCTGCACAGTTTCGGGTTTATCCTCCCGAGCAGCGGGTTAGGGATATTCAGGCTCTGATTCCGATCTTTCAGCCTTTATCCCGAGTTTCGGTCAGGTTGACGCTGCGGCTCCTGGGGCTGATGGCCTCCTGCATTCTACTGGTGCATCATGTCAGGTGGCGGATGCAGGCTCTGCAGTGGGACCGGAAGTTTCAGTGGGCACAGCATCAGGGCAACCTATCCGACCACGTCCTGATCTCGGAGGGCACTGCGAGACAGTTGCAGTGGTGGCTCACGGACCGCGATTGGGTCAGCGGCAGATCCCGCTCCCTTCCCGAACCGGAGCACTTAGTGGTGACAGATGCGTCCCTCCTGGGATGGGGGGGAGCACATGTGAGAGGCAGAAATCAGAGGCCTCTGGTCTCCGGCGGAGTTCCGGCTCCATATCAACCTTCTGGAGCTGCGGGCGATCCGACTTGCACTGAAGGCATTCCATCCCTTTGTCCGGGGAAGTGTAGTGCAGGTGTTCACGGACAACACCACCGCCATGTGGTATTACAACAAACAGGGCGGGGTGGGGTCGTGGACCCTTTGTCAAGATGGCTGGAACACCAGGGCATCAACCTGGTGGTTCAACACCTGGCAGGTTCTCAGAACGCCAGGGTGGACGAACTCAGCCGCCCATGCATGATGGATCACGAATGGCGTCTGAACTCGGACGTGGCATAAGGTCTCTTTCAGCAGTGGGGAGACCCTTGGTTATATCTATTTGCCACCGAAGAGAACGCGCAATGTCGGCAGTTCTGCGCGTTGGAATTTACAAGGCGGCACTCGCTCAGCGATGCTTTTCTTCGCAAGTGGAGCTGCGGTCTGTTGTACGCTTTTCCACCTATACCACTTGTGCCCAAAGTGCTGAAGAAGATCCGGCGCGACCGGACCCAAGTCATCCTTGTGGCTCCGGATTAAGCACGAAGATACTGGTATCCTTAACTACTCAGCATGTCAGTCGATCCCCCGATTCGTCTGCCTCTTCAGGAGGAACTTCTGTCGCAGCAGCAGGGGACGGTCCTCCACCCGAACCTGTCCAGTCTCCACCTACATGCGTGGAGATTGAGCTGCGACAGCTGAGGCCATTTGACTTGCCTCCTGAAGTCTGTGATGTGATTCTGGCAGCCAGGCGTCCCTCCACAAAAAAGTTTATTCCTGCAGGTGGAACAAATCTGTGGCATGTTGCACAGCAAAGGCTGTGAATCCACGTTCTGCCCCCATTTCAAAGGTTCTCCTCTTCCTTCTTTCTCTTGCCCAGCAGGGCTCTGGTCTGGACACTATCAAAGGCTACCTCTCGGCCAGGTCAGCCTTCTTTAGGCTTCCTGATCAGCCTTCTCTTTTCAAGTCCTCGGTTGTAAATAGATTCTTGAAGGGCATCACACACATGTTTCCTCCTGTTCCCTTCGTGATGCCTCAGTGGGACTTGAACCTTGTACTGACTTATCTGATGTGCGCTCCCTTTGAGCCACTTCATAACTGTCCTCTTCATCTTCTGACTCTTAAAAATGCATTCCTGGTTGCCATCACCTCTGCCAGGAGAGTGAGTGAGCTACCGGCTCTGTCTTCTAAGCCTCCTTTCCTCTCTGTCCATCTGGACAAAATTGTTCTGGTCCTTCTTTCCTGCCCAAGGTGGTTACGGCCTTTCACATCGGGCAGTCCATTACCTTGCCCACCTTCTATCCGCCTCCGCAACCCTCGAAAGAGGAATAGAGACTGCACCGTCTGGACCCAAAACGTGCGCTCTCCTTTTATCTAGACCGCACACGCCAGTTTCGGGTGGACGACCAGCTCTTTGTTGGTTACGTGGGCGCTAAGAAGGGACGGGCGATGCACAAGCGGACCATCTCTCGGTGGGCCGTTTTGTGCATCAAGGTCTGTTATTCCTTGGCGAAAAAGGAGCCTCCTGTGGGGCTGCATGCCCATTCCACTCGGGCCACGGCGGCTACTACTGCCCTTGGTCGGGGAGTTCCCTTGCAGGACATCTGTCGGGCAGCTACGTGAGCCTCGGTGCACACGTTTGCTAAGCACTACTGCCTGGACAGCCAAGTCCGGAGAGATTGCTTTTTCGGCTGTTCCGTCTCCAGTACTTTCTGGTGTGATCTTGGTTCGCAGACCCACCAGCGGGGTTGGTATTGCTTAGGTGTCTATTCTAAGGTAAGGAATCTAACACTAACCTGTTTCTTTCAGATGCACAAGTTACCTTTGGTAAAAATATATCTGTAAGAAGCAGTAGTTAGTGTTAGATTCCTTACCGCTCCACCCATCATCCCGGTTCTGCGAACCGATAACTAGGGTTAAGGTATCTCCTTTTGAGGGCCCTAGTTTCATGGCACCAGTGTCCGTTTCTTGCATGGCTCTGCGTTCCTGGCGCGGAAAGCTATGTACAGAATTGACGTCCGCGCACGAGGGCGGCGTCTAAGTACTCCGACGTCATCCCGGCGATCACAATGCCGCAGATGACGCCTACCGACACGCAGGGGTACTGCTGACTAAAACTTTCCGGATCCAGTCTGACGCCTGGCCTCTGCCAAACCTCTGGGGACTGTGGACTCTGTGCACACTGTACCTTACTTTGGAACAGTATATACAGAGCCACCTTCTTACTATCGGATTTCCTGGTATTTTCCTGTGTTCTGGTTAACGGCCTTAGTCAGTCCAACGTATTTCTCCTCTTCTCTTCTGGCTGGTCCCACTTCTTTTTGTGGGTCGGTTTATGTCCGGAATGGTCCCCCTTTAGGGGTTGTTCTGGATTGCCTTTGCTTTAATCTTGCGCTCGGTTTGGTCTGGGTGCTCGGCTTCATGGTACTTGCCGGCTGCACACGCCTGCATTGGCGTGGGCCCTTGTGCTCCTGCCTCTTGTTCTGCTGGAGCTTTGCAAACCTTCATCTTTCTTCACAGGCCTGCCTTTCATGACTGTGGAGCCATTCCTGCCTTATCCGCTGACTCAAGACTGTGGCCGGTTCATCTGTTCCCTGCACTGTGTGTTTTTTTCCTATGGAGGGCTTTGCCTCCATTTCTACCTCTTCTCCTTGGAGTTTTGGGGTGATTTTCTTCCTCGGTACTCCTCTGCCGTTGTCTGTCCCTCTTGGCCTTTCTGGCGGATGTCCCTGGACCCTTGGTTGGGCTTGGGGTGTCCTGGCCTCCCTTCACCTCATCCTTGCTTCCTTCTGCTTGGTGGGGGTAGGGCTGCCCTTCTTGTCCCCATTACACATCCTCTGCTGGGGCCCTGTGTGTCTTCCTCCTGAGAGGCTCTCTCGCAGGCCCTCCTCCCTTCTGGGTATGGCTAGGGTATCTATTCTACGTTAAGGAATCTGCTGCTAGTAGTCTCTATCAGATTTACAAGTTACTTACCTTCTGTAACAATGTATCTGGTAGAGACGATTCTAGCCGCAGATTCCTTCACGACCCGCCCTTCCTCTCCGTTCTGCGAGGACCTTCAGCTTAGTCTTATGCAGTCGCCTGCTTCCGATTGGTTTTGTCTTCTGCGAGTGCCCTCTTTCCCTTCCCCCCTAGTGGGATGCTCGTGCTGTTTGTTTGATTCCCTCCTTCCGGGTGATTGGTTGGGTAGTCCATGGGTACTTCTGCGTTCCTGCACCCTGATCTCCCAGTGTGGACTTACTCATGCCTATTGTGGTTGCTTGACCTTTTGACTCCTCTGCAGTCATCTAAGTTGGGGTCTCTTGGTTGTGCCTCGACCCTTTGTTTTTTACAGGGCACTTGCCTCTCCTTGTTGATGTTGTCTTGGGTAAATTGTTGTTACTCTTCTGTTCTGGCCTTGTTGTCCCTCACTGTTATAGGCTGGGGTTACAGGCCTCTTTCGTCTGTTGTGATGTTTTTCACCTGCTTTCTGTCCCCTCAGAGGATGTCGTAGTTGCTTGCAGGGTTGCTTCGCTGTAGCTGTGCTCTGCTCTGACTTTTGTTGCCACTGTGCCTGGCACTCTCCCGGATGATGCTGTTTCTCACCATTAGTTTTTCGCACACTGTTCTCATATTCTCATAGCTTTAGTTTGTGATGGCTTTGCATTGTGGCGCAGAAAAGTTCTCAGAAGAAAACGGACGTCGGCGCGCCGGGTGGGGCTTATGTGACCTTGCTGGCGTCACGCCGGTGGACGATGTCAGGGCGGAGTCACGTGGTACCACCCCCCGGCGCGCAGAGATGCTATGGCAAAGAAAATTTTCCAGATCCAGTCTTACGTCTGGGGATAATTCTACGTTAAGGAATCTGCAGCTAGAATCTTCTCCACCAGATACATTGTTACCGAAGGTAAGTAACTTGTACAATAATTCAAAAGGTAAGAAATCTGCGGCTATATGATCTCTACCATATAAGGCATTACCGAAGGTATGTAACTTGTTCATCACAGCTCTTCATTTAACTGTGAACAAACATTGGCAAATTCAACTAATTTAACACTTGGAAACCTTTTCAAGAAATCGTTTGTCAAAGTGCAATGCGGTTACTCAGTTAATTTGAGCATCCACTTCCAGCTGGTAGCCAGTCAAGGGGACCTATGAGGTTTAAGGAAAAGTTACCTCTGCAGAAAGAAGACTCTCCAGTCCATGTTCAGCGTTGTTGGCCAGATGCCAATAACTTGTATGGAGTGGTCTTGATGCAAGGGATCCAGCATGCTGAAGAGGATGTGTGGTTGGGGATCTTCTTGGGACAATTCTTCGGTCCACAGTCTTGGTGAGACAACACTTTCCACAGGAGTAGACTTCACTCAAACTACTCTATAGTTCAGAAAAAGACCAGTCACTGGACTACCAATCGCCCAGTATAACAAAGTCAGCAGTTCCCTTCTTTTTCCAGTGACTCCTTATGGGTGACTGAACTGCAGTCCAACAACTCTCCCGGGTACAGCACCTGTGGCTGGAGAAGGGGTGCACATAAGAGCTGAGTTGGGGTGCACACCTAAAGTAGGCGCCCCTGCGGTTTGGAGGTACTAGGGAGTGTGCACATCTAGAGAATGAAAAGGGAGCCCCCTGATTGAGCGCGGTGCACACTTTAGGGTAGCGGCGGATGGATGGATGCACCAATACCGAGAGGGAGGTGCACTTCTGTGCCTCACGGGGGGCCGCACCTTGAAGATAGTTGGATGAACGCCTGCCATGGTTGGGTTAGGACCACCACTGCGTTTAGAGAGAGAACACATTTGAGGGATAGAAACGAACCCTGCGGGAGCTGCCTTTCCGTGTAGTTGGAGGGGTGTATGTGAGTTGGAGAGAGTCCACAGTCATGTCTGTCTTATGATGTCTGACCCTCACCCTCACACCCTCTCACCAACACTCACTCACCTTCACACCCTCACACCCCCACACCCCCTCACCCTCACACCCCCTCACCCTCACACCCCCTCTCACCCTCACCCTCACACCCCCTCTCACCCTCACACCCCCTCTCACCCTCACACCCCCTCTCACCCTCACACCCCCTCTCACCCTCACACCCCCTCTAACCCTCACACCCCACTCACCCTCACACCCCCTCTCACCCCCTCTCACCCCTTCTCACCCTCACACCCCCTCTCACCCTCACACCCTCACCCTCCCTCACACCCTCACCCTCCCTCACACCCTCACCCATCCCCTCACCCTCTCACTCACCCTCACACACCCTCTCACTCACACACACTCTCAACCACCCTCACACCCTCACACCCACCCTCACACCCACCCTCACACCCTCACCCACCCCTCACACTCACCCCTCACACTCACACCCCCTCACACTTACACCCCCTCACACCCTAACACCCCCCACCCCCTCACCCCACTATGCGCTACCACAGCATCACTGAACGCCACAGCATCACTAGTTCACCGTCTCAACATCACTCAGCGCCACCACAGCATCAATCTGTGCAACCATTCAACAACACCTGGTTCAAATATGTTCTCTCAATGTTTAAAGCTTTATTACAAATGTAACAAAAAGATGTTAATATTTCATTTCTGTTCTTGGATTTTCGTCACAATAAAATACTGAACATAATATTCACAAAAGTTGTTTACAAAACTTTAAGCTATTACCATTATAAATTACAATAACTTTTATTTAAGTATTAATTATTGGAAAAAAAATTAAAGCCATTGTTATTTGTAATATCAATACATGTAAGTCACATAAATACAACACATATTGCATTACAAATGCTATAGGTGTCACATTTGCGAAAGTTATAACTATTGGCATTGTAAATGACAAAGCTATTAATTTAGCTATTTTCAAAAACAAAACAGAAATAAAAAATGTGTCATTTACAATACCAATAGCTCAAACTTTCCTAATGCGAGACCTACTGCATTGCAAATGCTTGTTTAGGGTGATGCTTGCGAGCCAGAAAGTCTGTGGCTGAGATGCAACCACTTTGTGAGGCTCAGCAGGAGCAAGTGGGAGGAGGGAGTGGGAGAGGGGAGTGATCTAGATCAAAGCGCTTTCCTGTTGTCAGTGTCCGCAGGCTGCCAAGCGGTGAGTGCGCGCCCATCGCACATGAACTTTGTGTGATCAGAAATTCTCCGAAAAAACGGAAGTGCCTACATAAGCTCTCGCTTCACGCTAGCGGAAACAAGACCTAAAAAGAAGTCCCTTCAGTGTGCTTCACCCTCGACATCCCCCTCCCTCCAGTAAACACTAGCACTCCATGTAAGAGTCTAAGTCACATCTTAAGAGTTACTTTGCAAAAATGGCTCCAAACAAGCTGCAGTTGACTTCCACTTTATTTCATGTTTTTTACTTTGTTACTCAATTTAAGTTGTTAACCTTGGTCAATTTTCTATTATGGTCTATTTCAAAACGTTCTACAATATTAATGTGTATTCTTGTATTTGGCATGTTTAATGTCCCTTTATTGGAGTTCATACTATAATGATTCCATTAAAACTTAAGCAGCCTACACCATACTAGTACTCAACAGACAATTTATATAATCTGTATAATGTGTTAACTGTCATGCCTCCAATAATACTTTATCACACCATTGTGGAAAGACACATGTTCTATTCCCCCCTCTGTCTGTGCTAGCAGTGCATCTGCAAAGTATATAACTTCTGTACTTATTGGTTGGAATGTTAAAGTAAAAGGACACTTAGGAGAGGACTTTGAGTAAACCCTTTAGACTTAGGGGTTTTAGGGCCAAAACCCACGGGAGCACCGTAGTACTCAAGTTACCTCACCCAGGGAAGCCGGGTGCAGAGGTGTCAAATGGTGTCGGGAATCATTGTAGATTTCAGTGGCGATCTGCTGCAAAGTGCTGCTGTCGTGGAGAAGAAGAGTGTCCTGTGTGATCCAAGCCTGGATCGAAGATGTGAAGAACCTGAAAGCAGAGGGGACAGAGTCTGGGTCACTTGCCAGTGTCCAGGGTTACGATAAACTAATGCCCACCGAGGTCGGGTGTCTCAGAGTTGAAGAGGTGAAGCTCGACTCTACAGCATCGAGGACCAGGAGGTGTTGACGATGACTAGGAGCTGGATTCAAGCTGTCCCAGGAATGATGTAGAGTGCTCCGGTGTCAGTGCTCGGATTGAACACAACAAGCCTTGGCAACAGCAACCCTGCTCGGGGTCAGGGCTACAAGTAATCCAAAGCTCAGCTTCAGAGGTCGCCTCAAAGCTGATGCGTCTGCAAATGGTTGTGGTGTCCAGGGGTTCAGGTTGCACGGTCTTCCACGAGGGATATGGGCCTCAGAAATGCTGAGTGCACAGATCGACCTCAGAGACCACGGAAACCCACCTCCTGTGTTGCAAAATTCTTCTGAGTCCGGCGGGAGCTTTGGAGATGCAAACCTGTTAGATGTGTCTTAGGTGCCTGCCCAGCAGGGTAGTAACTCCTTTACTCCTAGGGAGATTCTTCAGTCATCCAGCGCCTTGTAGATTGTCGAAGTTCCAGGATTCTGTATCATTGTTTTGTCCAGGTAAATCTAAAGTCCTGTAGCCAGGGGTTCCTATCTTATACCCAAGGAAGGGGTGGGACCAACTCTAGGGACCCACCTATGGGAGGGTCAGGAAAGAGGGGTGGCTACACCCATTTCCTTTGTCCAGTTTTACGCCAGAGCAGGGCTGGTATCCCCTGCAACCGGTTTGAGCTGGACTACACACAGGGACACCAAATGTGCCCCCATAGCAGACTTCAAAGCACTCTTGGAGTGCACCCACCCAGCTCCAATACACTAAAGCCTGTCTGGGAGGTGGTTACACCTCCCTGTGACAGGAAACCTATTGTCCAGGCCTCCCCCGCCGAAGTTTCGTTCAACAGCAGGAAGGCAGACTCGTGTCTGTGGCTGGCAGCATCCATTTTGTGAGGCTGGGGTCTGCTTAGCTGTTACCGGGTATACCGGTGCTGTCATGTCTCTCCCTCTAGAAGGGTGGGATCATACTCCCACACCAGTTACTGGTGTGGGGGTATGATTCAAGAGTGTTTGACATCAAACGCAACATGTTTCCATGCAGTTATCCCAAAGTTAGCATTTACAGTGAGGATATAATGCATTACGAGTATATGGTTTGGCTGCATCACAAACAACCCAGGAATAAAGGTTCCGAAAGCTGCAGAGGGGCTCTGCTCATACATGGGCACCCTCTCACATGACATCCAGCACCCTGCCTTCAGGATTGTTAAGGTCTGCCATACGGGTGACTGATAGGTTTACAAGTGCAGTGATATGGAGAGATTTAGCGAACCTACATCGCAGTAAAGGGGTACATGCACCACCTTACCCAGGCTGCAGAAGCAGACCTATGGTGCCATTTTGGTAGGGTTCCCAGGGGTGGCACAATACATGCTTCAGCCCCTGGTAGGCCTCTGGGGTACCTATGCCCTGGGTATGTAGTATACCATATACTTGGGACTTATAAGGGTATCCCAGAATCCAATCTGGAGTGTACCTGAAGTACTGGTAATCAATTTAGAGAGGCAGCAGCTAGGCTGGGGTCCTGGTTAGCAGGGCCCCAGCCAGACTAAAGTAAAAAAAAAAACAGTGAAACATCAGCAAAAAAGTGAGGGTAACTATAAGACGCAGATCCTACTCTCCTACAGAGGCCTCCACGAGGTCTGCAACCTCTGTCTCCTGAAGGACCATCCAGACAAGGACTGCACGGACTGTGCTGTGTTCCTGCCAAAGACCCATAAGGTACACTACACCACGGTGTCCAGCAAACTAAGGACACAGGCTCCATCGCAGTAGTTTCCCTGTCTAGCGACTACAGCGTCAAGGAAGCAGAGACAGCTCATGACGAAGGATTGGATGTCGAAACGTACACAACCAACGCTGAGAAGAAACAGACAGAGAAAGAAACCGGTGAAGGACACAGAGGAAAACAAGCATTTACAATGCAATAATTCTCGGGTTAATTAAGTTTGAGCTATTGGCATTGCTTAATATTGCAACACCAATTGCACCAAAAGTCTATAAATTGTAGGCCAAAAAAATGTGTATTTATTTTTGTAGCAGTGGTGGCATGCTGAGCTTTAGATGAATATGTTTGAAAGTAAAGTGCGCCATACTGCGATTGCTACAATAGTTATTTGTGGATGCGTTAACAATTGATGTGTGCACTGATGGCTGGTGGTGTGTGTGCCTGTAGAAATTGTGCACTGATGGCTGGTGGTGTGTGTGCCTGGTGGAAGTGTGCACTGCCGGCTGGTGGTGTGTGTGCCTGGTGGAAGTGTGTACTGAAGGTTGGTGGTGTGTGTACCTTGTTAAAGTGTGCACTGACGGCTGGTGGTGTGTGTCTGATGAAAGCGTGCACTGACAGCTGGTGGTGTTTGGGCCCGGTAAAAGCGTGCATTGATGGCTGGTGGTGTTTGTGCCCAGTGAAAGCGTGCACTGACGACTGATGGTGCCTGTGCCTGGTGAAAGTGTGCACTGACAGTGTGGTTGTGTGTGTGGTTGTGTGTGTGTGTGGTTGTGTGTGTGTGTGGTGGTTGTGTGTGTGTGTGGTTGTGTATGTGGCTGTGTGTATGTGGCTGTGTGTGTGTGGCTGTGTGTGTGTGTGTGTGCGGCTGTGTGTGTGTGTGCGGCTGTGTGTGCGGCTGTGTGTGCGCGGCTGTGTGTGTGCGGCTGTGTGTGTGCGGCTGTGTGTGTGTGTGCGGCTGTGTGTGTGTGTGCGGCTGTGTGTGTGTTTGCGGCTGTGTGTGCGGCTGTGTGTGCTGTGTGTGTGTGGCTGTGTGTGTGTGTGGCTGTGTGTGTGTGTGGCTGTGTGTGTGTGTGTGGCTGTGTGTGTGTGTGGCTGTGTGTGTGTGTGCGGCTGTGTGTGTGTGCGGCTGTGTGTGTGTGCGGCTGTGTGTATGCGGCTGTGTGTGTGCGGCTGTGTGGGTGTGTGTGCGGCTGTGTGTGTTGTTGTGCGTCTTGAGCTGTGAATCCTTTTAAATAAAAGGAGAGGCGCGTGCACTGGTGCAGTGTGCGCTTCTGGGTATGCACACAGACACATACTCTCTCTCACTCTCACACATACCCATACGAACACACTCTCACATCACAAACACACACACACACACAGACGGTGCTGGGGCAGGGCACAGGACATGCCGTTCTTGCCTTGAGACTCCATAGAGTTAGAGCGCATGTACCCCGGATGGCACACACAACACAGGCGTGCATGTGCGCCTCGAGCGGGAATGCTTTTAAATACAAGCATTTGCAATGCAATAGGTCTCGCATTTACGCGAGTTTGAGCTGTTGGCATTATAAATAACAATGCTTTTATTTATGTTTTAAAAAACGATAACAAAAAAAGGAATTGTC
Organism: Lissotriton helveticus; assembly: GCF_964261635.1. NCBI lineage: Eukaryota > Metazoa > Chordata > Amphibia > Caudata > Salamandridae > Lissotriton > Lissotriton helveticus. The sequence continues at coordinate 598,436,376 of NC_136071.1, read as the reverse complement.
ATTTCAATGTCAATAGCTCAAACTAGCGGATATGCGAGACCTATTGCATTGCAAATGCTTGTTTAAAAGGGTAGAATGATGCACTGTGGGGGAGTGCATTGGTGGCAGCGTGTTGCATTTACTGTGATCCAGTGCAGGAACGATTTAAGTGTGTGTGACCAGAGATGTGCTCTTATTTTATCATGGGGAGCACTGGAGCAGTGCCTAGCAGTGTGATGGAGAAGGTGGTGTGAGAGAACGGCGTGCAAAACATAATTGTAAGTGGTAATAATTAGCTAGTGGTAATTAATTAGCTAGTGGTAATAATTTACTCTACAGTCCCCGAGTTATGTTCCTTAGTTTCCCCTTGATGCAAAAGTCAGGGGGACAGGGCAAGGACCTACATCAATGTTATGGGGCCAGCCACAACACACTGAACACTATTCCTGTGTCAGTGCAGAAACAGATTCCATGCCTGCACTCCCTTACTGCATGCAGCAGCAATGGCTAAGCATACTACCAACATATATCAATCAAATTCTGGCTTGTGTGGAAGAAAGAAAAACACCTTCCAAGCTGTAGTCCCTGTGCGTGCTCTGGGATGCACATTCCCATGTTCATAGCACCCTGCATTTAATATTAAAAACGACAAAACTATGTGCATCAAAATCACAGCACTCAGTCTCAAACAAAGAGCATCGACATCCAAAGACAGTAAGGTGAGTATTTTTTCCATGTCTACAGTCTCACCACCCGCATCTATGATTAGCAGAGAAACACTTAGTAACAAAGACACACCAGCAGCGACAGGAGTAACACGTTACCCAAGTGAGTAGCAATATTTACTCCAAGGTCATGCGGTCAGCCGGTCACCATAGTGTTAACTGGCCGCTCAGTGGGTCCGGGGCTGGTGTAAGATGTCCGCTTCAGGGCTTGTTTGTGATGTCTAAGTGACCCTTTGGTGACCACATAACCCTGCATTTTAAATCTGCCTCCTTATAAACGTGTCTCGCTACCGGAATCAGCAGGGCTTGGAAACCTTTCTTCCTTCCCATGCTGCCTCCTTTAAACAGATGTTTTCGTTCCTGGTGCAGCCCTGATGTCAGTAGCGGTATTCGTTTCACTCGCCCATTACCAGAAGAACTCGTAGATTCTCTTCCGTGCACCGAGCTTTGAAAGATACAACAGAACCACCTTTGTCCGCCTCCCGTCAGTCCTGGAGATCAAGGTAAACAACAGCGAAGCCTCGACATCGCCTTCTTACTGGAAAGAAGCCACGGCAAGCTGGGGCATTCCTTGGCCCTGGCACAGTCACACCGGCTCCTTCACATTCCAAGCTTCCATATCCTACCAGGAGGTGGCGCCAGATCACGGCGCTGACCAGCAAGCGCTGATGCAATGTCAGGTGGCATGGCCCCTGGCCTGGTTCCAGCCTGCTGGAAGCAGGCGCACGCATTTACAGAGCACACACGCCCGACCCAGTTCCCTCGTCATACCTGGAGATCATCAGAGGCTGTTTTGTCCCAGGGACACCCTTCATGGACGAGTCCTCTTGTTGGAGAACAGCCTAATTGGCGGTCAGAAAAACACTTTGCATCCGCAATGTCTGGTTTCACCTGACAAGGGGATGATTTGTTTTTGGTGAGCCAGTTCCTTGTGAGCAGCAGTCCACCAAAACACACATGTATACCTGGCAAAGGGGGATGTGTGATGGTTTATAAAGAAGTGTCCCCGTGCCCATATCCACACCCACCCACTCGCCTTACAGCCCATCAGCTAGGGGTGCTGTCCCTAAACTGATTGTACCAAGGCTTTGGGCGCGTCAGTGGCAGGCTGGGAGTGGCCTGGTTACACAGATTTCTCTGCACTATGCATTTCCCTCGGATGCCAAAGAATATCAGGATACAAGTGTGCAGCGATCCTAAGGCAGAAGAGGACAAGTGCAAAAAAATAAAATAACAAAGCAAGTAGAAAGGCACGACAGAATGAAATAAAGAAAGAGTGAATTAATTGCATGAAAACAAGAAAAAGCGACAGGAGAAAAGAGCGGAAGCCAAAACCAATCAAAACAACCGGAGAGGCACTTGGTAGAGTGGGGTATACTTTACTAACCAGGAAGGGCATTTGGCAGTGCTAAAGTCATTCAATGGCACACAAAGTTTATTCACCACAGTGCGAGTTCCCCCAACTTCTATTAATGGGACAGCAAATAAACAACCTTGAGGTAAGCAAGTCATTTTTTTTTATCTGGTCAGCGACGCATGCATGTCTCTTAAAAAACAAATACGATTATATATATATATATATATATATATATATATATATATATATATATATATACTTCCGCGATGTCTCCGGAAGTCAGGCAAAGTCGCCTGTGACGGGGGCGGGGCTGCGTCTGCACCGGAAAAGAAGGCAGGCGGAGTGAAAGCGTCTCGCGACGCCAGAAGGAGAGCGGAGTCCCTCTGACCTGGTAAGTTGAAAAGGGCGGGGGCTCGGTGCACTCGTGTGTGTATGCATGTGTGCAACGGCAGGGGAGAGGGGGGGTGCACTCGTGTGTGTGTGTGTGTGTATGTGTGGGGGGGTGGGTGTCTCTGTATGTATGTGCGTGCGTGGGCGCTTGTGTGTGTGTATGCGCATGCGTGTGTGGTGTATCTGAAAGAGACACGTTAGTATTAGATTCCTTACCTTAGAATATCCCCAGGCGTCAGACTGGATCCGGAAATTTTTGCGTAGCAGTACCCTTGCGCGTCGGTAGGCGTCGTCTGCGGCTCCGCGTCCGTCGTCGGCGTCGTGGGCGCCGTGATGACGTCGTCGGAGTACTTAGACGCCGCCTCCGCGTGCTGACGTCAGTTCTTCTTTTTTCCGCGCCAGCAAGCGCAGATCTGGAAAAAGCAGTAACCCTAGTCACTTTTTGACTAACTTTTTGATCCTTTTTTATTGCTATTTCGAGTCTCTCGACTCCGAAACGGTGCCTTTAGGGATGCCCGGCTTCAAGCATTGTGACGATTGCGACCGGCTGATGTCGGTCACGGATCCTCACCGCGTCTGTTTGTCGTGTTTGGGCGTCGACCACGACGACAAGGCCTGCTCCGACTGCCGGGCCCTCTCTTCGAAAGCCAGGCGGGAGCGGTCCCGTAGGCGCCTCGAACACCGGCAGTCGGCCCCGCGCTGTGAGAGGTCCCGATCCCATGGGAGGTCGAGGGACAGGTCGCGGGCTCGGAGCCACCACAGCTCCGAGAGTAGGCCGCCCTCCTCCGGGTCGAAGTCGTCGTCAGGTAAGAGGCACAAGAAGTCATCGCTCCTCGGACTCCCCCCGACGCTCGCGCGATGCGGCCGGGGGTTCGGGTGACACCGCCCGCGCGGCTCCGTCGCAGTCGCGGGCGCCGCGTGCAGCTCCACACCCTCCGGTCCCTAGGCTGAACGCGTCGCCGGAGGAGATCGAGCGCTTCCTCATGGCCATGAGGAAACTCTCTCCTCCGACGGGCTCCGCGGCACCTTCGGGCCCAGCGGACCCGTCTGGGAGCCCTAGCGGGTCGGCGGCTCCGGCCCCGACGCCGTCGGGTGCTTCGCCGCCAACGCCTTCGGGCCCGGCGCCGCAGGTCCCCGTTATCCCGACGCCGCCGGTGCCTTCGGGCCCGGCGCCGAGGGGTCCAGTTGTTCCGACGCCGCCGACGCCTTCGGGCCCGGCGCCGCAGGATGCCGCTGGTCCTCCTTCGGGATCTGGTTCGTCGCCGGTGGATCTGACTACCTCCCCAGCGTCGGACCCTTAGGTGTCACCACCGGCGCCGGCCTCAGGCGGCGCCGTCCCCGGTTCCACCTTCGTTCCTGTTCCGGCGTCGGAACGGCCCCGATGGGCGCCGCTCCAGACGCCGGTTGGAGAGTTCCATTTCTACGAACAGGCCCCATTAGATGAGAACCCTGAATTTCAGGAGATGGGTGATGAAGAGGACTGGGAGCGGTCTGAGGACCCTCTGACCAGGGAGTGTCAGTCTCATGAGGACTGGGCAGGAGACCTTGGGGAGGCCAGTGGCCTGGACACCTCTCCAGACACTGGTTTTGTCTCCCCTCCTTCCGTGGCTTCGGAGGAGGGGGCAACCTACAGTGTGGTGTTGATGAGCGCTGCCAAGGCCTTGGGCCTTGAGCTCCCTGTCGCGGCCGTGAGGACTAACCTCCTCACTGAGGTCCTTAAACCGCAGTCAAGCTCGGCCGAGCCTCTGCTGCCCTTTAATGAGGCCTTGACCGACCTTCTGCTGGGCACTTGGTCCAAGCCCGCTACGGGTTCGCCCGTAGATAGGAACGTGGCCAGACGCCACCGCCCAGCCCCGGGCGACCCATGTTCCCTGTCCTCCCACCCTACCCCTGAGAGCCTGGTCATCCAGGCCTCCAATTCCCAGACTGCATTCCCGTCCGCCCCCCCGAACCGGGAATCCAAGAGGTATGACCAGTATGGGAAGAAGATCTTCTCATCCCTTAGCCTAGGCCTGCGGTCTTCTAACACCGCCTGCCTCTTGGGACGTTACACCCACTCTGTGTGGGATAAGGTCGCGGAAGTGCTGCCAGAGTGTCCGTTGGAGGTAAGGGCCAAACTCGGCCAAGCCCTTGTGGAGGGCCGGGATGCAGCCAAGTATTCCATCCGGTGTGGGCTGGATACCACTGACTCGCTGGGTAGAGCGATGGCAACGACGGTGGCGGTCAGACGCCACGCCTGGCTGAGGTCCGCCAACTTCTCGGCAGATGTCCAGAACACGCTTATGGACATGCTGTTCGACGGCCATCGCCTCTTTGGCGACAAGGCAGACCATGCGCTTGAGCGTTTTAAGGACTCCAGGGCTACGGCCAAGTCCTTAGGCCTCTCGGGCCAGCGCCAGCAATCGGCTGCCTATCACTCCTTTCGTGGCCACGGAAGGGGTGCGCCCACACGTGCCGCCAGCCACGCACCGCAGGGCAATACCCAACGCGGTGGCGGCCGTGGGAACCGCGGTCCAGGTGGTCGGGGGCAGCGGCGAGGTCAGTCCACACCTTCCCCCGCAGCATCCGCCTCAAAGCCCTCCTAGTCCGTGCTTTCAGGCCCATGTGACGCCAGTGGGAGGCAGGGTTCGCCATCACCACCTCCACTGGCGCACTGTCACGTCGGACAGGTGGGTGCTGCAAATCGTCCGAAGGGGCTACTCCCTCCCCTTCGAGGCGACTCCTCCAGCCATGCCACCGCAGAACCACCGTGTATCGGGGGATCACTTGCGACTTCTGCAGGAGGAAGTGACGGCCCTCTTGGCCAAGGGGGCCATCGAGCGCGTTCCTGGGCCAGAAGTAGGGTGTGGTTGCTACTCCCACTACTTTCTGGTACCCAAGAAGGGCAAAGGGGGCCTACGCCCTATCTTGGACCTACGGAACGTCAACGGCTTCCTCCGGAAGGAGAAGTTCAAGATGCTGACACTGGCTCAGGTCCTGGCTACCTTGGACCCAGGAGACTGGATGGTGGCGTTGGACTTGCAGGACGCTTACTTTCATATCCCCGTCCTGCCTGCCCACCGGCGCTACCTGCGGTTCATGGTGGGCCACGAGCACTTTCAGTTTACCGTGCTCCCCTTCGGCCTTGCCAGCGCCCCACGGGTGTTCACGAAGGTGATGGCGGTGGTCGCAGCTCATCTGCGCCGGTTAGGGGTTTCAGTCTTCCCCTACCTCGACGACTGGTTGTTGAAGGCGGGCTCGCCCCAGACAGTCGTCAGCCACCTCCAGACGACGGCAGACCTCCTGCACCAGCTGGGGTTCTCCATCAATGTGCCGAAGTCACACCTGTGTCCCTCTCAGAAGCTCCTCTTCATCGGAGCGGTTCTGGACTCGGCGCGGTTTTGGGTTTATCCGCCCGAACAGCGGGTCCGGGATATTCAGGCTCTGATTCCCATCTTTCAGCCGTTATCCCGGGTTTCGGTCAGGTTGACGCTGCGGCTTCTGGGGCTGATGGCCTCCTGCATCCTACTGGTGCATCACGCCAGGTGGCGGATGCGGGCTCTGCAGTGGGACCTGAAGTTTCAGTGGGCCCAGCATCAGGGCAACCTATCCGACCACGTCCTGATCTCGAAGGGCACTGCGAGACAGCTGCAGTGGTGGCTTACGGACCGCGATTGGGTCAGCGGCAGATCCCTCTCCCTTCCCCAAACGGAGCACGTGGTTGTGACGGACGCATCCCTCCAGGGCTGGGGAGGCCACTTGGGAGAGGCGGAGATCAGAGGCCTCTGGTCTCCGGCGGAGACCCGGCTCCACATCAACCTGTTGGAGCAAAGGAAACCGCTGGTGAAAGTGCGCTATATAAATATTTTAAAACTCAAACTCAGGGCGATTCGTCTGGCACTGAAGGCATTCCTCCCCTCTGTCCGTGGGTGTGTAGTGCAGGTGTTCACGGACAACACCACCGCCATGTGGTACTGCAACAAACAAGGCGGTGTGGGGTCGTGGATCCTTTGTCAAGAGGCTCTTCGCCTTTGGCAATGGCTGGAACGCCAGGGCGTGACCCTGGTGGCTCAACACCTGGCAGGTTCTCTGAACGCCAGGGCGGACAAGCTCAGCCGTCGGTGCATGATGGATCACGAATGGCGTCTGAACTCGGACGTGGCGCAAGGCCTCTTTCAGCGATGGGGAGAGCCTTGGTTAGATCTATTCGCCACCGAAGAGAACGCGCAATGTCATCAGTTCTGCGCGTTGGAATTTCTAAGGCGGCACTCGCTCGGCGACGCTTTTCGTCACGAGTGGAGTTGCGGTCTGTTGTACGCCTTTCCGCCTATACCACTTCTGCCCAGAGTGCTGAAGAAGATCAAGCGCGACCGGGCCCAAGTCATCCTTGTGGCTCCGGACTGGGCTCGAAGGTACTGGTATCCAGAGCTACTCAGTCTGTCACTCGATCCCCCGGTTCGTCTGCCTCTTCAGGAGGACCTTCTGTCGCAGCAGCAGGGGATGGTCTCCACCCGAACCTATCCAGTCTCCACCTCCATGCTTGGAGATTGAGCGGCGACAGTTGAGGCCATTTGACTTGCCTCCTGAAGTCTGTAACATCATTCTGGCAGCCAGGCGTCCCTCCACAAAGTCGGTATACGCCTGCAGGTGGAACAGATTTGTGGCATGGTGCACAGCAAAGGCTGTGGATCCTCTTGCTGCCCCTCTCTCTGAGGTTCTTCTCTTCCTTCTTTCTCTTGCCCAGCAGGGCTCTGCTCTGGGCACTCTCAAGGGCTACCTTTCTGCCCTTTCAGCCTTTCTCAGGCTACCTGATCAGCCTTCTTTGTTTAAGTCCCCTATTGTAAACAGATTTCTTAAGGGCATCACTCACACGTTTCCTCCTGTTCCGTTTGTGATGCCTCAGTGGGACTTGAACCTGGTGTTAACATTCCTGATGTGGGCTCCCTTTGAGCCACTTCACAACTGTCCTCTTAGCCTTCTGACTTTGAAGACTGCTTTCCTGGTTGCCATCACCTCTGCCAGGAGAGTGAGTGAGCTCCAGGCTCTTTCTTGTACTCCACCTTTCCTTTCTGTCCCTCCGGACAAAGTGGTGCTTCGTACCAAACCTTCTTTCCTGCCCAAGGTTGTCACGGCCTTTCACATCGGGCAGTCTATCACCTTGCCAACCTTCTTCCCGCCACTGCATCCCTCTAAAGAGGAAGAGCGGCTCCACCGTCTGGACCCAAAACGTGCGCTCTCATTCTACTTGGACCGCACACGCCAGTTCCGGGTGGATGACCAACTCTTTGTTGGTTACGTGGGCGCTAAGAAGGGGAAAGCGGTACACAAGAGGACCATCTCCCGGTGGATCATCCTGTGTATCCAGGCATGCTACTCCTTGGCTAGGAAGGAGCCCCCGGTTGGACTGCGGGCTCATTCTACCCTAGCGACGGCGACTACCACTGCCCTGGGCAGGGGTGTGCCCTTACAAGACATCTGTCAGGCGGCTACGTGGGCATCGCTCCACACGTTTGCAAGACACTACTGCCTGGACAGCCAAGTCCGGAGGGATGGCTTCTTTGGCCGTTCCGTCCTCCAGGACTTCTGGTGTGATTATTGGTTCGCAGACCCACCACCGGGGTTGGTATTGCTGGGGTATCTATTCTAAGGTAAGGAATCTAATACTAACGTGTCTCTTTCAGATGCACAAGTTACTACTTGTGTAACGATATATCTGTAAGAGACATTAGTTAGTATTAGATTCCTTACCGACCCACCCATCCTCCCCATTCTGCGAACCAATATCTAGGGTTAGGGTTGTTCCCCTTCAGGGCCCTAGTTTCAATGGCACCAGTGTTGGTTTTTAACATGGCTCTGCGTTTCTGGCGCGGAAAAGCTGTGTCTAAGAACTGACGTCAGCGCGCGGAGGCGGCGTCTAAGTACTCCGGCGTCATCACGGCGCCGACGACGGACGCGGAGCCGCAGACGACGCCTACCGACGCGCAAGGGTACTGCTACGCAAAAAATTCCGGATCCAGTCTGGCGCCTGGGGATATTCTAAGGTAAGGAATCTAATACTAACTAATGTCTCTTAAAGATATATCGTTACACAAGTAGTAACTTGTGCTTTGAGCTTCCTAGGAGACAGCGCCTGGCCACAGCGCTCGTTCGCGTGCGCGTGTCAGTTTGAAATCGCCTCCAAGGCGATGCGCGCGGCCAGGATTGTCTCCTGGGAAGCTCACACGCCGACAAAAGGTTCTCGGCGGAGACACGCTTCGCGCGACTAGCCGAGACGTAAAAAGAAACAAGGTGATAAAGCTGCCAAAAGGCCCTGAGTCTAAACACTCAAACAAAAAGTCTCACAAGGTAGCCTCAGCGCCAAAACAATTGTCGACCAAAGGTCAGCTGAAAACAAAAAAGTCACTCTCATCCCAAACATACTCATGCAGGCAAGACTCTGTCGAAGCCCTCGACAATTCCATCAGCTCGAGAGGGGGCGAGAGAAAAGGCCATGGCTTCTGAGACTACAGAACTGTCGATTTCAAAAAGAGACCAAAGGCTGAAGCAGAAGAGAACATGCTTGACATTGAGAGAAATAAAAGAAGGCTTGAGGCCAAAATTGCTGCACTCCTGCAAAGAAGGAAGTTTGACGACGACGTAGAGATTTTCGCATCCCTCCCAAGCCGTCGACATCTTTTGGCTCCGAGGACCATCAGTCTGCCATAGAGGCTCCAGAAACACCTGAACCCCATCAAGAACAACAAAAAGTGTTCAACAAACTTGAGGAGGCCAAAGAGGCAACAGGATTCGTAGAGTCATGGCATGATCTCGACGCCAAATCCCCTGAATGAGTGGACAACTACCTTTCAAGCCATCACCACCAAACAACCTCTCCATGTACAACAACCCCGTCAAAAGGGCTGCTGAAACATATGGAGTTCAGCTGGAGGAAGAACAGGGAGACTCTTGTTTTCTCCTCGAAACCCTAATGCCAGCTACCATGGCAAAGACGATAACTCATAGAATAGGAAAAAAGTGCAAGCCATCTACTGAAGACCAAAAATACATACAGGGAAACGCTCCTGCTGACTCAATCATTGTAACAACCGCAAGAAAGCGGAGCAGCTCCCACACCTCCACAGGCCTACCACCTGAAAAGGATAGCAGGAGGCTTGACACGGTGGGGAGGAAGGAGGGGGAGGCTGCAACCTAATGGCAAATTGCCAACTACATCTCACTGTTAAACAGGTATGGCCACCAACAATGGCACAAGTCCCACTTCTAAGGAAAGGAAATGATATAGCAACCTTATATCTGCTAAGCAATCCTAGAAGTTCACTATTCCTATACTGTAGCCTTGCAGGATTCTCTCACTATTGGGACAGTCTGATGAGCAGATCCTTAAAAGGAATTGCGCCCTCACACACATGTGGAAGTGTCATGCTTCATCAGGCTTTGCTCCTCTTGGGGTTAGTGCTGCAATACCCCACGGGTACCACAAGATGGCTCTTTGGCTGAGATTTGTTTTATAGTAAGCCGTGATGGTGAGTGCGGGTGTGCGAGGTGAGTTAAAATTAGGAGTTGGGAAAATCTAATGGTTGTCTCTGCAAAAGTACAATAAGAAAAACAATGAAGGAAATATAAAAACATCATAGTAGGTATACCATTCGAGACACCAACTCCAACTGTGACCATTACAACGGATGCATCCCACAAGGGTTGGGGAGACAACCAGGGATGCACCTCATGCTCCTAGGACTGCAATGGGCCAGACTAAATTGGTACCCAGACCTGCTAGAGATGTCCATGGGACACATGATAACAATCAAAACCGAGCAGGATCTACTAGCGATGCAGGAGGGGAGAGTGTAACAGCCAAAGCACTCAGCCTATCGTCCTGGCTCCTGAACGTTTAGAATTTGGACACCTCCAGCTGCTGCCCAGAACAATGGAAATCCTTAAAAAAGCAAGAAACGCTACTATAAGAAATTGCTATGTAGCAAAATGGAAGATACATTTACTGGTAGACAAATAACAGATATATGAAGATAACGATAAATCCGGAAACTGTGTTACCATCTCTCACTCATCTGCTAGATACTGGGCTAACCTATTCACCCCTAAAGGTACACCTGGCAGTGATAGTAGTCTACAACAGGGGCACTTCATGTAATAGTTTCTTCACATCCTCAATGGTAGAGATTCCTAGAAGGAACTAAAAGAATTGCTCTACCAGGATCATTTCCAGCACCATTGTGTAACTTAAATACCATGCTAACAATGTTAATGATAAAGCTCTTAGAAGCAATGCCCAGAAACGATCTAAAATCATTAACGCTCAATACAACGTTTATCGGAATCACATTGCTATGCAGAGTAAGTAAACTGCAGGCACTAACAATAAAGGAACCATACCTGCAAATGCACAGAGACAAGGTGGTTCTCAGAACTAATGCACAGTATCTACCAAAGGTAGATACCCAAATTCATGTTAACCGAAGTATACAGCTACCAGCTTTCTTCAAAAAACCTAAAACGCATTGAACCCTACACATGTTTGATGTAAGGAAGGCTTTAATGTACTATCGTGAAGAAACCAAAAAGTTTCATAAAGGAAACCAGTTGTTTGTCTCCTTGGCCAAGGCAACCAAGGGTTCCCCAGTGACCAAGGGGACAATCTCAAGATGGATTGTAGAAACAATACAGACTTGCTATTCTAGGGCAGGAATGATACTGCTCGCATGCTCAAGAGCCCATTCAACACAGTAAAAGGGCACAACACTGGCGTTCGTAGCAAACGTACCATTGGATGCAGTCTGAGCAACAGCAACATCAGCATCACCACACATCTTCGCACATTATTGTGTGGACATTCAAATGAACAAGAAACACAGGTGGGACAAAATATACTAGAACACCTGTTTGCCAACACTTCCTCATCTCATCCCAACCAACCCATGGGAAGGGATATCACTACATGATCTAGCCCATAGCTATGAATCAAGAAAAGGGTTCATGCTGCAAAACAAAATAGTTACTTACCAGTAGGAGTAGTTTTTGCAGCTTGAAGAGTTTTCTGGATTCGCATGTGAACCAACCACCTCCCTGGAAAAGGAAGATAATGCAAACAAGTGTAGAAAATACTGGAACAAAGAGGAATCGGACCAGGAAAAAAAGAAAAAAGAAACCGAAGGTGGCGACCACGCTCAGGAACATCCGGGGTGCCGTCTGACATCACACAGGAGAAGGGCATACTACCAAATGGGGTCGATGATGCTCAAAAAGAAGAAAAAAAGGACAATTTTGGACCCAACCTCTAGATGGTGGAACAATGCACAGCATGTGATTCTAGAAAACTATTCAAACTGCAAAACTACTCTTATTAGTAAGTAACCTTTTGTTTTGACCTCCCTTGACCTGAAGGATGCCCACTTACATATCCTGATTCACCCTGCACATTGCCAGTACTTCTAGTTTGTAGTAAGTGGTCAGCATTACCAGTTCAAAGGGCTCCCCATCAGGGTAATTATTGCCCCCAGGGTGTTAGCAAAGTGTATTGCTGTGACCAACACCAGAGAAATGGCAAAATCTGTCTGCCCTTAAGTGGATGACTCGCTGATCAAGAGCACAACACAACATCAGTGTCTCACACACAAACAATACACAATCTGGGTTTTACCATCATTATCCCACCTCCAGCCCCTCCAGGTACAATCCTTCTTGGGAGCAGTTCTCAATTCAGTCACCTGGAAAGTCTGTCCCACTCCAGCATGCGCCCAGGCATTCCAAACGCTGCTCCCTCCCTTTTAACCAGATTTCTAATTAACGGTACGTACACTCATGTGCCACTTTGGTATGATGGCCTCCTGCAATGCAATAGTTCCCCATGTGCTTCTTGCAGGATTGCCTTGTTGCACAGTGGTTACTAGCAGAGGGTCACTGGGAGGATTTAGTTTTTATCTCAAGCTGCACTCATTGCTCTCTCTGCAGTGGTGGAACAGCACCAGTCTGTTTCAACGCAGTCCCGCAAGTGACCATCACAAAAAATGCATCACTCACAAGTGCGGAACCCACTTCAAAAGCTTCACTGGGCAAGGCACCTGGACGTCCCTTCAACTGGATATCCACACAACTACCTGGAACCAGTGGCCATCCAGCTTGTACTTAAGTCATTTCTAATTCATGTTCAGCACAAAGTGGTTCTTATTCACACAGACAACATGACCGACATGTGCTACCTACAGAAGCAGGGAGGTGCTCACTCACCACAGTGGTCTGCATTGGCTCATGGCATTTGACAGTGGGCAATCTATCACATATTCAGTCTTCTGGCGGAATATCTACCGGGAATGGATGACGAACTTGCAGACCTGCTCAGCAGGATGCAGCAACAAGTCCACGAGTGGGAACTCCACCTACAAGTCCTCCTTGCATACTTCTTCAGTCGAGCTGCCCCGATGTAGACCTCTTTGCCACTGTCAAACGCAAAATGCCTAAATTTTGCCTCCAGCTATCCGCACCTACAGTCCAATGCCCTGTCGATTAATTGGTCAAGGATATTTGATTATCCTTTTCTGCCTCTCCCACTTCTTCTGGTCATGGTTCATAGGCTTCTGCAAACATCCCTGTTGTAAGTTCCTTCCCTAAGATGAGGTGACAAGGGACTTACAGGTTATAGGAATCAAAGCACCATGAAACCTGTAGCTGTGGATGAGAGCCTTTTCCAAGCCTCTTTCGTTTAATTGTTGTAGAATAACAGTCAGCCATTCCTGATTGCATCCAAAAACAAAGGGAAAAGGAAAATAAAACGGAGTCCTTGAAATTCAGTCTCTGCTTAGGGAAAGGGACAACATGAGAGTCTCTGAGGTTCCAATTCATCCTTAATGAGCCTTCTCGTCAGGTCCCCTTCAGGCTGTTTGTCTTTCAGGACTCGGCTCGCATATACTCCAGTCCTCCAAAAAATGGGGAAAAGGCAAAAAGGAAATGAGAACAAAACAGGGGTCAGTCTTGTGTTTTACTTATCAGAGGTACTACCCGTCACATAAACAATAAACAATATTGTGGACTTCTGCCTTATCCGGTTGATGTACCTGGGAGTGTAGTAGTGCACAAAATATTTCCATTTAGCTGTACAGCAGGCTCTTGTTGAGGGCTGGGTGCTTCCTTGAGGCTAATCATACATTACCGAGGTAAGTTGAAGTAGCCTAATGCACAAGTTACTTACCTTAGTTAGTAGTTAGTGCAAAAAGGCAGGCTTTACTTATACCTCTATTAGTCTTCATGGGACTGTCACTGCTGCCTAACTTCAGAACAGAGAGCACATTTAACTGTTTAGAATTCCAGTGATAATGAACGTCATTGAGGGACTGAAAAGAGTAATTCCACCCAGGGTACCACCTATCCCCATTGGAATATCAACATAGTTCTTACCAGACGTATGGGTCCTCATTTTCCGACCATGTCACTAATGCCTTTTGCAGTTTTTCCTGGAATTTAGCCTTACTAGTGGCCATTACCTCCCTAAGGTGGGTCAGTGTACTTCAGTCCCTGACCCTTGAAGAACCCTTCTTCCAAGTTCATGCAGATTGGATTGTGTTTAGGACAAAACTCAAATTTCTCTACGAGATGATCTCGTCTATCCACCTCAATAATCTCCCAGTGTTCTTCCCACATCCAGAGTCAGTGGCCGAGAGCTTTTCACACACTAGATGTCAAAAGGGTCTTCATGTATTATATTGAACAAACAAAATCTTTCTGTAAGACATAACATCTCTTTTTTTGTAAGCCACATTGTTTGGATAGATGTTTTCAGACCTGTTAGGTTAAAGCCAAACGGTCTTTGCTTATCCTCCCCAGATCCCAATCTACTTTCAAAAGTGAGCCTCTATGGCTTTCTTAGGGATCATTACTATAGCTTACATTTTGCAAAGCAGCTGCCTGGTCCACTCCACATAGTTGTACCAAGCACTACTGTGTGCATTACTTAGCACACCAATAAGCTAGTGTTGGACAAACTGTGCTCTGTACACTCTTTCAGTCCTGTGCAACATCCTCTGGCAAGCCACTGCTTATGGGAGAACTGCTTCATAGTCTAAGTGCAGCATTTGTGTGTCTATGGCTACACATGCCACAATCAGAACATTTTACTTACCCTGTAAGCATCTGTTTGTGACATGTAGTGCTGTAGATACACATGCCCACCCTCCTCTCTGGCAGCCTTTTGTCCTTACAGAGGCCCTTTTTTCTTCACTCTGTATGATCATCTTCTATAGCCCTACGCTCCATTCCTAGCCTCACCCTCCATGTGATGAAACAATCTAACTATGGAACATCTGCCCATGTACATTCCCAATAATAGGTGGAGCCACTTCACCTGGGGACTTGAAGACTTCTGCAAAGAAAAAGAAGTTGCACACGTCCGAGACCGACAATAGATTGCAGGAGTATGAACAGCATGTGAATCTACAGCACTATATGCCACAAACAGATGCTTACAGGGTGGATAACATTTTCCTTATTTTTAAACTTCAAACACAAACTTCATGCTTTGTAAAAGTAAATTGCTTAGTTGTATAGCATAGAGGTATGCATTTGAAGTTTGCTACCTAGCACTCTAACCTTTTCTAATATTAATTACAGTGATCTTTACATGTGGTTTATAAAAGTCCTTGTGCTCTCAACCTCGGGTCCCTCATAGCTCCTTTACTGTATTCATGTCTTGGCTTCTTGCATCTTTCTCCTTTACCGTATACAGTGTATCAGATATCCAATGGTGTGATGGGTTTGTGCTTCAATGAAAACCAATGGCATCCATAAAGTACATTTTATTAAGTAATATCAGAATACATCTGCTTAGTTCCCTGGTGGTGGAGGGAAAAAAACGGTGTTGTTTTTATTAGCGCAAATTAGATCATTTTCCTAAAATAAACCTTATTACAATAAATTACTGTTAGATAAGTACATCTATATATCTAGTCAATATAACTTGTGATCCATTTGTTAATATGAATACCGTGTGCACCACAGGTATGTTATGGGCCATATTTGGGCCTGCCCCCCAAGTGAAGGAGACGACTACATCTTCCATTGCCACCCTGCTGATCAGAAAATTCCTAAACCTAAACGTCTTCAGGAGTGGTACAAAAAGATGTTGGACAAGGCTTTTGCAGAACGGATAATACATGATTACAAGGTGAGCTGCAGACTCATAGCATAAGTCACAGTCTTGATATGGCGTATTTACCAGTTCATCAGCATTAGTCTGTTCTTTCAAGTGAGCATTATCCTTCTACATCGGAAGCAAAGTTATGTTGGTAAAATTCATTGTTTTTGCCTGCTGTGGTTTGCGGTCTTCTAGAATACTTTATCATTTACTTGAAATTTTGTGAGTTATGTATAGCAAGGCACGCCATGTTCTGCTCTCTGCACCAAGGTGTCCATGTCCCTTTTCCAGCGTCCTCAGACACTTGCAAGCTTGAGCATATTTCTTTGGTCTTAGTTACTATCTTATGGTAAAGCCTTGTATAGCCTACTAAATAACTACAATTGAATTTCCTAGTGCTAACCCTTTGTAACTTGATATATAGCATGATGGGTTAGGCACTAGTCCCTTCTGTGTAAGCTATTAAAGTAAAAAAAAAAAACATGGTCAGTTTTGGTACTTGTGATGAGTTCTTTCAAATTCACATTTACAATATACTTATGCCTAGACTTTAAAAGTGTGCTCTTTTCAGGGCAGGAAAAATTTAGAATTTACTAGCATGGGCAGGAGCAAGCTAGTGTTTTAGAACAATCTATTTGTACAAGAATGTTTACAGCAAGAATTCCTTTTCCTAAGGAGGGTACTGTTACACTGTGATATTACCCTGTCTGGGGAATCTTTTTGTAGATCTGTGTTGTGATCCACCTTGTTTGGAAGTTTAAAGGATGCAGCTGCTGAGTTTGGTGGATGTCATCTTTAAGTGTTTGGGTATAGGCATTGTAAGGAATTCCGGGAATATATTCCTTTCCAGTTATTGTTACACTAAGTGAGTAATATTTTCATGTGATTAACTTGTGACTTAAAAGCTGGAAGGCTCTTTCTTTAGAATTGTTTGGGAAACACCATATCTGTAAAATTATGTTATTGCATCCAGAGTATTTCAGTCTCAGGTAGTTCCTTTTCAATCTATGCAGGACATCTTCAAGCAGGCCACAGAAGATCGGATTACAAGTGCCAATGAGCTGCCTTATTTTGAAGGTGACTTCTGGCCCAATGTCCTGGAAGAAAGCATCAAGGAGCTTGAGCAAGAAGAAGAGGAGCGGAAAAAGGAGGAGAGCACAACAACTTGTGAACCAACAGAGGTGAGGAGGCACTGTGACAGGCATACAAGGCGGTTGCCTAGTAATCACTGTATAAATATAAAGGGATTCCAAAGCAATTTCAGTGGTTAGCATTCTTTAGGATGCATGGTCTGAGACTCACTATGGATTGAGATTGAATTACATTTCAAATTTCTTATGTGGTCAGATAGCAGAAACTGACTTCCAGTTTTGATGAGATGAACATCATTAGTATCCTCATAAGTGTTTGTTGAGATAAGAATGTATTCACATAGTAGGAAGGAATGGAGATTTTGATTCCAGTGGAACAGTTATACAGCATAGGATTCTCACTGGAAACTACCACAAATTTAGATTTCTGTGATATTACTTGTCAGAGGTTTAAGTCCCTCTCATGGGGTCAGCAGATGAAGTGCTTGTACGGTTCAGGCTTGTACATAATGCCTTCAGAAGATGTCAATACGTAGATTTTCTGCTATGCTGTTTGTATGCTTCTGACTCACAAACTTGTATTTTAGACATTGCAGCTTTAGATCATATTCACTAGTCCTTGTCAGATTAAATCTAGCACGAAGGGGTTTAGAGGTGTATGTTGGGTGTGCAAGTATGTGAAGTTGTGGTCAGTGGTGAATAATTTAGTCATGAATGCTGCAGACCTTTGTGAAGAAAAGTAGTACAGAGCCAATACATAGTGTATCATTTGACTAGATGTTTGACCATCATTTCTTCAAGAAAACAAATAGCATGATGCCTTGAGGAGGTAAGGACAAAATTCATTGAGGGGTTTAGATTGTACCACTAGTTAAGATGACAGTGTAAAATGTAGCAGCTCATCCACATGAGACTGTTAAAAACTTCAACATATTCCCTCTGTATCTGTTTTGTGGTTTCTTTTTCAAACGTTTGTACTGCTTCCCATCTCCAAACACCATAAAAACCAGATTTGAAACTTTGCTACCACTACATAGGCCTAGAAAACTGCATTAAATACTGTAACTTTAGATTAAGGTTCAGGTCTGTCCTGATTGCTTTTCTGCCATTCTATACTGGTATCTGATCTCACAGAACAGGTTTAAACCATTAGCTGACAAAGGCAAGTGGTCCTGTAACACAAAAGATGTCTAACCCCATCGCCTGCAAAATGAAGGTATATTTTCTATTACAGAATCAACTTAGTTGGGGATCATTGCCTTTGCTGTTATTTATTTTCAAGCTGTAACAGCACTATTCATTATACATCAAACATTATTTCAACTAATAGCTCCTCAATCGAACATTTTGTCTCATGAATGTACATTAAATAAATCTAGTTTATACAAACAAAACTAACTAATTCGCTTGCGAATTCTGTCCATAATTGTACTTAAAACATAGTTCCTACAAACGTATTGCTTTCATATCAACTTCATTCTCCCGATATCTGCAAATTTTGTTCACTCAAATTTTAGATCACACTCTGTTTGCATACAAAACTTTACGAGCAGCAACTTTATGCATCCGTTGCATCCATTGGGAATCTGAGGGACCTGTATCAGATTTCCAGTTAGCCAGGACTAACACTCTTACTACTAAAGAGGAAATAACTAATTGGCACTGGCCTATTATCATTTTCAGACGAATAAACTACAATGCCAAATAAAGTCCCATACTCATGAGGAGCGATCTTAAGCTTTAATCTTCGGCTCACTTCAGCAAAGATGCCCCACCAGAATTCTCTGAGACGAATGCATGTGAACATCCTTTGGCGTCAGTCCACATCCGCCTGGGTGTATCTAAAACATCTAGATTCCACCCAGAATCCATTGTTTTAATTTTGGCATGGGTGTAGTACAACATTCACTTTTAGAAGAAAGCCATTCCTCTCAGGTTGGCAGCCCGTATTGCCTTGTTGCATATTCAGTTAAAAAACTGCCATTGCAGGCTGTCTAATTTACATCTTGTTGACTGAAGCTGGAACAAAATCGGTGCCATGCCTTTTTCCTGGTGCAACCTTCTATACTTATTCCCCATGCCCCGTAATTCGGAAATGTAATATATCTTCCCCAGATTATCTACCAGTGTCTCGCCCCCCCATTCTGTATCCAAAGCAGAAACATTTGATTTAGACCAAACTGAAAAAGAGGGATGGATCAAGATTGGGATTAAGGGTCCTCAGTCTGCACCACTGGGAAGATTCTCCATTATAGTAAACAAATCTTGCACACTATGAAACTCCAATTGGGAGCAATGGTTGCAGGCAGGAGTTGATACATGGAGCTCCAACGAGATACAGTCCACTAATTTCAGCTGGGAATTCTATATTCCCAAATCCTATCAAAGCGATCCGTAATCACACAAGGGATCTTGTATCTAGATGTTCGAGGCATGTGAGCTGTAGATCACATGCTGTCATAGATCGCCATCTAGTGTTGGCTCTGGATGTTTACACTTTGTTTTTCTTCGAAGAAGTCTTTCTAGTCACGATAGTATGCTTGGGCATCGACTCCATCTTCAGATTGTTTTTTTCCGCCATCGGGTTCGGATGTTAGTCGCTGCGCTCCGGAACGACGCCGTTCCTTCCGTTTCCCTCAGTGAGCAAGACACTCACCCTTGACAGAATTGTTTACGATTCCGTATACCATTCTTCGCATGTCGTGTTTAATTATAAAAAACCTCTTTTGATAGTAGAGCTTGTGGTAGGCCATCGGGCCTACCGGCATCGGTTCGACTCGCAGGCGATGGAACGAGCTCCCTTCAAATTCTGCCCTCACGTGCCACACGAAATAGCCGCGCACCGACTTACACAGAGTGTGTAACCTGTGCTTGTCTCCTCAGCACAGTGAACAGGACTGCGATGCGTGCCAGGCTTTCAGCTCCACGAAAACGCTTCGCGACCGTCATGCTTGACGTCACGAGATACATAGTCAACACACAAGCTTTATTCCGGACCTCTTCGGTCCAGAATCGGATGAAGAAGCCAGCAACGCTATCTGGGCTGAGGACGAACAGGAACCGATCTCAGTTTCAGAGTACGGTTCCGACCCGGATGAAGACATGCCGCATGGACAGCGTACTGTAAGTACAGAATTTCCCTCGCCCTGACATCCATCTCAACCGAAAAAGAAGGCTCTGGACCAACCCTCGGCCCCGGTCAGCCCCGAGACCACGCTTCTGATGCCCTGCCTTCGGGCTCGGCACCGAAGCATGCAAAAAAGCCTTCTGGCTATGAAAAGCCCGACTCTAAATCGGGCACCGAGCCGAAACCTTCGAGATCGAAGCCAAAGTCTGCCTCCACACCACATTCATCGGCACTGAAACATACTTCGGAACTGAAGACACCAACATCAAAAATGTTGGCATCGAAACCTTCGGTGCCGAAACAGACTGATGCACCGAAGTCACCAAAAAAGCACAGTTTCAATGATTCGCTTGATAAACCAGACCCGAAACAGAAAGTGTTGTTTATTAATCCTCAGACTGGGAATATTTCAACAAAAGTGACTCTAAGAGAAGGACTGATGCAGATGAGGAATAGCACATTCCCATGAAGAAAACTGTTGAAACTAACCCTTCCCCACCTCCTCTTCCATCACCCCCTTCCCCTCAGTTTCTACCTGTGCCAACTTCACCTGAACATTCACCACATACACCTGACAATCCGGATGATGGGAATGGCAATGGGGATGGGGATGATGATCAGCCTACACCTACAGACCCATGGGACGACTAACTACAACACTAACTTGCCCACAGGTAATGATCCTGACTTATACCCCACCAAGCACTCTCCATCGAACAACAGTGTAGGCAACATTGAATTGCGAGGTAGGGTAGCTAATTACCATGGGGTTCAGCTCCACAAAGAGTCTCTCAAAGAGGATTTTCCCTTTGAAACCCTTAGAAGTACACAAAAATCATCACACAAGTTACCCATGCTCAAAGGGATGATTAGGTACGGAGGCAATATCTTTAATGATCCTCTCAGGGCTCGTATCCTTACCCGCCGTCGATAAGTCGCATCACCCGACCCAGTCTACATAAAGGGACAATTTCCATTGGACTCATTGGTGGTGTCCAATGCACGCAAAAGGGCCAACTCCCAAACTACAGGAGATGCTCGAACCCCCAAATAAAGGACCTAAGCTTCTGGATGCTTCTGGGAAAAGGGTAGACTCTCAGGCTGCAAACTTCTGGCGCATATCTAACACGCAAGCATTGTTAGCTAGATACGATCGTCATGCGCACTGGGATGAAAAGGAACGATTACTCCAATTTCTACCCCTAGAACATAGAGCTAAAGCTCAAGACCTAGTGAGAGAGGGACAACATATCTCAAATAATCAAATCAGGTGCTCCCTAAATGTTGCTGACACAGCTGCCAGAGCGGTAAACACCAGTGCCCTGTTATGAAGGCATGCCTGGCTTCACATATCTGGGTTCAAACCTGAGGTCCAGACTTCCATACTAAACACACCCAGTGGTAGGTTATTCACTGGAGAAGATGAAGACAGACACTGAAGTGGCAAAATCCATGGGAGCCCTTCAATCAACACAATTTTGTGGTTCCTTTTGGCGCTCATTCTATAGAGCAGGGTCCAAAAATACTTCCTCAGAGACTACATCTACCTACAAGGGCAATAACCAACCCTCTAACTCAAAACATTACTTCAGAGGGGGTTACAGAGGAAACAACGGAAAAGGCAAAGGTAGGGGGTCTAACACACGTATCTTCCCCTCCAATACAAAACAGTGACTTACCTATACTTCTTCCTGACAATTTAACACCTGTCGGAGGAAGACAGTCACATTTCTTACCAACTTGGCAGTCAATAACCACAGACAAGTGGGTTCTACAGATTATCCGTTCTGGTTACTGCCTGGAGTTCATCAACACTCCTCTAAACATTCCTCCAAAGGCACACAAACTTTCTCAGGACCACCTACACCTCCTCCAACAAGAGATACAGTCTCTACTTCTAAAAGGAGCTATAGAACCAGTACCGCTACTACACCAAGGGTAGAGCGCGTACTACTTTTACTCCCTAATACCCAAAAAGGACGGTTCTCTCAGACCAATATTAGATCTCAGGGAATAATATTTTACATACAGTCAGACCATTTCCACATGGTAACACTTCAACAAGTACTACCTCTTTTTCAAAAAGGCGACTTTCTGTCTACTCTAGACTTAAAGGATGCCTACTTTCATAACCCAATCCACCCTGCTCATCGCAAATTTCTCAGGTTTGTGTTAGCTGGTCCACATTACCATTTCACATTACCATTTCACGGTACTTCTATTCGGAGTCACCACTGCCCCCAGAGTCTTCACAAAGTGTCTGGCGGTAGAAGCTGCCCATCTAAGGAGACAAAGCATCCATGTCTTCCATTACTTGGACGACTGGCTCATCAAAGCCAACACGTACCAACAATATCTCAAGCATACTTCCATAACTATTCAGTTACTGCATCAACTAGGGTTCACAATCAATGTACCAAAATCACATCTTCAGCCAACCAATACTCAGAACTATCTAGGAGCTACTTTAGATACTCAAAAGGCCCTAGCGTTCCCCAACGCTGCCCTAATTTGCAACATTTAGGCTTTAGTTCTCCAGTTTCAACCCAATCAATCACATCCAGCTCGGGTTTATATGCAACTGCTGGGGATGATGGCATCTTGCATCATGATCATTCCCCATGCCAGGCTGCACATGTGTCCGCTTCAAGAATGCTTAGCCAGTCAGTAGAACCAGTCATGTAGTCTATTAACCGATCAAGTGTTGGTAAGAGGCCATACTCCTCGCTCTCTGCAGTGGTGGAACACACATTTATCGAAATGACAGCCCTTTATAGACCCGGTTCCACAGATGGTACTAACAGCGTACGCATCCCTAACTGGCTGGAGAGCTCATATTCAGCAACACACTGAAGAAGGCCTGTGGAGCCAACAGCAAATGTTTCTCCTCATCAACCATTTAAAACTCATGGCACTATTTCTAGCTCTCAAAGCTTTCAGACCAATCTAGCAGGCAAACTGTTTTGGTTCGTACCAACAAAATGACAGCTATGTATTACATACAAAAAAGGGGGGGATACACTCTCCAACTATCTCACTTAGCCCAAGACATCTGGAGGTGGACTTTGCACCACTAAATCTATCTTCTAGCGGAACTCCTCCCAGGAGTGAACAACCAGATAGCAGACCTCCTCAGCAGAGGCACCTAATACACAAATTTGAACTTCAGCCTCAAGTTCTCCTCCCTTACTTCCAAGCTTGGGGAGTCCCTCAAATAGATTTGGTAGCCACACACCAAAACACAAAATGCCAAATCTTCGCCTCCAGGTACCCGCATCCGTTATCCAAGGGCAATGCACTATGGATGAACTGGTCACGGATATTTGCCTGTGCTTTTCTGCCTCTCCCACTCATTCCATCAGTGGTTCGGAAGCTCAGACAAACATCTTTCATACTAATCCTAGTAGCTCCTACATGAGCACATCAACCTTGGTTCCCAACCCTGTTGGAGCTCTCTCTGGTCCCACATCAAAAATTGGATTTAATCTCCGGTCTCCTAACACAAAGCCATGGAGAAATCAAGCACCCAGATCCCAAACAACTGAACCTCGTAATCTGGCTCCTGAAGTCCTAGAGTTTGGTTATCTGAATCTTTCACCAGACTGTATAAACATCATTAGATAGGCTAGAAAACCTACCACAGGAGCCTGTTACGCAGCTAAATAGAAGCGATTTATTTTTTCCAGTAACAATCATATCAACCCTCTTGATGATTCCATACTAAACATGATCTGTTATCTGTTATACTTGTAGCAGTCAGCATTGGCTTATATCTCCATCAGACTGCATTTTGCTGCAATAGCTGCGTATCTTCAGAATAGACAACATTTATCGCTATTT
Source organism: Lissotriton helveticus (assembly GCF_964261635.1). NCBI lineage: Eukaryota > Metazoa > Chordata > Amphibia > Caudata > Salamandridae > Lissotriton > Lissotriton helveticus. The sequence continues at coordinate 598,412,747 of NC_136071.1, read as the reverse complement.
AAAGTACCTGTAATTGAAGCTTTTATGGAAGGATTAAAATGAGTCATACCACCAAGACTCCCACCTGCCCCATAGTCCTCACAAGATTAATGGACCCGCCCTTTGAACCCATGCACAAATGTGAACCACAGTTCCTCTCTTGGGAAACAGCTTTCCTTGTTGTGATCACTTCATTGAGGAGAGTGTGTGAACTACAGACACTAACCATAGAAGAATCTTTTTTCCAACTACACAAAGGTATTGTAGTTCTTCGTACCAATCCCAAATTTTTACCTAAGGTAGTATCTGCATTTCACATAAATCAGTTGGTAGAATTACCTGTATTCTTCCCTCAACCTGAATCTGTTGCAGAAAGAGCTCTACACACCTTAGAAGGTAGAAGAGCACTCTTGTATTACATTGAAAGAACAAAATCTTTTCGTAAGACCAAACAACTCTGTTGCTATTGCACCGCCTCGCAATGACAATCCTATCTCTAAGTCAAGTATTGCAAGGTGGATTGTTAAATGAATTTAAATTTTCTACTCAAAAGCAAAGAGGACTTTAACTGTACCTCCTAGAGCACATTCCACTCGTACTAGGGGCCACTATAGCTATCTTAGGAAACATTCCAATAGCTGACATTGGCAAAGCTGCAATATGGTCTACACCGCACACATTCACGAAGCACTATTGTGTAGATGTGTTAGGAAGACAACAAGCTAATGTGGGCCAAGCAGTACTTAGAACACTGTTTCAGACAACTCCAACAGCTACAGGATAGCCACCGCTTCAGGGGGATACCGCTGTATAGTCTGTGCACAGCATGTGATCTACAGCTCACATGCCTCAAACGAAAAATGCTACTTACCGAGTCTGTTCTTGGCATGTAGAGCTGTAGAGTCGCATGCACCCACCCTCCTCCCTGGGTACCTGTAGCTGCTGTAGTTCTCTATTACTATACATACATACATTCTGTGATAGTGCGCATGGACATCTCAATTCTTTACTACTACTCCTTTCTCACCCTGTGTGGTAAAACAATCTGAAGATGGAGTCAATGCCCATGCGCACTATCACAGAAAGGAAGAGTCACCTATCTTGTGACTGGAAAGACTTCTTCGAAGAAAAACAACGTGTAAACATCCTAACCCAAAACTAGATGGCGATCTATGCACAACATGTGACTAAAGCTCTACATGCCAAGAATAGATGCATACTGGGTAAGTAGCATTTTCCTTTTATGGAAGCCCTGGGATTTTTTAGAAAAGGATGAAACCCGATCTCTTTTGCCTTTACCATAAGGTTCAAATAAAAATTATTTTCACTTGAAATGACAGAGGAGGACCTAGTCAGCCAATCAAGAAATGCAGCTGGATAATAGATCTGTACATTGCGAAACGCCAGGCCTCCTCTCCAGGGTCCAGCTGCAACACCTGCGTTTTTAGTCTGGGCTTCTTACCCTGCCATAGGAAGTTTCAAATTTCGATGTTCACCGACTCTAAAGACTGATACATTTTTATCCTATTGTTTGGGAACAGACAAAGTAATAGCGGAAGAATACTTATTTTCACTAAAGCCACCGACCCGTAATGGGTAAGGGGAGGTTCTACCAAGACTTGAATACATTACAGATTTTGTTGAATGTTGCCTTGAAATTTAGTGCTTCCAGATTTGAGGCTATGTAAATTCCTAAATACCATACAGGTGCAGTCGCGGAATAAGGGAACTATATTGATGGCAGCAATACTGCTGAGGAGCAGTTAAATAAAATGGCCTGAGATTTTGCATGGTTAATCTTGTAACCGCCTATTCTCTTATACGCACTCATTAGGGAGATGGCACTCCGTACATTGGTCTTGTCTGCTTTTAGATAAAAAGCCATATCGTCTGCAAATAAGTTCAGTTTCGCCGCTCCTGCCACCGGCGGCAGAATACTTTGATCTTACCTTAACACCTTGACTGCTTGAGCTATCCCTCTGCTGTGCTGGGCCATAATGTAAATGGGTGTGGTCATGACGAGCTCAGCTCGTCATGAGCACCCTAGAGGTATACCTCATGACGAGCTGAGCTCGTCATGAGCACCAAAGGGGTTAAGGCACATGCCAATGGCTCGATAAACAGAGAAAATAGTATGGAAGAAATAGTGCAGTCTTGCTGCGTTCCGTAGCTTTTAGAGATCTTCCCTGCCAGCTTCCCATTTATGCCTACAGCTGCCTTAGCCAATGAGATACAGCTTTTTTTTTTTAAAAGTTATGAACCTGGATAGGGAGGCACATTTTTTGAAACTGAGAAGTGGACATTTCACTGGACTCAGTAGAACGCCTTCTCAGCATCTAGCATTATAATTGAGGTCTTTGCTTTTTGTATAGAGATGTAGTCTATTGCTTAGGTCAAGAAGTGGGTGTTATTAACCATGCTCCTACCTACAAGGAGCCTTTTCTGGTCATTGTGTATAACCGAGGGAACTTTACATAAACCACTTATAGTCAGTTGAATAAGCTAATTGGACAATAGGAGTTCATGTCTTTCTCTGATTTGCCTTTATTCAAGAAACTTGACAACCACCAATTCAGTAAATGATTCAGGAATTTCACCCCCCTTCAAAATTATATTTAACAGTTTAACTTGAAAATGTATTTAGTTGAGGCGTTAAAAGCTTATATACTTCAGCGGGGATCCCATTGGTACTGCAAGCTTTTGCGGTAGGGGAAGAACTAACGGCCTGTACTACTTCTGTTAGGGTGATTGGACTAATGATAGCTTCTCCCTGCTCTACCATAGTTTCAGGGGCTTAATATCTGCTTAATTACTTGTTAACTGTGTCTGATGAAGTATTATGGGGGTCAAAATAAAGTTTTGTATGATGTTTAATAATGGTGTCTAATATGTCTTGAGGCTGAGTCATGAGACTATCTGAGTCTGAATCTTATATCTTTTTAATAATGTTAGGATTGGATCTACATTTAACCGACCAAGCCAATTATTTGCCTATATGCTTGTTGTCTTCATACCTCTTTTGCATTATTGCATAAGGATTCAGTATCTCCTTGGAAATAAATAATCTTAGAGATTATATTTAGCTTCAGCCATCTCCCTCTAAAATTCCCATGTGGGCAATTTTCTATGTGCCACTGTTGCCTGATTTAAGCTGATTGAAATTTCAGTTTTTTATTCTTTATTGGCCTACCTGCAGTCTGAATGGCATTCACTCCCCCCTCCCCCCCCCCCCCGCTAAAAAAGGCCTTCAGAGCACCCTAGGGAATTCAGTAGCTGTGTCGGTTTCATTCTAAAAATGCCTCCAAGGCTTGGCACATTTGAATAACTGATAATCTGCTAACAAAGATTTGTCGAACACCCATCTAGAGTTCTCGTAAAATTGTCCTGTTGTGTATAGATTTACAGTAATGGTTTGATATTTTTTGTGACTGAGCCATTTGAAGGGAATGTGAGTTAAAAATACAAATTACATTGTGAAAATGAACTAAATCTGTTTTAGTGACAGGTTTAAGATCTCTCCCTGAGGTGATCACTTCACCAAGGATCCATGAAGGCTAGGTCCCACACTAGGATACGCAAGAGTTTGATCAATTGTGTCTTGTTCAGCAACCTATTAGCCCAAGAGTCCAGTGCAGTATTTGGAATAATATTGAAATTACCCGTAATTATAAAACAACTCAACTCCTCTTTTGTGAAGCTAAATATGGAATCTAGGGTCTGAAGTGAATCCTCAATAGGGCCATAGAAGATCACAAAGTTAAATATCTATTTTGGAATCCTTATTTGCACCCATATCTATCTAGTGCTCTGATCTCTCTGCACCTTTAGAACCTCGCATCGTATTTCTTAACCAATAAGTATAGCCACCCCACCATTATCTGAAAACGACAATTAGTTATAGAATCTGATAGAGACTACTAGCAACAGATTCCTTAACGTAGAATTATCCCAAGGCGTGAGCCTGGATCCGGAATTGTTTTTGCCACAGCATCCCTGCGCGTCGGGGGGACGGCATCACGTGACTCCGCCCATGTGTCGTCTGCGTACGTGACGTCGGCGAGGTCACACAAGTCCCACCCTGGCATGCCTACTTCAGTTTTTTACTTTTCTGCGTGCAACACGGATCCTGTCGCTGCTCGGGTCTGTTTGGGGCCCTTTTTTCTTCCTCATTGTGCTATTTTTTGGTGTAACAGTGTGCGAATGCCTTCTGGCTGCAAGATTTGCACGTCGTGTGGGCGTCTTATGTTGGTGACGGACCCTCAACTCATTTGTATGTGGTGTTTAAGGGAAGATCACGCACCACTGATTGTGAGGCGTGCCAACAGTTGAAGCCAAAGTCGCGCGTCTCTCTAGGTCGGCTTCATCCCCTCGTTCAGCCTCGGCAGACGGCTTCAGAAACGGCAGTCATCGTCGTCCTCGCCCCTCACCGATGTCGCAAGTGCGTCGCTCCCTGGTGGGTAAGTGTCGCAGTTTGTCCCCGGGAGCTGGTGTTAGGCCTGCCGGGGGCATGGGCTCTCCGCGGGTGATACAGCTCCGCGTGTCGTCCTCCTATCCACCTTTTCCCGGTGAAACGGTGTCGAGTGTCCAGATGGAGACATATGCGGCGGCTTTGTAGGCCTCGCTGGCGTCTCTTCATCCTTCCCTCCTGGGGCATCAGTGGATCCCTTGCCTTGTGCGTGGCCCTCCGCGGCGGCGGCTCCGGCGCTGACTGGTTTGGATCCAGGCTTGGAGGATGTGGTGCTGTTGGGGTGCAGCCCCTCGGGGGGGGTCCCTCCTTCGGACCACAGCACCTCTGCCTCTCCGCGGGAGTCCATGTGGTGTCGCAGGAGGTTGCCGGGGCTCGGGTCCCATCCCTGAGCACCGCTCGGCCCTCTGGGCAGGCAGAGGCCTTGTCCACGGCTGAGCTGATGCTACCTGGGCACCTGCTGGTCTGGGCGGCGCCACAGGGGTCAGCGGACCCTCCTCATCCCATTCTAGGTCGAGGCTGGGCGGGGGACCCCTCGTCCCCCTCCGGGCCCCTCTCCTCCCTCCCCACAGGCGGCTGCCTCGTCGGAGGGTGAGTCGGAGGTTGAATCGTCCCTGGCGCCATCTCATGGGTCGCCGGGCCACCTCCGCCACATCCTGGGCTGCGGGTGGCGGAGGGTTACATGTCACTCCCCCGGTCCCTCTCGTTCCTCCACGCAGGCGGCTCCCTCGGCAGAGGTTGAGTCGGCGTCATTCCGGCGCCGCCCCTTGGCCTCTTCGGCTCCAGCTCCACTCCGGTCCCTGGTGCGGTGTGACTTGGAGGAGACCTATCCGGCGTCGTTTCCGGCGCCGAATGGTGTTGAAGTCCTGCCTCAGGCGGCGGACTCTACGGCTCCACACAAAGGTGCAGTGGATTCGTCTTCGGAGGTTGGGTGCCTGCTGGTGTCATCCTCCCCGGAGACAGGCTGCCGCGTGGTGTCTTTTTCACGGGCGTCTTCGAAGGGCGGCTCCCCGCCATTTGCGAGGCTGAGGTGTTTGCCGGAGGAGCGGCAGGTCCCCCATTCTTTGGTTCCACCTAACTTCCAGGTCTGGCCTTTGCCTGCCCCGCTTGGCTTCGGGGACGACCACCTTAGTTTGCAGCCGTTGCCCACGAAGGAGTTGCTTTCTCCACCGAGGGGCCCTACGGAGGCGGGTGCGGCCTTGGCAGTGTCCACGGCTGTGGGCATTCTGCGCATGGGTGACCTGGTTGCTCATTTCCCGGCGGACCGTCTCTTTTAGGTTCTCCACCAGGGCTCTGGTGGGAGGGAGCTGTTGCTTCCATTTGAGGGTTTGCTCCTTTCCTCCCTGATGGGGGCTTGGAGGCGCCCCGCCTGAGGGGATCCAGTGCCTCCACACCTTCTGCACCAGCACCTTCCGGCGCTGCGTGACCCAGCGTGTCTTTCCCTCCACCCCTCTGCCTCAAGTCCACTTTTGCAGACTGCTTTTCCTTCCCTACTGTCACTGTTGACTCCGCCGTCCCGGGAGGCCCACTGGCTGGACTCTTGGGGGTGCAACATGTTCGCCTCGACCAGTGCTGCCCTGCGTGCCCTTAACACCTTATGTGTGTTGGCTAGGGCTGCTTCTTGTTTGTGGGACTCGGCTGAGTCTTTCCGATCCGCATCTACCTAAGACGCTGTTCTGATAGATACATCTGCCGTGTGGATTCCTCACCTTGTGAATACCCCTTGCGTCAGCAACATTCGGAAGTTCTTTTTGTAGCCTCGCGCCGACGTGGACTAGGACGTCATAGAGACACGACATCGCTCGCGACTCCGCTGACGTCACCGACGCCTACAATAGGCCCACGCCGGCGTGATGACATCAGTTCCCTTTTTTCCGCGTCGTCGACGCTAACGGTTTCGGGATACTCTGTAGCTATTTAGTATATTGTTACTTTATTTCTTCGATTCTCCATTCTCTAACCTTTTGCTTCCGTTGTCATGTCGACGAAGAAGACAGGGTTTAAACCTTGTAGAGAATGTGGGAAGATGATGTCTGTTACGGACCCCCACCAAGACTGCATCTGGTGCTTGAGTTCGGATCACGACGTTGATGGATGTTCTTCGTGTCAGAAGATGAATCCGAAGGCTCTTCGTGAAAGGGAGTCTAAGCTTCTTGTGGCCAAGCTTAAGGCGAGTAAAGTTAAAAGATCCTCGAAGCACTCGAAGAGGTCGAAGTCGAGATCCAGGTCGAGGTCTCGAGAGGCGTCGGCCTCGAAGTCTTCGTCTGATCACGCTTCTGGTTCTCGTAAGAAGCATAAGAAAAGGAGGCATGAATCCCGCCATCATTCAGGTGATAAGTCTGGTTCTAGATCGAAGTCTCCCAAGAGGATGAAATCGAAGGTAATTCCTCCGCAAGTGTCGGATCAAGAAGGTGAGGCTTCGCCTTCAGAGTCGATGGTCCATTCTCCGACTCCGGATCCGACACCGGCTCCATCTCCGACTCCGGCTCCAGGGGACATCGATGGAGTTCCTGTTGAGGAAGAGGTTTCGAATCCTGTTGAGGAAGCAGATTCAAACTTACCTCGAGATCGACCTGAGCATCCACCATTTCCGACTCCAGGTCAGGACCCCTCTGCGTTTTTAAACGCGATGTATGGTGTCTTCTCGAGATCGTGGTACCCCTCTGGTGCACCTTCGGGTCCAATGGCATTCAATTTGGGTGTTCCTCACTCATATGCTCCGGCACCCTTTATGCCATATATGCCAGCCCCGACTCCGCTGTGGCAGTACCAAGCTCCACCGAGGTCGACGCCGATATCGACGCCGGCTCGGCCGAAGTTGACGACTCCGGTTCCGGCGTCACCGACTCCTGTTAATTCTATGGAGCAGCCTTCCAAGCCCTCGGATTCGATTCCGAAGTCGGCTCCAACGTCGTCGAATTCGGCGTTGGATTCGACTGCACTTCGTGTCAAAATGAGATCTCGGAGAGAAGCTCAACGTCTTCTTGATGAACAGAGGGTTGATGAATCTTCTTCTGAAGTGGAGGAGGGCGAGCTGGATGGGAGTTGTTTTGAAGACCTGGCAGAGGCGAGTGGTCTCGAATTTTCTCCGGAGTGGTCTTTGCCTTCAGGGCCTGATGCACCCTCCAAGGATGTGCAACCATATCATGTTGTCATGAAAAAGGCAGCAGGACTTTTGGGTTTGACCTTGCCCACTGTCGAATTTAAGTCGAATTTACTGACTGAGGTTCTTCATTCTCCAAGCTCAGCAGTGGAGCCTATACTTCCATTTAATGATGCTTTAAAAGATCCCATTATGGAGGTATGGAAAAGACCTTTTTCTGCTCCTGCAGTTTCAAAAAGTGTGGCTAGGAGGTATAGAGTGGCTCCTGAGGATCCTGCTTTTTTATCTTCACATCCTTCTCCTGAGAGTTTGGTTATTCAAGCTGCTTGTTCTAAAAAATCAGTAGGTGCTTTTCCACAGGTGCCGGGCGACAAAGAGGCCAAGAAACAGGACCAAATTGCAAAAAAGACTTTCTCTTCGGCTAGTATGGCGTTGAAGTCTTCTAATGCCACTTGCCTTATGGGCAGATATATTCATGCTCTTATGGACTCTATGCGTTCATTAATCCCTAAGGTCCCTGAGAATAGCAGAAAAGACTTTGAGGAAGCCTTGTCTGATTCTCAAGCGGCAGCCCGTCAGTCATCCAAAGTGGGCTTGATACTACGGATTCTGTGGCAAGGATCATGGGCACGGCGGTTGCCACAAGGCGCTCAGCCTGGTTGAAGTCGTCTGATTTTTCGGCTGACGTGCAGTCGGCTTTGTTGGATTTGCCTTTCGATGGTGAAGGGGCTCTTTGGAAAAAAAGCAGACACGGCCTTAGAGAGATTCAAGGACAGCAGGGCAACTGCTAGATCTCTTGGCCTTCAGGTCAGAGGTTCTACGACCAGGAAATTCAGAGGGTTTGGTCGCTCTTCCTTTCGTTCATATGGACAAGGTCGGCAGCAACAACAGCAGCAGCAGAATACCTTGTATAGGTCATACAGGGGAAAGCAGAGAGCACGTCCTCGAGGACGTCAAGCCTCTTCCTCCTCCACTTCCTCCAACCCCCCAGCCACAGAGAAGCAGCCCTAGATCCGCCATTCAGGATCATGTAGGCCCAGTGGGGGGTCGGCTTACCCACTTTCTACGGGATTGGGAATCGGTTGCATCAGATCTTTGGGTTCTCAATCTCGTAGAAACTGGGTATGCCCTTCCCTTTCGGGAATTCCCTCCCAATTACCCTCCTTGCCAGGGGTATTGCTCAGAGGAACATCTGTTACTCCTCCAGGAGGAAGTCCAAACTCTATTGAGAAAAGGTGCGATACAGGTGGTCCCAGAGCAGGAAAGGGGTCAGGGATGCTACTCCCGGTATTTCCTGATTCTCAAGAAAGATGGTCGTCTTCGTCCAATCCTGGATCTCAGGATCTTGAATTTTTATCTGAAGCAGGAGAAATTCAAGATGCTCACCCTTGCTCAGGTTCTTCAGGCTCTGCTGGAAGAAGACTGGATGGTGTCACTCGACTTGCAGGATGCGTATTTTCATATTCCAATCCTGAAGTCGCACAGGAGGTATCTCCGTTTTACGGTGGGGTCGCAGCACTACCAGTTTACGGTCCTTCCGTTTGGACTTACTACTGCGTCTCGGGTCTTCACCAAGGTGATGGCAGTGGTGGCGGCGCATCTCAGAAGGTCAGGGATTCCTGTATTCCCGTATCTGGACGACTGGCTGATCAAAGCAGAGTCGTCAGAGACTGTGCTCCATCATCTGCAGGAGACAACCCAGTTGTTGTACAGGTTGGGTTTTTCGATAAATGTACCCAAATCTCACCTGGTGCCCTCCCAGCGCAACCTGTTCATAGGTGCTGTACTGGACACAACTGTATGTCGTGCATTCCCTCCTCCTCAAAGGATTCGCGACATACAGGAATTGATTCCTTTGTTTTACAATGGAGCAGTCGTTCCAGTCCTGAAGGTTCTTCGCCTGCTCGGTCTGATGGCTTCTTGCATTCTGTTGGTCAACCATGCACGCTGGCACATGAGGGCACTCCAGTGGTGCCTCCGCAGGCAGTGGTATCAGCACAACGGAGATCTCAGGGAGTCAGTGAGGATCTCCAGAGAAGCTGCGGCGGATCTGTCTTGGTGGGGCGTGGAAGGCAATCTGTCTCAAGGAAAGCCTTTCCAGCTGCCTCTATCGGTGGCCACAGTGATAACGGATGCATCCACTCTAGGGTGGGGTGCTCATCTGGGGGATCTGGAGGTCAAGGGTCTTTGGTCTCCAGAGGAAAGGTTGCTTCATATCAACCTTCTAGAATTGCGGGCGATTCGTTTAGCGCTCAAGGCCTTCCTCCCTTCCCTTCGTGGTCGTTCGGTCCAAGTCCTGACGGACAACACGACCGCGATGTGGTACATCAACAAACAGGGAGGAGTGGGGTCGCAGTGTCTCTGCAGAGAGGCTCTGCGCCTCTGGTCCTGGGTTCAGGACCATCAGATTTGTCTGATGGCGAATCATCTGGCCGGAGTTCTGAACGTGCGTGCAGACAGTCTCAGTCGGCAGTTCTCTGCCGACCACGAGCGGAGGCTTCACCCGGAGGTGGTTCACGACATCTTTCAGATGTGGGGAACTCCTCGGGTGGATCTGTTCGCCACTCGCGAGAATGCTCACTGCCTGTCGTTCTGCAGTCTCCAGTTTCCGATGCAAGGAGCTTTGGGGGACGCGTTTCAGTTGAGTTGGGGAAATCAGCTCCTTTACGCGTTTCCTCCCATACCCTTGATTCCTCGGGTTCTGAGGAAGATTCGCCAGGACCGGGCCCAAGTCATATTGGTCGCCCCGGACTGGCCAAGAAGGGTGTGGCATACAGATCTTCTCCACCTCTCCTCTCACCCGCCGCTCCGACTCCCTCTCAGGGCAGACCTCCTCTCTCAGATGGAGGGGCAGGTTCTACACCCCCACCTCCAGACATTGCACCTTCATGCCTGGAGATTGAACGGGGCAACCTGAATTCCTTTTCCCTCCCGCCTGACGTTGTGGATGTCATCTTGTCAGCCAGGCGTGACTCCACTAAGTCCATCTATTCTTATAGGTGGTCGAAATTTGTCACGTGGTGTGGGGAAAAGTCTATTGACCCGGTGAGAGCCCATTTGTCTGATGTTCTCCAGTTTGCCCTTTCTCTGGCGCAACAGGGGCTTGCTGTTGCCACAGTGAAGGGTTATCTTTCTGCGCTGTCGGCTTTTCTCTGCTTGCCTGACCAGCCATCTCTTTTTAAGTCTCCTGTGGTCTTAAGATTTTTGAAGGGCCTCACAAATAGGTTCCCTCCTTCTCCTTTTATTGTGCCTCAGTGGGACTTAAATCTTGTTTTGACTTTTTTGATGGGTGCTCCTTTTGAGCCTCTTCACAAATGTCCCATGAGACTTTTAACCTTTAAAACAGTCTTCCTTGTTGCAATAACCTCGGCAAGGAGGGTAAGTGAGCTTCAAGCTCTTAGTTTCAAGCCCCCTTTCCTGACCATTCATGCTGATCGAATGGTCCTTAGGACCAGGGCTGCTTTTCTGCCTAAGGTGGTAACTCCTTTTCATCTGGGGCAGTCCATTGCCCTACCTACCTTCTATCCTCCCCCTCACCTTTCTAAGGAGGAAGAGAGACTGCACCGTCTGGACCCTAAGAGGGCGGTGTCCTTTTACTTGGACAGATCCAAGGACTTTCGTTTGGAAGACCAACTCTTCATTGGCTTTGCTGGCTGCAAGAAAGGAAGAGCGGTCCATAAAAGAACCTTGTCAAGATGGATCGTCCTCTGCATTAAGATCTGCTACTCTTTGGCCGGTAAGGAACCACCAGAGGGTATAAGGGCTCATTCTACAAGGGCTAAGTCTTCGACTTCTGCATTGGCTAGAGGTGTGCCTGTAGAGGATATTTGTAGAGCGGCAACTTGGTCTTCCCTCCACACTTTCGCGAAGCATTACTGCTTGGATACCGAAGTGAGGAGGGACGGTCATTTTGCACGCTGTGTCCTTCAGGATTTCCTGGTATAGAGGAGTGGACACCCTCCTCCGGGAGTGGGGACTGCTGTGGGACTCTATTCACAAGGTGAGGAATCCACACGGCAGATGTATCTATCAGAAGAACAAGTTACTTACCTTCGGTAACGCTTTTTCTGGTAGATACAATATCTGCCTGTGGATTCCTCACATGCCCGCCCGCCTCCCTGTTGTCCACTCTTCTATACCAGTGTTACTGTAATGTAATGTATATATATTTTGCTGTCATGGAAATGTTTCTATAGCTTTCCTGCTTTTGCTTTACACTGTGTGTTTTGCCTTTACTATTGTGTACTGTGTATACTGTATGCATTTCTACTGTATTGTAGGCGTCGGTGACGTCAGCGGAGTCGCGAGCGAGGTCGTGTCTCTATGACGTCCTAGTCCACGTCGGCGCGAGGCTACAAAAAGAACTTCCGAATGTTGCTGACGCAAGGGGTATTCACAAGGTGAGGAATCCACAGGCAGATATTGTATCTACCAGAAAAAGCGTTACCGAAGGTAAGTAACTTGTTCTTCAGGTGCACTTACGGCATCATGCTTTGGATGGCCGGGAGCGAGCGGCGTTTATTCTCCGCTCTGCTCTGGACATCTCGGAGGTGCTGGGCCGGGCCATGGCTTCCTCGGTCGCCCTCAGTCGCCCTCCATCGCCATGCTTGGCTTCGGGACGACGTGTTCCCTGAAAATATTCGGGAGCGGCTGATTGATCTTCCGTTCCATGGCAGCCTGTTATTCCATGCCCCTGCGTGCTCCGCCATCCAAAGGTTCCTGGCGCCGTCGTCCTCCTCCGCCTTATCCTTCTCCTCCTCCTTCTCCTCCTCAGTGACTGCTGAGTTGAGCTGGTTCTGGACGTTTTTTTCAGCCGGTTGCCCTTGCTGTAGAGTGCGTTTTAGGGCCATTCGAGTCCTCCTTGCTTTGACTGTGGTTTTGTTGGCTGCTGGACGGCCCTTTTGTTGACTGTGTGTTTTTGCTGGAGTTGTCTGCACAAACTTGGCGCTGAGATTAGGCCTTCTGTTTTCTCTTGTGCTGCTTGACAGGCCATCCGCGGAGGGGTTTTTCCCCGTGGCTCTTTCGTTCTTTCCCCGTGGCTCTTTCGTTCTTTCCTCTGCTGCGGATGTTCCTTCCAAAGAGGGTTCCCATGTTTTGGGACTTAACTTACCCTATGTGGGGTAGTGGTAGCTGTCATATAGCTTGCGCTCTGCTGTGGGGTTCAAGTCTCCTTCGGGCCTTTGCATTGGATGGAAGCTCTGTTGCCTTATAGGGGCGTGGGGTGCTTCGGCCTCCCCGGCCTTGCCCCGGGTTCCTCTGTTAGAGTGAACGGGCTTCTTCTAAATTCGTTCTTCTTCCCACATCCCTCTTGGGGTCGGTGGTGTTCTGCTTGTGGGGGTTCCCCCCCTTGCCTGGGCGTTCGAGGTTCTTTGCCCTGTCCATTGGACTAGTCCCCTGTGGGACCCTCTGTTATGTCCAGGCTGGTGGGGTCCTTCCGAAGATCCTCCTTCCCCGTGGGTATGGCTAGGGTATCTATTCTACGTTAAGGAATCTGCGGCTAGTACTCTCTAACAGATGTACGAGTTACTTACCTTCGGTAACGATGTATCTGGTAGAGCCGATTCTAGCCTCAGATTCCTTCACAGCCTGCCCTTCCTCCCCTTTCTGCGAGGACCCTTTGGCTTGCCCTTCTGCACTCGCCTCCCGGTGGATGGCTATGATGAGTGTGTGCATTCTTTTGCTCTTTTGACAAGACTTTGACTTACTTTTTGTTCCTCTGTAGGGGTTGGATCTATAGGTACTCCTGTGCTCCTCTGCTCTGGTTGCTCCAGGTTTGATGCTGGCCTTCCTTCGTCCCTCCCTTTCCTCCCTCTTGTTCTGAAGGTCCTGGCCCCTCTGCTACCCTCTGGGTTTGGGTCATTTGGCCTTGCCCTGGCTCCCTTGGGGGGTTGTCGCACCCTGTCATTTTGCATATGGTCCTTGTCTTGAAGGGGGTACTGTTTGCATAACTGGCAGGGTGGCTGTTCAGGGCTGTGTTCTTTCTTCTTTCCCTGCTTTTGGGTACTGCAGTGTTGGCACTGCTCCTTATGGTGTTCTTCGTCACCTTTCCCCTTTTGTTTTCCATTTTCATGCGGTTTCGCACACTGTAGTGGTCCCTGGGATGACGTAGGGGTAGCTAATTAGACGCCGCCCTTGTGCGCTGTCAGTTCTTTTTTTCCATGCCAGACAGCGCAGATTCGGAGAGAGCAGTACTTCCAGTCACTTTTTGACTGACTTTTTTGCAACTTTTGTTGATACTGTTTTTTTGAGTCTATCGACTCTTGGTGCACGCAGGGATGTCTAGTTGTCCTCGCCCGGCTTCAAGGCTTGCGACACCTGTCACAAGCTGATGTCAGTTACAGACCTGCACCGCGTGTGCCTGTGGCGCTTGGAGCTCAACCATGATCCCAAGTCTTGCTCCCACTGCCGGATCGTGAATCCGAAGTCTTTGCGGGAGCGGTTCCGCAAGCTTCTCGAGGCCTGGCAGCCCGCTCAGCGCTGTTCGAGGTCCCAGTCGCGTGGGAGGTCGAGGGACTGGTTGCAGAGTCACCCCCACTCATCATCGAAGTCTTCGCACTCCTTAGGTAAGTTGAAGCACAAGAAGTCGAAGAAGCATAGTCACTCTTCGACTTCTCCCTGTCCGGCGGCCGACGCAACGAGGGATGTGGACGGTGCCCGCCCCACGGCTCCACATGCAGAGCCTGAAGGGTCGACTCAGAGTTTCCCTCCCTATCCGGGAGCTGGAGTGACCCCCTGCCCAGCTTCGGAGTTTCTACGAAGTGATGCATTCCATCTTTGGGCAGCCAGACTCTGCTGGCGCACCTTCGGTCCCTGCGGGCTCAGCTGGTGGCCCTGTGCCTTCGACATCGGCGCTTCTGCCCCGGCACCACAGGGTTCCCTTTGATCCAGGCTGGATCCGGATTGGTGCCAGCCGACCTTGTAACAACTCCCCTTACGCCCATTCCACCCGCACCATGTCCGCACCCAACGCTGGTTGTGTCCCCAGCTGGCGTCTACCCCGGCCTCCACCCTCACTTGAACACTGAGCCGGACCGACAACTACTAACGCTGCATCCACCGCTGAGCAGTACTTTTGTACCTCTGTTCTACCCTGGTGTTCCCGACAGGCCGGATTGGCAACCAGAGGAGGGTGAGGAGGACTGGGAGGGGTCTGTAGACACTTTAGCTGACCAGTTGGATAAACTGGACTGGAGAGGAGGTTGGGTTAGCCAGTGGCCTGGATACCTCCCTAGACCTTGGCATGCTGTCTCCTCCTACCGTGGCTACGAAGGAGGGTGATTCATACGCAGTGGTGTTGAGGAGGGTGGTCTAGACCCTCGAGCTACCTACGGTGGCGGTCAGGACGAATCTCCTGACGGAGGTGCTTCAACCGGCAGAGGCCTCTTGGGAGCCCCTGCTGCTTTTCAATGAAGCCCTTACTGACATCCTTTTGGGCACCTGGTCCAGGCCCAACACAGGGGCTCCTTTCGATAGGATGATTTCCCGACGCCACTGCCCTGCTCTGGGCGACCCCTCTTCCCTCTCTCAACACCCCACCCCTGAGAGCTTGGTGGTCCAAGCCTCTACATCCAAAGGCGCATTTGAATTTACAAGAATTTATATAGCGCACGTATACCCGGCGGTTTCATGGCGCTGAAGGATGCTTAACCCAGAGGCTAGAACGGAGGAATTACTGAGGTGAGAAGGCATGTGAAAAGAGAAAAGTCTTAAGAGCCCTGCGGAATTCAAGGTAGGAGGGAACCGATCTGATGTACAGGGGGAGGGAATTCCAGAAAGTAGGGGCTAGGACAGCAAATTTCAAACCCCCTGATCTGCTTTTTTTTAATCGGGGAACAGGAAGAAAGAATTTACTAGAGGAACGGAATTCTCTGTTGGGACGATAAACATTGATGGCAGATGATATGAACGCTGGGGCAGTCCCCACCATAGCCTGAAAGGTAGTGCAGCCCAACTTAAAGAGGGCCCGTTCTTTGATTGGCAACCAATGTAGAGATTTAAGTAGGGGGGTGGTATGGTGAAATCTAGGCAGCCCATAAATCAGGCGGGCAGCCTGATTTTGGACTAGCTGAAGGCGGCGGAGGGCATATGCGGGGGTGCCATTATACACTATATTCCCGTAGTCCAGCCGGGAAAGGACCATTGCCATTAAGATCAGTTTTAGGGCGGGGAGAGAAAAGAACCAGGAGATTTTCCTTATAGTGCGGAGTGCAAATTAACAGGAAGAGACAACTGAGCTGATCTGAGAATGGGGAGTAAGGTGTTTATTAAGTGAGATCCCAAGTGTTTTGACTGAAGAAGAGGGCGTGGGGGGAGTGCCCAGGGAGGGAGGCCAAAAGTTGGGGGACCAAGGACTGGGAGTGCTACCAGTGACAAGTTCAGTCTTGTCCGGATTTAATTTAATATGGTTGCAGTTCATCCAATCCCTGATGAACAGCATAACATATTGAAAGTTGTGGATACTAACAGGGGAGTGGGAAAGATGAAAAATAAGTTGGAGGTCATCGGCATAGTTATACACGGTGACCTCCATTTGCTGTAGAGCAAGAATGAGTGGAAAGATGTAAAGATTAAATAATAAGGGAGAAAGAGAAGAACCCTGAGGGACACCACACTGGACCGGATGATAGGGAATCCAAAAAGCTGGATCATCTTGGGAAGAGGTTTTCTACCTCCAGCTTGGGACTGCAGTCGGTGAACACTGCATGTCTGTTGGACTATTACACCAACTCTGTGTGGGATACAGTAGCGCATGTGCTGCCACAGTGCCTGGGGGATGCCCGGGCCCTGCACTCCTCTGCAGTAGTAGAGGGGAGAGACTCAACCAAGTTTACCATCTGATGTGGACTGGATACCGCCGACTTGCTAGGCAGGACAACTTCAACGTCGGTAGCCCTTCGATGCTTCGCCTGGCTGAGGTAGACTGTTTTTTCCAGGGATGTCCAGGCTACCTTGCTGGACATGCCTTTTGATGGCCGTCGCCTGTTCGGTGATAAAGTAGACTACGCGCTAGAGTGCTTCAAGGACTCCTGGGCCACGGCCAAGTCCTTGGGCCTCTCCACCCACACTGCACAGTCTGCTTTTCGCCCCTTTTGGGGCTACGGAATGGATGCCCCGCCAAGTTCCACCCAGAGCCACAGACCAGCGCAAGCTGTCCAGCCCCTGCATGGCTGGGGACATGGGACCCACCGTCGTGGGTCTGAGGGCCAGCGAGCGGGCCAGTCCACAAGCGCCCCTTCTGCAGCAGCCTCCAAACCCTCTGTCTGACTTTTCAGGGCCACCAATCGCGAGTGGACGGCTGGATTCGCAATCACCTCCCCCACTGGCGCTCCATCACGACGGACAGGTGGGTTTTGCAGATAGTCCAAAGGGGCTACTCCCTCCCCTTTGAGACTACCCATCCATCCATGCTGCCTCAATACAATCACATGTCAGAGGATCATTTGGCCCATCTCCAACAGGAAGTTACGGCTCTATTGGCTAAGGGAGCTATTGATCGAGTTCCTGCCCCAGAAATAGGTCGTGGTTGCTATTCCCACTACTTTCTGGTGCCCAAGAAGGACAAAGGCCTGCGTCCTATCTTGGATGTCAGGAACCTCAAGCGCTTCCTCCGGAAGGAGAATTTTAAAATGTTGACACTAGCTCAGGTCCTGTCTGCCCTGAAACCTGGAGACTGGATGGTAGCGTTGGACTTGCAGGACGCTTGCTTTCACATCCCCGTCCTGCCGGCACTCCGGCGCTACTTGCGGTTCACGGTAGGCCACGAGTACTTTGAAGTTACTGTGCTCCCCTTTGGCCTTACCAGCGCCTTTCGGGTGTTCACGAAAGTGATGGCGGTGTTCTCGGCTCATCTGCGCAGATTAGGGGTTCCAGTCTTTCCCTATCTCGACGATTGGCTGTTGTAGGCAGGCTCACCCCAGGAAGTTGTCTCCCACCTCCAGACTACGGCAGACCTCCTGCTCTCGCTGGGGTTCACTATAAACATGCCGAAGTCACACCTGATTCCCTCTCAGAAGCTCCCTTTGATCTAAGTAGTTCTGGACACGACACAGTTTCGGGCTTATCCTCCCGAGCAGTGAGTCCGGGATATTCAGGCTACAATTCCGATCTTTCAGCCTTTCTCCTGGGTTTCGGTCAGAATTACCCTGAGGCTGCTGGGCCTCATGGCCTTCTGCATCCTGCTGGTAGATCATGCCAGGTGGCATATGCGGGCTCTGCAGTGGGACCTGAAGTTCCAGTGGGCACAACATCAGGGGAATCTGTCCAATTGCGTTGAGATCTCGAAGGGCACTGCACAACATTTGCAGAGGTGGCTAACGAACTAGGATTGGGTCAACTTCAGATCCCTCTCCCTACCCCCTACCAAAGTTTACAGTTGTGACGGATGCATCACTTCTGGGGTGCGGTGGCCACATGGGAGAGGCGGAGATCAGAGGCCTCTGGTCTGAGGCGGAGTCCAGGCTCCACATCAACCTTCTAAGGCTCCTGGCGATCAGTCTTGCACTAAAAGCATTCCTTCCCTCTGTCCGGGGAAGAGTAGTGCAGGTGTTCACGGACACCACCACCGCCATGTGGTACTGCAACAAACAGGACGGGTGAGGTTGTAGACCCTATGTCTCTTGACATAGCTGAAACATCAAGGCATGTCCCTGGTGGTTCAACACCTTGCAGGTTCACTGAATGTCAGGGTGAACGAGCTGAGCTGCTGGTGCATGATGGATCACAAATGGCGTCTTCACTCGATGTCCTACGGTCTCTTTCAGCAGTGGAGAGAGCTTTGGTTAGATCTATTCGCCACCGAAGAAAACGCGCAATGTCAGCAATTCTGCACGTTGGAATTTCCAATTTCGCTAGGTGACGCTTTTCGCCGCAAGTGGAGTTGCCGTCTTCTATGTGCTTTTCCGCGCAGGTGGCTGCCTCGACGGGGGTCTGGTCGGTGCCTATCCGGGGCCGGTTCAACTCCAGCTCCACTCCGGTCTCTGCTTCGGGGTGACTTGGAAGAACGCCGGATGGTACCGACAACCTGCCTCAGGCGGCGGACTCTACGGCTCCGCGCAGGGGTCGTACAGCGGCTATATATTGGTGTTGTCCTCCGCGGAGACTGGTCGCCGTGTGGTATCTTTTTCACCGGCATTAAAAAGGCGGCTCCCGGCCCTTCCTGAGGCAGAGGTGTTCGTCGGAAGAGCGGCAGGTCCCTCATTCCTCGGCTCCTTCTGGCTTCCAGGTCTGGCCCTTACCCGTCCCGCTTGGCCTCTGGGACGGCCGCCTTAGTTTGCAGCCGTCGCCAACGGAGGAGCTGCTTTCTCCATCGCAGGGCCCTTCGCTCATGCGGTGTCCACGGCTGTGGGTGTCCTGCGCATGGGTGACCCGGTGGCTCACTTTCCGGCGGACCACGGCCCCGGCCCCGGCGGCGACTTCGGTCCCGACGCCACAGGACTCCTCAGGATCCAGGCCTGGATCCGTGTCAACGCCGGTCGACCTTACGACCCCTCCGCCGGCGTCGTCACCAAGGGTGTCGCTTCCGGCGCCGTCCTCGGGCGGCATCGTCGCCGATCCGGATCCGGCGTCAACGCCGATAGGTGAGCCCTTCACCGACGATCCGGCTCCATCATTTTTCCCTGACTATCAGGAGATGGAGGGCGAGGGGGATTGGGAGGGGTCTGAGGACCCTCTGGCACTGCAGTGCCAGTTGAGTCAGGACTGGGCGGACGAACCTGTGGAAACCAGTGGTCTGGACACTTCGCCCGACACTGGTTTTGTCTCCCCTCCTACTGTGGCTACGGAGGAGGGGGCTGCGCACAGCTTTGTGTTGACTCGGGCAGCCAAGGCCTTGGCTCTTGAGCTCCCAGTCGCGGCGGTGAGGACTAACCTCATGGCTGAGGTACTCAAACCGCAGGCAAGCTCCTCGGAGCCTCTCCTGCCGTTCAACGAGGCCCTCTCTGACGTTCTGTTGGGCACCTGATCCAAGCCCTCCACAGGCTTCCCTGTGGATCGGAACGTGGCCAGGCCCCACCGCCCGGCTCTGGGCGACCCCAGTTTTCGGTCCATACACCCCACCCCTGAGAGCCTGGTGATCCAGGCCTCAACTTCCCAGACCGCATTTCCGACCACCCCTCCGGATCGGGAATCCAAAAGGTACGACCAGTTTGGTAAGAAGCTGTTCTCCTCACTGAGTTTGGGGTTGCGGTCTGTCAACACCGCCTGCCTTTTGGGCCGTTACTCTCACTCTTTGTGGGATACGGTTGCTGAAGTGCTGCCGCAGTGCCCGGCGGAGGGCAAGACAAAGCTAACCCAGGCCCTCGTGGAGGGAAGGGACGCAGCACAATACTCCATCCAATGTGGACTGGATACCACGGACTCGCTAGGCAGGGCGATTGCAACAACGGTGGCGGTTCGCCGCCACGCCTGGCTGAGATCCGCCAACTTTTTGGGCGATGTCCAGGCATCCCTTATGGACATGCCCTTTGATGGCCGTCGCCTTTTTGGCGACAAGGCGGACAGCGCGCTGGAACGTTTTAAGGACTCCAGGGCTACGGCCAAGTCCTTGGGCCTCGGCCAACGCCAGCAGACTTCTGCCTTTCGTGGCCAAGGAAGGGGGCGCCCCCTCACGTCAAGCTAGCCACATGCCGCAGAACCAACCTCAACGCAGACGTGATAACCGCTGCGGCGGTGCCGGGGGACACAGGCAAGGCCAGTCCACACCCGCCCTCGCAGCATCTGCCTCAAAATCCTCCGAGTTTTCAGGCCCATTCGACGCCAGTGGAGGGCAGGGTTCGCCATCACCTCCTCTACTGGCGCTCCATCACATCGGACAGGTGGGTGCTGCAAATCGTCCGAAGGGGCTACTCCCTCCCCTTAGAGGCAACCCCTACAGCCTTGCCACCGCAGTACCACCGCATGTCGGGGGATCACATGCAACTTCTGCAGGAGGAAGTTACGGCCCTCTTGGCCAAGGGGGCCGTTGAGCGCATTCCTGGGTCAGAAGTAGGACGTGGTTGCTATTCCCACTACTTTCTGGTACCCAAGAAGGGCAAAGGGGGCCTACGCCCTATCTTGGATCTGAGCGTCAACGGCTTCCTCCGGAAGGAGAATTTCAAGATGCTGACTTTGGCTCAGGTCCTAGCTGCCCTGAACCCAGAAGACTGGATGGTAGCGTTGAACTTGCAGGACGCATATTTCCACATCCCTGTCCTGCCGGCCCACTGGCGTTACCTGCGGTTCACGGTAGGCCACGAGCACTTTCAGTTTACTGTGCTCCCCTTCGGCCTTTCAAGCGCCCCACGGGTGTTCATGAAAGTGATGGCGGTGGTCGCAGCTCATCTGCGCAGATTAGGGGTTTGTCTTCCCCTATCTCGACGATTGGTTGTTGAAGGCAGACTCGCCCCAAACAGTCGTCTTCCACCTCCAGACTACGGCCGACCTCCTGCACTCGCTGGGGTTCTCCATCAACGGGCCGAAGTCACACCTGTGTCCCTCTCAGAAGCTCCTCTTCATCGGAGCAGTTTTGGACTCAGCGCAGTTTCGGGTTTATCCTCCCACACAGCGGGTTCGGGATATTCAGGCTCTGATTCTGGTCTTTCAGCCTTTATCCCGAGTCTTTGTCAGGTTGACGCTGTGGCTCCTGGGGCTGATGGCCTCCTGCATCTTTCTGGTGCATCACGCCCGGTGGCGGATGCGGGCTCTGCAGTGGGACCTGAAGTTTCAGTGGGCACAGCATATGGGCAACTTGTCCGACTACGTCCGGATCTCGGAGGGCACTGCGAAACAGTTGCAGTGGTGGCTCACGATCCAAGATCGGGTCAGCGGCAGATCTCTCTCCCTTCCCCAACCAGAACACGTAGTGGTGACAGATGCATCCCTCCTGGGGTGGGGGGGCCACATGGGAGAAAGGGAGATCAGAGGCCTCCGGTCTCTGGCGGAGTCCCGGCTCCACATCAATCTTCTGGAGCTGCGGGCGATCCGACTTGCACTGAAAGCATTCCTTCCCTCTGTCCGGGGAAGTGTAGTCCAGGTGTTCACGGACAACACCACCCCCATGTGGTACTGCAACAAACAGGGCGGGTGGGGTTGTGGACCCTTTGTCAGGAGGCTCTGTGCCTCTGGACATGACGGGAACACCAGGGCGTCACCCTGGTGGTACAACACCTGGGCAGGTTCCCTGAACTCCAGGGTGGACGAACTCAGCCGCCGGTGCATGATGGATCACGAATGGCGTCTGAACTCGGACGTAGCGCAAGGCCTCTTCCAGCAGTGGGGAGAGCCTTGGTTAGATCTATTCGTCACAGAAGAGAACACGCAATGTCATCAGTTCTGCGCGTTAGAATTTCCAAGGCGGCACTCGCTTGGAGACGCTTTTCGTCGCGAGTGGAGCTGCGGGCTGTTGTACGCCTTTCCGCCTATACCACTTCTGCCCGGAGTGCTGAAGAAGATCAGGCGCGACCGGGCCCAAGTAATCCTTGTGGCTCCGGATTGGGCACGAAGATACTGGTATCCCGAGCTACTCAGCATGTCAGTGGATCCTCCGATTCGTCTGCCTCTTCAGGAGGACCGTTTGTCGCAGCAGCAGGGGACAGTCCTCCACCCGAACCTGTCCGGCCTCCACCTCCATGCGTGGAGATTGAGCGGCGGCAGTTGAGGCCATTTGACTTGCCTCCCGAAGTATGTGATGTGACTCTGCCAGCCAAGCGTCCCTCCACGAAATCGGTATACGCCTGCAGGTGGAACAAATTTGTGGCATGGTGCACAGCAAAGGCTGTGGATCCTCTCTCTGCCCCCCTTTCAGAGGTTTTCCTCTTCCTTCTTTCTCTTGTCCAGCAGGGCTCTGCTCTGGGCACTCTTAACGGCTACCTCTCAGCCATCTCTTTTCAAGTCCCCTATTGTTAATAGATTCTTGAAGGGCATCACGCACATGTTCCCTCCTGTTCCTTTCGTGATGCCTCAATGGGACTTGAACCTTGTTCTTACATTTCTGATGTGCGCTCCTTTCGAGCCACTTCACAATTGCCCTCTTCGTCCTCTTACTCTTAAGACTGTATTCCTAGTTGCCATCACCTCTGCCAGGATAGTGAGTGAGCTCCAAGTTCTTTCTTCTAAGCCTCCTTTCCTTTCTGTCCATCCGGACAAAGTTGTTTTAAAAACCCGCCCTTCTTTCCTGCTCAAAGTAGTTACGGCCTTTCACATCGGGCAGTCCATCACCTTGCCCACCCTCTGTCCGCCTCCGCATTCTTCTAAGGAGGAAGAGAGGCTCCACCGTCTGGACCCAAAACATGCGATCTCCTTCTACCTAGATCGCACACGCCAGTTCCAGGTGGACGACCATCTCTTTGTTGGTTACCTGGGCGCGAAGAAGGGACTGGCGGTGCACAAACGGACCATCTCTCGGTGGGTCGTATTGTGCATCAAGGCCTGTTATTCCTTGGCTAGAAAAGAGCCTCCTGTTGGGCTGAGGGCCCATTCCCCTCGGGCCACGGCGGCTACTACTGCCCTGGGTCGGGGAGTCCCCTTGCAGGACATCTGTCAGGCAGCTACATGGGCCTCGCTGCACACGTTTGCTAGACACTACTGCCTGGACAGCCAAGTCCGAAGGGAGGGCTTTTTTGGCCGTTCCGTTCACCAGGACTTTTTGGTGTGATCTTGGTTTGCAGACCCACCACGGGCTTGGTATTGCTGGGGTATCTATTCTAAGGTAAGGAATCTAACACTAACCTGTTTCTTTCAGATGCACAAGTTACTTACCTTCGGTAACGATATATCTGTAAGAAACAGTAGTTAGTGTTAGATTCCTTAGTCCCCCCATCCATCCTCCCCGTTCTGCAGACCGATATCTAGGGTTAAGGTATTTCCCTTTGAGGGCCCTAGTTTTATGGCACCAGTGTCGGTCTCTGGCATGGCTCTGGGTTCCTGGCGCGGAACTCTATGTACAAGAACTGACGTCAGCACGCGAGGGCGGCGTCTAAGTACTCTGACGTCATCCCGCCGTACGCGGAGCCGCAGACCACGCCTACCGACGCGCAGGGGTACTGCTACGCAAAACTTTCCGATCCAGTCTGACGCCTGGGGATATTCTAAGGTAAGGAATCTAACACTAACTACTGTTTCTTACAGATATATTGTTACCGAAGGTAAGTAACTTGTGCTTTTCGCACATTGTTCCCATACTTCCACAGTTTTTTATCTGGTGGTTCCACGTTGTGGTGCGGAAAAGTTCTCAGAAGAAAACTGACGTGTGTGCGCCAGGGCAGGTCTTATGTGACCTCGTTGATGTCACGTACGCGGACGACGCCTGGGCGGAGTCGCGTGGTGTCGCCCTGCCCCCGTCGCGCAGGGATGCTGTGGCAAAAAAGTTTCCGGATCCAGTCCTGGGGGTGATTCTAGGTGAAGGAATCTGCAGCTAGAATCGTCTCTACCAGATACATCGTTACCGAAGGTAAGTAACTCGTACTACGCCTGCAGATAGAACACATTTGTGGCATGGTGCGCAGCAAAGGCTTTGGATCCCCTTTCTGCCCCTCTTTCTGGGGTTCTCTTGTTCCTCCTTTCTTTGGCCCAGCAGGGCTCTGCGCTGGGCACTCTTAAGGACGATCTCTCAGCCATTTCAGCCTTTCTTAAGCTTCCTGATCAGCCTTCTCTTTTCAAGTCCCCTGTTGTAAATCACTTTCTTAAGGGTATTACTCCTCTTTTTCCTTCTGTTCCCTTCATAATGCCTTAATGGGACTTGAGCTTGGTCCTGACATATCTTATGTGCGCTCCCTTTGAGCCGTTACATAACTGTCCTGTTAGAAATGGGGGTCTCTAGTTGGCAATGGCTGGTGCCAATGTCCAAGTAGGGACCCTTCTTCCTAAGTCCGGGCAAGTGAGCTACCCCTTTTGACAAGCCCTGCTCAACCCTTTGGTAACGTAGCACGAGCAGTTAGGCCCATCTCAGAGGCAGTGTGTGAAGCATTTATGACCATGTACAACAAGGCAGTAACGACACCACAAAAGGACACATCTCCAGTAGGTATAGAAAAATAATATCTTTATCTAACAGTTTAACTCAAAACTCTCAAAGCGTTTCAACAAGCTACAATGAACGTAAACTAGTAGGGACCTAAAAAGGCAATGTATTCACCAGAACATGGAAATGACTGAGTTCAAGGCCGGGGCCTACGCGAATCTTTGCGCACCAGGTACCTGCCATTGAAAGGGGACACAGCACGCAGCTTCTTGAAGAAGCGGAGATGGTGACAGGCGGACTCCCAGTGACCACAAGTCTTGGCTGCAGAGGTCCGCAGCTTGCACCCACAATGATTCGGGCACTCGGGGATAGGCGGGCTCTCAGCAGCAGCAGCACGACGAAGGATGATGCAAAGGTGTGGGCACTCAGCGGCGGCAGCTCTCTCTTAGCTGCAGCGGCCCACACTGATTCAGCGAAGGGTCCAAAGGTTCACATTCAGACGGGCTCTCAGCGGCTGCAGCGGCCCACGCAGGTTCAGCAAAAGTTTCAAAGGTTCAAATTCAGGCGGGCTCTCAGCGGCGGCAGCTCTCTTCGCTGCAGCGGCCCACACAGATTCAGCAAGGGTTTCAAAGGTTCAGTCCGCAGACCTCTCAGCAGAACTAGAGGCTCCGGATTACTCGATGGAGGCCTCATCTGCAAGCAGAATTCCTCGAACAGGAATTTCTACGGCTGACGGGGTGAAGTCTCATGTCCCAGAGACTTCTGCAGGAAGGTCTCTCAATTCAGGCCTTCGGGTAGTTTCTTCAGCAAGCTTGGTGAAAGTTTCCAAGTCCTTTCCTCTGTTCACTCGGACAGAGTTTCGTCTTGACATCTAGAAGGAACACACCTGGACAAAGTTCCAGCGCAGCGTTTTATACCTAACAAGTCTTGTTCTCTAAGGTCACAAATCACTTACTGACGTCAGAACAAGTTTGGTGGGGTCGGGGAGCACTTGGATTACGAGGCGACATCCTGCCCTTTCAGCTCGGATCAAAGAGTCACCCCTCCCCATGTCCTGAATAACGATTTCTCTCTCCAGCCAGGTCTGACCCAGCTGGCCCTGCTGCTCCAAAACCAGACGGACAATACACATAGTCGCCAAGCCTATTGTAACGCTTAAGCAAGAAACTACTGCGTTTTCAGAAGAGGCATTTCCAAACATGGGATATATAAATGGTCCTTACTAAAAGGTGTCTCTCAAGTTCCTAAGCATTAACATATCAAACTCGAAGTTCCTATCCAGTTCCTGGGGTCAGTTAGGATGAAAGAAGGTAATCCTCAACTGGCCCATTCTGGCCTATGAGAACGGATTGTTTCACAGTAGCGGCAGTGGAAGGGAGGGTAACTCACTATTAGAACATGCTACACAGATCCAGGCATTATGGTTATCCTAATTCATACAGTCATCTTTACACAGGGAGCATTCGCGCTGTGGCACTGATTAGCAGTGGCATGGCGCCCAGAGCATCTAAATCCAGCCAACATAAAAGAGAACAAGAGAAAAGAGGAAGGGGGACCCACGCCAATGATGCCACGTCTAACACGTCCTCTAATGCTTCTCATTTTGAAAACTGCTTTTCTGGTAGCCATCACCTCAGCGCATGGGGTGAGTGAGCTACAAGCTCTGTCTTCCCAGCCTCCTTTTCTGTCTGTCCATCCGGACAAGGTCGTCCTTAGAACTCAACCCTCCTTTCTTCACAAGGTGGTTACTTCTTTGCACATTGGCCAAACCATCCCTTTGCCCACCTTCTTTCCGCTTCTGCATCCTTCGAAAGAGGAAGAGAGTCACGACCGTCTGGATCCAAAACGTGCGCTTTCTTTCTACTTGGATTGCACCAGACAATTCTGGGTGGACGACTAGCTGTTTGTTGGTTACGTTTGCGCTAAGCAAGGTCGGGCTGTGCACAAACTTACTATCTCCAGGTGGGTCGTTTTGTGCATCAAAGCCTGCTATTCTTTGGCTAAGAAGGAGCCTCCAGTGGGGTTGCGCACCTATTCCACCAGGGCGACGGCAGCTACTACTGCTTTGGGATGAGGAGTCCCCCTAAACGTGCACACGTTTATGAGACACTACTGCCTGGACAGCTAAGTCCGGAGAGACGGCTTCTTTGGCCGTTCTGTTCTCAAGGACTTTCTGGTGTGAACTTAGTTTGCAGACCCACCTCCAGGGTTGGTATTGCTGGGGTATCTATTCTAAAGTAAGGAATCTATAACTGTTTCTTTCAGATGAACAAGTTACTTACCTTCGGTAACAATATATCTGTAAGAAAAAAAAATCCTTACCGCCCCACCCATTCTCCCCGTTCTGCGAACTGACTTCTAGGTTTAAGGACATCCTTTCAGGGCCCTAGTTTTGGGCACCAGTGATCAGTGTCTTGCATGGCTCTGCACTTCTGGCAGGGATAGTCATGTACAGAACTGACGTCAGCACGCGAGTGTGGCGACTATTTATCAACCTCGACGTCATCCCGGCGACCACGAAGATACCGACCGGCGCGCTGGGGTACTGCTGACGAAAAACTGTTCTGGGTCCAGTCCAACGCCTGGGGGTAATTCTAAGGTAAGGAATCTATAACTAACCTATGTTTCTTACAGATATATCGTTACTGAAGGTAAATAACTAGATTGTCTGGGAGGAACACCATCCACCGGCTTAAGTGGCTGAAGAGGAGGCTTTCTCAGTTGAGGCCAGCTCAGAATCCGATCTAGAATTCGAGATCAGCAATGTAATGCAGGCAGGCTGAGCATGTGAAAGTTAGATGCACATATAAATTATATGAAAACAATTGATACAAGCAGCTATTTTCTTTTATGTTGCTGCCCACAACTGGTTTATCTTAACATTTTTCCATTCTAAGATTTTTGCATACTATTTTGCACCAAGGCCTCTGCTCCATAAATTGGTTTAAGTATTTTGCTTAAATTAGATAGTACCGTTATATAGCTACATAAGTGACTTCTGCATCGGTCGTTTTGTTTATTTTGGATACATTGGAACAATTATTGTTTGATTAATTTTCTTTCTTGCTCTCAGGGCTGCCAGGGCGACAGCAAAAACGGCAAGAAGAAGAATAACAAAAAAACCAACAAAAACAAGAGCAGCATAAGCAGAGCCAACAAGAAGAAGCCCAGCATGCCTAATGTCTCCAACGACCTCTCTCAAAAACTCTATGCAACCATGGAGAAGCACAAAGAGGTACTATCATTATGCTCCATGTGATGTAATTGTAATAGTGGTGGGCATATGCTTTGGTAATGGGGACTGAAAATAGATATGAAAATGTATTCGCGGAACAAGTCCAAAGTTTTAATTCTTTGTTAGACAAAGGGGTATGACTTTATGGAGAAGTATAGAAGGGTAATGTATTGAACATGTGTTTCTGGATGTTCAGAAGGAATATGCCAAGGTTTAGGAAATTCTTCAGAAACTCGTAGTCTTCAGAGTGACCTGCTGCTGAGTGAATTTGCTCCAGATACATAATTACATGGTACAAATTAGAAACATTATGACCACAGCGTGAGAGTACAACACATTTCATTCAGAGAATGAATATAGTGCTTGCTTCCTTTTAAGGTGCTCTAGTTACCCATGTCCATTGTTTGCCCAGGTGATTGAATTGCACATGCCCTTAACTTGTATAGGTTCCAAACTATCACATTGATTGGATTCTTGTGTTTAGACTGCCTTGAGACATAAGTCGGTTGAAGCAACCTGAATTTTGGAGAGAAAAAAAATATATATATATTTTTTTTATTTAATCGATTGCTTCCATCTTATTCCCAAAAGAGCACCCTTCTTCGTGGGTCGGGGCTCATGTGGGGAGGCGTCTCTGATGACATATAACCAGAGGATAACACACACTCAGCATATGAAGCAGTTGACATATAACCAGAGGATAACACACACTCCGCATATGAAACAGTGAAAAGGAGCCACATCATCCGATAATTTGGCACACAAATTTAATTACAGCAAGCTACCCATCATGACGCGTTTCAACCCAGTCAGGGTATTGATCACATGGTATATGGAGTGGTCAGTTGTTTTTTAAATTATACAAGTACATAAACAGTGAGAAAGGACTCAATTGCATCCATAAAAACAAAGTAGTAGTAGTAGTAGTTATACTTCAAACACCATACATTTGTAGTGCCAGTGTAACGTCAAGTGCTTGAATCTCCATGACACGCAGAGTATTTTATTGTTAAGGTTTCAACATCTCAATTCAGTTCAGTAACTGCAATGACCATTATTCTTTGCATGTACACCAGTAATTGTTTCCTGTGTCGTCTGCTCACAATGTTATCACTTTACTCGATCTTTAAAACTACTCAAAGTTGTTTCAAATCAGGATATCACTTCCCAGCCTCTAAAAATAATTTCATGTTGTGCTTGGTGATAACAGCATCCCACTCAACTGATTAGGAGGAGCTGCAACTGGGTCTCAGATGTTCGAGAGATTGGCCTCTGCTGAATATTCTCCATTACACAGCTCCTCTCCCAGATCCGTTATAGGCCCCAGGAACCCCACCGCTGGAGTGGAAAAGTAAACAAAAGGGATGGGGCGGGCGCCCCTCGAGTCTCCAAAGGCCTGGGCCGCTTTATTAAATTAAGGGTAGGTGAGCCATGCTACTACACTGCCGAGCCATTATTAGCCTCGGGGAGCTCTAACCCGGGGCCAAAATGTTCCAAAAACGGGGAAGTGGGACCCCTAGTTAGCTCTAACTATATCAGGTGAATTTGTTTTTTTTGTTCAAAACATTGTCACTCACATAATCACCCGAGTATAATGTTACTTTAAACTTTGTTTTTTTCCAGGTCATTTCTAAAGTTGTTTTTTATTGTTAAACAAAAGCAGTTCCTTCCATTACACCTAACATAACGTTACTTTAACCTTTGTGTTTTTTCAGTGAATATATCTACTTCTTGTTAGATAGTTGTGTGACTTGCAATGTAATACAATACCAGCCCCTTAAGGACCTCTCAGGTTTCGTTTGTCAAATCTTAGCTCAACCCTGGGTCGCTGGGGCTCTTAGCAGTTAGGCTTGCACAACGGAACAATTGTAAAGGATTCAACTAGCACCAAAACAATTGAAGAAAAAAACGGACTCTCAAGAAATCCCACACCAATTTGCAAACAAAGCTTATATTTTTTATGGATTAATAGACACCAAAACCGAGAAAAAAAATCCACCGGAGAGTTCCGGAAATATTGATTTTTATAAGAAACAATAAATCGAGGATTTTTACTTCACCTCAAACAAGCATTGGCAAATTTAACACATTTGACAATCTGCACTTTTTCAATAAAAACGTTGGCAAGTTGGTTTGCCGTTACTTAGATTTACTTATGGGCGACCAGCTCCGACAGGGAGCCAGTCCAGGGGACCTGCAAGTTCCAAAGAAACAGTTACCTTCTCAAGAAAAGGTATATTCAGTTTATTTCCAGTGTCAGTAACTCCTTGCCATTGACTTCTATGAAATGGTCCTAATGCAAGGGATACAGTATGCTGAAGATGCTCAAAGATGATGTGCGGTCAATGAGGGTCGTCCTGGGGCAGGTCCACGGTGCTAGTGAGTGATTCTACCAACAGGGTTCGTCGTCCCTCTAATTACTTTCAGGGTCAGCAGAAGTCAAGTTTCTACTGGGCTACCAGTCACTTGGCACTGAAAAATCAGATGTTTTCTTCTTTTGGTGACAACTCTAATTCTGGGCAACTAAGCTGCACTCAGATGACTCTCCCAGTTCCAGAACACTCCTGTTCAACTTTTGAGCTTCCCATCCTGGTCTGTTAGGCTGCATGTGGCGAGAAGCGATGGCGAGAAGGAACGATCCGATGATTTTGCCTACTAACTTGCGAGGCAGTCTGTTTAAGCTTTTTGTGGGCCTGTGTTGTGAACAAAAAGTCAACCAACTGACTCTTGGAATCTCTGCATCTACCTGCACTTAGGGGGCGACTTCTCGAGCTGGACACAGAAGGTACAGTCCTTTTCTTTGCTAGCCCAAGGAGCAGCAGGTGTGCAGTCCAATTATGGTGCAGCCGATTCTTTTTCTCTAAAAAGGAGGAGAGTCAAACTTACTAGACAAAAGAGACATGGTAGTTAAAAACTAGAAAATATTAATTTCCCTTTTGTTTACCAAGAATGCTTGGGTAGCCTGTTTGAAAACCAAATGGACTAAAGTTGTACAAAAAATCTAAACATCAAAAAGGTGTCAACACTGAATCCTTACAAACAAAAGATATTGTGAAAAGTAAATATATTGTTTTTTATTTTCATTAAACTTTTCTATAAGGATTATCATACTTTTTAAAATCGCAGTTAGTAAACACCTTAAAGAGGACTAATTATAGTCCGTAATTACCTAACGCATTATTAATCCCTGGAAATATTTATTGCATGATGCAATAAATATTTCCAAGGATTAATATTGTATTCGATGATTATGGACTATAATTAGTTCCCTTTTAAAGTGTATACTATCTGTGATTTTAAAATGTATGAGATACCTTTTTGAAAGGTTTTATGAAGAACTCAATATTGATAAAAGCCGATAGAGAATTCTAGCTGCAGGTTCCTTCCCTTTGAATTTCCCAGGCATCAGGCTGGATCCGGAAACTTTTGCTCGAGAAGTACCCTTGCCTGTGCCGTCGGGTGACTTCATTCAGCTCCGCATGAAGTTGTCAGCCTCTTTAGCATTGGTTATGGTGTTGTGGTCACCTATATAGGCGCCACTCAGATGCGCGGACGTCAGTTCTTCTCTTTTTGCGCCTGTTAAGCACTAATCCGGGAAGAGCTACCCCTCTGTCTGGCCTTTTTTCGACTTTGGAGGTTTTTTTCCAACTTCATCTGTGAGGACGTCTTCGAGGAAGACGGGGTTTAAACTGTGTGGTGCCTCTCACCGCATGATGTCGGTTACCGGTCTCCACATAATCTGTCTCTGGTGTCTCGAGCGCGACCACGATTCGAAGTGGTGCTCAAACTGTTGGGTTATGGCTCCAAAGGCCTTGCAGAAGTGCGCTATGAAGCTCCTTGCAGCCCGGCAGTGGACAACATCCACTGAGACTCCGTGGATCTCCCGGTCTTGATCGAAGAAGAGTAGGTCGCTGGACTGCTCCCGGAGCCTCAAGTCCTCTTCGTATCACTCAAGGTCTTCGGGACGCTCTGGGGAAAAAGCACAAGAAGAAGTCCAAGCGGACTTCATCTTCACCTCCACTGTAATCCGTTGACAAGCAAGGTAAGAAGCACCGTTGCTCTAGGCATGGTTCTGCGGAGCCAGGGTCGACTTCGTGCCTCCCCCCTCTTTCTGGGAGCCGGAGCGACCCCATCTCAAATTAAAGAATTTTACGAGGACATGCGCTCCGTCATCAAGTGTGATGACCCCTCTGGTGAGCCACCGGGTTTGGAAGGGTCCCCATTGGTTCAACGCTGTCAACTACGGCCATGATTGCCGGTGGAGCCCCAGGTATCCAATTCCAGATCTGGGATGACGCTGGCCATGTCATTGCGACCTCCCCGACATCGGACCCGAAGTCGGTGCCTTCCGTGCTGCCGGTGCCCACAGCGGTTCCTGCCCCATCCTTATCCCGCATAACACCGAGTCGGAACTGCATCGCTCGACGCTGATTCCGAGGCTGATTGAACCCAGGGGTTCTATGTTGTCGCCCGAACACTTTAGGTGGACTGGTATGGGGAACTTGGGGAAGCCAGTGGACTGGACACTTTCCCAGATAGTGGCATGCTCTCTTCTCCAGCTGTGGCTACTGACGAGGGGACATCTTTTACCATGGTGTTTAAGAGGGTGACCGGGGTCCTCGGACTAGAGTTGCCCTCCATGCATGTCAGGACTAATCTCCTGACAGAAGTGTTCTAGCCTGGGGCTTCCTCCTCTGAACCCCTTTTGCCCTTCAATGAGGCATTAACTGATGTCCTGCTAGGCACGTGGTCCAAGCCTAGCACAGTGAATAGGACAATTACACACCGCCATTGCCCACCACCAGGCGACCCAGAGTTCCTCAGCCTACACCCCACCCTTGAAACCTTGGTTGTGCAGCCTTCTACACCCCATGGCGCGTTCCCTTCCGCCCCTCCAGATAGGGAATCCAAGAGGCTGGAATTCACTTGGTAATAAGATGTTTTCTTTTTCTAGCCTGGCATTGCGGTCAGTGAATACTGCATGCTTATTGGACCCTTTATCCCACTCCCTGTGGGAGACAGTTGCGCAAGTGCTGCCACAAGTCCCAGAGGAGGCCCGGGCTGTGCTCTCTCAGGCAGTCAAGGACCGGAGATATGCATCCAAATTCACCAAAAGCTGTGGCATTAACATGACTGATTCGCTGGGCAGATCGATTTCAATGACAGTGGCCTAGAGGCACGATGTCTGGTAAAGGACAACTGGCTTCTCGGGCGATGTCCAGGCAAATTTGATGGACATGCCATTTGATGGAACCCGTCTTTTTGGGGAGAAAACAGACTCTGTCCTAGTGGGGACTCCCGAGCTACGACCAGATCCTTGGGCCTCTCTTCTACATCTCGTAGCCAGTCTAGCTTTTGCCCCTTTTGTGGCCACAGAAAGTGTTTCCTGCGCATCAGCCCTATCGCCGCCACTGTCCTGCACAGGCTTCCCAAGCTGTGCGGAAACGTGTACGTGGTTGATTCCGACCACAGAATGGAAGCTAGAGGTCGTCTGCCACTCTGCCCTTAGCTGCCGCCGTCTCCAAGCACTCCTAGTCTGACTCTGCAAGACCACACCACTCCATTTGGTGGGAGAATCCAGCATCATCTCCCCCGCTGGAGGTCCACAACATCGGACAAGGGGGTCTTGCAGATCATTCAGTAGGGCTATTTTCTGCCTTTCCTTTCCTTTCTTTTCCTCCTCCCAATTTACCAAATCAAGAACAGCTGGCGGAAGATCATTTAAAATTGCTCCAGATAGAAATGACAGCTCTCTTGGCGAAGGGAGCTATAGAGAGGGTCCTGGATTCAGAAGTAGGCAGTGGCTGTTATTCCCACCTCCTTCTGATTCTGAAAAAGGACAAAGAGTTGCGACCCATTTGAGATCTTCGGACCGTCAATCTCTTCCTCAAAAAGGAGAGGTTGAAGATGTTCATTCTAGCTCAGGTCTTGTGTGCCCTAGACAAAGAAAACTGAATGGTAGTGCTGGACCTGCAGAATGTGTATTTTCACATCTTCATCCTGCCAGGCCACAGGCGTTACCTGCGGTTCAAGGTAGGCAGCAAGCATCTTCAGTTTATAGTGTTTCCCTTAAGCCTTACTAGTGACCATCGGCTGTTCACCAAGGTAATGGTGGTGGTGGCAGCTCATCTGCACAGGGTAGCGGTGTCTATCTTCCCCTACCTCGACGACTGGCTGTTGAAGGCCTTCCTCACTCCAGGCTGTCGTCTCCCACCTTCAGACTACGGCGGACCTCCTGCATTCACTGGGGTTCTCTATAAATGTACCAAAGTCACACCGGACTCCTTCTCATACGTGCCTTTTCGTCCGAGCTGTTCCGGAAGTTTCTATCTTATCCTCCTGAGCAGTGAGTCCAGTATATTTTGGGTATGATTACGTTTTTTCAGCCTCTGTCCTGGATTTCGGTGGGACGGACTGAGGCTGTTAGGCCTCATGACCTTCTGTTGGTAAAGCATACCAGGTGGCTGCAATGGGACCTGAAGTTTCAGTGGGCACAGCATGGAGGAAATCTTCCTGACGTGGTCCAGATCTTGGAAGGAACTGCGAGTGATCTTCAGTAGTGGTTGAGGAACTGCAATTGGGTCAACGGCAGACCCCTTTCCCTTCCTCAACCAGATCTTAGACGTGACAGATGCGTTACTTCTGGGATGGGGCGGCCATGTGGGTGAGGTGAAGATCAGGGGACGCACGTCTCCGGTGGAGTCGGTGCTGTACATCGCATTGTTGGAGCTTTGAGCAATTTGATTGGCATTGAAGGCATTTCTTCCCTCTCTCAAGGGGAGGAAGTTGGTACAGGTGTTCACAGACAACACCACCACCTTGTGGTTTTACAACAAGCAGGGCAGAGTGGGGTCGTGGACCCTTTGTTGATGGGCCCTGCATCTTGGGACATGGCTGGAACAGCAGGGCATAACCCTGGTGGTTCAACACCTGGCCCGTTCTCTAAACACCAGGGTGGACTAACTCAGCCGTCGATGATCACAAATGGTGTCTCCAGTTGGTGGTGGCGCAAGGTCTCTTTCAGAGCTGGGGATATCCTTAGTCAGATCGGTTTGCCTCTGAAGAGAAAGCGAAGTGTTAGCAATACTGTGTGCTGGAGTTTCCAAGGCGGCTGTCGCTCAGTGATGCCTTTCGTCGCGAGTGGAGCTCAGGCCTGCTGTATGCCTTTCCTGCCCACTCCACTTCTGCCAAGGGTTCTGAAGAAGATCAGGAGCGACCAGGCCCAAGTCATGCTTTTCGTTCTGGAGTGGGCAAGGAGAGTCTAGTATTCAGTGCTGCTGAAATTGATTAAGTCGCTTGATTACTAAGCTCAAAACCTTGATTTTAGAACTTTGCTGTTAAAAATGGTACTTTTAAAATTGAAATATACATTGCTGCTATCTACCTCCACTTTGCACTTTGTTTCATTGTTGGGTCTGACGTTTGCATCCCGATCCACCACAGTGTTTCCCCGCTTGTTGTGGAGGTTGCCGGCATCTCAAAATCCCGGTTTCCTGCTGTTGGGGGCTGCTAGGGGCGGAGCAGAACAGTTGGCGCTCTAGCGCTCACAGCCTATATAATTGAATGCCATCCTCGTCGCGCAGCAGGCGTGCCAAAGGCAAGCCCATCTGTGCCCGTCCGCGGCAGGCCGAGGCCAGGGGCCATACACTATGCCCATTTTTTAACCTACTCAGTATCTGAGATGAAACGGTTGCAAGGCAATTGGCCTATCAACCTCTAGACCAGGGCTATAGCTGATAAGGCAGGGATCCTGGCCCTCAGAGACCCCTATCCAGAGCTCTCTCATTAACGTAGTCGTAGGGAGTCCCCCGTCGACGAAAAGAACTTGTCAGATGCTCCCATCCCTGAGCAACAGGAGGTGAGGGGACTTGCAATTAGTTATTTGAACACTCGCTCAATGGTGAGCTTGAGATTTTCCAGCTGATAGACTCTGACAAACCTGATATCCTCCTCCTTTCTGAAACATGGCTTACCGCAGAGTCAGTCCCTGATATTCTAGCTGCAGATCTCCCAACGGGTACTATATCCTTAAGGCTAATAGGTTCTCGGGTAGGATCGGGGAGGGGTAGCAGCCATCATTTATCAAAAACTCCAGTTTACTTCATTAGGGATTACAGGCATACCCTTGGTCGAAATTTGAATCGCCTCAGTCCTCTTTTATCTGCGCCTTATTTTAACGACCACCTCACCCTATGCCCTCTTTCCCCCAACTGCTAGGCGAAATGATCTCCCAGCTAGTTATCAACCATGCTAGAATTATCATAATTGGAGACTTTAACTATTGGCCAAACGATACACAGGAGAGTGCTAGCTCCATAGAATTAACAGATCTCCTCTCAGGGATGAATTGTATCCAGCATGTGAACGCTGCTACTCACATAAGATTTCTAAAAATGGTACACCCAATATACCCTTGTAGGTTTGGGCAGTTAATCAAATCAGAGTGAGAATATCTACAAGGGATTTCACTAAATATCCAACATAGTTTAGGTGAATCAATAAAGCTCAAGAGTCAGTTAGACTAATCAGACTCAAAAAAGTGTCCTACTGGACTACCAAGGGCAATCAAATTGCAATGACACAAAGGAAAAAGGAAAGGAAAAGAAACACACAGCAAACGGAGAGTTCTAGTTGTAAAGATTGAATTTATCTTACTTAAATTAATACTAGAAAAATTTGAGAAGGGTACAGTTTACACACAGTTCATATCAGCACAAGAAGTTATGACAGATGTATATCTGGATTTAAGGCATACAGTTCATAACTCAAACATCAGCTCCAAAATAGTCAAA
Organism: Lissotriton helveticus; assembly: GCF_964261635.1. Classification (NCBI taxonomy): domain Eukaryota; kingdom Metazoa; phylum Chordata; class Amphibia; order Caudata; family Salamandridae; genus Lissotriton; species Lissotriton helveticus. The sequence continues at coordinate 598,376,240 of NC_136071.1, read as the reverse complement.
GAGCAAATATTATCTTCAAACTCAATAAATATTGCTCAGGGGAGGTAGCTTTTTCATGGAGTTGACGGTACAGTCGACGTTTCGGTCTACGGTACAGTCGACGTTTCGGTCTCTTTCGTTTTAATCCATGAGGCCATCTTCAGGACAATTAGTTTAAGCAGGATATGGGACCTTCTGTCTTGAACAAGGGACTATGATTCAATCTTAGGACGGCGAACAATGATTCAATCAAAGGGCATATCATAGATCTAGTTTGGACATCCAATCTGGAAATCTCTAAGTTATTAATTTCCCCATGTACATGGTCACATCATCATTTTATCCCCTTTACCATGACAAAACCACCCAGATAGGAAATCACCGGGCTACAAACTGGAATCGGGCTAACATTGGCAGTTTCTGCTCATTATAAAAGGCCGCAATGCCCATCGCACAGGAGTCACTCTGCAATTAGGAAAAAAGCATCAAGCAGTGGCTTGAATTCTCCAGTGACAACATTGCCCCATTTGAGAAAATTAAGATTAAACAACCTCACAATGCCCAACGTTGTTTCTCCGACGACGTGAAATCAAAGAAACTAGCCTTAAGGCAAGCTGAAATTAGCTGGAGAGAAAAAAAAAGCCATCTACATAACTCAGCTTAAAAAATATAAAAACGCTTTTCTCCAGACTAAGGCAGCTTACTTCTCCTTAAAGATCGTAAACTCGGCTAATAAGTCCAAGGACATTTTCTCCATAGTTGATGAGCTTGCCCAACCGGATAGAGTCATGGCGAAACCTATCCCCTCACAATCCCTATGTGATTCTCTTAACTCCTACTTTGAGAAAATTGCCATCATTAAGGCTAGCATCCCTAGCCTCATCTCTTCTACGACCTCCCCTACTATTTGTAAAAACCCATTCCTAATTGATAAAAATCCCCCAATCTCTAGGGAAGAATTTTTTGTCTTGACTCAAAAAAGTTGGATCTGGCTCCCCCACAGATTGCTGACCTCCTTATATTCTACAGGAAGCTTTCCTCACTTGTCAAAGACCCGCTCCTCTTATTTCTGAATAACTCTCTTAAACAAGGCATTGTCAGCGGGGGGATAGCGCTCCCGAGCCTTGAACTGTACTATTGGGCGGCGCACCTTAAGGTGATCAACCAATGGATTCATGGTACCCATGATGACCCGGCGTATGTGGCTGATAGACGGCAATTAGGTACGGCTACCCTCCTGGCACCGCTCTATAATAAGGGTTTGGTTGGGAAGCTGGAAGGCCCGACCAAGCACACGGTGACTATCTGGCATAAGGCACAGAGGCGGCTTGGATGGGAGGGGGTAATTACCAGACTCACACCACTATGGGACTCCAGGGCGTTCGGTACTTTGCGTAACAGTAAAGGGTTTGATCGATGGGATACCATCGGGATATCCACGGTGGGCGATCTATGGTCGGGAGGCGCAGTACTCTCTTTCGATACACTGAGGACACAGTATGACCTGGGAGTGACAGAAACGTACAGATATGTACAAATTAGACACGCACTCATGTCTGTGTTGGAAGCCGGGGCGCTGATCCCGGAGTCGGCTCCGTTAGAGGACCGACTACTAACGGACTATATGGAGACGAGTGCTACATCCCTCACGTACCGTAAACTGTTGAACAATTTGCCAGATCCGCTGGGGCGCCTGAGGGAAAAGTGGATGGAGGAGCTGGGGGATCTGGATGAGTCGGAGTGGAACGAGGCGCTAGCGTCACCCAGAGAGGCAGGCATATCCATGCGATTTCGATTGGTCCAATTTAAAATTTTACACAGAGTTTACTACACCCGCACAACACTCTATAACATAAACAGGGCGGAACATCCCTATTGCTTGCGCAACTGTGGGGAGGAGGGTACACTGTTCCATACATTATGGGAATGTCCCACTTTACAAAATTACTGGAGACGCGTAGCGCGCACAATCAGCCAGACGCTGGACACCCCTTTCACACCTACCCCTCGGGTATGCATACTACACGTGTGGGGCCCGACAGATCTATCACTACATGGGAAGCGTTGGGTGGTCATTGGGATGATGCTGGCGAAGCGCGATATAGCACAGAACTGGGGTGCGCCGACTACTCCGACGCTGTCGCAGTGGTGCAAGAACATGGATATGCTTATGTTGAGGGAACGGGAGGTCTATAAACAGAGACTCAACCCGCGCAAGTGGAATAAAATATGGACGCCATGGAACTCTTATAGAGGGGATATTTGTGAGCCGTTACCGGAAGATGAGGATGCAGATAGTTCTGGGGAGGAGGATGAATTGGACTAATGTGACGACATCTGGCGTGGACGTTGATGGGGGGGGTGCCTGGGACATAGAATATGGTCTCATGGATGGACTAGCCATTGTCAAAACCTAAAGTAATGTACGCATAAGCTCTACTCACACTGATAATATGATTGTCAAATGATGCGGTTGTTACGCTTGACCCTTTTATGTAGTATGTTCAGAGTTGGGGGGAAAAGAAAATTTGAAAAGTTGCTCCACTGACTGAATGCAGCTGAATGTTGACGCTGCATGTTATGCTGCTGATTATTACTGCTAATTTGTGAAGGCAACAATAAAAACAAATTTTCAAAAAAAAAAAAACAAGGCATTGTCACCGACATTTTCAAAAGCACAGAAATCGTCCCGGTTTTGAAGAAACCCAATGCTGACCCTTTGGTCCTTAGTAACTATCGCCCCATCTCACTACTTAGGCAAAATCTTAGAGGCCCACGTAGCAAACTGTCTTAGCTCATTCATTGAACACTCCCACTTCCTTGAACCCACCAGGCAGGATTTAGACCCGCACGCTCTACAAAGTCAGTCATCCTGGCAGTCATGGATGAGCTTAGGAGGGGGGGGCGATAAAGGCCTTACCCAGGCCCTGGTTCTCCTGGACTTGTCAGCGGCTTTTGACATGGTCAATCATGGTCTCCTGATGGACCGTGTCAGCAATGCCGGGATACAGGGTCTGGCATTGTAGTGGATCTCTTCTTTCCTCAGTAATAGATCTCATGCAGTCCGCGTTGTTGCCAATTTATCCTCTAAAAAAATGAAATTGACTTGTGGAGTTCCTCAGTGCTCTTCCCTCTCGCCCCTTCTTTTTAACTTGTATTTGCTACCCTTGATTAGGTCTCTGCGTACAAGAATGGTCGAAACCTTTAACTATGCTGCCGTCCTCCAACTGGTGTTTGACATCGATTCTTCCTCCTCCTCAGGGCTCAATTTCCAATCTACTATGAGCTTTATCAGCGAATGGATGTATGCAAATCAACTGAAACTGAATCCTCATAAAACTGAGTTGATACAGGATGAACTGCTAACCTGTGGAACTCCAATTTTTTGCCTCCACCCTTGGGCAGCCCTCCATGCCCATCAGGCTCCGTCAAGAGTTTAGGAATCATAATTAGTAACGATATGTCCATGAAAGCCCAGATCGGCTCAGTGGCCTCTGCTTGCTTTTTCCATCTACATAGAATCCGGAATATCAGTGGATTTTTGACCACTGAGGCCTTGACCCTGGTTACTTTGGCCTTGGTAATCTCCTAAATTGATTACACCAACGCACTATACGTTGGCATCCCAGCATATCAACTACACCATCTGCAGTTGGTACAAACCAAGCGGCCAGGTTAATCTATCGTTAAGAAAAACTATATCAAAAAAGGGGAGTGAAGAGGTGATGCTTAACTACACCAAGGTGGGCGCGTCCTCCTCTCCTGAAAGTACAAATAATCAACAAGGTCCACCTTATGTAGAGTTAGTGTATAACCAGGTGTTCATGAAATACACAGTATGTGTTAAAATACCCCTCACACACCAAAAGAGCCCTTGGTGTCATGCTTCATCATTGGGGTCTTCCCGCCCCGCTGCGGGACGGGGCAGTGCTGCGACTACGCTGGAGCACCTTTTATTTTGAGGGTGCTATGTGAGTGAATAGGAGTGAGTGTCAGTAGGGTCAGGGGTGATAATAAATGAGTGATGTTAAAAAATACCTGGCCTAGTGGTAGAAAAAACCTTTTAATAAACACTGGCTGGTATTGTTAAAAAAGTGATGCGGAGAGGTAAAGTGGACTTACTCTCCTGTGCGGGTCAACATGTTTCGGGGCCTCAAGCCCCTTCGTCAGGACCGGGTACAGATCCCCTTGTCACTCACTAATGTTTTGCCACAAACAATAATAGGGTGTATGTACTAGAAATAATGATCAATGTGTATAGATGTAATTTATAAATATACGTGTACTGTTTTGACCACTAGCACTTCACTTACAGGGTAATTTCCAGCACTGTCTTGGATACTATGTACCATACTCTATATATGTGTGTTCTTTCGTTTTTTTCCCTTACAGGTGACTATTAGTCCTGTGCTCTGGGATCCGCGCATTTATAATTGTGTGCTCTTATCTTTTCAGGCTTATTACATCAGCATTACTGATATAGCCAGGGACACGTATATTTATAAATTATATCTATACACATTGATCATTATTTCTAGTACATACACCCTAAAATTGTTTGTGGCAAAACATTAGTGATTGACAGGGGGATCTGTTCCCGGGCTCGCCCCAGACAGTCGTCAGCCACCTCCAGACTATGGCAGATCTCCTGCACAGGCTGGGGTTCTCCATCAATGTGCCGAAGTCACACCTGTGCCCCTCTCAGAAGCGGTTCTCGACTCAGCGCGGTTTCGGGTTTATCCACCCGAACAGCGGGTCTGGGATATTCAGGCTCTGATTCCCATCTTTCAGCCGTTATCCTGGGTCTCGGTCAGGTTGACGCTGCGGCTTCTGGGGCTGATGGCCTCCTGCATCCTACTGGTGCATCACGCCAGGTGGCGGATGCGGGCTCTGCAGTGGGACCTGAAGTTTCAGTGGGCCCAGCATGAGGGCAACCTGTCCGACCACGTCCTGATCTCGGAGGGCACTGCGAGACAGCTGCAGTGGTGGCTCACGGACCGCGATTGGGTCGGCGGCAGATCCCTCTCCCTTCCCCAACCGGAGCACGTAGTTGTGACGGACACGTCCCTCCAGGGATGGGGATGGGGTGGCCACATGGGAGAGGCGGAGATCAGAGGCCTCTGGTCTCCGGCGGAGGCCCGGCGCCACATCAACCTGTTGGAGTTACAGGCGATTCGTCTAGCGCTGAAGGCATTCCTCCCCTCTGTCAGGGGGAGTGTAGTGCAGGTGTTCACGGACAACACCACCGCCATGTGGTACTGCAACAAACAGGGCGGGGTGGGGTCGTGGACCCTTTGCCAGGAGGCTCTGCGCCTCTGGCAATGGCTGGAACGCCAGGGCGTGACCCTGGTGGCTCAACACCTGGCAGGTTCTCTGAATGCCAGGGCGGACAAGCTCAGCCGTCGGTGCATGATGGATCACGAATGGCGTCTGAACTCGGACGTGGTGCAAGGCCTCTTTCAGCGATGGGGAGAGCCTTGGTTAGATCTATTCGCCACCGAAGAGAACGCGCAGTGTCATCAGTTCTGCGCGTTGGAATTTCCAAGGCGGCACTCGCTCGGAGACGCTTTTCGTCGCGAGTGGAGTTGCGGTCTGTTGTACGCCTTTCCACCTATACCACTTCTGCCCAGAGTGCTGAAGAAGATCAAGCGCGACCGGGCCCAAGTCATCCTGTGGCTCCGGACTGGGCACGAAGGTACTGGTATCCAGAGCTACTCAGTGTGTCAGTCGATACCCAGTCTGCCTCTTCAGGAGGACCTTCTGTCGCAGCAGCAGGGGACGGTCCTCCACCCGAACCTGTTCAGTCTCCACCTCCATGCTTGGAGATTGAGAGGCGACAGTTGAGGCCATTTGACTTGCCTCCTGAAGTCTGTAACGTCATTCTGGCAGCCAGGCGTCCCTCCACAAAGTCGGTATACGCCTGCAGGTGGAACAGATTTGTGGCATGGTGCACAGCAAAGGCTGTGGATCCTCTTGCTGCCCCTTTCTCTGAGGTTTTTTTCTTCCTTCTTTCTCTTGCCCAGCAGGGCTCTGCTCTGGGCACTATCAAGGGCTACCTTTCAGTCTTTCTGAGGCTGCCTGATCAACCTTCTTTGTTCAAGTCCCCTATTGTAAGTACATTTCTAAAAGGCATCACACACACATTCCCTCCTGTTCCGTTTGTGATGCCTCAGTGGGACTTGAACCTGGTTCTTACGTTTCTGATGTGCGCTCCTTTTGAGACACTTCACAACTGTCCTCTCCGCCTTCTTACTCTGAAGACAGAATTCCTGGTTGCCATCACCTCTGCCAGGAGAGTGAGTGAGCTCCAGGCTCTTTCCTGTACTCCACCTTTCCTTTCTGTCCATCCGGACAAAGTGGTGTTGCGTACTAAGCCATCTTTCCTGCCCAAGGTTGTCACGGCCTTCCACATCGGGCAGTCTATCACCTTGCCAGCCCGCCGCATCCCTCTAAAGAGGAAGAGCGGCTCCACCGTCTGGACCCAAAACGGGCGCTCTCATTTTACTTGGATCGCACACGCCAGTTCCGGGTGGATGACCAACTCTTTGTTGGTTACGTGGGCGCTAAGAAGGGGAAAGCGGTGCACAAGAGGACCATCTCCCGGTGGATCATCTTGTGTATCCAGGTAAACTACTCCTTGGCTAGGAAGGAGCCCCCTGTTGGCTTACGGGCTCACTCCACCCGAGCCACGGCGACTACAACTGCCCTGGGCCGGGGAGTGCCCTTACAAGACATCTGTCAGGCAGCTACGTGGGCCTCGCTGCACACGTTTGCAAGACACTACTGCCTCGACAGCCAAGTCCGGAGGGATGGCTTCTTTGGCTGTTCTGTCCTCCAGAACTTTCTGGTGTGATTATTGGTTCGCAGACCCACCACCGGGGTTGGTATTGCTGGGGTATCTATTCTAAGGTAAGGAATCTAATACTATCGTGTCTCTTTCAGATGCACAAGTTACTACTTGTGTAACGATATATCTGTAAGAGACATTAGTTAGTATTAGATTCCTTACCAACCCACCCATCCTCCCCGTTCTGCGAACCGATATCTAGGGTTAGGGTTACCCCCTTTCAGGGCCCTAGTTTCAATGGCACCAGTGTTGGTTTTTAACATGGCTCTGCGTTTCTGGCGCGGAAAAGCTGTGTCTAAGAACTGACGTCAGCACGCGGAGGTGGCGTCTAAGTACTCAGACGACGTCATCACGGGGCCCACGCCACCGCCGACGGACGTGGAGCCGCAGACGACGCCTACCGACGCGCAAGGGTACTGCTACGCAAAAGTTTCCTGATCCAGTCTGACGCCTGGGGATATTCTAAGGTAAGGAATCTAATACTAACTAATGTCTCTTACAGATATATCGTTACACAAGTAGTAACTTGTGCTTTAACACATACTGTGTATTCCATGAACACCTGGTTATACACTAACTCTACATAAGGTGGACCTTGTTGATTATTTGTAATCTATCGTTAACCCAGACACCATCATGTAAGTCCCTTGATGAAGAGTCTCCATTGGCTTCCGGTGGCGAAACGCTGTGCCTTCAAGCTGGGCTGTAACATCTTTAAAGCCCTTGCCAGGAATGGCCCAGCATTTATCTTTTTAAGGATTCAGCACTACATCCCTTCCCGGGAACTGCGTTCTTCCTATCTGAACTTACTGACTACTACAGATTCGTGTTCTGGGCTCCTAAATTTTGGAACTCGCTTCCTGTGGAATTGAGGTCTGCAACTTCTTATGTTCAGTTTAGAAAACAACTCAAGACTTGGCTCTTTTCTCAGGCATATGAGTAAGCCAACTGCCCTGTGGATGCCGCCTCCTCTAATATTCTCAGCGCCATGAAACCGTTTGGTGTATGCACACTTCATAAGTACTTTTAACAGAACATAACAGAGTTTCTGAAAATGCATCGATCCTCCGACTAGGCTGCCTCTTTGGGATTATCTTCTGTCACAGCGGCAGGAGAGGGTTCTCCATCAGAACGTGTCAACTCTGCGCCTCCCTGCGTGGGGTTTGCGCAGTGGCAGTTGATTCCTTTTGACCTTCCTCCTGAAGTATGCAGTGTTATTTTGGCGGACAGGCGGCCCTCCACTAAGACTATATATGCCAGCAGTTGGCAGAAGTATTATGCTGTATAGAAAGGTCTATTGATAATCTTTCTGCTTCGATTTCCACTGTTGTTCTATTCATTCTAACCCTTGGTCAGCAGGGCTCTGCGTTTGGTACCCTTAAGGGTTATCTTTCTGCTTTATCTGCTTTTTTGCTCCTGCCAGACCAACCCTCTCTCTTTACGTCTCCAATTTTAAATAGTTTTTAGAAGGGGCTGGCAAACTTGTTTCCGCCCACGCTCTTTGTTATGCCGCAGTGGGACCTTAATTTGGTTCTCACTTTTCTTAGTTGTGCTCCCTTCTAGCCTTTACAAAATGCCCCTTCTGCATGCTTACCTTCAAGGCAGGCTTTCTGATGGCAATAACATCTGCCAGGAAGGTGAGTGAGTTGCAGGAGCTATCTTGGACGCCTCCCTACATGATGTCCTTCCTGGTAAAGTGGTTCTTCGCACCTGCACTTCATTCTTTCTGATGGTGGTGTCCCCATTCCATCTGGGTCAGCCTATCACGATGCCCACCTTGTTTGCTCCTCCGCATTCCTGTAGGGAAGAGAGGCGTCTACACCTACTTGACCCAAAAAGAGCGTTTTTGTTCTACCTTGACAGCACAAAAGATGTCTGGCTGGACGACCAACTCTTTGTGGGGTACATGGGAGCTAAGAAGGGGTGGGCAGTGCTGAAAAGGACCATTTATCACTGGGTAGTTTTCTGCTTTAAGATCTGTTGTGGGTGTCTCCATCCTGGATGTCTGTCAGGCAGCAAAAAGTGGGCATCCTTGCACACGTTTGTCAATCACTACTGCCTGGACAGTCCGATCCACAGGGAAGGGCATTTTGCCTGTTCGGTCCTGCAGGGCTTCGTAGTGTAATGTATTGGTCCACAAGCCACCGCTGGGATGGTATGGTATGGGTATCTAATTTAAAGGTAAGGAATCTGCACCTAAAAGTCTCTATCAGATGAACACGTTACCATTATCTGGTATCGATCTAGCTGCAGATTCCTTACAGCCCCACCCATGCCTCCCCACTTTACGGACTGATTTTGTTAAGGTTAGGGTTACTCCCCTTTTCAGAGCCCTAGTTTTTCACACGACTACATCAGTTACTTCGTGGCTCTGCGCTTCAGGGGTGAAAAAAAAACGGAAGTCTGCGCGCCTGGGTGGTGCCAATATAGGTGACCGTGACATCATAACCAACGCTAACTGATTGATGTGAGAAGTTGGCCTGATATATGATGTTCACTAGTTCTAGTGACCACCTTGTATCAGTCCAAACAACCCTTATGGTGATTGGTTGTATGGACAAAGCAGTCTTAGACTAAACTCTTTTGGCATGTGAAGCCAGCTGTTTTACCACAATATAACCCCTTGATTACCAGATGAAAGGACACCACACAGGTTGTTATGAAAATAAACAGTATATTTATTAATAACAACACCTCTGAACTCTTTATGAGGTCAGAGGGCTAAGCACATGACAATCTCTTAAGAAAAAAACGACAAGTTGCACAAAATTACAATGGTGCCTTAGAGGCACGACAAACCATATACTAAGTAAGTGGAATGTGAGAGTCAATAAAAAAAGAAAGGAGCTGTCCAGAGGCTGGAGGTTCGCTAGGACTACGCTATCTTCACCTTCGGTAAGTAATAGGAGGCCCACGGGACGCGTGTGCAGAGTGTGAACTCACACGCGAGATGCGTAACAACGTCTATGGACAGTACAGTTCAAGTTAAAGGTGAGTACGGACAATCCTGACTAGTTAGGACTAAAACGACTGTGGAACTGGACACTAGGACAGTTAAACTACCCTAGAGCACCGAAATGCTCTTGTTACCTCACCCACGGGCTGCGGGTGCATAGGTGCCAAAGTGTGTCGGGTTCTCGCGTTGAAGTCAATGGAGCCTGAAAGAAAAGATGCTGCAGGCGACCAGGAGGAAGATGTCCGGTGCGATCCAAGGGTGGATCGGTGCAGAAGAAAACCTGAAAGCAGAGGGGACAATGTTTACAGTCACTAGCCAGTGACTGGAGTGGAACCAGGAAGGAACCAGATGTCGTCGTCGCGAGCAGGTGAAGAGTGGACGCTTGACTCTGCAGCCACGTGGACCCGGAGGTGTCTTCGACGACCAGGATGGAGGCACGAGCTGTCCCACGCAGGCTCTCGCTGTCCGCGGTGTTGGATCCGGAATCGGGTCAACAGGCCTTGGCAAAGGCAACCCACGCGGTGAGTTGAGAAAGCGTCTGGTGCGGACTAGGAGAGTCCGGGCTGCCGCTCTTTTGGAAGGGAGCAAGGGCCAGTCTGGAGCAACCAGACCAGCAGCAAAGATTCAAAGGTTCGTCGTCTAGGAGGCCACTAGCCAGCCGGCAAGTGACCAGACAACGCGTCGAGCAGCAAACAAGCAGAAGAGCCCCACGCAGATCTCCTGGATGCTGGAGGGCTGATCTTCGGTGCAGGGGCTGCTCGGGGCTGGGGCTTCTCAGTCCCCAAAGCACTTGGTCGAGTTTACCTCGGGAGTCGTGCTGCAAGCGAAGTGCAGTTTCTTCTGAGATGGCCGGTCCCACATGTCTCGTCGCACCCACGGGTCCCAGCTTTGCTGCAGATGTGAGTTGAGGTCGGAGAGGTCTGGGAATCCGGGTCTCGTCGGGCTCTGAAGTCTGAAGTCTGGATCCTGGAAGGAAGACGACAAAAGGAAGCCGCTGAACGCTTGATGGTGCCTGCAGATGCAGGGTGGACACTCCTTGCCCACAAGGGAGATTCTTCCGTCTTCTGTGGAGCAGAACGTCGAAGTCCAGAGTTTCTTCTTACAAAGTTGTTCAGGATAATCTGATTTGGAATGCGACCAGCTCCTACCTTTATCCTGCTAAAGGGGGCTGCACTACTGACTAGGTCCCTCCCCTGGGTGGGACCAGGAAGGGGGGTGGTTACACCCCCTATCCTTTGTCCGGTTTCCCGCCAGAGCTGGGGCTGGAGTGCCCCAGCAACTGGTTTGAACCGGTGTATGCACAGGGCACCTTGTGTGCCCCAGGCATGTCTCATTCCTTTCAAGCCTACCCAATGCACAAAATCCTGTCTGGGGTGGTGCTAGCACCTCCCAAGGCAGGAAACCCTTAGTCCAAGCCGTCCTCGCTGGAAGGACTCCCAGCAGCAGGAGGTCAGACTTGTGTCTGTGGTGGCAGCATCCATTTTGTGATGCCAAGGCTCGAGTTAACTTTAACCGGGGTTCACAGTTACATACATGTCGTGCCCCTCTAGAAGGGTGGAATGCTACCCCCGTCGCCAGAATTGGCGAGGGGGTAGTATTCCAATTCGTATGACACCTTACTCGACATGTTTTGATAATGCTATACCAGAGTTAGCATTTAACCGCAAGGTTGATAATGCACTTGAGTATATGGTATAGCGTTATCATGGAACAGCTATTAGGACTTGCTTCCGCAAGCTGCAGACGGGCTCAGCTCATGCCAGAGCACCATCTTACATAATTCCAAGCACTCTGCCTTCAGGATTGTTAAGGCCAGCCATAGGAGTGACTGATAGGAGGATATTTGTCCATTTTAGGGTTAGATATAGGTATACTATATCTACAGCAAAGGGTGATTACACCACCTTGCCCCAGCTGTCGTGCAGCCAGTTGTGTCTGTTTGGGTGGCCAGCCAGGGATGGCATAATACATGCTTCGGCCCCTGGTAGGCCCTGGGTACACCTATGCCCTGGATACCTAAAGTACACTGTACAGGGACTGATAAGGTGGCCCAGTACCAATTGGTAAATGCACCTAAAGTACATGGTTGTCAATTTAGAGAGAGAACAGCTAGGCTGTGGGTCTGATTAGCAGGCCCACAGCCAGGGAAAGTCGTAAACCAGTAAAGCAAAAATCTGGGGTGACCATAGGATTGCAGACCCCACTCTCCTACATAACCCCCCCCCCCCAAAGTTAGGGACATTAAACTAACCTTGACCAGGTGAGTCTTCCTGTTCTAAGTGGAAATACCTGGAGAGACCATCTGCATTGCCATGGTCAGCCCTGGTCTGTGCTCCACTGTAAAGTCCATCCCCTGTAGGGAAATGGACCACCTAAGAAGTTTGGGGTTTTCACCTTTCATCTGATTTAGCCATAAGAGGGGCTTATGGTCGGTCTGAATCTTGAAGTGAGTTCCAAACAAGTATGGCCTCAACTTCTTCAGGGCCCAAACCACAGCAAAGGCCTCCCTCTCAATAGCTGACCAACGTTTCTCTCTAGGGGTCAGCCTTCTGCTTATAAAAGCAATGGGCTGGTCATGACCATCAATATTCAGTTGAGATAGGACAGCTCCCACACCCAACTCAGATGCATCTGTTTGGACAATGAAGGTTTTGGAGTTGTCAGGACTCTTGAGAATAGGTGCAGTACACATGGCCTGCTTTAGGTCATCGAATGCCTTCTGACAGCTAACTGTCCACTGAACTTTCTTTGGCATTTTCTTGCTTGTCAAGTCATGAAGTGGTGGCACAATGGACCCATAATTTTTGACAAACTTCCTATAGTAACCAGACAGGCCTAAGAAAGCTCTGACCTGTGTCTGGGTGGTTGGAGGAGCCCAGTCCTTTATGGCCTGTATCTTGCTCTCCAATGGTTGAACCTGGCCTCCACCCACAAGGTGGCCCAGGTACACAACCTGACTCTGCCCTATCTGGCACTTAGTAGCCTTGATAGTGAGGCCTGCCTTTTGCAGGGCCTCCAAAACTTTCCTCAGGTGGATCAGGTGATCCTCCCAGGTGGAACTAAAGACAGCAATATCATCTAGATATGCTGCACAAAAGGCATCCAACCCAGTGAGAACTTGGTTCACCAACATTTGAAAAGTGGCAGGTGCATTTTTCAAACCAAAGGGCATCACCACAAATTGGTGATGACCTCCTGGGGTAGAAAATGCTGTTTTGGCCTTGGCATCCTCAGCTAACCTGATCTGCCAATAACCAGCTGTTAGGTCAAACGTACTTAAGAAAGTTGCAGAAGCCAACTTGTCTATCAGTTCATCTGCCCTAGGTATTGGATGGGCATCTGTCTTAGTGACAGCATTGAGACCCCTGTAGTCTACACAAAACCTCATCTCTCTCTTACCATCCTGGGTGTGAGGTTTAGGCACTAGAACTACAGGACTAGCCCAAGGGCTCTCTGAGGGTTCAATGACTCCCAATTCCAACATCTTTTGAACTTCTTTCTTAATGCAGTCCCTGACGTGGTCAGGTTGCCTGTAGATGTTACTCTTGACAGGCAGACTGTCACCAGTGTCCACCTCATGGGTGCACCAGTTTGTCTGACTTGGGGTCAGTGAAAACATTTGTCTGAAGGATTGAAGAACCTGTTTACAATCCTCTTGTTGATGCTCAGAGAGGCTGTCAGAAAAGACTACACCATCTACTGACCCATCATCAGGGTTCTGAGTGAGCAGGTCTGGGAGAGGGTCACTCTCTTCCTCCTGCCCCTCATCTGTGGCCATGAGCAAGCCCATGTCCTCCCTGCTGACAAATGCTTTGAGCCTGTTTACATGAAGCACCCTGTGGGGGCTCCTGGGAGTTCCCATGTCCACCAAGTAGGTGACCTCTCCCTTTTGCTCAATGATGGTATGGGGTCCAGACCATTTGTCTTGGAGAGCTGCTGGGGCCACTGGCTCCAACACCCACACCTTCTGTCCTGCATGATACACAGTTAGGACAGCCTTTTGGTCATGCCAAGCTTTTTGAAGTTCTTGGCTGGCCTTAAGGTTTTTGGATGCCTTCTCCTTGTACTCTGCCATCCTGGAGCGGAGACCAAGTACATAGTCCACTATGTCAAGTTTAGGCTTTTGAGAGGTAACTCCCATTTTTCCTTTACCAGACATAGGGGTCCTCTTACAGGATGCCCAAACAGAAGCTCAAAATGGCTGTAACCAACCCCCTTCTGTGGGACCTCTCTGTAAGCAAACAGGAGGCAGGCAGGGTAAAAGGATGTCCCATCTTCGCCTAAGCTTCTCAGGTAACCCTTTTATCATCCCTTTGAGGGTCTTGTTGAATCTCTCAACAAGCCCATTGCACTGTGGGTGATAGGGTGTGGTAAATTTATAATTTACTCCAAATTCCTTCCACATAGCAGTCAAGTATCCTGACATGACGTTTGCACCTCTGTCAGAGACAACCTCCTTAGGAAACCCCACTCTTGAGAAAACTCCAAGCAGGGCCCTGGCCACAACAGGAGCTGTAGTGGTCCTAAGGGGAATAGCTTCTGGATACCTGGTGGCATGATCCACTACCACCAGTGTAAATCTGTGCCCAGATGCTGTTGGGGGGTCCATTGGTCCAAAAATGTCTATCCCCACTCTTTCAAAGGGTACCCCCACCCTAGGTAGTGGTATAAGGGGGGCCTTTGTTGTGCCACCTGATTTGCCACTGGCTTGACAGGTGACACATGAGCGACAAAACTCTTTAGTGTCTTCAGACATATGAGGCCAGTGAAAGTGTGGGGCAAGCCGGTCCCAAGTCTTGTTCTGGCCTAAGTGACCTGCAAGGGGAATCTCATGGGCTAAGGTGAGAAGGAAACCTCTAAGAGACAAGGGGATGACCAACCTCCTGGTAGCACCAGGCTTGGGGTCTCTTGCCTCAGAGTATAGGAGTCCATCTTCCCAATATACCTTATGGGCACCTGTAGCATTCCCTGCAGCCTCAGCAGCAGCCTGCTGTCTGAGGGGTTCAAGAGAGGCACAGTCTAATTGGGCCTGCCTCAAGTCTGCCCTGGAAGGTCCCCCTGTCCCAAGAAACTCAACCTGATCAGGTTCAAGCTCTTCTAGGACAGTTCCTTCTGGGGTCTCTGGGTCAGCCTCCTGAGAGGGCTGATCCTCCACCTGAGGCAGGGGGGAAGGCTCTGCCTTAACCCTACCATTCCTTCTCTTGGGTAGTGTCTGGTCCATTCTTCCAGGATCCAGCACTTGTTCAGCTGGGCATTTCTTGGCCTGTGACCTAGTCGCAGCAAGGACATGTGAGGAGAGACCTAGCATTTCTACATGAGTCCTGTACTCCACATCTGACCACAGTGAGGATTCCAAATCATTGCCCAGAAGACAATCTACTGGGAGGTCTGAACTAACTACAACCCTTTTGAGGCCAGCTACCCCTCCCCAGGAGAAATTAACAACTGCCATACTGTGATTGGTAGTGACATTGCTAGCATTGGTCACTAGGTAGTCTGAACATAGCATGATCTTGTCAGGGTCCACAAATGTTGGTGTCACCATAGTGACACTGGAACAAGTGTCCCTGTAGGCCTGAGACACTTTTCCATTAATTAAAGGTGTTTGTCTGTATTTGCCCAGAGTACTAGGACTTACAGTAGGGGTCATATCCATGTCCCCAGTACAAACAAGAACTGCCTGAGTAGGAATTCTAACTAAGTCAGAACCCACCTCAGATCCCAGGGTTAACCCAACTATAGCCTTGGGAGGTACACTACCACTACTAACTGTACTAGGGGGTGCAGGTGTCTTAGGGACAGTAGTGGTAGGAGTTTGGCCTTTCTTGGTGCACTCACTAAACCAGTGAGTCTTACTTTTACAGTATTGGCACCATGGTTTCTTAGGACCATCATTCTTCTTCTTTTGGGAATTTTGGGACCCACCCTCCTTAGGTTGTTGGGGCCCTGTTGAAGACTTCTGGTCATTTTGCTTATTCTCATTACCCTTCTGGTCTGCTTTCTTCTGGCCACCACCCTGGTTCTGGTTCTGCTGCTTGACCCTTGTCCTGACCCATCTGTCTGCCTTCTTTCCCAATTCTTGGGGAGAGGTCAGATCTGAGTCAATCAAGTGCTTATGCAACAACTGGTTCTGACAATTATTTAAGATTTGCTCTCTCATAATTAGATTATACAATCCTGTGTAATCAGTAACTTTACTTCCCAGTAACCAGCCCTCCAAAGCCTTAGTGGCACAATCAACAAAGTCAGTCCAATCTTGAGCCTGAGTTTTCAGGGTGTCTCTGAACATCAACCTGTACTGTTCAGTTGTTAAGCCAAACCCATCAATCAGTGCAGTTTTCAAGACTTGGTAATCATTAGCATCCTCATCTCTTAACAGTGAGGAGCTTGTCTCTACCTTTACCTTCAAAGGAGAGCCACAATATAGCTGCCCACTGACTCTGGGGTACCTGCTGTACTTTGCAGGCTCTCTCCAAAGCAGTTATCCACTTGTGGATATCATCTCCTGTCTTATAGGAGGGCACTATTTTACTCAGGTGTCTATTATCAAAACTCCTGTCTCTATCCCTAGGGATAGTGCTGCCGCCAGTGGGGACTACCCCACTCAACTGTTGCTCTCTAGCAAAGGCAAGCTTTTCTTTGGCAAGGGCAAGTTCTTCCCTTTGGATCCTCAGATTAACTTCCTTCATCTTTGCTTCATGCTCCCTCCTCTGAGGGGAAGTCATCCTCCTCTGAGCAGATGCATGAGAGTGTACAGATCTATTGCAGTCCCTAGAAGGAGATCTATCTCTCCTAACCCCAAAGTTAGGCCTGACTAGGGTTAGTACTGGGGGTCCCCCAGTCCCTTCCCTATGCAGGTCTAAGTTGGCCCTTGTAAGTCTACTGACTAAAGGTTGCCCATTGTCTGCCTCATCCCCAGAGGGTTCCTCTTCCTCTTCCTCCTCCTCTATATTCTCTGTTTCAGGGAGGTTAGAATCTGGGTCACCACGAGTACCTTCTAAGGGGGGCATGCTCCTATCTGGATTAGAGGGGTCTGTGTTAGCAGCCCTTCTGGCATCATATGTCTCTAAGAGACCTAACAGAAAAGGAGTGGTAGGGTTAGAACCCTGTTTCAATTTCCTGGAGGTACACAATTGTCTCATCTCCTGGAAACTGAGTGCTGCATATCTGGAAAGGACCTGTGGAGGGTCACTAACCACTAGGGGAGTCTCTGAAGACTTTCCATGGGTAGACATGCTTTCTAGTGAGGTGTAAGTGATGCACCTACCTACACTATGAGTTTTCCTACTGATCCCTTGCTAAGAGTTGTAGTCAGGGTGTGCTAGGCCCTTTCTACTACAACAGCTGGTTCAGTAGAACTCAGAGTATTTCTAAGCTTGTTATATGTACCTATAGTACCTTATGTGATCTTTCAAATGATATTTCAAGATTATATGTGATAAAAACAACAGCAAGCTCAAATCCCAACCGCTGCACACCAATGTGAGAAGTTGGCCTGATATATGATGTTCACAAGTTCTAATTACCACCTTGTATCAGTCCAAACAACCATTATGGTGATTGGTTGTAAGTCAACCTTATAGACCAGCTATACTAATGGTAGCATGGACGAAGCAGTCTTAGGCTAAACTCTTTTGGCATGTGAAGCCAGCTGTTTTGCCACAATATAACCCCGTGAATACCAGATGAAAGGACACCACACAGGTTGTTATGAAAATAAACAGTATATTTATTAATAACAACACCTCTGAACTCTTTATGAGGTCAGAGGGCTAAGCACATGACAATCTCTTAAGAAAAATACGACAAGTTGCACAAAATTACAATGGTGCCTTAGAGGCACGACAAACCATATACTAAGTAAGTGGAATGTGAGAGTCAATAAAAAGAAAGGAGCTGTCCAGAGGCTGGAGGTTCGCTAGGACTACGCTATCTTCACCTTAGGTAAGTAATAGGAGGCCCACGGGACGCGTGTGCAGAGTGTGAACTCACACGCAAGATGCGTAACAACGTCTATGGACAGTACAGTTCAAGTTAAAGGTGAGTACGGACAATCCTGACTAGTTAGGACTAAAACGACTGTGGAACTGGACACTAGGACAGTTAAACTACCCTAGAGCACCGAAATGCTCTTGTTACCTCACCCACGGGCTGCGGGTGCATAGGTGCCAAAGTGTGTCGGGTTCTCGCGTTGAAGTCAATGGAGCCTGAAAGAAAAGATGCTGCAGGCGACCAGGAGGAAGATGTCCGGTGCGATCCAAGGGTGGATCGGTGAAGAAGAAGAAGACCTGAAAGCAGAGGGGACAATGTTCACAGTCACTAGCCAGTGACTGGAGTGGAACCAGGAAGGAACCAGATGTCGTCGTCGCGAGCAGGTGAAGAGTGGACGCTTGACTCTGCAGACACGTGGACCCGGAGGTGTCTTCGACGACCAGGATGGAGGCACGAGCTGTCCTACTCAGGCTCTCCCTGTCTGCGGTGTTGGATCCGGAATCGGCGTCAACAGGCCTTGGCAAAGGCAACCCACGCGGTGCGTGGAGAAAGCGTCTGGTGCGGACTAGGAGAGTCCGGGGTGCCCCTCTTTTGGAAGGGAGCAAGGGCCAGTCTGGAGCAACCAGACCAGCAGCAAAGATTCAAAGGTTCGTCGTCTAGGAGGCCACTAGCCAGCCGGCAAGTGACCAGATAACGCATCGAGCAGCAAACAAGCAGAAGGGCCCCACGCAGATCTCGTGGATGCTGGAGGGCTGATCTTCGGTGCAGGGGCTGCTCGGGGCTGGGGCTTCTCAGTCCCCAAAGCACTTGGTCGAGTTTACCTCGGGAGTCGTGCTGGAAGCGAAGTGCAGTTTCTTCCGAGATGGCCGGTCCCACGTGTCTCGTCGCACCCACGGGTCTCAGCTTTGCTGCAGATGTGAGTTGAGGTCGGAGAGGTCTGGGAATCTGGGTCTCGTCGGGCTCTGAAGTCTGGATCCTGGAAGGAAGACGACAAAGGGAAGCCCCTGGACGATTGATGGTGCCTGCAGATGCAGGGTGGACACTCCTTGCCCACAAGGGAGATTCTTCCGTCTTCTGTGGAACAGAACATCGAAGTCCAGAGTTTCTTCTTACAAATTTGTTCAGGATAATCTGATTTGGAATGGGACCAGCTCCTACCATTATCCTGCTAAAGGGGGCTGCACTACTGACTAGGTCCCTCCCCTGGGTGGGACCAGGAAGGGGGGTGGTTACACCCCCTATCCTTTGTCCGGTTTCCCGCCAGAGCTGGGGCTGGAGTGCCCCAGCAACTGGTTTGAACCGGTGTATGCACAGGGCACCTTGTGTGCCCCAGGCATGTCTCATTCCTTTCAAGCCTACCCTACCCAATACACAAATTCCTGTCTGGGGTGGTGCTAGCACCTCCCAAGGCAGGAAACCCTTTGTCCAAGCCGTCCTCGCTGGAAGGACTCCCAGCAGCAGGAGGTCAGACTTGTGTCTGTGGTGGCAGCATCCATTTTGTGATGCCAAGGCTCGAGTTAACTTTAACCGGGGTTCACAGTTGCATACATGTCGTGCCCCTCTAGAAGGGTGGAATGCTACCCCCGTCGCCAGAATTGGCGAGGGGGTAGTATTCCAATTCGTATGACACCTTACTCGACATGTTTTGATAATGCTATACCAGAGTTAGCATTTAACCGCGAGGTTGATAATGCACTTAAGAGTATATGGTATAGCGTTATCATGGAACAGCTATTAGGACTTGGTTCCGCAAGCTGCAGACGGGCTCAGCTCATGCCAGAGCACTATCTCACATAATTCCAAGCACTCTGCCTTCAGGATTGTTAAGGCCTGCCATAGGAGTGACTGATAGGAGGATATGTGTCCATTTTAGGGTTAGATATAGGTATACTATATCTACAGCAAAGGGTGATTACACCACCTTGCCCCAGCTGTCGTGCAGCCAGTTGTGTCAGTTTTAGATGGCCAGCCAGGGGTGGCATAATACATGCTTCAGCCCCTGGTAGGCCCTGGGTACACCTATGCCCTGGATACCCAAGGTACACTGTACAGGGACTGATAAGGTGGCCCAGTACCAATTGGTAAATGCACCTAAAGTACATGGTTGTCAATTTAGAGAGAGAACAGCTAGGCTGTGGGTCTGATTAGCAGGCCCACAGCCAGGGAAAGTCGTAAACCAGTGAAGCAAAAAGCAAAAATCTGGGGTGACCACAGGATTGCAGACCCCACTCTCCTACAATTGAAACATCTAGCCTCAGATTCCTTAACTTAGAAATATCGCCAGCGCCAGACTGGTTCCGGATGTTTTTTTTTGCAGCCGCACCTCTGCGCGCCGGGGGACGGCGCCACACGCCCCCACCCTGACGTCGTCCATGTATGTGATGTCAGCAAGGTCTTATAAGTCCCTCCCGGTGCTCTGACATCAGTTTCCTTCTTTTCCACGTGCAACGCGGATCCGGAGTGAGCGTTCCTCTGACCCGTTTTCATGCCCTTTTTAACAGTGTGCAATGCCCTCAGGCTTTAAATCTTGTACTTCCTGTTCGTGGCAAATGTCCGCGACGGACCCTCATCTTATCTGTATGTGGTGTCTGGACGAGCACCACGACTGCATGGACTGTGACGCCTGCCAACACCTTAAACTGAAGTCCCGGCTAGAGTGCCGGATGAAGCTTTTTTCGGTACGGCTGTCCCGGTCGGAGTCGTCTCGTCCAACAGCCTCTTTGACGCATTTCCGCCTTTGATCACCCTCTCGGGCCCGGGGCAGTCGTTGAGCACTTCTTGGTAAGTTGCGGCGCTTGTCGCAGAGGTCCTTGACCTCACCATCATCTGTTGTCAGGGGCACTGGTTCCCGGAATATTCCGGACGTGTGACCCCGACAGTCGCCCCCCCCCCCCCCTCTATCCACCCTATCCCGGTGTGGGGCGACTCGGGCCCAAATGGAGGCCTATGCAGCGGCTTTGCAGGCCTCCCTTGGGTCCACTCCCATTCCTGGGGCGTCCTCGGCACCTCCACTTCTTGCGGGAGCCCCAACGGAGGCGCCGGTGGGTACGTCCCCAGCGCCAATTGAGCCCTTGCCCCCCAGGGATGTCGGAGATGTGATGTAGTGAGGGCGAGGACCGACTGGGTCCCCCTCTAGGACCCACTGCACCCCTGCCGCACCACATAGTCCCATGGGGCTCCCTGTCGCATCGCAAGTGGTTGCTAGTGCTCAAAGCCTCGCTTTGCGCATGCTTCGGACTTCTGGGCAGGCGGGCGCCTGTCCGGAGCCAGGCTCTGCGCCGTAGACTCGCCTCCCCGACTCTGCCTCCTCTTCTTTCTCCGGAGTCGGAGCCTGTTCTGGTTGGGGCTTAGGCGGCGCCGGAGGCTTGCCTCCCCGGCTCTGACGCCTTCTCCTTCTTCGGAAGTAGGGCTTCTCCCCTCCCCGGCTCTGCCTCCGCTTCTTCCTTCGGAGTCGGAGCCGCTTCTGGTTGAGGCTGAGTCGGTGCCTTTGAGGCGCCGGAGGCTTGCATTCCCGGCACCTTCTCCTTCTTCGGAAGGGGAGCTTATTGTGGATTTGGCGCTGGACGGAGCAGACTCTACGCCGGATGTAGTCGAGTCGGCGCCGGACAAAGCTCGATCACTGCCTACTAAAGCAGTTTTGGTGCTGCATCGACGCCGGGTTGTTGACTCTTCTCCGGAAGCATCCGGAGAGAGTTTGGCATCGCCCGGCAACGCCGAATGTATTCTTGCCTGTGCCTCCCTTAGAGCGACCCTTGACCCTGCTAGGTAGGTCGCTCCCCCTCTGCGCAGCACCGCCTGTATGTCCCTGCCCTAGCTGCCGCTGCTGAGGAAGTTTGAGGACCTGCTCCACCCGCAGGCTGCCACCTGCGCCTCATCCCTGGTGGCTAATGGTAGTCAGTAGGTTTGTATCACCATCGGTATCTTATTGTTATTTGGTGTCTGTGACGGTTGTTGTCGGTTTTTCCCCCGGTGCCTGTATTTGGTCTGTGCCCTCTTTTCCTTCTGTTCCCCTCGCTGTCCCTGTGTTTTCTCTGCCCGTTTTTGCCTTCTGTTCTCTTCGTTGCCCCGTAATTCTGTGCCCGCTTTTGCCTTCTTTCCCCTTGTTGCCCCTGTAATTCGGTGCCCTTTTGCCTTCTGCTCCCTTCCTCGCCCCTCACCGCTCCCGCTCCAGCCACTGCATCCCCTGCGGCCCGCCTCCCTGACAGCCCCTTCTCTGCCCTGCCTCCCAGCTGCTCCGCCCTCCCAACTCCCCATATATGGAACCCCCTGCGCTGTGTGGAGTGACCCTTGACCCTCCTAGGTAGTTCGCTTCCCCTCCGCACAGCACCGCCTGTGTGTCCCTGCCCCAGCTGCCGCTGCTGAGGACGTTCGAGGCTCTCCTCCAGCCGCAGGCTACCACCTACGCCTCATCCCTGGTGGCCAGTGGTAGGCCGTAGGTTTGTATCACCATCTGTATCTTATTGTATTGCCTTTATTGTTATTTGGTGTCTGTGACTGCTGTTGTCTGTTTTTCCCCCGGTGCCTGTATTTGGTCTGTGTTTTCTTTTATTTCTGTTCCCCTCGCTGTCCCAGTGTTTTCTCTGCATGTTTTTGCCTTCTGTTCCCTTTGTTGCCCCGTAATTCTGCGCCTGCTTTTGCCTTCTGTTCCCTTGTTGCCCCCGTAATTCGGTGCCCTTTTGCCTTCTGCTCCCTTCGTCGCCCCTCACCACTGTGTCCCCTGCCGCCCGCCCAATCACTGCCCCTGCCTCCCGCCTCCCAGCTGCTCCTCCCTCCCACCTAAGGCAAGCCCGTCTGCGCACGCCCGCGCCTCGACTGCGCCCAATGCCAGAACCCCTGTTTCCTGCGTCCGCACGACGACCGCCACCGCTACGATGCCAGCACACTTCACGCTCTCAACTCCTGACGGACCCACACCTGCTTCAAAACTGCCCCAAAACGCACACAGCGTCCCTTCACCTGACGGAACTGCAGCTACACCAGCCTCAGAGCTGCTGAACCGCCCGCCAAGAAAGGCCACAATCACCTCCGATGCATCCTACTGAACACCCGCTCCGCACACAAACATTCCGTCGAGCTCTGGGACCTGCTCGACACTTCATCCCCGTACGTCGCCCTCCTGACAGAGACCTGGATGAACAACTCCTCCGCACCCGACATCGCCATTGCCATCCCAGACGGCTACAAGATCACCCACAGAGACCGCCCCAACGGAGTCGGAGGAGGAATCTCCATCGTCCACAAGAACAGCTTCGGGGTCTCGACCAGCACCGACAACACTCTCAGCACCGCCGAACACATGCATTTCCAGATCCACACAGACCCCAACTCCACCCGTCTACAAACCCCCCCGGACCCCGACCCCAGTTCAGCGACTCCATCGCCAACTTCATCAGCACACACGCCCTGACCTCCACCGACTACATCCTCTTTGGAGACCTGAACTTTTACCTTGAGAACGATGACGACAGCAACTCCACCACCCTGATTGATAACCTCGCCAGCCTCGGACTGAGGCAAATACTCACAAAGCCTACCCACTCCGTCGGCCACACGCTCAACCCAGTCTTCTCCTCACGCTCCCACGTCTCCTTCAGCACACCACTGAACTCCTCTGGACCGACCACCACTGCATCCACTTCACCTTCCAGAAAAACACCACACACCACCGCACACAACAGATCCCCCGCCGCTGCTGGAGCAAAAACACCGAAGACCAGCTACACGCAAACCTTGCTCTCAGCCCACCCACCGAACCCTCCAACACCGACGGCGCTGCCCACAGCCTCAGACGCTGGATCGATGACTGCGCCAACTCACTCGCCCTGCTGAAGAAACCCTCCTACAAAGACACCTGCAAGAGGGCCAGCCGGTTCACCCCAGAACTCCTAGCCTCCAAGCAAGCCTGCCAGAAACTAAAGATGAAATGGCACAGTGAGCAAACTCCGGACAGCCACGCAGCCCACAAGGACACCATCCGCAACCACCATCACCTCATCAGGACTGCCAAGAGGACCTCCTTCAAAGACCACCTCGACAACAACGCACACCATAGCAAGGAACTCTTCAACATCGTGAAGGAACTTTCCAACCCCAGCTCCAACACCAAGGACATCCTGCCGTCGCAAGCCCTGTGCGACTCCCTCGACACTTTTTTCCACCGCAAGATAGCAGACATCCACGACAGCTTCAACACCCAGACAGCCCCAACAAACATCAACACAACGGACTCTCCGCACTCCATCGACCATGACCCCCTGCTAACCTGGGCCAACGTGAGCATCAATTAAACCATCAAGACCATGAGCACAATCCACTCTAGTTCCCCGTCAGACCCATTCCTGCACCACATCTTCAACAAAGCCAGCAGCTCCATCGCACCCCATCTACGCAACGTCCTCAATCTCTCTCTCGAGACCGCGACCTTCCCAGAGAGCTGGAAACACACCGATATCAACGCCCTACTCAAATAACCCAAGGCGGACCCAAGAGACCTCAAGAACTTCCGGCCCATCTCTCTACTTCTTTTTCCAGCCAAGGTCATCAAGAAGATCGTCAACAGACAGCTAACCCGATACCTCAAAGAAAACAGAATCCTATACCCTTCCCAGTCAGGGTTCCGCAGCAACCACAGCACCGAGACTGCCCTCATCGCCGCCACCGACGACATCAGGGCCCTGCGGACAACAGTGAGACCACAGCCCTCCTCGTCCTGGACCTCTCCGCCGCCTTCGACACCGTCTGCCTCCGCACACTACGCGCACGCCGTAGGGATCTGAGACAAGGCTCTGGAATGGACCACCTCCTACCTCTCCGGCAGAACCCAGAGCGTCTGCCTCCTTCCATTCCGATCTTAAGCCTCCGCGATCATCTGCGGCGTACCCCAGGGATCTTCCCTCAGCCCGACACTGTTCAACATCTACATGGCCCCGCTTACACACGTCGCCCGACAGCACAACCTCAACATAATCTACGCCGGCGACACTCAAATGATCCTCTCCCTCACCAAGGGCCCCATCACCGCCAAATCCAACCTCCAAGAAGGAATGAAGGCCGTCACCAGCCGACTGAAGCTGAACACGGACAAGACGGAGGTCCTCATCCTCTGCTCCAACTCTTCCGCCTAGGACGACTCCTGGTGGTCGACGGCACTGGGGGCAGCCCCGACACCCACCGACCACGCACACAACCTGGGAATCCTCCTCGACTCAACGCTCTCCATGAGCAAGCAAGTCAACGCCGTCTCCTCCTCCTGCTTCAACTCCCTCCGCATTGTCCGCAAGATCTGCAGGTGGATCCCGACAGATACAAGAAATAGTTATAGTTATAGTTATTTATTTATATAGCGTTGAATCACCCATGAGGGTATCTCGGCGCTTAGGCTGTGGAACCCTTCCTGGCTCTCCCTGTGAGGGGCAGAGCCAGGCATCCCAGCGCTGGTGGGGCCGTTGTGGAGATTAAGCAAGCTATTGCCCAGAGTTGCAGCGTGGATCCCATGATTAGAGACAGCGGCAAAGCGAGAATTATCGAGTCCGCGGACATTGATCCTATACCCTGCCGCGTCGGGAATTGAACCCTGGTCCCGGGCCTGATCTCTGCTTCAGGGTCTGCCGCCTCTAACCATTGAGCCACACTTCTCCCAGTCACCCAGGCCCTCGTCAGCAGCAGGCTCGACTACGGAAACGCCCTCTACGCGGGAGCCCCGACCAAGCTCATCAAAAGACTGCAACGCTTTCAAAATGCCTCTGCACGACTGATCCTAGACGTACCACACCACAGCACCCCCACCTGAGAAACCTGCACTGGCTCCCCATCAACAAGAAGATATCCTTCAAGCCCCTCATCCACGCACACAAGGCACTACAGTCTACCTCAAAACACTACTTTCCTTCTACATCCCCATCTACCAGCTCCGCTCCGCTGACCTCGCACTCGCCACTGTCCCTCACATCCGAAGAACAACCACTGGCGGGAGATCCTTCTCCCACCTCGCCGCCAAGTCCTGGAACACCCTCCCACTGAGCCTATGACAGACCCAAGACCTGCTGACCTTCAGGAGGCTACTCAAGACCTGGCTGTTTGACCAGTAGCGCCCCCTCCCCCCTCCCAGCCCTTGAGACCCTCGCGGGTATGTAGTGCGTTCTACAAATGACTGACTGATTGATTGATTGATTGATGACAGTATGTGGATGGATCCGGCAGGATCCTCACCTCCTCAAGAGCACCCGCACCCGGCAGGCTCCTCCCTCCTCAAGAGCATCATCTGGACCCCCATCCGTCAATGGGACTCCCCTCAGTTGGGCATTGGTCGCACCCTCACTGTCTTGGGAGGGTTAGCATACAGCCCTCTCCTACTGATGAGCTACTATACCCACCTCAGAGGGCTACTGAGAGTGATCTCTTTGGCCATTAGGATTTTGAACATGCAACCGCCCTCGACGTCCTTGTCTGTGGACCCTCAACTTGATGTCCTTAACCGTGGGTCAGTGAATGTGGAGCCGCTTCTGCCCTTTCCAATACCCAAGAACCCTTCCTTTTTTAGACAGAGGACGGTTGGGGAGAAACATGTTAGGTCTCCCACCGCTAGTAGGACATTTTAAATGTAATCGCTGTGTGGTCTGTTTATATACCACCAATTCCAAATTTGTGATGTTGAATGGCAATAAACACACTCAAAGAAGTTTTTCCAATTGCAACACTAAAAACGTTGTATATTCTCTTGCATGTCCTTGTGATAAAGTATATATAGGACAAACAACACAAAATGTTAAGATGAGAATAATGCAACAACAGTCAAGAATCAGGTGCAAAACCCAGGGAGCTCCCTTGGTCCAGCACTTTTGTGAATGCAATCATAATGAAAATGACCAGGTGGTCGGTACTCTTGGTGGTTAAACCCCAAAATAAAGTGACCCTACAGACTACCTTAAACAAACTTGAGTCACAGATTATTGAAAAATATCAAACTGCGAGATTGGGTTTGAATGATCGTGATGAAATATGGCCATTAATAGGATCTTGAGAAGTGAGGTGACTCCTCTGCAAGATCTTATTTGTTGCTTCATTCTGTATGTATATATGTAGAATCCTGGATAACTCAGCGTGACTATTCTCCCGATTAAGTGTTGTGGTTCATGTTTTTAAGAAAGTGTTTTTGTATAGATATTGTACTGTATGATAGATAATTTTGTCTTGTTGTTTTAGTCCTCATATATAATTGTTGAGAATTGGAGTTGATGTACACTGTAATAATTTCCACATAGATTGTATGTCGACCTCAATGCCTACCTGGAACCCCTTAGTCCTGTTGTCACCGGTATATGTGGTGATTGTTCAATCTGAAAGAGACACGTTAGTGATAGATTCCTTACCTTAGAATATCCTCAGGCGTCAGACTGGATCCGGAAATTTTTTGCGTAGCAGTACGCTTGCGCGTCGGTAGGCGTCGTCTGCTGCTCCGCGTCCGGCGTCGTGGGCGCCGTGATGACGTCGTCGGAGTACTTAGACGCCGCCTCCGCGTGCTGACGTCAGTTCTTTTTCTTTCCGCGCCAGCAAGCGCAGATCTGGAAAAAGCAGTAACCCGTAGTCAATTTTTGACTAACTTTTTGGATCATTTTTGATAATTTCTCGAAGTCTTACGACTCCGATCGGTGCCGTAGGGATGCCTGGCTTTAAGCACTGCGAGGATTGCGACCGCACGATGTCGGTCACGGATCCTCACCACCTGTGCCTGACTTGTCTAGGCGTCGACCACGACGACCAGGCCTCCTCCGACTGCCGGGCCCTCTCTTCGAAAGCCAGGCGGGAGCGGTCCCGCAGGCGTCTCGAACTCCGGCAGTTGGCCCCGCGCCGCGAGAGGTCTTGGTCCCACGGGAGGTCGAGGGACAGGTCGCGGGCTCGGAGCCACCACAGTTCCGAGAGTAGGCCGCACTCCTCCGGTCGAAGCACAAGAAGTCCAAGAGGCGTCATTGCTCTTCGGACTCCCCCCGACGCTCGCACGATGCGGCCGGGGGTTCGGGTGACACCACCCACGCGGCTCCGTCGGAGTCGCGGGCGCCGCGTCCAGCTCCACACCCTCCGGTCCCTGGGCAAGACGCGACGCCGGAGGAGATCGAGCGCTTCCTCATGGCCATGAGGAAACTCTCTCCTCCGACGGGCTCCGCGGCGCCTTCGGGCCCAGCGGACCCGTCTGGGGCCTGTAGCGGGTCGGGGGCTTCGGCCCGACGCCGTCGGGTGCTTCGCCGCCGACGCCGGAGCGGCCCCACAATCCAGACACCGCCGGTGCCTTCGGGCCCGGCGCCGCAGGGTCCAGCGGTCCCGGCGCCGCCGGGCCGCGGTACCCCTCTAGACCTTCTTCGGGATCTGGGTCGTCGCCGGTGGACCTTACGACCTCCCCGTCATCGGATCATCAGGTGTCGCCTCCGGCGCCGTCCTCGGGCGGCGCCGTCCCCGATACCTCCTTCGTTCCTGTTCCGACGTCGGGATGGCCCCGATGGGCGCCGCTCCAGACGGCGTTTGGGGAGTTTCACTTCTATGAACAGGCCCCATTGATTGAGAACCCTGAGTATCAGGAGATGGGTGATGAGGAGGATTGGGAGGGGTCTGAGGACCCTCTGACCCGAGAGTGTCAGTCTCATGAGGACTGGGCAGGAGACCTTGGGGAGGCCAGTGGCCTGGACACCTCTCCAGACACTGGTTTTGTCTCCCCTCCTACCGTGGCTTCGGAGGAGGGGGCAACCTATAGTGTGGTGTTGATGAGGGCTACCAAGGCCTTAGGCCTTGAGCTCCCCGTCGCGGGCGTGAGGACTAATCTCCTCACTGAGGTCCTTAAACCGCAGTCAAGCTCGGCCGAGCCTCTGCTGCCCTTTAATGAGGCCTTGACCGACGTTCTTCTGGGCACTTGGTCCAAGCCCGCTACGGTTTCGCCCGTAGATAGGAACGTGGCCAGACGCCACCGCCCAGCCCCGGGTGACCCATGTTTTCTGTCCACCCACCCCACCCCGAGAGTCTGGTCATCCAGGCCTCTAATTCCCAGACCGCATTCCCGTCGGCTCCGCCGGACAGGGAATCCAAGAGGTACGAGCAGTACGGGAAAAAGATCTTCTCCTCCCTTAGTCTGGGACTGCGGTCTTCCAACACCGCATTCCTCTTGGGCCGCTACACCCACTCTCTGTGGGAGACGGTTGCGGAAGTGCTGCCAAAGTGTCCGTTGGAGGTACGGGCCAAACTCGGCCAAGCCCTTGTGGAGGGTCGGGACGCAGCCAAATATTCTATCCGGTGTGGGCTGGATACCACCGACTCACTAGGTAGAGCAATGGCAACGACGGTGGCGGTTAGGCGCCACGCCTGGTTGAGGTCCGCCAACTTTTCGGCAGATGTCCAGAACACTCTGATGGACATGCCGTTTGATGGCCGTCGCCTTTTTGGCGACAAGGCAGACCATGCGCTTGAGCGCTTTAAGGACTCCAGGGCTACGGCCAAGTCCTTGGGCCTTTCGGCCACGCGCCAGCAATCTGGTGCCTTTCGCTCCTTTCGTGGCCACGGAAGGGGCGTCCCCACACGTGCTGCCAGCCACACGCCGCAAACTAACATCCAAAGCGGTGGCGGCCGTGGAAATCGCCGTGGAGGCAGTCGGGGTCAACGGCGAGGCCAGCCCGCACCCTCCCCCGAGCATCCGCCTCAAAATCCTCCTAGTCCTTGCTTTTCGGCCCATGTGACGTCAGTGGGGGGCAGGGTTCGCCATCACCTCTCTCACTGGCACACTATAACTTCGGACAGGTGGGTGCTGCAGATCGTCCGAAGGGGCTACTCCCTCCCCTTCGAGACGACCCCTCAAGCCATGCCACCGCAACACCACCGCGTATCGGGGGATCACTTGCGGCTTCTGCAGGAGGACGTTTTGGCCCTCTTGGCCAAGGGGGCCATCGAGCGCGTTCCTGGGCCAGAAGTAGGACGTGGTTGCTACTCCCACTACTTTCTGGTACCCAAGAAGGGCAAAGGGGGCCTACGCCCTATCTTGGACCTACGGAACGTCAACGGCTTCCTCCGGAAGGAGAAGTTCAAGATGCTGACTCTAGCTCAGGTCTTAGCTGCCCTGGACCCTGGAGACTGGATGGTAGCGTTGGACTTGCAGGACGCTTATTTCCACATCCCCGTCCTGCCGGCCCACCGGCATTACCTGCGGTTCACGGTAGGCCACGAGCACTTTCAGTTTACCGTGCTCCCCTTCGGCCTTACCAGCGCCCCACGGGAGTTCACGAAGGTGATGGCGGTGGTCGCAGCTCATCTGCGCAGGTTAGGGGTTTCAGTTACTGGTTGTTGAAGGCGGGCTCGCCCCAGACAGTCGTCAGCCACCTCCAGACAACGGCAGACCTCTTGCACCAGCTGGGGTTCTCCATCAATGTGCCGAAGTCACACCTGTGTCCCTCTCAGAAGCTCCTCTTCATCGGAGCGGTTCTCGACTCGGCGCAGTTTCGGGTTTACCCACCCGAACAGCGGGTTCGGGATATACAGGCTCTGATTCCAATCTTCCGGCCTTTATCCCGAGTTTCGGTCAGGTTGACGCTGCGGCTTCTGGGGCTGATGGCCTCCTGCATCCTTCTGGTGCATCACGCCATGTGGCGGATGCGGGCTCTGCAGTGGGACCTGAAGTTTCAGTGGGCCCAGCATCAGGGCAACCTGTCCGACCATGTCCTGATCTCGGAGGGCACTGCGAGACAGCTGCAGTGGTGGCTCACGGACCGCGATTGGGTCAGCGGCAGATCCCTCTCCCTTCCCCAACCGGAGCACGTGGTTGTGACGGACGCGTCCCTCCAGGGCTGGGGAGGCCACATGGGAGAGCCGGAGATCAGAGGCCTCTGGTCTCCGGCGGAGGCCCGGCTCCATATCAACCTTTTGGAGTTGCGGGCGATTCGTCTAGCACTGAAGGCATTCCTCCCATCTGTCCGAGGGAGTGTAGTGCAGGTGTTCACGAACAACACCACCGCCATGTGGTACTGCAACAAACAGGGCGGGGTGGGGTCTGGCAATGGCTGGAACATCAGGGCGTGACTCTGGTGGTTCAACACCTGATGGATCACGAATGGCGTCTGAACTCGGACGTGGCGCAAGGTCTCTTTCTGCAGTGGGGAGAGCCTTGGTTATATCTATTCGCCACCGAAGAGAACGCGCAATGTCATCAATTCTGCGCGTTGGAGTTTCCAAGGCGGCACTCGCTCAGAGACGCTTTTCGTCGCGAGTGGAGTTGCGGTCTGTTGTATGCCTTTCCGCCTATACCACTTCTGCCCAGAGTGCTGAAGAAGATCAGGCGCGACTGGGCACAAGTCATCCTTGTGGCTCCCGATTGGGCACGAAGATACTGGTATCCCGAGCTACTCAGTATGTCAGTCGATCCCCCGGTTCGTCTGCCTCTTCAGGAGGACCTTCTGTCGCAGCAGCAGGGGACGGTCCTCCACCCGAACCTGTCCAGTCTCCACCTCCATGCCTGGAGATTGAGCGGCGACAGTTGAGGCCATTTGACTTGCCTCCTGAAGTCTGTAACATCATTCTGGCAGCCAGGCGTCCCTCCACAAAGTCGGTATACGCCTGCAGGTGGAACAGATTTGTGGCATGGTGCACAGCAAAGGCCGTGGATCCTCTTTCTGCCCCTCTTTCTGAGGTTCTTCTTTTTCTTGCCCAGCAGGGCTCTGCTCTGGGCACTATCAAGGGCTACCTTTCTGCCCTTTCAGCCTTTCTGAGGCTGCCTGATCAACCTTCTTTATTCAAGTCCCCTATTGTAAATCGATTTCTGAAAGACATCACGCACACGTTTCCACCTGTTCCCTTTGTGATGCCTCAGTGGGACTTGAACTTGGTTCTTACATTTCTAATGTGCGCTCCCTTCGAGCAACTCCACAACTGTCCTCTTCGCCTTTTTACTTTGAAGACTGCCTTCCTGGTAGCCATCACCTCTGCCAGGAGAGTGAGTGAGCTCCAGGCTGCATCCTGTAAACCTCCTTTCCTTTCAGTCCATCCGGACAAGGTTGTTCTGCGGACTAGGCCCTCTTTCCTACCCAAGGTAGTCACGGCCTTCCACATTGGGCATTCCATTACCTTGCCCACCTTCTTTCCGCATCCCTCGAGAGAGGAAGAGAGGCTCCACCGTCTGGACCCAAAACGTGCGCTCTCATTCTATCTGGATCGCACACGCCAGTTCCGGGTGGATGACCAACTCTTTGTTGGTTACGTGGGCGCTAAGAAGGGGAAAGCGGTACACAAGCGGACCATCTCGCGGTGGATCATCTTGTGTATCCAGGCGTGTTACTCCTTGGCAAAGAAGAAACCCCCTGTTGGGCTGAGGGCTCACTCTACTCGAGCCACAGAGACTACAACTGCCTTGGGCCGAGGTGTGCCCTTGCAGGAAATTTGCCAGGCAGCTACGTGGGCCTCGCTGCACACGTTTGCAAGACACTATTGCCTGGACAGCCAAGTCCGGAGGGATAGCTTCTTTGGCCGTTCCGTCCTCCAGGACTTTCTGGTGTGATTATTGGTACGCAGACCCACCACTGGGGATGGTATTGCTGGGGTATCTATTCTAAGGTAAGGAATCTATCACTAACGTGTCTCTTTCAGATGCACAAGTTACTACTTGTGTAACGATATATCTGTAGAGACATTAGTTAGTGATAGATTCCTTACCGACCCATCCATCCTCCCCGTTATGCGAACCGATATCTAGGGTTAAGGTCATCCCCTTTCAGGGCCCTAGTTTCTGGCGCGGAAAAGCTGTGTCTAAGAACTGACGGCAGCACGCGGAGGCGGCGTCTAAGTACTCCGACGACGTCATCACGGCGCCCACGACGACGGTCGCGGAGCCGCAGACGACGCCTACCGACGTGCAAGGGTACTGCTACGCAAAAAAAATCCGGATCCAGTCTGACGCCTGGGGATATTCTAAGGTAAGGAATCTATCACTAACTAATGTCTCTTACAGATATAAGTAGTAACTTGTGCTTTAGCCCCTATGGGTTTCCCTGAGGAATACGTGCACCCTACCTTTTGAATAAACACAAGTTGTTTTTTGATTTTTTTTTCTTCCTCTTTTTACTTTGATTTTGGTTTGGGGACTTGTTTGCCCGTTTATTAATAATTTTAATTTTCTCTTTAACTGTTTTTGTAGGCCCCACGAGGATAATATTGTGTGCCATTGGAGTTGGTTGCAGGATGGTTAGCTATAAGCAATAGAGCTGAACAGAGTAATCTGAAAGAAACAGGTTAGTATTAGATTCCTTACCTTAGAATATCCCCAGGCGTCAGTCTGGATCCGGAAACTTTTGCGTAGCAGTACCCCTGCGCGTCGGTAGGCGTCGTCTGCAGGCGTCCCCTGCGGCTCCGCGTCGTCGGCGTCGTGCGCCGTGATGACGTCGCTGGAGTATATAGACGCCGCCTCCGCGCGCTGACGTCAGTTCTTCTTTTTTCCGCGCCAGTTAGCGCAGATCCGAAGAGCAGTACTCCGGTCTTTTGACCAAGTTTTTTGTTAACTGATTGATCTTTACGGTGCCGGTAGGATGCCCGGTTTCAAGAGTTGTGACGAGTGCGACCGCCTGATGTCGGTCACCGACCACCATCGACTCTGCCTCCGGTGTCTGGGCGCGGACCACGACGTGGAGTCCTGCGTCGACTGTCGGGCCTTGACTGGAAAAGCTAGGCGGGAGCGGTCCCGCAAGCTTCTCGAGCTCCGGTTGTCGGCCCCGCGTCGAGAGCGGTCCCGGTCCGGTCGGAGGTCGAGGGAGCGGTCGAGGGAACGGTCGCGGAGCCGCCATGGGCGCTCCGGGAGTCGCCACCATTCCTCCGGCTCGTCAGGTAAGCACAAGAAGTCGGGGCGTCGCCATCGCACCCCCGACTCCCCCCGACGCCCGCGTGCTGCGGCCGGGGGCTCGGGTGACCCCACCCCCGCGGTCCCGCATGGGTCGCCGACGCCGTCTACCCCACACCTGTCGGTCCCTGGGGAAGGCGCGTCGCGTGAGGAGATCGAGGCCTTCCTCATTGCTATGAGGGCGAGGTCTTCTCCGGCGGGGCCTTCGGCGCCTGCGGGCCCGTCGGTCCCGTCTGGGGGCCCGAGCGGTTCGGGTGCTCCTGCCCCGGCGCCGCCGGTGGCTCCGGCCCCGGCGCCGCTGGTTCCCTCTGGTTCGTCGCCGGCTGGTCTCCCGGCCTCTCCGGCGTCGGTTCCTGTGGGCCAACCCGTGGTACCGCCCCCGCGTGGTGCAGCGACTCCGCCGTCGGCTCCGGCCGGCGTCGGGTCCCCGGCACCGACGCCGCGCGGCGCCACCCCCCTTTCCTCCCCGACTCCGGACTCGGAGCCGGACCGGCGTCGGCCGACGCCGGACCCGACGCCGATGGGGCCCGTTGACCCCGATGTCTATATCGTCGACCCAGAATATGGGTATGACGAGGAGGAGTATGGAGAGGGTTGGGAGGGGTCTGAGGACCCTCTATCCCGTGCCTGCCAGTACGATGTGGACTGGGTAGGTGATCTGGGTGATGCCAGTGGCCTGGACGAGTCGCCCAACCCTGGGTTTGTCTCTCCGTCCCCTGTGGCGTCCGAGGCGGGTGCTGCCTATTCGGTGGTCCTGATGAGGGCTGCCAAGGCCTTACACCTTGAGCTCCCCGTCGCGAAGGTCAAACCGAATATTCTGACGGAAGTTTTTAAACCGCAGTCATGCCCCCAGGAGCCTCTGCTGCCGTTTAATGAGGCCCTGACGGATGTCCTTCTGGGCACCTGGTCCAGGCCCGCTTCTGGTGCGCCGGTTGACCGGAACGTTGCCAGGCGTCACCGTCCCTGCTCGGACGACCCTGCCTTCCTGTCCACCCATCCCTCCCCGGAGAGTCTGGTGATCCAGGCCTCCACTTCACAGTCCGCATTTCCGTCGGCTCCGCCCGACCGGGAATCAAAGAGGTACGACCAATTTGGTAAAAAAGTGTTTTCCTCTTTGAGCGCTGGACTGCGGTCTTGTAACACCGCGTGCCTCTTGGGCCGCTACACCCACTCCCTGTGGGATACGGTCGAGGAGTGTTTGCCGCAATGCCCCCAGGAAGTGCGGGACAAGCTCACCCGGGCCTTGGTTGAAGGCCGGGATGCGGCGCGGTACTCGATCCGTTGTGGTCTGGACACCACGGACTCACTGGGACGGGCCATGTCCACTACGGTGGCGATTCGTCGCCATGCCTGGCTGAGATCTGCCAACTTCTCACCAGACGTCCAAAATACACTTATGGACATGCCATTTGATGGCAGTCGCCTATTTGGTGACAAAGCGGACCACGCGCTGGAGCGCTTCAAGGACTCCAGGGTCACGGCCAAGTCCTTGGGTCTCTCGACCCAGCGCCAGCAGACGGGTTCGTTTCGGCCCTTTCGTGGCCAAGGGAGGGGAGGTCCCACACGTGCTGCCAGCCACGCGGCGCAGAGCGCTCCCCAGCGCGGTGGCGCCCGTGGTTTCCGCCGTGGTGGCGGTAGAGGCCAGCGTCGTGGTCAGTCCACGCCTCCCTCCGCTGCGGCATCCAAGCCTTCCTAGTCCGAGCTTTCGGGCTCACGTGACGCCAGTGGGTGGCAGGGTTCGCCATCACCACTCCCGCTGGCGCGCGATAACATCGGACAGGTGGGTGCTGCAGCTTGTCCGAAGGGGCTATGCCCTCCCCTTCGAGTCCACTCCTCCAGCCATGCCACCGCAGAACCACCGTGTGTCGGGGGACCACTTGACACTTCTGCAGGAGGAAGTTACGGCCCTCTTGGCCAAGGGGGCCATCGAGCGCGTTCCTGGGCCAGAAGTAGGGTGTGGTTGCTACTCCCACTACTTTCTGGTACCCAAGAAGGACAAGGGAGGCCTGCGTCCTATCTTGGATCTACGGAACGTCAACGGCTTCCTCCGGAAGGAGAAGTTCAAGATGTTGACTTTGGCTCAGGTCTTGGCTGCTCTAGACCCACAAGACTGGATGGTAGCGTTGGACTTGCAGGATGCGTACTTTCACATCCCCGTCCTGCCGGCCCACCGGCGTTACCTGCGGTTCACGGTAGGCCACGAGCACTTTCAGTTTATCGTGCTCCCATTCGGCCTTACCAGCGCCCCACGGGTGTTCACGAAAGTGATGGCGGTGGTCGCAGCTCATCTGCGCCGGTTAGGGGTTTCAGTCTTCCCCTACCTCGACGACTGGCTGTTGAAGGCGGGCTCGCCCCAGACAGTCGTCCACCACCTTCAGATGATGGCAGACCTCCTGCACGAGCTGGGGTTTTCCATCAATGTGCCGAAATCACACCTGTGTCCCTCTCAAAAGCTCCTTTTCATCGGAGCGGTTCTCGACTCGGCGCAGTTTCGGGTTTATCCTCCGGAACGGCGGGTCCGGGATATTCAGGCTCTGATTCCCATCTTTCAGCCGTTATCCCGGGTTTCGGTCAGGTTGACGCTGCGGCTTCTGGGGCTGATGGCCTCCTGCATCCTTCTGGTGCATCACGCCAGATGGCGGATGCGGGCTCTGCAGTGGGACCTGAAGTTTCAGTGGGCCCAGCATCAGGGCAACCTATCCGACCATGTCCTGATCTCGGAGGGCACTGCGAGACAGTTGCAGTGGTGGCTTACGGACCGCGATTGGGTCAGGGGCAGATCCCTCTCCCTTCCCCAACCGGAGCACGTGGTTGTGACGGACGCGTCCCTCCAAGGCTGGGGTGGCCACTTGGGAGAGGCGGAGATCAGAGGCCTCTGGTCTCCGGCGGAGTCCCGGCTCCATATCAACATGTTGGAGCTGCGGGCGATTCGCCTAGCACTGAAGGCATTCCTCCCCTTTGTCAACGGGAGTGTAGTGCAGGTGTTCACGGACAACACCACCGCCATGTGGTACTGCAACAAACAGGGCGGTGTGGGGTCGTGGACCCTTTGCCAAGAGGCTCTGCGCCTCTGGCAATGGCTGGAACGTCAGGGCGTGACTCTGACGGTTCAACACCTGGCAGGTTCTCTGAACGCCAGGGCGGACGAACTCAGCCGTCGGTGCTCGGTGGATCACGAATGGCGTCTGAACTCGGATGTGGCGAGAGGCCTCTTTCAGCAATGGGGAGAGCCTTGGTTAGATCTATTCGCCACAGAAGAGAACGCGCAATGTCATCAGTTCTGCGCGTTGGAGTTTCCAAGACGGCACTCGCTCGGCGACGCCTTTCGGCGCGAGTGGAGTTGCGGTCTGTTGTACGCCTTTCCGCCTATACCACTTCTGCCCAGAGTGCTGAAGAAGATCAGGCGCGACCGGGCCCAAGTTATCCTTGTGGCTCCGGACTGGGCTCGAAGGTACTGGTATCCCGAGCTACTCAGCATGACAGTCGGTCCCTCGATCCGCCTGCCCCTTCAGGAGGACCTTCTGTCGCAGCAGCAGGGGACGGTCCTCCACCCGAACCTGTCCAGTCTCCACCTCCATGCGTGGAGATTGAGCGGCGACAGTTGAGGCCATTTGACTTGCCTCCTGAAGTCTGTGATGTCATTCTGGCAGCCAGGCGTCCCTCCACAAAGTCGGTATACGCCTGCCGGTGGAACAGATTTGTGGCATGGTGCACAGCGAAGGCTGTGGATCCCCTTTCTGCCCCTCTGTCTGAGGTTCTCCTCTTCCTCCTTTCCCTTGCCCAGCAGGGCTCTGCTCTGGGCACTATCAAGGGCTATCTTTCTGCCCTTTCCGCCTTCTTGAGGCTACCTGATCAGCCATCTTTGTTCAAGTCCCCTATTGTGTTGAGATTCTTGAAGGGCATCACGCACATGTATCCTCCAACTCCGTTCGTGATGCCTCAGTGGGACTTGAACCTGGTTTTGACTTTCCTGATGTGCGCTCCCTTTGAGCCCCTTCATTCCTGTCCTCTCCGTCTTCTCACCTTAAAGACGGCCTTCCTGGTAGCCATCACCTCTGCCAGGAGAGTGAGTGAGCTCCAGGCTCTTTCTATTCAACCTCCTTTCTTGTCTGTTCATCCTGATAAGGTGGTTCTTCGGACTAGACCTTCTTTCCTGCCCAAGGTAGTCTCTGCTTTTCACATTGGGCAGTCCATCACCTTGCCCTCTTTCTTCCCGCCTCCGCATCCTTCAAAGGATGAAGAGCGGCTCCATCGTCTGGACCCAAAACGTGCGCTTTCATTCTATATGGATCGCACACGCCAGTTCCGGGTGGATGACCAACTGTTTGTTGGCTACGTGGGTGAGAAGAAGGGAAGGGCGGTACAGAAACGGACCATCTCTCGGTGGGTCGTCCTGTGCATCAAAGCATGCTACTCTTTGGCTCGGAAGGAGCCTCCTGTTGGGCTGAGGGCCCATTCCACTCGGGCCACGGCGGCTACTACTGCCCTGGGCCGGGGAGTCCCTTTGCAGGACATTTGCCAGGCGGCCACGTGGGCCTCGCTGCACACCTTTGCGAGGCACTACTGCCTGGACAGTCAAGTCCGGAGGGATGGCTTCTTTGGCCGTTCGGTCCTCCAGGACTTTCTGGTGTAGGTTGTATTGGTTCGCAGACCCACCACCGGGGTTGGTATTGCTGGGGTATCTATTCTAAGGTAAGGAATCTAATACTAACCTGTTTCTTTCAGATGAACAAGTTACTTACCTTCGGTAACGATATATCTGTAAGAAACAGTAGTTAGTATTAGATTCCTTACCGCCCCGCCCATCCTCCCCGTTCTGCGAACTGATACCTAGGGTTAAGGACATCCCTTTCAGGGCCCTAGTTTCAAATGGCACCAGTGTTGGTTCTCACATGGCTCTGCGTGTTCTGGCGCGGAAAAGCTGTGTGCAAAGAACTGACGTCAGCGCGCGGAGGCGGCGTCTATATACTCCAGCGACGTCATCACGGGGCACGACGCCGACGACGCGGAGCCGCAGGGGACGCCTGCAGACGACGCCTACCGACGCGCAGGGGTACTGCTACGCAAAAGTTTCCGGATCCAGACTGACGCCTGGGGATATTCTAAGGTAAGGAATCTAATACTAACTACTGTTTCTTACAGATATATCGTTACCGAAGGTAAGTAACTTGTTCTTCAGGCTCGATTGAGTGAGTCCTCTGCCTAGTGCTGTGCTTCGCTAGAGGTGGAATTTTTTCTTTTCAGCTTGGTTGGTATAGTCCGCTGTCTACCTTGACAGTCGGACGTAAGTGCGTCCGCATCACGTGGGACGCGGTGGTTTCAATTTAACAGAGTTTGCCATGTCGTCGGGCGCTTGCGAGCTACCATGAAAGTAGGATATCTGGTGGAGTGATTTGTTCATGTCTCGAGATTATAAAAGGTGAGAGAGTAGTCTATGTGATTTTAGCCTCCGTGTCTTATACGAGGGAGGAGGATAGCAGCCTCGACATTATATTTCAGTCGTGGCTGATGCCTGCCTTTGGTTTTTATTGCAGTTTAGAAATTGCGGTATCAGCACCTGAAAGTTCCTTTTTTAGCAGTGCTTCCCACGAGGCGCTTTTGTCTTGCTGGAGGTAAGAGACGACGGAGATGTATTTAATTATTCTTGCAGTCTCTACGTTTCACTTTGAAGTGTGCACGTTTATTTGGTGTACCATACCGGAGAGATTACAGCTATACTTGTGTTTCTTAATTACAGTGATTTATATATATGACATCTTGGTATGAGGCCTGGCATCCAGATCTGTGTGGCTTAAGTGAGTAAGTGAGTGCTACTTGGTAGCATTATGGTTTATATACTCTTCACCCTGCTGACACAGTTAGGTTGGGTGTAGCATGATTAACCTTTGTAGTTCACCTGACCAAGGGGGCCCTACGTTGTTTGTGTGAGACTTGTTTCCTTTGGGTGCACGCTATTGATTTACTTGGAGCCCTGATGCCGTGTATAGATCTTTGGGCATCTTGGTATGTGCTTAGTTGTTTCATGCACATTGACACTTTGTGATTTTTATTTTGTTTCCCCGTTCCCATTTTTAGTTGTTTCTTCACTTTTTGTGTGGTCGATGACGAACTTTGGGATTAAGGTGGCTCAGAGAGTATGACTTTCTATGGGTTCACACTTCATGTGTGATTCTGCATATTTTTGTAGGTCCTTAATTCACCCTGTCCTGATGAGGACAAGATTGGTCGGAAGGCTGAAACGCGACTGCGTCGACACTTTACACAAAGAGGAGTCCAATGAAATTATTGGAATTAATTCGGAATTGTATTTGCAGACACAATCCTCTCATATAGGTTCAAGATTTAATAGAACCGATTGTGTTTGACTACCTCTAAGTGTACTTCCTAGAACGATTAGGAGGGCACTCAGCTTTGCTTCAACCTTTTTTTTTTTTTTTGGGTGAAAAGGAATATTAGATTACGCATCATTTGTATGAATTCTGTTTATTTGTTTTGTCTTGTTGTATATATTTGTGTACATATGTATGTATATATGTGTATATTGTAAATTTGAAATTTATTTGAAGTTATAGGATGGAATATTCTCTTTGATTACTATAAATAAAATATGTAATCATGTCTTCAATGGTATGTGACGGTGTTTGCCTTTATATAATATTGAAGTAGTGGACAGTGTCCCTGGTATAGGAGAATTTATAGTCCCCTATTAGAAAAGATTTCAGATATCAATTCCTCCTTTTCCACTTTTGTTCTTTCTTGCTTCTGCCCTTTGAAGCCACTCTTTATGATACCCTTTTGGGTACCTGGGTTCGGCCAGCTTCTGGTGACCCGGTGGCTCGTTTGGTCTTGCACCGCCACCGTCCTACTCCACCTGATCCGGTCTGCTTATTTGTGCATCCTGACGTGCAGGGGTTTGTCTTGCAAACTGCCTTCCCTGCCCCGGCTCTTGCTTCCTCCCTCCCAGGAGTCCAGATGGCTTGAATCATGGGGCTGGAACATCTTTGCCTCCACTAGTCCTGCACTACGGTACCTCAACACGGTGTGTCCTGACTCGGGCTACCTCTGCCCTATGGGACTCTGCAGGGTCTTTGCTCTCCACCAGCACTGAAGGCGCTCGTGTTGACCTACTTCATCTTCTCTGGGACGGCCGTGACCTTGCTGAGTTTACGATCTGCTCCGCCTTGGATACTGCT
Source organism: Lissotriton helveticus (assembly GCF_964261635.1). Lineage (NCBI taxonomy): Eukaryota > Metazoa > Chordata > Amphibia > Caudata > Salamandridae > Lissotriton > Lissotriton helveticus. The sequence continues at coordinate 598,335,423 of NC_136071.1, read as the reverse complement.
GATTCCTTAGGCCGGGCTATGGCTGGTTCAGTCGCCTTGCGGCTCCATGCTTGGTTACGGGATAGTGTCTTCCCGGAAAATATCCGGGAGAGTCTTGTTGATTTACCCTTTGATGGGGTTTTATTGTTTAATGCACACGCCGACTTGGCTGTTCATCCCCCCCCCCCCCCCCTCCACTTAGGCCTGTGTTCCTCAGGCGTTTGTTCTGGGGCAGTACCTTTTCATTTAGCATCCTTTTGATGTGTTGTGTGTTTTAGGCTGATAGTAAGCCTCAGGTCTTCCTTTTGCATAGTCTGAGGTGATTACACTTCAATTTACCATCCTTTGGATGCATTATGCGTTTTAAACTGGCAATTAACCTATTGTGGCAGTGTTCCACAGATTGTTCCTCTGACTGTGACTTGCCCTGAAAAACGTGTTCCCCGTTGTTGGGGTGTGCATACTCTGTGTGGGGTACTTGTTTGCTTTTATATAGCTCTGATTATGGCAACTGGGCCTAAGAGTTCCTTTGGCCTCTCGGCATCCTCTGGTGCTCTTATCTGCCGTTGTACGGTGCTCAATGTTGTGCCTTGGCGTCCTCTTCTATACGTCATTGATCATCTTGCTTGTTTGCTTCATTTTCCTCCTTCTGCCGTTTTCGGGGTGTTCATCACGCTTTAAAGGCAGCTTCCATCTGCCATTACTGCACCAGGTGTGTTCCTCTACAACCTTGTTGCATAGTTGTGGCTAGTTTACCCGTTTTTGCTAGTATATGTATTTATGTATATATACGAGTTCCGTGGGTACTCTTCTTCCTCACTCTTCACCTCTCTTCGAGGCTGCAAGGTCTGGTCCGGGGTCTCCATGTTTCAAAGACCTTTCCAGTGATGCATGCAGCATTACCATTAAGACCCCTTTTTGCGTTCCGCTTACTGGGGTGCTTCCCCGGTTTTACACTGCTAACTCTTCTTCGTGTCAGTTACTGAACGATTCTCTCTTCTAGACAAGGCTTTCTTTCCTTCCAGTCGGAGGATGTGGTCTGAAATTCCACGATTATTCTTTTGTTTCTACGCCTTAGTACTTTGGTGCCTCTGCTGCACTTTCCTTAGGCTGTGCTATTGTATCAGCTGGGCATGCGAGATGGCTCTTCTAATGTCACACGTCCCAGATCTCCACCCTGCATATCTATGTTTGTGTGTTGGTTTTCACCTTAGTCTTACCGCTGCCTGGTCGGGAAGTCTTATGCTTATTTTAGCTACACCACCCTATGGTCTCTGTAGCTGTTTGCTCTGCGCATGTTTCTGTGGTGGCCTACATCAGTGTGCTTAAGATTGTTACTGTTCACCCCTGTTCCCCCTTTTGGGACTGGGTGTGCACTTGGCGTGTTTCTTGTCTCCGCCTGCAATTCTGAAAACGTGCTCATTTCTATCTCTTGACCTTTGGGCTTGGCTGTGGCCTCGCCGGTCTGCCTTCCGTGGGCTAGCCTGGTAGGCTCTGGTTGCAACTCTTCATGTTTCTTCTCAACCTTTGGTCGGAGCTCACATTGTGCGCCATTACGCTACGAATGGTCCTTCTTCCTTATATGGCTGGTGCCGTTTCAACCTCTCGTGCTTATACAAGTATAGTGTAGCGCCATTATGGCATTTTCGGGATATCTTGCATCCCATTATCTTTTGATCTTCCGAGCTATTTGGGTTGCTGTCTGGCTGTTCGCTACAGCCTTCCCCATTGTCCGTCACTCTGTTGCCGGCTCAAGTGCTTGGCGCTTTCTGTTGTTCTGTAGCAGACCCACCTCCCCTTTTGGTTATTGCTGTGGTATCTGTTCTAAGTTAAGGAATCTGCGCCAAGATGTCTCTTTCATATGTACGAGTTACTTACCTTTGGTAACGATGTATCTGGTAGAGACGTTGTTGTCTAGCTGCAGATTCCTCAACTCCCACCCAGCCTCCCCGTCCTGCGAGGACCTTGCCAAGTGGGTTCTCCACTGGCCCCCTTTTACAGTTGGCATTGTTTTTTTTCTCTCATGGGTGCTCACATTGTTGCGACCCTTTGAGATTTGACATAATACAGCTGACTCCCTCTCAAATGTTTCTTACCTGTAAAACGATGCCTTTTCTTTAACCTTCACCAGGAGATTCATCTTCATTTTCTTCTCTTCTCCTGCTGCTTTCCCTCCCTCCCGCCTTCTCTATTGGCTCAGGGTTCTGGTCTCCTCTACAGTCGTCTTCTTTGGGGATCTGTTGACCTCTGTTTCAGACCTCCATTACTATATGGGCAGTGCCAGTCTTTTCATACCTTCCTGCGGTGGACTATTGTTTTCTCTGTGCTCTGTTCTTGCTAGACGACACAGTTCTACATGGTACTGACAGTCTATTTCTGTCTGTTGTTCTGCAAGGTAATAACAGTCTACTTCTGTCTGTTGAGATACTCTTCCCTTGTTGCACTTGGGAAGGGTCTTCGCTTAGCTTGCAGGGTTCCTTCTCACAGGTTTTTCACTTATATGTAGGCAGTGTCTAATTCTGGCTTTTACGATGGTGTCTTGCACCATCCTCCTTTATTCACGCATTGTCATCCCTCGCACACTGTTCCGATACTTTCACAGTTTTTCTGTTGGTGGCTCCGTGTTGTGTTGCGGAAAAGTTTCTCCGAAGAAAACTGATGTCAGCGCGCCGGAAGGGACTTGTATGTTGACGACATCAGGGCGGGGTCGTGTGATGCCGTCCCCCGGTGCGCAGAGGTGCTGCTGCAAAAATATTTCCGGATCCAGTCTGGCGCCTGGGGATATTTCTAAGTTAAGGAATCTGCGGCTAGAAAACGTCTCTACCAGATGCATCGTTACTGAAGGTAAGTAACTCGCGTGACGCCACTGGAGCTGAATGGAGCCAGCCGACAGCATGCACAGGGGGTATTGCTTGAGCAGAAGTTTCTGTATCCAGCCTGACGCATGGGAAATTCAAAGGTAAGGAATCTGCAGCTAGATAGTCTTTACCAGATAGTGCATAACCGAAGGTAAGTAACTTGTACTTTATGATGTTTAGATCTTTTGTGCCAATTTAAGTCCATTTGGTTTTCAAATAGGGTATCCATGCATTCCTGATACACAAAAGGAAAATTAATTTTTATTTAGTTTTTAGCAGCCTCTTCTTTGACAGTCCCTGAGTCAGCAGGGCAGGGCAGGGTAGTCAGACTGTGTCTCTACCAGATATAACATTACCGTAATTAAGTTACTTGTACAATTGGATCGTTTTATTTGGATTAGGTAGAGGTTCCAGCGGCAGTATAGGCATATGACTAAAGGCCGTCTGTCAGGCCTACATGGACTAAAATCATACGCCCATCACCCTACTACTAGGTGTGTTAAGTATGCACATGAAAAATACCTTAACAGACCCTTTGCAAAATCCACAGGGTGTTAAGTTGTGGGTTATCGGAGGGCGAGTTGATTCCACTGTATTTCGTCATTGAGTCCTTTCTCGTCAGTCTTTATCTGTACACCCATTTTTGTTCCTTTCTTTTCTAGTCTATTAGTAATCCCCGTTTGATGGGTAAGCTTCTTGATGATGGACCAATAAACATCTCTGTCATTATGGTTCTTCTCCAAGAAGTGTGCCGTCTGTTTTGTTGATCCTTTCCTTCATCTGATTGTACTCCTGTGCTCACTTATTAGAATTTTGATCTTTCCTGTAGTTATCCAATGTATCAGAGGGCGCAAGGGCAGGTGATGACGTTTATGACATTGCTGCTGTTGCAGTTCGTAGAAGTCATCTGTTCCCAGGGTGTGGGTAGGCCCAGTTCTGTGTTCTTTGTGTGTGTGGTAAAGGAGTAAACTGAGCAGTTGCCTACTGGGAAATGTCCAATGACTGGAGGGTGATCCAATACGGTAGTTTGTCTTTCTGGATGACGCTGCCATGTGTTACTGTGCACCAGTCTGTCCCTTATACTTCTGTTCCTTTTGTACGAGAACAGTGGTTTACTGAATATCAATCAATTGGACGTAAGGATACGCCAATGTTTTTTACACTATCCCTTTGAAGACATTGAGTGATGAATTGTATGTACTAACAAAGATGAGGGAGTTGATGTCCTCTTAGGAGTTGGTCTCCAAAAGTGCCTCTCTAGGGATATTGCATGCTCTTTTCTGAGCGTTATCAATGATCTTTTCCAGGTATTTCTATTCCCTACGTTTCTTTCTGAGCTATGATGTCTCCTCCTTGAAATCACGAAGAATTGAGCAGTTTATTCTTATTCTCAGAAACTGTCCAACAGGTAAGTTCTCTCTGAGGTCTCAGGAATGAGCACTATTAAAGTGTAGAAGACTGTTCTGATATGTTGGTTTAGTAAACAGGGAACTCACAAGTTTTCTGTCCTTTACTGTGATGTTAATATCAAGGAAAGAAACGCTGTTCTTATTCGTAGTCATTGTGAAACACAGAAATGGGTTCCTTTCGTTCTGCTACACTTGGAAAGGTTCTGTGGGGATCTCGTCTCCTTCACAAACAAAAATTAGGGCTACTGTTCCTAAAAAGAAAGAGGAGATATCGACAAGTTGTGGAGGACTCGGGCATAGGCACGGTGGCAGTCACAGCAGGACTGTTTCATGTTGCCCTTACACATCCCATTCATCATAGGACTATTGCTCCTCGTTGGGCCGGTGATGCACTTCCCAATGGGTCCCCTGAAGGGTCACTTTGGCGGGGAGCTTTTATTGATATGCCTTAATATGAATGCAAGGTAGAGTCTGGGTGGGGTGATATCTCATGTGTGATGATGTGGGTTAAAACTGGTCAGGGAGGCCACCACGTACTTTTAAAAACTGGACCTCCCTGTCGGGTTAAAAACCTTTATAGGTAAATGCTACCATTGGGGGTCATAAAGTACCCTGGTAGTCTGATTTGAGTTCCCTCTTTAGGGTCCAACTCTAGTCAGTCAACATGTTTCGCTCCCCTAGTGGTCGGGAGGATCTGTGGCACTTCGTCAGGACAGGAATAGTGAATGTGTCAAAAGTGGTGCTCTTTGAGTGGTACCTACTTTTTGATGTTGACTTTCCAACCGCCAATTTGAGATAAAAGTACTCCCTAGGGTGTGGCAGAGGTGCCGCGCTCAGTCATGCTAACGGTTTGAGTGTGATCTGGTCATTGCACCTACCCTCCTCCGCTGCTTCCCCGGAATGAGATCTTGTCTCCATGCCAGATGACCAGGATATCGTCTGTGTGGTGTTGCCAAAGCTGTATGTTGTCTTGGAAAGGGTTGTTGGTCCAGATGTTCTCCTCTTCGAACCAGCCATCAAGTGGCAGGCTATGCTTATCGCAAAGGTACTCCCCATTGAGGTACCATGGCTTTGTAGGTAGACTTGGTTTTCAAAAATGATGATTTTAGTAAGGGCTGGTTTTACTAGTTCCATTATCCATCTGGCTTGAGCGGCCCATGTCTATTCCTGGTTTAGCAATAAGTTGGTAATCGCATGCAGGTTTTCTTAATGCGGAATGCTTATATATGTAATGCTTCTATATCGAGGCACATCAGGGTTACTGTGAAGGGGTGATATTCCACCTCTTTCAGAAGATTCAACAGATGTTTTGTGCCAGAGGAATCAGTCTGTATATTTTGATAATGGTTTAAGTATTGACACAATTCCTGATAATGTTGGTCTTCCTTAGGGGACATTCTCTCTTTGTGGCTCTTCGGGTTAGTGTAGAAGTAGGGCATTCTTGGTTCTGAGTGATCAGGAATTCCACTTTTTTCTGTGAAATCCGTTCATTTTCTATAGCGGGCAAAGCTGATTTTTTTTCATAGTTTCTTGCAATGGATTGGTAGGATTAGTTTGCAGTGGCACATAGTGTCTCATCTCTACTCTTCCTTGTATGATGATGGCACCCCCCTTGTCCATGGGTTTTATAATCGGGCGTTATTTCTTGCTCCGGGTCTTCAGAGTAGAATCCTCTTTCCTGGACAAGTTCTGAAAGGTATCTCTCATGGGGTTTAGTTCTTCAATCTCCTGGATAACTGCTTCTTCAAAAGCCCATACTTCTGGGGGCATGGATGAAGGGGGCGGATTGAATATTGATTTTAGCCTCATGTCTTTGAGTCTATCATCTGTGTTAGTGGTTGGGTTTTCTTGGAAGAAAGTTTTGACCCTCATTTGTCTACAATAAAAACTCAGGCAGTTCACTTCCTGTCTTGAATTTATCCAAGTGTGTTGTCATGACGTTCTTGAGTCCCTTGTTCAGTACCGATGTTTCCTCTGGTGATATGTTTTCTTGGGTGAGGTTCACTACTATAGCTACAGGCTGCTCGGACCCAGTTGTTGGTCCTGTGTCTGACTCCTGGTATTGATGCCTTCTATTTTCCCGTTCCCCTGGATCCTCCATGTCTTCCTCTCCTTCCGCCTCTCCCTAAAAAGCACTGGTTCTGCTGGTAAAAACGCATATTTTGAGGCTGTGCTGGTCCTGGGAATGGTTGCAAGCTGTAATGTCCTGGCCATAAAACGATTTGTTGTGGTGGATAGGTGGGGGTTAAAGAATTCCCCCTCTTCTCTGTTGCCTCAGTTTTCCACTCCAGCTTTAGTTGGTTATCACTGGACCTTTCTTCGGAGTCTGAGAATAAGAAGCCTGACTGGCTCCTAGCTGAGGATTCTGCTTCTGAGTCACATTGCTTTTTGTAATCATTGCTGATATAGAGGTAGACATTCTCATGAGAGAACTTTTTGAGATCTTGATGCCGTTTATTTATTTTACTCTGCAAGAGAAAATCTTTGTGTTCTCCTGTCTCCCTATCCGCTTCATCCAGTTTCCTTCTGTAAAGGGTGATCTTAGTCTGAGTGTTCAAGGCATCTTTGCTGGCTTTGATCACGATGAGCATGGCTTCTAATAGAACTTTAGCCATATTAATTATCAGAATGAGCCAGTCTCTTGAACATTGCCAGACAGTGAGAAACCACTCTTTTCTGAATAGTGGGTCCTCCTGAAAAATTCTAGATTCATGGTTAGTAGTAAGCCTGTGATTGAGCTAGGTTCTTTGTAAATTTGGTACGTAGTAGGAGTGAAGGGGCGGATAGTATAAGTGATGCCATCTCATCGGTGTATGCAATGCCAACTTGTTCTGTCAAGTTGAATGGTGGTTGCTAGAAGTATACCGGAGTCTTAAAGACATTTTCTTATGACAAACCCTACAGTTGTGTACTGCTTTCACTACTTGAATCACAAGCTTGGTGGTGTGGAGACACTGACCTGACCTAGAGGGTGGGGAGATCCTTTTAACAATGGAAAGAATGAGGGGGATACGTGCTTCAGAGACTAGACTATCATTACCTTATATCACAACACTCAAGTTGTCTGCCTCACATAGACGCTACTCGTAAGGGAGTAGGAAAGGAAATACGTTTTTTTTTAAATGTATATAAACCTCACACACACTAGTAGTGTCATGCTTCATCATCATGTTTCCCTGACTTCTACAGGTCAGGGTGGGTTCGACCATATTCAAGGAAGATCTTGAAAGAAAACTCGACTAGGGGGCGTAACTAAAAACAAAAAAATCCTCATTCACGCCAAGGTATCCCTTTATTGGTTGAGTGGATGGAAATGGTTAAAACTGAGATATGAAAGGGTATGTATGGTATAATGGTCCTATTACCCTAACTTAACAATTTACAGTTTCAAGAACTCCCTGGGATATAGTTAAGCCCACCCAGACCTGTAGAAGTAAGGGTGAACACAGTAATGAAGCATGACGATTATATAACTTATTACAGTTGAGTTCTGACGTCATGATGCCTGTTGCTGGAATCAGCAGTCAAGGAAAAAGGCAGGTTTATGAGCATAATCAAAGCTGCACTTTTGAAAAACAAACATTGCTTTTCCTTCTGCTCTGTTTTGCAATATGAACCGTGATTATAAAAAAGGAGTTATTTATGGCAAATATGTTTAGTTTTTCCATGCGTTAGGGCAAGATAGACTCTCTGCATGTTTCTAGACAATCTGGGCTACATATTTTTCTTTTTTTTATCGGACTAGTATTAAACAGATTGTAGTATATTTTTGCAAAATATATCTAACTGCCTTTTAATGTGTTCAGTTTTGTACTAGAGGTTTTATTTTTATTCTTCATGTTTACAAACTTCCCATATCTTTCATTTGAAAGAGCACAACATCAAGGATTTCAGTTGTTTGTGGGATGGGTTCTTGTGTCACTATGTATCATAAGAAATAAAGTACCCCTGACATACGTAATAAGGATGAAAAGAGTGAAGTGTGGGTCAATGAAATGAAAGTGGGTGAGGATCGCACTCCTTCTTTGGCAGGTAAGAAGGTGAGACTTTTCCAAGTTGGCATGCTGCAGTCTGGGCATCTCTGACCCAAGATGTACCTAGATACTTAGTTTTCTTTTCTTTGGGCTTTAGATAATTTCTTTGTTGGTAGTCTCAAATTAACAATGAATGCAACCTTTTGAAAAATTAGAACAGTGGCAGTAATCCACATGAACCAAGTTGTGCATTTTCTTTGCTGGTGCGTGTGATGGCCATAAGGAGTGGGGCCGCATGAGAGGAAGGGGGGGGGGGGAGTAGAATTGCCAGTGTCTTGCCAGTAAGGTGCATAGAGTTCAGAGGCATCCGATGTTGGACTTATTTCAGACAGTTTGTCATCTGTTGGTGAGTCCTAGATCCCTTCTTTCAATCTGAGGTACAGATAGATGGTGTAGTAGCTGATTTGTTGGCATCAAGGATGTCAGTCTGGAGGTTCATCCAAGCATTGAAAAGATTTGGGGACAGAGATGATAGGTAACCAGATCTCCTGTTAGTAATGGTGTTATATAACAAAAAAGCTAGATTGCTGATGATAAACCTTTGCAGTGTGTTGTACTCTTTATATACATTCTTAAGTGTCAACCTCCACTTACATTTTCATTTTCCCTTTGTCCGCTGTCACAGAAAGAAAGCTGTAGTACTAAAATGTGGGACATGGTGATAGAGTATTTTCTTTCCAGTTGTTAAAATGTCTTCATTTTTTGTTAACTATATATCATTCAAAGTCATGAAAAAGTTTCCAAATAGTATGCAAAAATGAATTGTAAAATGTTCGACAAGTTATGTGTTTGTGTCTGCCCATGTCCTTTTCGAATATGCTGTCGAACCATACGATCAAGGCTTTTCTGCCATGAATTAACTGGAGAAAGTAACTGGATGCCTGGCAGTAAAGGTAATTCAGGCTTCCTCGGACCAATGTCTCATCGTCTTAGACTACCTCAGCGGAGGATTGCTGAGAGGATAACCGTCAGTGAACATTCTACTTACATGTTTTAGTTTTTTATTCTTAGTGGATCTTTTCTTTCAGGCGGTTCTGGTCACACCCGTGACAGTGGTGAAATGAAGTCTGAATCTCTGAAAAGTGATTTAACATCTGGTGCCATAGGCTCTGTTCCAAAATTGACACTAGCCGTACATGCTCTACTCTAAAAGAGAGTAGTACATGCTGTCCATTTGGTTGTTGTAGGTTCTCAGTGCAGTGGAATACCTGGACCTGCTAGGTGGAGATATTGACCGTTGAGAGTTAGCCGTGGTTGTCTGCTGAGTAAAGGCATTGTCATGTGGACCCATGTACTAGGTAACATTTCTGTGATAAATGTATTTTACACTGTATTGCGTGACAATTTTGCATCAGAAATTCTAACGGACACTTGTTCCTGCAGTTTCTTCATCTATAGATCTGTCTCCAGATGTGAGATTCTATCCAGAAATGCAGTACGTCTTCCGTACACATGGATTTCACTACCACTAGCAATGATGCAGGTCCATACTGGCACTTGTAATGTGTTGTTTAGGTCAAGCATTCAAAACCTCTTGTATATACTTTAGTATATACTTATGTGTATGTCAGTCCTAGGCCTTGTCTGCTTCAGCTTAGGGACTTTTTAGGTCTTGCGTTGCAGCCCAACGCGCTGCTCGCTCTGCGAGACCTCTTGTGATCTAGGAGATTTCAGAAGGGGACCTGAAGACCTGCCCATCATTTTCATTGGGTCTCGTCAGCGTTTATGCTAAACGCTTGCTTCCCGTTGAAAATTATGCTTTTCGGTCACTGCCCTTTCTCCCATTCATACGGCCCATCCGGACTGGCTCGTCTGCTTCGTGGCTGTCGTGAAGCACTTTTTTATCTTTAGGGGGGGCATCTGTTTCTAATTAGCATGGCCTTAGCACGGCCATGCTAATTAGAAACAGATGCCCCCCCTAAATATAAGAAAGTTTGCAGGCTCTACACTGCACACTGGTTTGCAGATGCACGCATTGGGGGGTGGTGAACTAACCTTTGACAAAGTGGTTTTATTTTCATAATTTTCTGCTGGGATTTGGCACCTGATAAACATTGTAAAGACAGAGTAAACAAAGCCCGAATCTACCAAAGGAGGTCCCGGATAAGCTGGTGCATTTCCAAAAGCACCTTGGCTTGGTTCGTCTGTGTCTTTACACACAAAGTAGAAGAGAGGTCAGTGCCTAGGAAGTGAGCAAGAGTTCCTGGGTGAAACTGCACGAAGTGTTATTAAGTGAGAGTTTAGGCGTGGCCGTGCGTGATCTCAGCATCACGAGAAAACCTCGTGTGAGGTAATATACGGGGCGCATGGGATTTGCTTCTAAATTTAAGAACTGACGACTTTACGTATAAATAAACTAAACTGCCCGGGTTTCCTTTGATTTGTTAATATGGCTTCTTTCAGGTCACACCTTTTGAGTGTGTAACGTTTGACCCAGGCTTTGTCAGGTGTTTAGTATTGCATTGCAACGTTTGTGTTAGGGCTTCATGATCTTTAGAGGTTCACAAAGCACCCAGCTTTGCATTGTACTAAGTGATGCGCAGTCCTTGCGGATTAGCATGAGGTGGTGAGCCGTCTGAAAATAAATACCTACCACCCTACCACTTAAGAGTTTGCTATAACCTAGTTATGTTCATTGGAGAAGAGCCGGAACTCTAGGGGGCTGTAGAGTATTCTCATTCCAGCAGGAAGTGATTTCCCATTGCATCAATTTGAACTGAGGGGATTTCTCTAGTGTAGTATGTTTTTTTAAGGAAGGGGATGCTGTTTAAAGCCAAGGTTTACAAGCTCTCATGACCGCCACATCCATACCAGTAGGCTAGCCAGGTAGGTTCAGCCCATCCTGCTGGGATTTGTCTACCTGTCAGTTACGGGCTGAAACCCAAGCTGGGCTGACTCTATGTTTCATCCTCTCACCTTCAATTACCAGAGTATCATTGGGTTACGTACTAACAAGGACGCCAATTTAAGTATTGACAGATAGTTCAGTGTATGCTGAAAGCTATAGAAGTGTTAATAATTGATAATAGTTGCAGTTGAACTGGGGGTACGAGTGGACCTGCAGTCAGAACGGAAAGAGTTGCACATCTCCGAAACATTCTGTTTACACATTCTGCTTATCGTTGAAGGGTGTGAAACTATGCCTCCCAGTCTGTTTGACGCAGCCCTTTGCAACAAAACTTTAGATGATATTAGTTCTGAATTCGACTTTTATAAAAGGGTATGGAAGGGAGCTGTTTGCATTGGCGACGCTGTTATAACACCAAGCTCTTTACTTTTTAATTGTGGTCCTGTGATGCAAATGCTTTCTTTCTTGATATCCTCCTGGACGTAAGGAGGTAATGATTTTGTACAGAGCTTTTAACATTGTCTTGGTCCTCAAATCCAGATTTTGCCACCCTGTGACCCGGCCGATTTTTCCGGGATGCCATCACAGCAAGAGAATGACTGTTAGACCTTAGCACAACTCCTGACGTTGTTGCTCATTCTACCCCTCTCACAAGCTCTTCTTGGGGTTAGTTTGTAAGTACATGTTCTGGCCCAGCATACAAATCTAATGACAAATTTGCTTCTGAATAGTATGGTGCAGTTTTTACTTCAAATCTTTTTACTCTTGGTGGGAGAGGGTGTGGCCTAACGGACAGAGCTGCCAGCTTTGGTGCTGGGGAACAAAGTTCCGGTTTCAGTGTCGCCTCAACATCCTGTGATTCTGGGCAAATCACTTAATCTCTCCCTTGCTACCAAAAATGAATTTGTCCTTGTGTAACGCAACTGGTGCGCATGTAAAGCGCTCCAATACCTTTGGGTCGAATTTGCGCTATATATAACTGAAAAATAAAAAAACAACAGCTGTAACAAGGTTTGTCTGAAAGTTTGTCAGTGTTTTTCGTTGATGAATTGAGGTCACACGTTATTTTCCTGGATGGGGACATGCGTAGTGGTGCAAGAGCTGGGATATAATCAGGAGATTTGGTCTATGTTCCAGAGTAAATTACTCCTAGTATGCGCAGGCGTTATTTGCTCGTGACTAAAGGATGTCCTTGGCCTGGTTCGAGTATTCGTTGTTGACCGAACAGTGCCAAATAATCCCCTCTGAAAGAAAGGCTCTCATTTTGATCCGCTAGCGGTCCATAGAACGAAAAAGTAAATTGCGATGCTGCTTCATGGAAGGCCCGCTTTTAAGTAAGGCAGTGGAGGCCGGTTTAAGTATCTAGACCTTCCCTCTAGAAAAGCAAACATGCCTGCTCCAGTGAGGGGTGTGAACCGGAAGCTCGTTTGCACACCCGCCATTAGGAAGAAGTTGATTTAAAAAAAAAAAAACTGGAAATCCAGAATGATACAATGTCTACACCCAAGGCTTAAATTAAATCTTGAGCTAAAAGTACACTTCATTTTCAGAGAGAAAATATGTGTTCGAGGCATATGGGCTGCAGATGGTACATTTATGAATAGATCGCCATCTGGTGTTGGGCTCGGATGATTGCACTTGTTTTTCTTCTGGAGAAGTCTTTGTCGTCATCGATGACTCCTCCTCTCGGTGTTAGTGCGCATGGGCATCGGCTCCATCCTTAGATTGTTTTTTTCCGCCATCGGGTTCGGATGAGGATCGAAGCGCTCCGGATCAACTTTGATAAAGAAAGTTATATTCGGCGCGTAACCATTTCCAATTCGACGGTATTGGCTATCGAACGCGACTACACTTCCATCTCGACGCGTTTCGAAGAACGACGACTACGAGAAGACTAGCTCGACGTAGTCCAGCCCGGAGTCCATGGAAAGGACTCCATTCCAAAAATGTCCAGCGTGTGGTGCTAAGTTCCCACACAAGGACCTACACGAGGTGTGCAACCTCTGCTTGTCCCCTGAACACGAATCCAGGGACTGTGAGGCCTGTGCAGCTTTTTCCTCAAAATCGACGATTAGAAACCGTCGAGCCCGAAGACACGAGGTATCGAGAATGCAGTCACAAGCAATCCCGGAGCTGTTCGAGGACCAGCACCCAGAAGAGGAGGAAGAAGAGGCTGACGAGGCGGGGTCTGAAGCGGACGAGTCCGACGTCGAGGAAATCGACGTCCAACAAACCGTGAGTGACGACGTCCCTTTACCAAAGAACAGACCCCGCACGGTGTCGACCCCGCCCTCGAGCCCGGTCAGACAACCGAAAAAAGTTTCCGACGCCCCGCCTTCGGGCCCGGCAACGAAACCGAAACATAAACACTCGGTCTCCCATCATTGGGGTTCCGATAAACGACCCACCCCGACATCGACACCGAAGCTCCATATCAAGGAAAGCTCGAAATCGAAACAGTCCATATTGACACAGAAACACGCTTCGACGTCGAAAACACCATCGACACCGAAGACACCCTCGACACCGAAGACATCGGATCCGAATAAAATCTCGGTGCCGAAAATACAAATGGACAGTCAAAAGAAAAAACAACTTTCGGACCCGAAAACTGCGGTACCGACACAGGAATATAAAACCGATCCTAAACAAAAGACTCTGTTTATTGATCCACAAATGGCAAGGTAGTCACAGAACTACCTAAAAAGAGGAAAAATGAACACTCGGACGACAAAACTCCTCCGAAGAAGAGAACAATGGGGACAAATACAACTCCTCCCACTTCTCCACATCCTAGAGACACACCCTCTTCTCCTATTCCTCACAATACGCCAGCTATTCCTCCCACACGACCATCTACACCTACAACAGATGTAGAAAGTGACACAGGGGAGGGAGAACATCCTGGGGATGATAAAGACACAATCCCAGAGGACGCAGACCCATGGGAACAGTACAATGTAGGGTCAGATAACGATAACGACCCTGAATTGTATCCGTCAAAACCTTCACCTCCTGATGATAATACTGGTTTTGCGCAACTCATTAATAGAGCAGCAAAATACCACAAAGTAGAACTACATGCAGAACCTCAAATAGAGGATTTCCTATTAGAAACACTACCTGCTGCACAAAGAACATCAGGAACACTACCAATGCTTAAGGGCCTTCTCAATCACACATCAGAGATATTTAAAGACCCGGTGAGGGCTAGGGTACTGAACCCAAGAATTGATAAGAAATATAGGGCAGCTCCAAAAGACCCAATATTCATCAAGGGACAAATTCCTCTAGACTCACTAGTGGTCACAAACGCTCGTAAGAGAGCAAACTCTTTATCTACGGGAGAAGCTCCACCTCCTGACAAAGAGTCTAAGCTAATAGATGCCTCTGGCAAGAGAGTTGCATCTCAAGCGGCAAACAGCTGGCGCATAGCTAATACACAGGCACTACTTGCAAGGTATGACAGAGCGCATTATGATGAGTTAGAGAAACTCATCACACATCTCCCTAAAGAACATCAAAGAGGGCAGATCAACTCATACAGGAAGGGAAGTTAATTACTAACACTTCAATCAAGTGCGCCCTAGACGCGGCAGACACTGCAGCAAGATCCATAAACACAAGCATCATGTTAAGGAGACATGCATGGCTCAGGGTTTCAGGGTTCAAGCAAGAGGTGCAAACTTCATTACTGAACCAACCTTTTGATGAGAAAACACTTTTCGGCACAGGGACAGATGAGGCCTTAGAAAAGATGAAAAAAGGATACGGAAACGGCTAAATCAATGGGAGCATTGCAACAGCCGACCCAAAGAGGTTCCTTTCGTAGGTCCGCCTATAGAGGAGGATCCAAAAATACAGGTACAAGCCAGCAACAAACCTCTTTTACACCGACATCACCCAGAGGTAATTCTAGAGGTAGTTACAGAGGTAACAACAGCAAGGGTAGAGGACGCGGAAACAACAACAACCGCAACTCTCCAACCCCAAAGCAGTGACTTCATACAGCTCCCCCCAGACCATATAACACCGGTCGGGGGACGCCTATCACAGTTCCTACCTGTCTGGGAAAACATCACATCACATCAGACAGGTGGGTGAGACAAATTATCCAACATGGTTATTGCCTGGAACTCGCATCTACCCCACCAAACATCCCCCCCAAACAGCGTCCAATGAAACAAGATCACTTAACACTGTTAAAACAAGAAGTACTATCTCTGCTACAAAAGCATGCAATAGAGAAGGTTCCAAAGCAACAACAAGGAACAGGAGTATACTCCCTATACTTCCTAATTCCCAAAAAAGATGGGTCTCTAAGACCAATACTAGACCTAAGACCTCTCAACGCATACATAAATTCGGAACATTTCCACATGGTCACGCTCCAACAAGTACTTCCTTTACTGAAGAAAGGGGACTTTCTTTCTACACTGGATCTAAAAGACACTTACTTCCATATCCCGATTCACAAAGCCCACAGGAAATATCTAAGGTTTGTGGTAGAACGACAACATTATCAGTTCAAAGTCCTTCCGTTTGGTGTCACGACGGCGCCAAGGGTGTTCACAAAATTCCTAGCGGTGGTTGCAGCCCACCTAAGAAGACAACAAATACATGTCTTCCCATACTTGGACGGCTGGCTAATAAAGGCCAAGTCACAAGAAGAATGTCTTCAGAACACACAGAAGACAATTCACATGCTGCACCAACTAGGGTTCACTGTGAACTACACAAAGTCACACCTGCAACCAAGCAAGGTTCAACAATATATAGACACAGAAAAAGCCAAAGTATACCCCAATCCAGTCAGGATCCAGACAATGCTTACAATCATTAAAAAATTTCAGCCACAACACTCATTAACAGCAAGAGTGTTCATGCAGCTATTGGGGATGATGTCATCCTGCATACTGCTAATACCATATGCCAAACTACAAATGCGTCCGCTACAAGAATGTTTAGCGACACAGTGGAATCAGGCTCAAGGACAGATTACAGATCTGGTGTTGGTAGACGACCGCACACACCGCTCTCTGAAGTGGTGGAACACAACAAACATTGCCAAGGGGCGGTCGTTCCTAGAACCAATTCCACAGGTGACAATAACAGCGGACGCATCGCTCACGGGATGGGGAGCGCATATGGAGAAATATACAGTACAAGGAAGATGGAGTGTGCAGGAAAGAAGGCTGCACATCAATCATCTAGAACTACTAGCAGTGTTTCTAGCATTGAAAGCCTTTCAAATGCATGTTACCAACAAAGCAGTCCTGATCAGAACAGACAACATGACAGCAATGTATTATATTCAAAAACAGGGGGGGACGCACTCTCTCCAACTATCCAGAATAGCGCAGGAAATTTGGAGATGGGCCATTCCTCAAAACATCTATCTGTTAGCAGAACACCTACCAGGAGTTCAAAACCAGATGGCAGACATCTTAAGCAGACAGTCGGAACAAATACACGAATGGGAACTGCACCAACAAATACTGCAACCATTCTTCCAAAGATGGGGACAACCAGAGATAGACCTCTTTGCCACTCATCAGAACGCAAAATGCCAAAGCTTCGCGTCCAGGTACCCACACCACCTGTCGCAGGGCAATGCGTTATGGATAAATTGGTCAAACAAATTTGCATACGCTTTTCCCCCTCTCCCACTAATCCCATTAGTGGTCAGAAAGCTGCAACAACACTCAATGACCATGATACTAGTAGCACCCACGTGGGCACGACAACCGTGGTTCACCACGCTCTTGCAACTCTCACAAGTGCCACACCAAAAGCTAAGAATTCTACCCATGCACCTGACACAGAACCATGGAGAAATAATGCACCCAGATCCCAAACAACTGAACCTAGCGATCTGGCTCCTGAAATCCTAGAATTTGGATACTTAGATCTACCCCCAAATTGTATGGAAATCATTAAGCAAGCGCGACGTCCCACCACCAGAGCATGCTACGCAGCTAAGTGGAAGAGGTTTGCTATATACTGTACCACTAACAATATCAACCCTCTGGACGTATCAACAAAGGAGATTATTTGCTACTTACTACACTTACAGCAATGTAATCTCGCGTACACATCTATCAGAGTACATCTAGCAGCTATAGCAGCGTACCTACAAAACAGGCAGCACATATCCCTGTTTAGAGTGCCAGCGATAAAAGCCTTCATGGAAGGCCTTAAAAGAGTCATTCCACCAAGATTACCACCTTCCCCGGTCTGGAACCTCAACGTAGTACTCACCAGACTAATGGGACCACCTTTCGAACCTATGCATAGGTGTGAAATACAATTCCTTACATGGAAGGTGGCCTTTCTTGTAGCCATTACCTCACTCAAGAGAGTAAGTGAATTACAGGCATTGACGATACAAGAACCATTCCTACAATTACATCAGAATAAAGTGGTTCTTAGAACAAACCCAAAGTTCTTGCCTAAAGTAATTTCAGGATTTCACATCAATCAACCGGTGGAACTACCTGTCTTTTTCCCAAAGCCACAGACGGTAGCAGAAAGGGCCCTACATACACTAGATGTCAAAAGGGCCATTTTGTACTATATAGAAAGGACACAAAATGTCAGGAAAACTAAACAACTATTTGTAGCATTTTCCCCAACACATAAGGGCAATCCTATCTCTAAAGCAGGCATCGCTAGATGGATTGTAAGATGTATACAAATATGTTACATAAAAGCAAAGAGAACATTAAATGTTCCTCCTAGAGCTCACTCTACACGTAAACTATGAGCATCTATGGCATTCTTAGGAAACATTCCCCTAGATGACATATGTAGAGCAGCAACTTGGTCTACACCACATACCTTTACAAAGCACTACTGTGTTGATGTGCAGGCTACACAACAAGCCAGAGTGGGCCAAGCTGTATTAAAAACTCTATTTCAAACAGTTGCGACAGACACGGGTGACCACCGCTAGGGAGGTAACTGCTGTATAATCTATTCATAAATGTACCATCTGCAGCCCATATGCCTCGAACGGAATATGCTACTTACCAGTATGCATCTGTTCTTGGCATAGAGGGCTGCAGAGTGGTACATGCCCTCCCTGCCTCCCCGGAAACCAGTGTCTGTCCCAACATTGTCTTATTTAGATACATGTACATGGGCATATCTTTATGTATTATACTACACTACTCCATCTAACCCTACTATGGCAAAACAATCTAAGGATGGAGCCGATGCCCATGCGCACGAACACCGAGAGGAGGAGTCATCGATGACGACAAAGACTTCTCCAGAAGAAAAACAAGTGCAATCATCCGAGCCCAACACCAGATGGCG